>NC_140959.1:53695823-54895823 GCF_014529385.1 Adiantum capillus-veneris | reverse complement strand
ACAGCATAAATCATGCTTAGGCCTTTCTGTTCTGTGGTCGTATAATTCTTTTTCGCACTATTTAGTTGAAGATTGGAGTAACATATAGGAAAATTCATGTTGTTCTCTCCAAACTGAGATAAGATGCATCCAATAGCATAAGCTGACACATCTACGTGGACGTGAAAGATCTTAGTCCAATCATGAGATTTCAGAATGGGACCAGACGATCAAGTGCTGCTTTAGATTCTAAAATGCTTCTTCACATTCCTCCATCCACTCAAATTTTGTGATAAGGGCATAAAGAGGCTTGGCTATAATGGCATACATATAGATGAATCATCTATAATATCTACAATGGCCCATAAAGGCCTATACCACTTTAACCTTTGTTGGCCTTGGCAGAGCTGAACCACTTGAATCTTCTCCAGATCCATGGATATGCCATTCTTAGACACAAATGCCCTAGAAATTTTCCTTGTCTTACCATGAAGACACATTTCTCCGGATTTAAGAAGATACGACAAGTCTTGCATTTCTTGAAGATTTTGGTCAAGTGATCTATGTGTTCGTTTCTTAGGAGAGAGTGCACACACATCATCCATGTAGATATCTAAGAACAATCTTAGGTATTTTTTAAACGCGTGACTCATCAGCCTTTGAAATGTGGCAGGTGCATTGGTTAAATTTGTAAGCAAATATGCCCCATTCTATGGCAAAAGCCATTTTGTGTTGATCCTCTGGCTTTATTGCAAGCTAGTTATAGCCTGCGAAGCCATCAAGAAAGTTGTAAGCTTCCCTTCCTGTGACTCGTTCAATCACATGATCCGTGATAGGAAGAGGATAGTTGTCTCTGATGGTAGCTATGTTTACCTGCTTGAATGTCAGAGAGTTGGAATTAATAGTGCACCAAAAATTGCAGATTAATCTAATAATTAATCAAATGACAAATCAATGAGCATGTTTGAGAATAACGGTTGCCAAGCACAAACTTCAATGGAGATTCATCACACATCACACATGCATGCTATGAAAACTGTAAGGAAAAGAGAGAGAGAGAGAGAGAGAGAGAGAGAGAGAGAGAGAGAGAGAAAGAGAGAGAGAGAGAGAGAGAGAGAGAGAGAGAGAATCGACACCAGTTGAGGGCCTGACTTTTTGGAGCCGACCCCCCCTCCGAAAGGACTTTGTATTAATTAATTTTCTTGTAAGAAAAGAATTTTACATTAATACAATGCTAATTACACTTTTAACTGCACAAATTTAAGAGATTATTAGCTCTAGAATTTGATAGAGTTTGCGATTAAGCTTTTCCGTACCGCAACAGTCGTAGAACTCGTTCCCAAAACCTTAAACATCATGCGGATGATAAGATCTACGGGGAACAAGCAAGATACAGGTTGGAAGAAGTAATTAACCATAGGAATTAGTAACATGCATGTGTAATTTAAGCATAATCAGGCATAGTATATAATTCATGCATAGACGAGGAAGACGGAGATGAAGCAGAGCTTCCATGGGAGCTTGAAAGTCGCAAAAACTGAGCTCAGATCATCCCAAAACAGCCCCAAATCGATCTACATGAATGCACTGACTTGGAGAGCAAGTTGGAGCAAAGTGGGCTTTGTGTGTCAGTCTTTGGGGGAAAAGGGATGGTCCAGATCATTCTTAGATGGATGGTGGAGAAGAGGAAGCGCCCTTTTTTTTGTTACACACTTGTCCAGGCACCCCACCAATGTCCTCTCCACTTTCCTTGGGCACTACTCCACTCCCCTTGGCCCACAAACCCATTATGTCCATGATCCCTAAACCAGATGCGATCAAGCACCATTTAGGTTAATTTCGAAGGCTTTCAAGAATATTTTGGACAACATTTAATAAATACTTTTAGTCTGAAAAATCCCGTTGGAACCCTTAATGAACTCCGATGGCACTTTTAAAAAATGCATAAATTTCTTGGAACTCTCTAGTTCACAGATTCATCATCTTGCCCATTGTACATTGTTGATCCTTTTTTTTCTCTCACTAAAATGGCCAATTTTAGAGAGAGAGAGAAATGCATTTAAATAGATCAAAAATGCAATTTGGTGACATTGAGATTGACACATACACGTAGTTTACCGTTCTTCTTGGGTACTACCACAATTTGTGTGTTCAATCTATAGATAAACTCTGCTTCCTTAAGCTTGTCTGTCTCCTCCTTAATTTTCTTAGTAAATGTTTTGTTATAGGTGCTGAGATGTTGTCTGCGAGGCTTGGCATCATTCTTAAGGGGTATTGTGTGTTGACAGATTTCTGGGTCTACTCCCTCAAAATCTTTGTATGACCAGGAAAACACATCTCTGTATTTTTGGAGAGTAGCTATTAGAAGCTGCTCTTCCTCCTTTGAAAGGTCAGTTGCAATGTATGCAGGTATATGTTCTTCGTCTGGTTCATTAAAATCAATGCATTTAACTTTTTCACGTCCGTCATAAGATTTCCCCCGTTCTTGAAGCTCTCGCATAGGTTGGTGGACTACTATCTTTCTCTTTTGTATGGTATACTTTTTGTAGTGAGAGGGTGCATCAAATTTGTCAGTCTTTGACTCTCTTCACTTTCTATTTCAGTCATCCAGCCTTCCTTTAGGATTTGTTTCAAGTTTTGATATTTTTTTTGTGCTCCATTTTTGTCATTCTTGATGATGTTTTTGGATTTGATTTTGCTTTGCTCTTAGGATTTTTTGTTTTTGTTGAAGCTGGTTTTGTAAATCTCTTTGTGATTTTGTCCTTGACACAATCTATGGCTTCGATGAGCATTAAGTACTACGCTTTTCCCTTGACAAGAGGCATGGGTTTTCCTTGCTTGTGCTTTTGTTTTTGCACACGTTGGAAAGGGGGACCATACCTAGCACGTACACAATACGCCTCTCTATAGCCCAGGATGTATTCAACACCCCTATCCACACAGATTCACACACATACACACACTTTTCCCAAAGAACCAACCATAACTGCTCTCAAAACGATGCACACACTTGCTTAACAACCACAACTCAATGCACATATGCACACACCTTATTTAATTCCTTTCCTCATGCACAATCACACCTGTGTGTGTGTGTGTCTGTGTGTGCGCGAAATCACACCGGGGGGGGCACATTTGCCAACACACACGCGTACATACGTACACAAGCAAGAAAAATGAGAGGGATGGGGGACGATCTGAAAAAACACTGGTGCAATGCAATGATGGCAATCGATTCCTCATCTGCAAAATTCGAGGCCAAGACACGGCATTACAGAAAAAAAAACGGCGAGCCCTTGCTGGCGTCGTGCACAGGAAACCACTCCCCAAGAAGCCTCCTTTCCTCCTCCCCCTGCTTGTAGGTTTTGCTCTTTAATTTATTTTAGTGTTTTCAATTTTAAATTGGCCACTGTAGCTTCATCCCTTTGAGAGGATCTCCGTACCTGTTGCACTACCAATGCATACTCCACTCCCACTTTCATGAGAAGAGCCAATAACAGGGTTGCACACAACACTTTAATCTGCATGTCCTCTCGCATAGACTTCAAATCTTTTTCTTGCTCTTCACACACAGCTACAATCACCTCTTCATACCTTGAACATGATGAATTGGTCTCCCAGGTGGTGTCTTCGTCCAAAGAACAGCTATTGACCGTCTCCACCTCCTCTTCAGTCTTGAGATCTAGCATCTCCTCTAGCTTTGCCGCTTCAACCTCCTTTGCAAACCGCACCCTCTGATTGCTAATAGACCTCAAAGGAACTTGAAAATCCATACCTTGACCTGACAGCACCTCTTTTGAAAAATCTAGAACCACTGGCACATCCTCCACAATCGGAGCTGCTCTCTCTGCATTGAAACTGCCCTATCTCTCTGCAGCCATAAAACCCGTGGTTCCTCCTGCACTGGCACTTCTCTTTGCATCATCCTTGGCCTCAACTCCACCGGAGCAGCCTGCTTTGGTACCATCATCTTTGGCACAACCTGCTTCGCCTATCTTTTCTTCAAAATCTTCTTGGCCTGCCCTTTTGCTAAAGCCACCACTTCTTCATATGATAGTGGGCCATCTACTTCCACCTTATCTCGCACCTCTTCATGCAGGCAATCCATGAACTTTCTCAATTTAAGAAATTTAACATTCTCAGCAGCAGTTACCTTTACAATCCATCTCCAAGGCTCTTGAATTCCCATTCAAATGCTTGAAAATTCCCTTCCAGGCTTTGCTTCAAACCATCCAGCTTTCTCTTTACTTCATCTACCTGCACATCCGCTACAAATTTGGTTCGCAAAGTCTCTTCTAATGCTTCACAATCGGTCTTGTTTTCTTCAGGTAGACCATCAAACCACCGCTTTACTTTTTCACGAACCAAGAGCGGAAAAACTTATATTGCACCTTAAACCCTTGACAAACTGCTCTCTAACAAGAACAGACCATAATCTTGCAACGAGGTTTTTGTATCTTTAACCTCAGTGAAAATGGGAGAGCCTGTCCATGCCATCTCTAGCAATACCTGTTCTTCAGAATCTGCAACTTTGATACCGGCAAAATTGTTGCTTTCACTTCAACCAAGAGCATCGAATTGCTCCGTAGTTGGGGCACCGCTGATGGAAAGGGAGAAGGGAGAACACACCCAACACGTACACAATACGCCTCTCTATAGCCCAAGATATATTCAACACCCCTATCCACACAGATTCACACACATACCCACAATTTTCCCAAAGAACCAACCATAACTGCTCTCAAAACGATGCACACACTTGCTTAACAACCACAACTCAATGCACATCTGCAGACACCTTGTTTCCTTGCTCTCCTCATGCATAATCACCTCTCTCTCTCTCTCTCTCTCTCTCTCTCTCTCTCTCTCTCTCTCTCTCTCTCTCTCTCTCTCTCTCTCTCTCTCTCTCTCTCTCTCTCTCTCTCTCTCTCTCTCTCTCTCTCTCTCTCTCTCTCTCTCTTTCTTTGCACAAAGTCACACCGGGGGGCACATCTGCCATCACACACCGGAACATACACACACAAGAAAAAAAAATGAGACTTGAGAAATGAGAGGGATGGGGGACGATCCGACAAAACACTGGTGCACTGCAATGATGGCGATTGATTCCTCATCTGCAAACTTCAAGGCCAAGACACGGAGTTACAACCAAAATCAACGAGCCCTTGCTGGCGTTGTGCATAGGAGACCACTCCCCAAGAAGCCTCCTTTCCTCCTTCCTCTCTCTTAGGAGATTGCCAAAAAAACAAAATTGATCTCTCTGGCTCCCCTTGCTGTAGGTTCCGCTCTTTAGTTTATTTAGTATTTTTAATTTTAACCACACAAGTGTGCACTCCCTTTTGGAAACCAGTGCATGGGTGATAGCTCGGTAGTTGACCTCTGCTTGTTCACAATGCGTGAGCCACCCCTTGGATGGGGGGGCACTTGCTTTCAAAAAAGGTGTGGAGGGGTGGGGGTGGACGGCCCCAGTTAAGAATTTGCCAAGGTGCTGCCACATCAGCATGTCAAGGGCACCGCCCTCCTCAGCTTCAATAGCGTCAGCAATCAATGAGCATAGCCGCTACCGCTGACAACTAACAACAGCGCTTGTGTCACCTTGCGCTGCCCGCAAGGGGAGGGGGAGGGAGCCACCCTGCTATAGTCACGACCACATACAAGGTAGGTGGGTCAGTATGTGACTTGTTTTTTGTTACCTCTCTCTATGAGAGCGTCGTACAAGCAACTTATTGTATGCTTATAGGATAAGCTACAAGCCAAGCATAGTATGCACAAAAGCATACACAGAGGGCACACATCATAGTAGGTTAAGGAATGTTTCTCAACCCAGCATGCTCTCTCTATCTCTCTTTCTTTCTTCTTTCTCTCACGGAATAATGAAGACCCTCTAGCTAAGATTTTGCTACATGTTTTGGCTGTGAGTCATCCTGAGCCAAGGTACTCTAACTCTCAGCCAAAAAGTGGTAAAGATGCCACCAAAATTAGTCTTCATCGGTTCATAAATTGAACACTAATTTATAATTGGCATAAGGGCTATGAGCCACAAAGGCTAAGAGCCATTTTTACTCTGTTTTTTCAACGGAGTAAGACCCAATTGTTTTCATTCCTTGGGTGATTGTTCTCAAGTTCAAACAGATCCACCCAGTGGAGTACCCATCGACGGTAATGGACAAGCAAGAGTCTTACCATTCCTGAGGTTTTGGCTGTCATTTTTGCACTACACGTTTTTAGCGCAAAGATTGAGTTGAATTTTTGATGATCTTAAACTCGCATAGGCTGATCTATATCACGACGTATCGATGCAACAAGAATTTTTAACAGCATGGCTGTCCATAAGAACTAGGAGTCCCAATTGCATGATTCTTTTGTTTCTCTATAGCACTAATCATGTTTAAAGAAGCACAATTTTGCGGTAAAACCTTGTATGTGATTATTAAATCACTTAATAAGTGTTGATGGTCAATTATGGATACCTTCACACTTTTGTTTTCAGGGGAGAGAAATTCTCCATCTGCCAAGGGGTAGTAAATAAGTTCTTTCTAGCATCTAACCAAGGGGTTTGGATTGCCAAGGCAACACCCAAGGTTACCAGTTCCAATTTATTTATCTTGACTAATCTCTATTTTTAGTGATTAGCAGGTCAAGAAAATTTTGGTAATATATCCGTACACGTTGAAATCTGCACTTGACCTCCGGGTAAGTATCGGGTAATTTTCACCTCACTGTCAGTATATATATATTTTTGGTTTATTTTCATTTCCAATTAAGTTGGGTTGAGTTTTGTAAAAGGGATGTTTACGCTAGAAGGCTTTCATCCAGCTTGCTCTTTAGCCATGTGACAAGGTCGTGTAAAAGCATGGCACTTTGAGAAAGTGGTGTCATTTTCTCTCTTCATTGTTCATTAGGATACCATTACGGTTTGGTTCCCTATTGTAACAATTATGGACCTACATGGTAGGATTTGTTTGGCACATGTTGTTTGACACATGGTGTACAACATGGTCTAGGAACTCACGGAGTTCGGTTTAGCCAGTGTGGAGCAATGTTAATGAGAGTCCCTTTCACTCTTGTCGCAGAGTGTTTGCAATTACCTCCACACACAAGTACATCCTTGTGGTGATTACAAGTGCAGTCAAACAACCTCAACGGATGGTTGTTTACACATGTAGGAAACTTATGCTATGTTAATGAGAATGTTTCATGGTTGGTACCTAGGTGTGACTGAGGTTTCACATTCTATTATGGTCCAACTTTTGTCGCAAGGCTTTCATGTATGTACCGTGGAAAGTCTCGTCATGGAATTGCGGTTTGGATATGTTTCTATTAAATGCATGCACACTAGGTGTTATGGGCCCTAGTGTTTATCACAAATTTGTTTGGAACGGCATGCACATTCATGGACTTGATAGCTTATGAAGCATATTGCACCACATGTATAGTATTTCTATGCCGTTTATGGTGTAATGGTTTAAACAGTCTGAGTTTATTCCAATTAAGTTGGTTGATTGCAACCATATAGCTTATACGGATTCTCCCACGTTTACTAGTCCTTTTTTGGAGACTGTTTGTAACTCGTTGGGGAGAAACAATAGTACATTCTACCACTTGTCTATTAATAGATGGATAGGTAAGTGTTAATTTAGTGCTAAAGGATATGCTAAGCGCATAAGTTAGCAAGAAGCGACACAACTGGATCGGTTACCTTTCTGGTTTGGAGTTTGCTTGTCATGATGAAAGGCATGTTGCAACTAGTTTTAGTCTCTGCATGTTATTCTCAGGTTATCAATCTTGATCATTAGTTTTGATGAGGTTGGTTATTGACAAGAAACAACAGCAAGTCAAGGACTTGGTTGGTGTTGATGAGTATGTCAGCATGTTACTTTCATGGAAAGTTGAGCAGAGGTCTTATTGCACGTTCCAATACCTTCACAAAGTCTGAAACTTGGGCATGTATTTAGACACCTTTTAGTTGTGATAACTCATTTAGCATACTCAAGTGAGTTCTAAATGGAGTCTCCATGCTATGTTGGTTATGGGCCAGCTAACCAAGATGGTTGCAAAGGGACAACAATGTGGAAAATCAAGAGGTTATTCTTAATTTCATTGAAACTCCTACTGAATCGTGTTTTGGTCCAATGAATTGTTGGATCCATGAAGGATGCCACTGTGGAAAACATTAGTGTTCTTATGAAGCTACCACCACTTTTGTTTTTGAGGACAAAAACGCTTCTCCAAGCCAGGCCTAGGGTAAGACCGGGCATGCCAAGGTCCCGGACGAAGCCATGCGGTCAAGGGGTTCCTATTATTAGCAAGTCAGAGCCTTTATAGGGCATAGTTGGGTGGAGAGTTGCAAGCTCAAGTCCCCTCAATCTCACAGTCATAGTTGTGGATGTCAATGTGTTTTCCACTATGCTTCATGTACTTATGTTGCATGCTCCCTAGCAAGCTACAATGGCTTTGAAATGATTATGCATCCAATGCATGGAGCCGTGCTCCCAAAAGCCTTGCTTTCCTACTCCTCTAGGTAGCACAATGAGGAGATATCAAAAATTAATAGCCAACGTAAGACACAAGTCAATTTTTTTAGTGTTGATTTGGGGAGCCTTGCTCCTATAATGTATCTTATGGTAGACAACGTGCCTAGGAGCCATGCCCTGGCAAACTTGTTGTACAACTTCTTGAAATTATAATTAATGGTCAGCCTTGCCGAATACCTTAATTGTATAGGTCATAGGCCCTGCCTGGCTTGCCTTGGTTGCCAAGAAACCTTGCCTACATGTAGTATTTGTGATTGAGGAACCAAGAAAAAAGAAACTGAAATAAGTTACATCATTCTTGTAATCAAAACCCTCTTTGGTCTTGTGCATCTTGTACCGTGCTTTTCCATGAAAATTGGTGTCTACCGGAGTTCTGAAGCGTCAAGAATGTTTGCTGATTTCAAAGAGAACTTATTTCCAATTGTCGGCTCATAGCCCCATGACCTTGTCAGCCACATAGCTTGTGATTTCGAGTTTCCTTGAATTTCGCTCCAGTGCTGACATGACATGCAAACATTCACAGTAATAAAAAACCTTCATGTGCTCCTACTGCCACAAACTACGGGAAAAATAAATTGGAGGACTTGGTTGGTAACTTGTTGGTCGGAAACCTATTCTGCTTCACGGGGTGTGCATGCACCCCAAGCCTAAAGGAAAGGGACAATTTGGACCTGGGACGCCCGCCGATGTGAACCAAAAGCTTCACAAATTGACATGGTGGGCATGCCAAACTACGCAGAGGAAGGAGGGGAGGTAGCTCTCAACCTACAGCTCTAATGGTCATGCAGTAGTATCGAGAATTGCTCCTAGACGCAGCGCGACCCCAACAATGCCCATAGTTTCTAGTTTTGCAGACTTTGACTCTCTATCGCTTCCCAACTCTGGGGTTGCTGCCCTCGAGTCCTTCGTCCTCCTCTCCACGGCTTGTTGTGTGTAGGCAGCCGCTTCCACGGCCCTCGCTACTGAGCTTTCTTTTTTACCAATCCTTTCTTGCATGCTTCATGCATGCCTTGCATGATCAAACGCATGGAGCCCCTTGGACCGCCTTTCCCCTCCATGCTTTGAGAGAGAAAGATCGAGAGAGAGAACATATACCGAGCTTTCATGAACGGAGAGAGAGAGAGAGAGAGAGAGAGAGAGAGAGAAGATCCATGCTTGGATTTTACTCGCCTTCCTCAACCCCTCCATGCCTTCTTCTTCCTCCTTTCCTTCTCCCCTGAGCTGTGATACCAATGTGCGACTGAGGGGACTTGAGACTGCAACTCTCCACCCGACCATGCCCTATAAAGGCCCTACCTTGCTAATAATAGGACCCCCTTGACCACATGGCTCCGTCACGGCCCTTGGCCCGCCCGGTCTTACCCTAGGCCTTACACTGACCCTTCACGCTTTCCTTTGTTTTCCTTTTCTTTTAGTTATTCCCTCATTTTTTGGGGTTCAATTTCTGAGGCAGCTTTTTCCCTGAGCCTTTTTGCTTTCATTTTGTCTTTTTTTGCTTCCATGATTTACGTTGGGTTCTCACAGTTAAGTTGTCAAATTTTGATTGAACTGGAGGTGGTTCTCTATTTCCACTGTTGCATTTTTTGCAACTTCCTGAGCTTGAGCTCTTGTTATCGCATTAATAGGAATTGTCGGCTCATTCTCTGCCCCACTTGAGCAAGGCCTAATCTCAATTATGTTCATGGTTGTTTTTCCTTTATTGTCAGGATTTTTGGGCAATTTTGAAGAAAATGATCTATAGCACATCCGTCATAGAATCCAGAGATCTTTATGCGTTTTCCCTTGTGTGGATAGTTTTTTGCCCAATGATCACCTCCACATTCATAGCATGGTCCTACTTGTGGGGAAGCTTGTGGAGCTCCCATTGGTTGTCCAATCCTCGGAGAGGATAGCCTCTAAGTCTATAGTTTTGATTTGCTATGAACATGACCATGTTCTAATCCATCGAGTAATGATTTTTTGTTGGCTGTGATACATAGGATGGCTCATCCATCTCATCAAGATTTATCCAAGACAGATGACTTTCTTCAGTGTACATGGTACTCTCAGTTTCTCTCTTGTAAGTCTCATTTGGTTCCTTGTAATATGGAGTTGGTGACATCATCCTATGATCTGGAAGTGTCTCTATCGGTTGTGTGTATCTCACTATAGATCGATTTTCCTGAGGTAATAGAGGTTGTTGTCCCAACACTGGTTGAGGTTGGTCCCCCCCTTGTGCTACATTGTTTGGATCCATTTGGTATCTCAACGGTGGCACATGCTTTCAAGTGTAGGTCTTTTTTCAACGATTCGTTTTTTAAGCCCTCAATGAAAAGGACTTATAACCTCTCATCCTATGGTAATTCTCTTGCTAGACATCTCTAGAAGTACTTCTTGAAGCAAAGAAAAGCTTCCTTTACCTTATCGTTCTCTTTCTGTTAAAGGCGTAGATTTAGGATACATTGTTGTGCTTGATTCCTCTTTTAGAGAACTCTTTTGCGAACTTGCATAGAACTTGCACTATATTCATAAAATCTTGGCTGTTTAGCAGTTGGAACCATGTTAATGCTGTTCCTTCCAAAGCTAACCCAAATCCCTCATATTGCGTGTTGAAATTTGCTACTTGTCTGCCCTCAAAACTTGTTAGAAGATTCACACATGAGCATATGGATCTCCAGACCCATTGTAACTTTTTAGCACACATTTGGCTACTTGAGATGGGTGCATTAATCTAGTCTCTACAACCATTCTCACAACTCTTGGTGCTCTTGAGAGAACGTTGGTGCAACCAAGTGATGTCAGCCATGGCAACATGTGCAAATAGGGGTGTACGGGCTACCAAGTGCAGGCAGGTGCAAAGGGACTGCTGTGAAGTGCAAAGTTGGAAAAGTGGGTGCAAATATGCATGGTTGAAGAGCTTGTAACGGGGAGTATGCTGGTCTTTACGGCTTGCCAAACGGACTGTTGGATTGGAAGTTATGAGCATTTAAAGTTTCCAAGGGGGACCAGTTCTGGGCCATTTTGATCGCATTGGCAGGCGTGCCACCAGAAGTTTTTTTAGCATTTCCAAGGTTTTCAAAGCTAAAGGGAAGCATTTGGAACCAGCTATTCTGCACATCAATCATAGCTCCGAGCACAAAGATATGGCAGATGGAAGTTGACAGTTGGCAACGATCGTAGTGTATTTGGCATTTTTTTCAAATTTTTACTCACCTTGTTTGGGGCTGTACCGAGTTTGGATTGCAGTGGCTGCAGGTGGAAGTGAAGTCCCATATGCATGTTCTTAGAGGGACTTAATGGCTTGGCAATTGGGTGTGTGAGCATCAGATGGTAGCAGGTCAAAGGGGACAAAGATTTTTTTTTAAATGAAGATTATTTTGGTGAAGTTGAAACCCCCAAAGGGGTGCTATCAATCTGGAGATGCCATGTGGTAGGGGGCTTGAAATCCACATGTGCAGATAGTATCCCAAAAGAGTGGGTATGTAGCAAAAAAATTAGCATAGCTATTGTGTATCAAAGGAGGAGGGAGCATGCAGAGATGTCGACGACTGGTCGAGGTGTCCCCACCATGCAAAGGTGCCAAAAATGACTGAGCCACATGTGTGGCATACATAAAAGTGTCTAAAAATAACTCAAGGAGAACCTGCACAAGCAAGGAGCTACAAAGCATATTTTTTTTTAATTTTGTGAGCTCCTAAGTGTCATAAAAACTAATATCTACTTTCCCAAATGATTTTCTCATGTTAAACTGATCATTTAATATGGGGAGGTACCAGGGGAGGAAAGGTTAGAATATTGGTATGGCTGACAGATCGGTCTCAACATGGGATCCAAAGGAGGAAAATTAGGGATCCAGATGGGGATGATTTGCTAAGGAGCAATGAGCATCGATGGAGTTTAAAAAGACCTTTGGGTTCAGCTCCGTTAAGACTTCCATAGGGTAAAGTTCCAACTTTTAGTCTAAAAGCCCTAAGCCATGGGAACTGATCTTAGTGACTAAAGTGCTAAAAGCTAAAGTCAACAAAGTGAATCCAGCAAAAGATAGAAGAGGGTGCGAGCTGGGAAAGAGACAGAGCACACACACACACACACACACACACACACACACACACACACACACACACACACACAAAAACACACAAGTTTACCTTTACACCTAAAGCAAATAGGACACATGTCAGGCATGTAGGTAAATGGCCTCCAATTTTGCATGAATCCTATTGGATGGACAAAGATGTGGACCAATGAGGATTGAGCTAGTGTAAATTCAAATTTTTATTTTAAAAATACTTGATAAAAGAACCAATGAGAATTAATCTCCCTAAAAGACTATTGGACAATCAAAAGGTCCATTTAGAATCAAGCAACCCATGAATTTTCTTAATTCCTATTGGCTAGAAGACTAAAAGGTCCAATAAGAATTTAGATAATTAAATTAATTATCTAAGCTTTTACAAAAGGAGAAAGGGGTGGACACTTGTCACAAGGCCCTTGAATTGGCCTCTCAAATGCTATTGTCTAAGCTCTTCAAGGGCCAATAGGAAGCCATCATGAGTAAAACGCTATCTCAAATGCTATTGTCTAAGCTTTTCAAGGTCAAATAGGAGGCCAAGATTAGTAAACTAGAGAAGGGGTCACCCAAGAAGAAAGAGTAGACCCATTTTTGCCTAACACATTGGCACACACACTCACACAACTCATGTGTTGAGCAAGAACTCCATCTCCTTCTCCAAGCTTTGAGATATGGAGGCCTACACCAACCAAGCTTCAATGGCATGCTCATCTCCTCTATCATCTAATTGCTAAGCTAAGCTAAGATACAAGAGTGATTAGGTGAGAAAATACTTCTTTCTCGTAAGATACTTCTACTTCCTCTTCCTCTCATCTCATTCCCTACTACCTCTCACCATCTTTGAAGGTGTGTGAGGTCATGCGACTGAAACCATGAGGGAATTTATGTGTTTTCAAGCTAATTATGATGCATGAAGCTTTCATCTTCATTGCACCAACAAGTTTTTACAAAGGAACATAAAGAATTGTATTGTACAAAGTCTCTCTTGATGGGAGAAGCGATACTACAAATGCCTTATGGAGGGGGGACCGGTCCATGTAAATCCGGTCCTCAATAGTTGTCAATTGTTCTAATCCTCTCCCTCTTTCAAGTATTGTTAGGCCAATCTAATTAGGTGTTATTCTAATGTTGCTATCTCCAACCAAGCACTCTTTGTATGCTCATTAGGAACTTGTTCTTAATGAAATGCTCACTACGTTAAGTTATTTTCCGCTATTCACAAGCTATTTAAAACCATTAAAAGCTACATTGGTATCAGAGCTATTGGTTTTTCTTTTCTTGCTCAAGAAGAGAGGTCTTCAAGCTTGCTACAAACGGTTGGTATTATTAATTGCATGAGCGTAAGTAGAATAGGGATTTATTATCCTTCCGCTATTCACAAGCTATTTAAAACCATTAAATGTTACATTGGTATTAGAGCTATCGGTTTTTCTTTTGTTGCTCAAGAAGAGAGGTCCTAAAGATTGCTACAAAGAGTTGGTATTATTAATTGCATGAGGGTAAGTAGAATAGGGATTTATTATCCTTGATACACGCTTGCTTCATGCAGTTAACGGGGTATCATCATCAAGAACTATGGTTTTAATAATGGAGTTCCAAGGGGCTTGCCTACGGCTTAACCATTATTGAGCTATTAGAAGCTTGACAAGAGCCGGTGCTTATCACTTCTATTCCTTGCAATTAATGATATTTCAAGCCACAGGTATAGATGCTTGAGTGCTTATCTTTGAAAGTAAAGAGGAGTAGCAACTAGGGCTTGAAGTGCTCTCATAATAACTAATATGGAATTCTCCTAAATGATTTTCTCATGTTAAATTGATCATTTAATATGGGGAAGTACCAAGGGAGAAAAAGCTAGAATATTGGTAATGCTGACAGACCAGTCTCAGTAGGGATCCAAAGGAGGGAAAATAGGGATCCAAAGGGTGACAATCTGCAAAAGAGCAATGTGCATGAATGGTGCTATAAAGACCCTAAGGTTCAGATAGAGAAGCCAAACCATACAAAGAAGGAGGTGCATCAGTAAAGTTTGAGACTTTCAGTGGTTTCGAGGATAAGGAAAAAGCTTTCATTTTCCTCCAGCAGTTTGATATAGCTTATGCAGGAGGGAATTTGACAGAGACCTCGAAAGTCAGGAAAGCCACCACCTTCTTGAAAGGAAATGCGCGTTCATGGTGGACGACACTTTTAATGCAAGGACAGGCACCCGCCACATGGGTCTACTTCAAGCAAATGTTTGCATCTGCGTGGCTGTTGCACTTCACCTTGGAGGGATGGGTTGCCCATGTCTTGTTGGAGTCTAGTAACAAGATAGTTCACAAGCATAGGGGCATCATTACTAGCTTGATCATTAGAAAAATCAAAGCCATAAACATTAGTTTCACTCTCTCTACTATTGTCAGCCATTCTAACTAAATTTAGGTGTAAATTTTTACTTGTTCCTTGGCACTTGTAACATTTAATGGTCTAGTAACTTGTGTGTAGCGGAAAATAACATAGACATAGTGAGCATTTCATTAAGAATAGATTCCTAATGAGCATAGCAAGAGTGCTTGGTTGGAGAGAGCAACAAAAGCATAACACCTCGTTAGATAGGCATGAACAATACTTCAAAAAGAGAGAGAAATTAAGAAATTGACAACAGTTGAGGACCGGATGTACATGGAGCCAGTCCCCCCTCTAAAAGGCTTTGTATTATAGGTTCCCCCATCAAGAGAGACATTTTACAATACAATACTTTGTGTTCCTTCAATAACTCGTCGGTGCAATGAAGATGGAAGCTTCATGCACCAAGCTTACACTTGAAAACACATAACATCAATTCCCTCGCGGTCTCAGACCCAAGACCTCACACACCTTCAAAGATGGTGAGAGCTAGCAGGGTATGAGACTAGATCTAGAGGAAGAAGAAGTATTCTTACGAGAAAGAAGTATTTCTCCTCACATAATCACTCTTAATATCTTAGCTTAGCTTAGTAATTAGCATGGTAGAGGAGATGAGCATGCATTGAATCTTGGCTCTTGGTTGGATTTGCATCACAAAGCTAAGAGTTGTTGGTGTAGGCCTCCCTTCTCAAGCTTGGATAAGATGTTGAGCTTTCCATTAAAGCTTGGAGAAGGAGATAGAGTTCTTGCTCCACACATTGATATGTGTGGGTGTGTGTGTTATAATGCCTTTGCAAAATCAACCCCTTCTCTCTCTTGGTCGACCCCTCTTGTTGGCCCCTCATTGGCTCATGCCAAGCTTAGCCAATAGGAAATAAGAAGCAAAAACAAGAGCCTTCTGACAAGTGTCCTCCTTTCCCCTTTAGTGAGAGCTTAGGTAATTAGAATAATTCATTTAAATTCCCATTGGACCTTTTAGTCTTCTGGCCAATAGGAATTAAGCAAGCCATTGGGTTGCTTAATTCTCATTGGACCCATTGGCAGACTGTCCAATAGTCTTCTAGGGAACTTAATTTTCATTGTTTATTTTATCAAGCCTTTTTAAATTGATTAGACTAAATTTACTCTAGCCTAATTCTCATTGGTCCACCTCTTTGGCCATCCAATAGGATTTGAATGGAGATTGGGGCAACTAGCCTAGGAACCTGATATGTGTCCCTTATTTCCTTTGTGTAAAGGGAAGCCTTGAGAGTGTGTGTGTCATTTTCTCTCTCTTCCCCTACCATTAGGGCTTGCCCCTTCCTTCCTAGGGATGGGGGAAGACTTTTGAGTCTTCCAACAAGTATCCAAATTTTCCAAAGGAATTTTTAATTGAAATTTTGGAACCTTAGCTTTTGGAAGTCTTAATGGGCTGAACCTTAAGGTCTTTATAGCACCCTTTATGCACATTTCTCTTTTGCAGACTATCCCCCTTTGGATCCCTATTTTCCCTCCTTTGGATCCCTAATGATATCGATCTGTCAGCCTTACCAATATTCTATCTTTTTCTCCCCTAGTACTTCCCCATATTAAATGATCAGTGTAACATGAGAAAATCATTTAGGAGAATTAGATATTAGTTATTATGACATTACCTCTCTCTTGAAATCATAGTCGTCCTCGACTATGAGGTAGAGAGGATAAAGCCTAGTCATTAGTCCGTTTGCTAGCGGGTAGAGGATCCCTATTTTACACTACGACACCGTTCCAGAATGGATGACTAATCCATTTGGCGCTTGAGAGACTTAGCTTCCGCAAGCATGTATGCGCATTAGTCCCATCAACATAGTAGAGTGAGAAGCTCCACTTGGTGTTCGGGAGACGTCGTCTCCGCAAACACGATCCTAAGCATGCATACTTCAAAAGAATAGTTCTTAAACTTAATAAGATACCGTTGGATAATCTTACCACCTCCCAATACCTTGTCTTCGTGTTGGAGAATAGACTCGAGTTGCAGCACATCTTCTTGGTCCTCGATCTCCGGTGGGTCTTCAATGGTTGCTTCATGGGGTGGCTCTCCTTTATAAGGCTTCAATAGGCTCACGTGGAAAGCATTGTGTATGAGCCAATGGCTGGGAAACTTGAGCTGATAGGCCGTCTCGATGATTGGCCTAAGAATTTGGAAGGGACCATAGTACCTTTTTGCTAGCCTAGCATAGTACTTTTGATGTCCCGTAGGATTCTTGCATGTCGTGTGCCTTAATCAAGCCTTGGAAAACTTAAGTAAGACCCGATCATTTTCTTTAAAGGCTAGAGATCTTCTGTGCTTATTAGCATCAACCTTTTGCCTTTGTTGTGAGATGGATATAGCATCCTTAATCTTTTGGAAAGATTATTGTAGGTCTCGGCTATACTCATCTGCAGTGAAGATCTTCCCATGTCCCTTAACTAGCAAGGGACTTTTTGAGCTTCCCTCAATCACCTCAAAAGGTGCTTTTCCCATGGAGGTATGTACAATGTTATTGTAAGCATACTCCACCAATGATAAGTACTTCTCTTTATTGGAACCTTTGATCTACTTCAGTGACATAAGTTTTTAGTATATCAAGAATTGTTAGGTTAGCTATTTCAGTTTGACCATCCGTTTGCGGGTGATAGGCCGAAGAGAAATTTAGCCTTGTACCTAAATTCTCAAAGAGACCCTTCTAGAAATTACTGGTCATTCTAGGATCTCTATCCGACACTATGGACGTTGGCAAGCCGTGGTACTTGAAGATTTGTGATATGAAGAGGGTTTCCATTTGAGGGGCTTTGATAGTCTTTTTTGACAGGTATGAAGTGAGCTTGTTTGCTGAACCTGTCTACTATCGTCCATATTCCCGTATTCCCATGGATAGACTTGGGCAATCCAAAGATAAAATCCATGGATATGCTCTCCCATGGTGAATCAGGGATTGGCAAAGGTTGAAGCAAACCAGGTTAAAAGATTGTTTATGTACAAGGGGTATAGTGTGACCCGACTCGTTAGCATCTATATACATAGTCTTTTCCCTGTACGTAAAGTAAATACGCCTTTCAGGGAATTTGATGTCGGCAGCCATGCGATCAAACCATGGTGCCCCTAAAATGACATCTTCATGCTTAAGAGGAGATATGGAAAAGTCCTCTTTATCTACATAACTTTGGACATGGAGCCTTAGTTTCCCAACCAAGGGAGTAACCAAAGCTTCTTGTTCCTTGAAAGCTCCTTCCGCACTCACTTCATCTCCCATTTTGTAGGCTTGGATGCCTAGCTTGGTGGGTAATTCCATGGATATGAAGTTGTGAGTAGAGCCAGGGTCAAAGAGTATAAATGCATCATGTTCTCTTACCTTTCCCCAAGCATAGCATAGTGGAGATCCTTTGCGATGAGCGTACTCTTCTTGAACTTTGACTATGGAAGCTCTAGGAGGCTCATTGCGTGTGTTGTTTTGGGGGCAAGCACGGTAGGCATGGCCTTGCTCCCCGCATTTGAAACAACGGTTATCCTTGTGATAATGCTCAAGCTCTTCAGGAGAGAGTTTGTTTTTGCCTTTGTAAACTCCCTTCTCTTTAGCTTTGTTGTTGTTGGAGTTGCCCTTAGAAAACTTTTGGAAATTGTTCTTACCCTTAGGCTTGTTGTGGTCCTTGCTCTCCATGGGTTTCAGATTTCTCTTAGCCCCTGGTTGGAAATTGATTTGTGCAGCCGCCATGGTATGGTGTATGACCGCAAAAATAGTGCAAGGTCATTTCGAGTTAACATACTCCACCATATCCTCGAATAAACCAGCACAAAATTGTTGCTTCTGCTCTCCAAAATCTATCTTCTTATAGACAGTGGCTTTGAGATGTAAATCCCAAAACTTATCTACATATTTGTGAATAGATTTGTAGGGAGAGAGCTTCAAGCTTTGCCATTTGGTGAGCACTTTGTCTTTGGCATCGCTAGCCAAAAACTGCATCAAGCTCTTAAAGCTTTCCATGTTCGTGGAGCTTCATCGTTGGCTTGTAGGCTAGACCACCATTGCTTGGCAGACTTTTGAGAATGCATGGCTACATGATGTAGCTTAGAGGACTCTGTGAAGCCCTCATCTCCAAACGCCGCATCAAACTATTGGATAAAGGCCAAGACTTTGTCCGTAGCACAAAAGGTGCCGTTGTAGGTAAGAAAAGAGATGGTCTTTCCTCCCTCTTTGAACTTTTTGAGCTTGGACAACCTCATTCAAGGGGCATAGGATTTCCTATGGCCTCTCCTTTTGTGCTCCTTAGGAGCTGCACCATCACTTTCTTCAGAAGAGGAGGAGGATGATGAAGATGGAGAAAGAGGGTGACCTCTTTCTCGCTTTTTTCTTCTCTTGTTTCCTGTCTTCCTTCTTGGAATTCTGGTGAGAGGGACTATGCGATGGTCTCCTCCGTTTAGGGGGAGTTGGAGAGCCTTTTGCCTGCCATCTTTGTGGTGCCATCTCCGTCCAAGTGGCGGGAGACTCAATCCTTTCTTGTTCCTTGGGTGGGGGCTCTACCATTGAGACTTGGGCTCTCCTTTGTGAGGGAGGTGCACCATATTGTAGTAAAGTTTTGAGCCCTTCATATGGATTCTCCTCTTTCTTTCTCACCGTAGAGAGCCCTCTTTTGGGAACCTCACAAGGGGGTTTCCTAGGCACTCCCTCTTCTTGGTGAGGAGTTTCGAGAATCCCATGAGTACTTAGCTGCTGCTGTAGCACTTCACCTTGAGGGATGGGTTGCCCATGGCTTGTTGAAGCCTACTAACAAGGTAATTAACAAGCATATGGCATCATTAGTAGCTCATGCATTAACAAAATCAAAGCTATCAACATTAATTTCACTCTCTTTACTATTGTCAGTCATTCTAACAAATTTTAGGTGTAAAATTTTACTTGTACTTTGGCACTTCAAGCCCTAGTTGCTACTCCTCTTTACCCTTTAGATAAGAACTCAAGCTTCTGTACCCATGGCTTGAATATCATTAATTGCAAGGGATAGAAGAGAGGGTCTTTCACCACCAAAACAACACCGGCTCCTGTCTAGCTTCTAATAGCTCAATAGTGGTTAAGCCGTAGGCAAGCCCCGTAGGACTCCACTATTAGGACCATAGCTCTCGACGGTGATGCCCTATTATCTGCATGAAGTAGGCGCACTGCAAGGCTGAAAAATTCCTATTCTAATTACTCAATTGCAATTAATAATACCAACCATTTATAACAAGCTTGAGGACCTCTCTTCTTGAGCAAGAAAAGAGAAACCAATAGCTCTAATACCAATGTAACATTTAATGGTCTAGTAACTTGTGTGTAGCGGAAAATAACATAGACATAGCGAGCATTTCATTAAGAATAGATTCCTAATGAGCATAGCAAGAGTGCTTGGTTGGAGAGAGAAACAAAAGCATAACACCTTGTTAGATAGGCATGAACAATACTTCAAAAAGAGAGAGAAATTAAGAAATTGACAACAGTTGAGGACCGGATGTATATGGAGCCAGTCCCCCCTCCAAAAAGCTTTGTATTATAGGTTTCCCCCATCAAGGGAGACATTTTACAATACAATACTTTGTGTTCCTTCAATAACTCGTTGGTGCAATGAAGATGGAATCTTCATGCACCAAGCTTAAACTTGAAAACACATAACATCAATTCCCTCGCGGTCTGAGACCCAAGAACTCACACGCCTTGGAAGAAATGTGTGAGCTAGCAGGGTATGAGATTAGATCTAGAGAAATAAAAAGTATTCTTACGAGAAAGAAGTATTTCTCCTTACATAATCTGTCTTAATAGCTTAGCTTAGCTTAGTAATTAGCATGGTAGAGGAGATGAGAGTGCATTGAAGCTTGGCTCTTGGTTGGATTTGCATCACAAAGCCAAGAGTTATTGGTGTAGGCCTCCCTTCTCAAGCTTGAGAAGATGATGAGCTTTCCATTAAAGCTTGGAGAAGGAGATAGAGTTCTTGCTCCACACATTGATTTGTGTGAGTGTGTGTGTGATAATGCCTTTGCAAAATCAGCCCCTTCTCTCTCTTGGTCGACCCCTCTTGCTATTTCCTCTTGTTGGCCCCTCATTGGCTCATGCCAAGCTTAGCCAATAGGAAATAAGAAGCAAAAATAAACGCCTTCTGACAAGTGTCCTCCTTTCCCCTTTAGTGAGAGCTTAGGTAATTAGAATAATTCATTTAAAGTCCCATTGGACCTTTTAGTCTTCTGGCCAATAGGAATTAAGCAAGCCATTGGGCTGTTTAATTCTCATTGGACCCCTTGGCAGACTGTCCAATAGTCTTCTAGGGAACTTAATTTTCATTGGTTCTTTTATCAAGTTTTTTTTGAATTAATTAGACTAGAATTACTCTAGTCTAATTCTCATTGGCCCACCACTTTGGCTAGCCAATAGGATTTGAATGGAGATTGGGAGCAACTGGCCTAGGAGCCTGACATGTGTCCCCTATTCCCTTTGTGTAAAGGGAAGCCTTGAGAGTGTGTGTGATTTTCTCTCTCTTCCCCTACCATTAGGGCTCAGTCCCTCCTTCCTAGGGATGTGGGAAGACTTTTGAGTCTTCCCACAAGCATCCAAATTTCCTAAAATTTTCCAATGGAATTTCTAATTGAAATTTTGGAACCTTAAAAGAATTTGAGGCAAGATCACAAATAAACTTTGATGTGCATTCACAAGGGGGGGACCAAGGGTCAATAAGCTCGAGGCACAGCCAACCTGACTCGCTAAAAACTCTACTCTCTTAGCTAGGGGAATATGAAGCTAAGTCTGAAGTGAGAGCAATCCAGAGTAATGGATTCACAAGGGTTGATTGAGTTATTGTCCGCCACTGTGGAACTCACAATCACGTTAGCAGAACTCTTGAGGTTACGACCGAACATGTGGACTACCGTAGGCAAATGCTTAGAAAAATTTGGAGTAAAAGACCCTACCTCAAGGATTCAAGAAGGGATCAGAGAATTGGACAAGCTTCAACTGAACACAAGGCCGGTACCTTTAAACAAGGTTGGAAAATATTGTGAGGGAGAAGATGGAAATACCACACTACCAATAGAATTCCAGGGAATAATATCCAAGGCTATTCTCGATAGTGGAGCGGGAGTTCTTATCGCCACCAAAGAAATCTGAAAAAAACGGGAAAAACCGGCTTTGAGAGCAACCAGAATGAAATTACAACTAGTAGATGGGTTGATGGAAAATCCCCTGGGACTTTTAGAAAAGGTAATTATCACCTCTTGCGGAATCAAGTATGAGCATACTTTTGCAATAGTTGATTTTGGCAAAAAGAACAATTACTAGATCATCTTGGGAAGACCGTTCATGAGACAATTAAATATGGTACAAGATTGGGGTTACGACCGCATATACCTCAGGCGTGGGGAAACTACAACCAAAATATACTTAAAATACCACAGTTACAAAGATGTGAACCAGACACCAGTGGAAGAGTTTGATTTGGCTACATTGGCAAGGTCCGAACTCCCAACATGGTTAGGGAAGAAAAAAGAGCTATTGATGTGTGGAGCTTCACATTGTGGGAGATTGAAAAGAGAGGAATGCATCTTGGAAAGAGCTATTGAAGACAAGGATTATATTCCAGAACCTTTTCCTGAAGACGCATTAGAACCTATGGAATGGGAACACATACTAGCAACGTTGGATGTTTGTCCCATTACAGATAGTCCAACGACAAAATTTTGTGATAAGGAAGGCTATGATGTGCTACCCTACTACATGGTAAACCTTGTATCAGTGGGAGATGAGAATTTAGACTCACAAGAACAAGAAGAGTTTTATGACTCTTTTGAGCATCTGAAATTAAGTAACGATGCAGATAACGAATGCTCAAACAGCTCGAGCGAGAGGAGGGAAACAACCGTAAATGTCAGGTTTTATGATTTCGCAAATCAACACCCTAAACGTCAAGAACGCTATAGGAAAAAAAGAGCAAAAAACAAGGTTAGAGAAAACCCGATGCCGAAGATAAAAGACAAAACGCACTTTCTAATGCTAGTCAAACCAGAGGATTGTGTAAAAGACAAAATATCAGGGAGATTCTCAAGATTCCGAGGGATAAGAACAAAAGAGGACATAAAACAAGCCCTAAAAACTAAAATAGAAACAAATTCAAGAAAATCTCAACAATCAAAACGTGGAAAGACTAAAGATCCAGAGTGAACCAAAATGGAGCGTAAAAAGAAATACCAAGAACTTAAACGGACGTTACAAGAGGTATGGACAACGGAGGTAGAAAGTGAGGATAAGGAAGATTCAAAAAAAGAGAACATGGATGTACCATCTCACTATCGAAAATTTACTATCCAAGACAGAAAAATCATAATGACACCACCAATAAGGGAAATAATGAACCAGGAATGTTACGATGGGCCAAAAAACACAAAACGAATTGACCTCGCTGCGCCAGGCGAAGAGCCTAAGCCTCTCTATATAGCAACTTATTTAGGCCTTGAGGAGGAAGAATTGCTAACACAGCTTCTCAAGAAGTATATAGATGTGTTTGTATGGTCGTACAAAGACCTTAAGGGAGTTGATCCATCGATATGCCAACATACAATTCCATTAAAGTCAGATGCCAAACCAAGCAAACAACGTCCTTACACATATAATGACACATTTGCTAAATGAATCAAAGAGGAGATTGACAAGCTGAAGGATTCCGCGTTCATCTATGAAATCGAGCATACAGATTGGGTGTCACCCATTGTGGTAGTCCCCAAGAAGAAAGGAAAGTCGCATGTGTGTGTGAACCTCAAAAAGGTAAACGCAGCAACAATAAGGGATAACTATCCCTTGCCAATCATAGAACATGTGATTGAGAGAGTGGCAAGAAAAAAAGCCTATTCATTTCTGGATGGGTTTTTCGGGTACAACCGATTGGCAATTGCAATAGAAGATCAACACAAAATAGCATTTTCCACAGAATGGGGAATATATGCGTATAGAGTTATGTCTTTTGGCCTAACCAATGCCCCAGCCCCCTTCCAAAGGTTAATGACTCATGCATTCAAAGAATACCTAAGGATATTCTTAGAAATATATATGGATGATCTTTGTATCCACTCTCTTATTCGGGAAGAACATGTTGACCACTTACAAAAGGTATTTGAGAAGTGCAAAACATATCGAATCTATCTCAACCCGGAAAAATGCATTTTTATGGTAAGACAAGGCCGCATCTTAGAACATATTGTGTCAAGAAATGGCATAACCACTGACCTGGACAAAATTAAGGTCATAGCAGACTTGCCCATGCCAACTAATGCCAAACAAGCACAATCTTTCATAGGACATTGTGGATATTATCGAAGATTCATATATATGTATGCGGTCATTGCACAACCCCTATATCGCTTAATAGTCAGTTCTGAATGGATTAAGGAGTGTGAAACTTCATTCAAAAAGATTAAAGAATCACTGGTATCAGCATCTGTACTTAAAGCACCAGATTGGAAAAAGATATTCCATGTTCACATTGATGCCTCTGCATACGCAATTGGGAGTATTTTGGCTCAACTAGAGACGGAACAATGGATTTTCCAATTTGTTATGCAAGCCGACATCTAAATAGTACAAAAAAGAACTATACCACCACTGAAAGAGAAGGATTAGAAATGATATATACTGTAAAGAAATTTCGGCATTATCTCTTTGCTAATAAATTTGTGTTCTTCACAGGTCACCAAGCTCTTCTTTATCTAGTGAACAAACCATGCAATACTACGAGAATTATACGCTGGTTTATTATATTGCTAGAGTTTGACTTCACAGTGGTAGTAAAGAAAGGAAAAACACATCTATGAGCAGATCATCTTTCAAGACTGCAAAATGGGAAAGCTCCGGAAGGAGTAGATGATGACATACCTGATACCTATCTTTTCAATATTGAAATGATACCCAAATGGTCTCATAAAATTGTTAGCATTCTTTCTTTTGGAGGTGGATTTGATACAAAGGAAGAGGGATCCAAACAATAGACACTTTGACAAACAAAAAACTTTCAATTGATTGCGAGATGAATATACCATCTAGGCTCGGATAAAATTCTATGATTATGCATAAATCCAGAGGAATTCGGGTGTTATCTCGAGGAAGCACACTTTCAAGACTATGCATTTCATTGTTCAACAATGAAAACACACCAAAGATTGAAACAATTAGGGGTATATTGGCCAACTATGTATGCTGACACACATGCTTATGCTAACAATTGTATTATATGTAGTGCCAAACGACCGGTGGATCACGTACCATTGTTTCAGATAACCATTGCACCTGCATGGAGTCAATATATCATTGACTTCTTAACAACAAGGACATTTCCTAAAAACATAACAAAAGCACCACAAAGGGCTATAGAATTGGAGGCTCGAGACTTTAATTTAATTGAAATTCAACTCTACAAGCGAGGAAAGTACAATCAACTTAGAGTCTGTGCAAGTGAAAGTGAATACCTGTTGATTCTAGAACACGCACATGCAGGAATAAGTGGAGGCCATTTTTCAGGCGCGATAAGACGACAAAAATTGTCTTAACCGTGGGGATATGGTGGCCTACATTGCACATGGATGCTGAGGAATTTGTAAAGCGTTGTGACGCATGTCAGCTCACTAAAGTGCCGATAAAAAGAGATGAGATGCCACTATGGCCAATGACGGGAGCACGGGCATTTGCAAAATGGGGAATTGATTTTGTGAGACCTATTTCACCCCCTGCTTATCGCACCCATACCCAATATATCATTGTGGCAATGCTATCTCACAAAATGGGCTGAAGCCAAAGCGACACAAAAAGCAGATGCAAGGAGCACTGCACAATTTTTATACGACAATGTCTTTATAAGATACGGATTACCAATAGAAATTATCAGCGATCGAGGAACACATTTTCTTAATGAAGTCATTGTGAATACCTGTTAGAGAAATTCATGGTCATACATAAAAAATCAGCTCCATATCATTCACAAGCAAATGGACACGCTGAGGCTCTATGCACTGTTTTGACTAAAATTGTATCAGAGTCAAGGAGAGACTGGGATCAACAATTACACTCAACACTATGGGCATATAGGGTAGCTTATAAAACATCAATTGGAACAACACCGTACAACATGGTGTTTGGTCTAAACGCTATATTACCCATAGAGTTTTTGATTCCAACTCTACAAGTGGCGGAACGCTTAGAATGGATAGGCCATGAACTCACTTCAAGAATAGACGATCTTGAAAAGCTAGATGAACTTCAACTGAGAGCTATAGCTTCAATCTATGCCGAGAAAAGAAGACAAAAAGAGTTTTTTGACAAGCACGAGCGCACGAAAGAATTTAAGACAGGTGATTATGTACTTGTTTACACTTTGAAGCAACATGCCAAAAAACTTAAAAAGCGAGGGATGGGACCCTTTGTGATTATTGACTTATCACCAAGCGGAGCCGTCAAACTTGCGACATTGGATGGTGAAGAAATGCCAAATTGGATTAGTGGGTGTAAGTTAAAGAAGTATCATTTACCACTAACACAGGATATGCTTCAATAAATCCATCATGAAAAACACCGAAAAAAAGGAGAAATAGAGGGTAATTGAAAAAGCACAAGCAGAAGCAAAAGAACGCATCGCAAAAAGAAGGCTTCTACAACAACAGCAACCAATTGGATCATCTTTGAGAATAAATGCTATTCGATTAACAAATTTTAACGAAGACACAGTGGATCCAATAATTACCGTAAAGGTGGGTCGCAACCAAGTTGACTCAACGACATTGCTTGATTCAGGAGCTCAAGCAAATCTGATTTCTTACAAATTATATAAGCAGCTCAAGATTGAAGAACAACTCCATCCTACTCAACAAGCCTTGGGAAGCAGTACATCACATTCATTAAGTACATTGGGCTGTACGATATTGCATGTACAAATACATCAATATGTTTATCCCCACAAGTTTTATGTGGTTGCAGATGCGAGCACACTACATCCAATGTTGTTGGGACAACCATGGCAAAAAGAGTATAATGTGTAGATAGATTGGCGTTCAGATACAATCAAAATTCAATAAGCACAAGAGACCCAGGTAATTGCCTTTGCTCAGACAACACAGAAGCACCCGATGATGGCACGACAATCAATTGATAAAGGAAAAAAAAGATGGGTGCCAATAAACCAGCAACAGATACCCATGGAGAATAACCAGGAAATCGACAACAACATTCACTCAAAAACTCAGACAACGCAGACCACAATGAATAGATCAAGGTCAGCAACACGCAAACAACAAGTATGGGTAAAGAAGGATAGAAGCAAATTGGCCTACAAACCACAATGCAACCGTAGAAGACCACAGAAAAACATTGTTAAACAAAAACCGAACATGATCATAAAACAGATATGGATACCGAAGAGAATGCTCAATATCCAAGTATATGCAAAATGCCTTTCGATCCCCAAAACAAAGCAACAAGAACTCCCTTCAGTACAAGCAACACCAGTAGCCAGACAATCACTAAAACCGACGTCGGCCAACCGATCTATTTGGGTGCAAAAAAAGACCAACATGCCTCCCAAAGATCTGATCACGTTAGAGATAATGCCCGCACATGCAAATATCCCACAAAAACAAGGAAGTTCACAGTTATTACACGACATGAAACAAGTCAAGACCATTTTGACAATCAAACAAAGAGCAAAACAATTGGAAGGGATGTTGTTTCATTGCAATGATACCGGTAACTTCGAATTGGAGAACCTCGACATCAAAAGCCAATAAGCAAATTGATTATACCCTTCTCTAGCACAGCATAATTTGACATGCATTGACAGAGTATGCATCTAGGGCTTCATTCAATAGCCACATTAGCACATGCTTGCTTCCCATGCACAACAAACTATCGTCCAGGAGGACTCCTACTAAGAGGGGAGGAGGAATTGTCTAAGGAGAACTTTGTTTTCTATGTTTTGGGATTATTTTTTTTTATTGCAAAATTTTTAATGATGTCAAGTCCTTGTTAAGAAGACTCTATAGATTCAAGGAAGGAAAAGCTAGAAATGAGCCTCTGAGAGAGCAGATATGTGTATATTTATGTAAAAAACCAGCAGTTTTCAAGCTAAAATATACTTAAATGGATGCATCCCCGATGTTTTTGGTTGGAAACCATCAAATGTCTCATCTGTTGTATTTGACACTATGATAGGTTCCCGCTTAGACTCTGAGCCAGTCGTGAGTCCCTTCATGCAAACTTGCCGGCCTATTCGGTGGGTGCTCTATCAATGCTTGGGCTATTTCAATCATCTTCTGACACATTTCCAGCCTCTGCTTTTCTAGCTCCACATATGGATAAGTCATCCATCTTTTGACCATAGGAGAGTGTTCCTAGATCAAAGGACGACCTTTCTAATGTGTCGTGTTGTAGCTCTTTTTACCTTTTTCATGATAGATCGTGATTTCGGTACCTCTTTAGATGATTGTTATATTTGGTAAGATTGTGCCCTTAGGTGAGGTATAGCTTCCCTTAAAGTTTCATGTCAATCCGAGTCTGTTTGACCATCAAAATGGCATGATGACCTAAAGCGGTGAGATAGGACATAGGCCTAATTTTGGATCAGATATATGTTAGTTTGCTTGTTTGCACTCGTACAATTGTTCACTTCATTCGCTTCTTGAGGTTGACACCCTCAAAGAGTCTTTGTGCCCCATCCGAGCCACTTCCCTAAGTATTGACATATTATGTTAGTGCCAGATAGCTATGCTATAGACATCCGTTGCGGCGACGCACTAACATTGGCATCATTGCCATTATCCTAAGCTTCCACTGCCCAAGGAAGGAGAGAGAATTTCATTGACTCCCCCAACTTGACTTGTGTAATGCTCCGAAAGATATGTAAAGCATTACTAGCCTATATCAAGGTGTTCGCGTCGTCCAAAGCAATAGATTCAACATTACTATCAACCGGCGACACTGTTACCAAAATGATCTATGATTTTTCAATGCAGCCATCCCCAGAGGTGCTGCACTTGTTTTATCAAAGGTTAATGTTCTTACCAAGTTACCACATGCAAGCATTTGAGAAGGCCTTCTACACCGGCTTTTTCACTTACGACATCAAAATCTTTGGCCCTACAGTCACCATAGGCAACATAAGATATGAGTCATATCTAAATCTGTTGAATCCACCAAGTTTCCATTGACAGAATTGATAGCAGATTGCTACAACATTAGAAGACAAGAGCTAGAAGCATGACAAAGGCAATGCCTTGACACATGGAAAGATCATGTTAAGGATGACATGAACGCGGAAGGGGGGAAGTGTTTAACAGGAGACCAATTGGAAAGTCTATTTTTGTATTATTTAATTTTTTGAACTCAATCGGACTCAATTGTAATTATTTTTTGGGACTCATTCAAGTTTTCAGGTTGTAACTTATTGGAAATGCGGATTAGAAGAACCCATGGTAGAAAATAGGGGTTAATCTTGAGGAAGTGAATACCTCCAAGGCTGAGGTATATAAGCCAACTTTTGTAACCCTAGGAAAAACTTTTAATAAATCATCTTTTTTAGCTCTACTAAGTGTACCGTGACTGCATGC
Source organism: Adiantum capillus-veneris (assembly GCF_014529385.1). Classification (NCBI taxonomy): domain Eukaryota; kingdom Viridiplantae; phylum Streptophyta; class Polypodiopsida; order Polypodiales; family Pteridaceae; genus Adiantum; species Adiantum capillus-veneris. Next base: position 54,866,281 of record NC_140959.1, on the reverse strand, counting down.
TATGTGTTGAGAGTGAGTGAGGTCTTCTTTCCTTCTCTACATGTACTATGAAAGCTACATTGTGAATGTGACTACACCATTGCGTTAGCGACGGCAAGAGTTGTGATTCAATGCCAAGCTTGCACTATTCCGGTCTCTTCACGAAGAGCTCTCCCGCGAGCTTCAAAGTGAGTTTTCTATTTAACTGTGTGTTTGTTTTGTGATTGCTTTATATCAATGCATTCATGGTGAGTGGAACTACACTTTAGGCCTAAGTATGTTGAGAATTGGTGACCTGTAATTTTGGCCTATCTTCATACGCATTGTTTGCACCGAGTGTTTGCAGTTACTAGATTGGGTTAGAAACTTTAGGGAAGTGTCCTGTAGGTGTATAAAGGTTACTCCTTGAGTTTTGTGACAATTTGACAACGCTAGGTCATGTTTCGGTGAGCATAAGCATCGTAGGTAAGATAGCGGTTGCATACATATAGTGTGCTTTGAGTTGATTTCTCTTGGTAGTGATTATCTCTAGAAGGTCGAGTAGGTGATTGACACCCATCTATTTGTTTCCATACGCCTATGGGTCAAGCTCCGTCCTTGGTTGGCATCTTGTTTGTTGGCTTGGTTCTCACTTTGCTAGCGTCTACGAGCAGTGTATCTACCCAACAACAACATACATATCATAATTAACAAAATGCTTCATTGCTTAGGTCTTGGATAGCAAGAACAAAGCTTTGTCCTTACCTTTGCTTTCCTCTTTGTCACTATCCTTGGCTTTGTCCTTCTCATTACCCACATTCAACAGGCAACCATGCTTGGTGTGGTTTTCTGAAAGGCACGTGAAACATAAATCAAAGTTTCTTAGCCTTAGCAAAATTGGCTTTATAGACAAAGGACCAAGAGGGCCCTTAGACTTCTTTGTTGCTTCCAAATCATGAAAAGATGTCTTGCATTTATAGTGATGATTATTGTGAGAAGTAGTTTAATTATCTACTGCTAGTCATTAAGCTTGTTTCCCCTTTTCATTCACATGATATAATAATGCTTCAAAAATGGAATCCTTCAAAGTTTTAATATGCAAGTGCAATATCTTAGCTTTTACTTCTGGGTGCAAACCTTGTAGGATACTGTGTGCCTTTTGATATTTGTTGAGGTTGTCAAGTTTAAGGATTACTTCTCAATAGGAGGAAATGTAATATGTGAGGGATGACATATGTATGAAACATTCATCCCAAACCCGGATATTTAAATCATCTTTGCTGATGGGAAGAAACTCATTTTGGAAGATGATGTGGAAACATTGCCAAGTTTTAGGTTTGTTATTTGGTTTGAGGGACATCCACCACTTGTGGACCTTGCCTTCAAGTGCTAAGCTTATTTCTAAAGATCTGAAGACATTTGGGGTTGCTTGTACTTGATGGACATCAATCCATTTATGTAAAGATGTGTTTACTGCATCTGCGTTGTGCTCTTTATCTTTGCCTCTATACATTGGCGGCTTCAGATCCTTCATCTAGGAGGAACTCTTCAAGATTTCTTGCCCTCTCAAAAGTGACCTTGATGGTGGTAATCCACCATCAGTGCCTTGACTTGCCCCATTACGTCCTTGTGGCCTCTCCTTGGCCATTTGCATCATAAATTTATTAACGAGCTCTATGAGCATAGTCAAATTTGCAACATAAATTTATTAACGAGCTCCATGAGCATAGTCAAATTTTCATTGATGGCAACCAATTGTGTTCTCATGATTTGTGCAATAGAGGATGGCATTAAATTTGTGCATATCAATGTGAGCTCGTGGTTGTCATACAACTTATCTCTCTCCATAGCCCTTGCATCTTCCTCGTCGTACAACTCATCTCTCTTGATAGCCCTTGCATCTTCCTCGTCATACAACTCATCTCGCTTGATAGCCCTTGCATCTTCCATATCCACAAGAGATGCGGATTTGACGTCAAAACGGTAATTTTTTGGCAAGCCTTGTGGAGACATTGTTTTGGAGCCCATTGCAAAATTTAGGGAATTGCAAAAAATTCAAGCTTTAGGCCCAATTTGCTTAGCACTTGTTCATCTTGGCATAAAAGCCTTCTGATATGATAAGATTGGCAACAAAAGCTTGCACTCTCTCATCAAGTCCCAACAATGAAGATGATTCAAATTGGTAGGTTTGGGATGAATGTTTCATGCATACATCATCCCTCACCAATTAAATCGTTAAACTGGACAAACTCAATGAATATCAAAAGGTATGCACCTTCCTACGAGGTTTTCCCCCCATAAGTGAAAGCTAAGATTACTCACTTGCACGAAAACTTTGGAGGATGACATTTCTGAAGCATTAGTATATCATGCAAATAAAAATGGGCTATGAGCTTGATGGCTTGCAACAAATAATCAAATTCCTTCTCATAACAATCATCACCATAAATGCAAGGAACGGAATGTCCCTTCTCTTATTATATGTATAACTGACTCGTTGAAATTACTCCAGAAAGAAAGTAAAAGATATTTATTTGTGCTATTGCTTGTCCATTCTCTCAATACATGAAGATAAACAATCTAATTTTGTTTCTCAATGTGATGAACTGAATCGAGTTTTGCACCGCTATCAAGACATTTTTTCGAGAGATTTACCTTCTACTTCACCTCTAGAGAGGGAAATACAACATAGTATTGGTGAGTGTGTTTTTTTAGCCAGCTTTTGATTTCAAGCTTTTGCAATCAAAACCATTTGTGCACGAGCTTTTTGGCATTTAATTTAGAGCCTTTTGTTTTAACGGTACAAAATAGTTAACCAAAAAGCATACATTACACACATACGATAGACACCAAAAAGCATACATAAATTTCACAAAGTCTCAACTTTAAGCTTAAACATTTGGAAATTATGAACCTCAAAGCTTACAATTAACAAGAGATGAATCCAAAAAGCGTTCAAGGTGTAGAAAGATGAAAATCTGCTGCTCACACATAAGAGATGACTCTTTTGAAGCATAGCTTTGGACCACTTTATTTCCAGATAGGTGCTGTACAAAATAGGATGTATCTTACATGTTTGCCTCAACAAAAATGCAAGGTCCATGGGGGTTAGTGCAAGTTGATGAATGACCACGTGCTCCTTTGGTTGAAGACCAAGTATGTGCACATATTCATAATACATGTGCTTACATGCTAGAAAGGCTTTATGTGTAGATTCTCTCTTCTAAAAATCAAGGTAGGTGAAACTAGGTTCTTCCTTGATGTGTACATCATAACAACTCTCTGTCAAGACTTGAAAAACCATGTGCCATTCACTTTCCACTTTCTCCTCTGAGAAAATTGCAACCATTCTTGCAGCAAGTCTACTCTCTTTTGTGCTTCTTTGGAAATTCCGTGCCTCCACTTGCACCTCCTACTACTTGAGCCTCCTTCTGTAGAAGTAGTAGGAGGTGCAAGTGGAGGCACGGAATTTCCAAGTATATTCTTGATGTTTTTTGGTGGTGTTGCAAAATACACAAATTGAAAACCACTTTGCTTTAGGGTATCACTCTCTTACTTAGATAAATTTGTTCCAATATCAATTGGCCACAACTTTGGAACAATAAGTGAGAATTTAACTTTCCTCTACAGCACTCTTTGTGTATGCCTTGTGTCATGATTGTAGAATCATATCCATTGTGCAATGGTCTTGTCTTTAAAGGCTTACTCAAACGGCCAACTTGCTAGTTTTAGACACCCCTAAATGAAAATGGATTTTTGAGGTCTTAAATTGTTTTTTCAAAGACTTGAACTAAAGCATTGCGGAAGAGTAATGAAAAATTCTTATGGCTTGAAGTGCCTGACTATGGGAACAAGGGTTTTTCACGAAGAAAAGTGTTACAAAAGAGAATTGTTGTCTCTTATGACATAAAGAATCATGGAAACTTAGGATTGACCATGTGGCCTAAACTTTGACAAGTGAAGTGGTGGCCAAATTTCTTGGCACAGTGTGCACTTGGCCCTATATTTGTTGACCACTTGGCTAAATCTAGGACCATAAGGCCAAATATTTGGTACAAACAATCTAGTAAGGGACATAATCTAAAAGTTTTTTGGTAAATTAGCGATCTAATTATTATGTAAAATAATATTTAAATATATGCTAGCTATAATTTATGTTCAAAATTTCAGCAATGACAATTGTTCCCATTTACCACTCCAAATGCGAGGTCTTGGGGCAATGACCTTAATAGTGAATCTTGGCGCAATTCCACAATGGGGGTCTAGTGAGGCAGCACTTCCACATGGGGTTTGGGGGTAGCGCTCTTGATGGGGGTCTGTAAGGTAGCACCCACGACGGCGGGGATCCAAGGGCTGGTTTTGGGATATTGTCCCAGGTGAGGTCGAGGGGCGGCGCCCCAAGATTTTATTTTTTTTAAGGGAGTTCCTAATATAGAGTTACGCATGTTTTGTATCTTTTCAACCATGTTTTATTTAGTTTTGGCCTATGTTTTATACTCTATTTAGGCCATACATTAAAAAAATTGGGTCTAGGTTTGAAAACTCCTTAAAAAACAAAAGCGAGTAAAAACGTGAAGAGATAACACACAGGGATAACCACAAAAATACAGAGACGATTTCAAGAGGGCCGCGTCTACTAAGAGACCAGAGGAATTGCAACCGAGTGATTGCGCACGGATTGAGGTGGTTCTACGTTACACACGACAGGTGTGTGAACAAATTTGCCTGCGCGGTGACGAATCGAGAAACACCATATCAACATCTGCAGATAGAGCAGCAGCAATAATAACAACAAGAATAACAACAACACTAGCAAAAGCAGCAGCAACAACATCGATTACAATAGAAGAAACAACAACAACAAGAACAACAGCATTAGCAACAAAGGCAGCAGCAACAACAGTGGTTACAACAACAGCAATAGTAATAGCAAGAACAATAGCAACACCAAAAGGCAACATCGGTTATAGTGACAATAGCAACAACACCATCGACAATGACAACAACAGTAGCAAGACAACAACAACAGCGGCGACAAAAACAGTGGCGGCTACAACAATAGCTATGTAAACAAAACCATGTAAATCTTTAATCTCTTCTCTCGCTTTTCAATATTACAGGCTAAATTTTTTTATTGAAATTATGAATACATGCACAATTACTACCTTCAATCTCTGATTCTTGCTTCTAACTACTTATTAATACATAGTTAATTCAAATGAGTAATCTAATTAAAATACATAAGCATACATTGAGTCTTCACATACATGTATGTGATAAAAAGAGTTAGATATGCACATGTATATGTTTTCACGTGCTCTGTTTTACCGATGATTTTGATTGTTTACCACCACCAACTACGATTTTGTTACGCACATGATAAAAGAGAGAGGAAAATAGAAAGAGTGAGTGACAGAGAGAGAAAGGGTTGGAGAGAGAGAGGGAGAGTGAGAAAGAGGGAGAAAGAGTGAGTGACAGACAGAGAAAGGGTTGGAAAGAGAGAGGGAGAGTGAAAATATGGGCTTCTTTGGGGGATGAGAGAAGGAGATAGGGGTTTCTAAGTTTAAATTCAAATTCAAGATTTGAATTTTGGGAGGAAATTTGAATCTAAATACGTGTGGAATGCTATCTTCTCTTGGGGTACGTTGTTCCTTACAATAATGACCTTCCAATAGGCTGGACAAAGAGAAGTGAACAATCTACACTGCAAATATTGTATAACATGTGCACACTCCATGTTTCTATGGAGCCTAGCTTGGACAAGTGGTGGAGCTTTGCTTCTCTCCATGTTTCAATAGACTAAGCTTGGACAATTGGTGAACCTTGGAACAAAACCAACCTGTAAAATATATCATGGGTATTCCAAATGGTGGAAAAGAGTACCATTTCAGATATAACCTTATAGGTTGGACAACTGGTGGACTCCAATTCTTCTTAACATAATGACGTGGATCAATTTACGCTTGTTAATTTGAATTTGAATGACATAACTTAAATTGAAGCTGCAAAATTTGAATTTAGGCGGTATTTTTTGAATTTACATACAAAATAATTAATCAAGGTGTCCAAATTTAAAGTTGGGCGAGATAATCACATCTTTTGTGGTGAACTAAAGTTTGAAATCAATTTTGGGCGGGATATTTTAGATTTAGGCAATAAAATTTGAATTTAACCAAGATTTTTGAGTTTTGAAATTTGGGCGGAATATTTAAAATTTGGACGATATATTTTTAATTTAGGCAATAAAATTGAATTTTAAAATTTAGGCAAGATATTTTAAATTTAGACAGTAAAATTTGAATTTTAAATTTAGGCGGGAACGTTTTGAATTTAAAGCACAATCTCCATAATACAATAGAGTATAGATTGGACAAGTGGTGGGCCTTTGTTCTCCTCTATGTTTCAATGGAGCCTAGCTTGGACAAATGGTGGACCTTGGAACAAAACCCACATGTAAAACATATCATGGGTATTCCAAGTGGTGATAAAGAATACCATTTAACATATAAGCTTATAGGTTGGACAAGTGGTGGACCTTAACACCCAATTCTTCCTAATATAATGACATAGAGTGGACAAGTGGTCAACCTTGAGACCAAGCTACTCATTCTACTAGGGATAATAGGTTGAACAAGTGGCGGACCTTGAAATAAACCCCCCCATCTACAAAATATCATGGGTTTAGGGTGTTGCAATGGAGCGGAGTTTGGACAAATGGTAGAGATTTCTTCTCTCCATGTTTCAATGAATCCTAACTTGGAAAAATGGTGGCCTTTCCTTATTTGCATGTTTCAATGGAGCTTAGCTTGAACAAGTGGTGAACCTTTGCTTCTCTCTATGTTTTACATGGGGGTTTTGTTCCAAGGTCCACCACTTGTCCAACTTAACTCTGAAATGATAGAGCTTCCTTCTCTCCATGTTACAATGGATCCTAGCTTGGACAAGTGGTGGACCTTTGCTTCTCTATATGTTTCAATAGAGGTAGCTTGGACAAGTGGTGGACCTTGGAATGAAACCCCCGTGTAAAACATATCATGGGTATTCCAAGTGGTGAGAAAGAATACCATTTAAACTATAACCTTATAGGTTGGACAACTGGTGGACCTTAGCACCCAATTCTTCTTAATATAATGACATAGAGTGGATAATTTGTGAATCTTGAGACCAAACCACTCATGCTACTAGGGATAATAGGCTTGACAATTGGTGGACCTTGAAATAAACCCCTCCATGAACAAAATATCATCAAGTTAGGGTGTTGCAATGGATCTTAGCTTGGAGAAATGGTGGAGCTTGCTTCTCTCCATGTTTCAATGGAGACTATCTTGGAGAAACAATGGAGCTTCATTCTCTCCAAGGTCCACCACTTTTCTAACCTAACTATATTGGAGAAATGGTGGAACTTCCTTCTCTCCATGTTTCAATGGAGCCTAGCTTGGACAAGTGGTGGACCTTGGAATGAAACCCCTGTATAAAACATATCATGGGTATTCCAAGGGGTGAGAAATAATACCATTTAAGATATAACCATTTAGATTGGACAAGTTTAACACCCAATTCTTCTTAATATAATGACATAGAGTGGATAAGTGGTGAATCTAGAGACCAAACCACTTATGCTACTAGGGATAATAGGCTGGACAATTGGTGGACCTTGAAATAAGCCCCCTCCATGTACAAAATATCATGGGTTTAGGGTGTTGCAATGGATCCTAGCGTGGGGAAATGGTGGCGCTTGCTTCTCTCCAATTTCAATGGAGACTATCTTGGAGAAATGGTGGAGCTTCATTCTATCCAAGGTCCACCACTTGTCCAACCTAACTCTATTGGAGAAATGGTGGAACTTCCTTCTCTCCATGTTTTAATGGAGCCTAACTTGGACAAGTGGTGGACCTTTGCTTCTCTCTATGTTTCAATACCTTGGACAAGTAGTGGACCTTGGAATGAAACCCCCGTGTAAAACATATCATGGGTATTCAAGGTGAGAAAGAATACCATTTAAGATCTAACCTTATAGGTTGGACAAGTGGTGGACCTTAACACCCAATTCTTCTTAATATAATGACATAGAGCGGATAAGTGGTGAATCTAGAGACCAAACCACTCATGCTACTAGGGATAATAGGCTGAACAATTGGTGGACCTTGAAATAAGCCCCCTCCATGTACAAAATATCATGGGTTTAGGGTGTTGCAATGGATCCTAGCTTGGGGAAATGGTGGCGCTTGCTTCTCTCCAATTTCAATGGAGAATATCTTGGAGAAATGGTGGAGCTTCATTCTCTCCAAGGTTCACCACTTGTCCAGCCTAACTCTATTGGAGAAATGGTGGAACTTCCTTCTCTCCATGTTTTAATGGAGCCTAGCTTGGACAAGTGGTGGATCTTTGCTTCTTTTTATGTCTCAATAGAGTTAGCTTGGACAAGTGGTGGACCCACGAATGAAACCCCAGAGTAAAACATATCATGGGTATTCCAAGTGGTAAGAAAGAATACCATTTAAGATATAACCTTATAGGTTGGACAAGTGGTGGACCTTAACACCCAATTCTTTCTAATATAATGACATAGAGTGGATAAGTGGTGAATCTTGATACCAAACCACTCATGCTACTAGGGATAATAGGTTGGACAAGTGGTGGACCTTGAAATAAACACCCCCATGTACAAAATATCATGGGTTTAGGGTGTTGCAATGGAGCGGAGCTTGGACAAATGGTGGAACTTGCTTCTCTCCATGTTTCAATGGATCCTAACTTGGAGAAATGATGGCCCTTTCTTATATGCATGTTTCAATGGAGCTTAGCTTGGACAAGTGGTGGACCTTTGCTTCTCTCTATGTTTTACATGGGGGTTTTGTTCCAAGGTCCACCACCAACCTAACTCTATTGGAGAAATGGTGGAACTTCCTTCTCTCCATATTTAAATGGAGCCTAGCTTGGACAAGTGGTGGACCTTTGCTTCTCTCTATGTTTCAATAGAGTTAGCTTAGACAAGTGGTGGACCTTGGAATTAAACCCTCGTGTAAAACATATCATGGGTATTCCAAGTGATGAGAAAGAATACCATTTAGGATATAACCTTATAGGTTGGACAAGTGGTGGACCTTAACACCAAATTCTTCTTAATATAATGACATAGAGTGGATAAGTGGTGAATCTTGAGACCAAACCACTCATGCTTCTAGGGATAAAAGGTTGGACAATTGGTGGACCTTGAAATAAACCTTCCTATGTACAAAATATCATGGGCTTAGGGTGTTGCAATGGATCCTAGCTTGGGGCAATGGTGGAGCTTTCTTCTCTCCATGTTTCAATGGAGACTATCTTGGAGAAACGATGGAGCTTCATTATCTCCAAAGTCTACCACTTGTCCAACCTAACTCTATTGGAGAAATGGTGGAACTTCCTTCTCTCCATGTTTTAATGGAGCTTAGCTTGGACAAGTGGTGGACCTTTTCTTCTCTCTATGTTTCAATAAAGTTACCTTGGACAAGTGGTGGACCTTGGAATGAATCCCTCGTGTAAAACATATCATGGGTATTCCAAGTGGTGAGAAAGAATACCATTTAAGATATAACCTTATAGGTTGGACAAGTGGTGGACCTTAACACCCAATTCTTTTTAATATAAAGACATAGAGTGGATAAGTGGTGAATCTTGAAACCAACCCACTCATGCTACTGGGAATAACAGGTTGGACAAATGGTGGATCTTGAAATAAACCCCTCCATGTACAAAATATCATGGGTTTAGGATGTTGCAATGGAGCGGAGCTTGGACAAATGGTGGAACTTGCTTCTCTCCATGTTTCAATGGATCCTAACTTGGAGAAACGATGGCCCTTTCTTATTTGCATGTTTCAATGGAGCTTAGCTTGGACAAGTGGTGGACCTTAGATTCTCTATATGTTTACATGGTGTCCAACTTTACTCTATTGGAGAAATGGTGGAACTTCCTTCTCTCCATGTTTAAATGGAGCCTAGCTTGGACAAGTGGTGGACCTTTATTTCTCTCTATGTTTCAATAGAGTTAGCTTAGACAAGTGGTGGAACTTGGAATTAAACCCCCGTGTAAAACATATCATGGGTATTCCAAGTGGTGAGAAAGAATACTATTTAAATTATAACCTTGTAGGTTGGACAATTGGTGGACCTTAACACCCAATTCTTCTTAATATAATGACATAGAGTGGATAAGTGGTGAATCTTGAGACCAAACCACTCATGCTTCTAGGGATAATAGGTTGTACAATTGGTGGACCTTGAAATAAACCCCCCCATGTACAAAATATCATCGATTTAGGGTATTGCAATGGATCCTAGATCAGAGAAATGGTGGAGCTTGCTTATCTCCATGTTTCAATGGAGACTATCTTGGAGAAAAGATGGAGTTTCATTCTCTCCAAAGTCCACCACTTGTTCAACTTAACTCTATTGGAGAAATGGTGAAACTTCCTTCTCTCCATGTTTCAATGGAGCCTAACTTGGACAAGTGGTGGACCTTTGCTTCTCTCTATGTTTCAATAGAGTTAGCTTGGATAAGTGGTGGACCTTGGAATAAAACCCCCGTGTAAAACATATCATGGGTATTCCAAGTGGTGAGAAAGAATACCATTTAAAATATAACCTTTTAAGTTGGACAAGTGGTGGACCTTAACATCCAATTCTTTCTAATATAATCACATAGAGTGGATAAGTGGTGAATCTTGAGACCAAACCACTCATACTACTAGGGATAATAGGTTGAACAAGTGGTGGACCTTGAAATAAACCTCCCCATGTACATAATATCATGGGTTTAGGGTGTTGCAATGGAGCAGAGCTTGGACAAATGGTGGAACTTGCTTCTCTCCATGTTTCAATGGATCTTAACTTGGAGAAACAATGGCTCTTTTTTATTTTCATGTTTCAATGGAGCTTAGCTTGGACAAGTGGTGGACCTTTGATTTTTGCTATGTTTTACATGGGGATTTTGTTCCAAGGTCTACCACTTGTCCAACCTAACTCTATTGCAGAAATGGTGGAGCTTCCTTCTCTCCATGTTTCAATGGAGTGTTTATTTTTTGAGAGTTTCTTATTTCGAGCTTTTTCACAAATTTTAGGTCTTTTAGGCTCGTGTGCTTGACACAATGCATTGGATTATAAAAAATATTTTGGTCTTTTCAAGTTGTGGATAGAATTTTGCAAAATCTTGTAGTTGTACAAAGTCCTTTGACTTTCTTTCATGAGATTTTTCATTTCATATAATACAACCTTCACTTTCCCAATCCACATTCAACCTTCCAATTTCCATTGCCTTCCAAGTTCCCAATCCACCTATCAATCTTTAAGCCTAAAGTATCTTTTTCCTTTTCCAAATTGAGGAGATCTCATGACCTTTTAAAAACAAACTGTATAATCCCCGTATATCATAAGATAGATTTTCAAGTCAAGAGAGAAACAATCATAAGTGCATTGTGTTTAAAATCTACGTAAAATATATGAGCTTAAGTGTTGATCTAGTGGGACATACACATTGAAGTTGATAGCAAGGCATTGAGTGGAAATGTCCAAAGAAGCCATGATTTGATAGCAACCTTGATTACAAACAAGCAGTAAATTGTGAGGAACATGTTGAGCCCATGGATGTTGAGCTTCATGAAGATTGTCTATTTACTAACACCACCATCTCTTCAAACACTCCTTGTGTTTAGAGGAAACATAATCACGAAGTTTAGATTTATTGTCATTAATTTATTTCATTTTTCAGCCATAATATGTAGCATAGGGGGTTTAAAAATCAATTTTGTCACCTCTAAAGACACCAACCTCTAGTTTCTAAAGGAAATAATTTCTTTATGTTGATAAGAAAAACAAGAAATAGAGACAAGGAATAAGCATTGTCCAGATAAATGCATGCAGAGAAAGACGAGTCTTCTACACATGTCTCTGCTTTGAAAGGAAAGGGAACGAGAAAAAGCCTCATCTAGCTAGTGACTTATGGTGGCCCCATCTCTAAGGGATACTCAATGATAATGAATATGTGAATTCCTATTTCCTCAAGGTGAAAATGAACAATTAAATCAATTCAAATACTTTCTAGTATTTATTTGACATTTCTCGTTTGTTGGTGTGTTATGATTCCTTGTTTGAGGGCTAGCAGGGGCAAATCACCACACCATACATACCATAAAATTATATGAGAATTTAGAAGGTAGGACAAATACATATAAAGGATACAAAGTCAAAACTTAAACTTTTTGAGCTAAAGTCCTAAGTGCATGTCTTACATATATACATATCTGTTAACATGTAAAAAATGATGTTAAATCATAGCCTATTCCTCTCGTCCTTTGAGTTCCATTCCACGGTGTATGTATTCATTTTTATATATGTTATATTTTTAGAGCTTCATTAGGAAACCAAAACCATTGGCATTGGATGCAAATATGTCTTTTCCATTGTTGTGGCCAACAACTTTTTTTAAAAATTCCATACTAGCAATTGTAAGTAGAGATACTATATTAAATCATTAATTAATCTACAATGAGCCTCAAGTACTAGATGTGCCTTAAAGGGACAACATTTCCAAAAAGGCAATGTTTAATACATTAGCAAAGACCCTATTTTAGTTCTTATCTAATAGCTTTAACCCAAGGTCAATAGTCTGCTTCTCCACAAGGGTGCTTCTCCACAACGGGGCACCACTTGAATAGCCAATGTAACTCATTGCATGTTTACATTCTTTGACTTGCAAAGTTGTCCCTACTCTTGACCATATCAAATATATAAGGTCATTGCCATCATTCACGATATCATTGAGCCAAGCTACTGCAAAGTTTCTTTCAAGGACACAAATGTTTTGGGATTTCTAAATCTACTTGAGATAGAAATATCTGACTATTTGGGTGTACCCATTTGTAGATCTTGGCAACAAGACCCTGAAATGAAGGGTAGTCTTTGAGAAGATGCAAGGGATCCTCCAAAGCTACTTTGCACCCAGAGCAAGTGTTTGTGTAAATACCCTTGTCAAGAATCTTACACCTAGTAGGGATAAACCCCCACAACAAATTGCAAGTGATTATCTTCATTGGGCTTGGCCATTTTACTTCCCAAATGTTGTTTATACCTTTTAGCCACTTCTCTTTTGACCAGTTCACCCTCCACAATTTGATAGGGGGAGTGAACCAGTCCACCTTATACATTCCATAAAACTTCAAAGACACTATTGATCAATAGCCTTTCATTTATATAAAAGCTATATTGCAAGAGCATATCGAGTAAACAAAAAATCATTGACAGCTTGTGAGGGATTAATGTGCACCAATCTTATCCTCATAGTAGGGAAAAGCGCTAGAAACCTACTTTTCTATTGAGACCAAAGCCAATTTTCTCATTATCCTAAATATCAATTTTCTCCCAATCATGCATATCATGTGCGAGTGATCTTGTTTGGTTCACTTGGTTGCTCTCTCTCTCTCTCTCTCTCTCTCTCTCTCTCTCTCTCTCTCTCTCTCTCTCTCTCTCTCTCTCTCTCTCTCTCTCTCTCTCTCTCTCTCTCTCTGATAAGACCCAAGAAAAAGTGATGTGTGTTGTTTGTGTTTAATTTGTGTTTGGGGCTATGTGTCAGAAAGTGTGGCTGATGGACCTTCATATGTATTTTGTCCAGATGTGTTATTGTTCGCAAGATGCTTGGTATTCCCAACTCACAAACTTAGCAATGGGTGATCGTGTTGATGATCAAGTTGTCTCTCATGCATCCAATGTTTTGTGCTATCTAGAATTGCTTGCCACCAGCTGCAAGTGTGTAAGGAACATAAAAGAATTTTTACAATCATTAAAGGAATAAACTAGGGCAAGGCGCACGTAGTCCCAAGGGCAGACATTCTATGTGCCTGTAATTTGCAAGAAAATAGACCGGATACGTTGAAAATATAGTTAAATCTGTAGAAATTGGAGTGCTATTATTTGATGAAAAATACCCACATTGGTTGACGAGCACGCAGTACGTCCACGCTGTGATGAAAAATATGTGCAAAGACGGACTACATGTGCATTCACCAATGTGGGTATTTTTCATCAAATAAAAGCACTCGAATTTCTATGAGTTAAGCTATATTTTTAACATATTCGTTCTATTTTCTTTCATAATCTAAGTCACAATTTTGTTTTTGCTCCCCTCTCAGGCAGCTAATTTCTTGAATTTTCAAACAGCTCAAGGTTAAGCTTAGAGACCTTTTCCCCATCCCCATGTGAACTTATGCCACCTTTTGACATAGAAAATACTAAAAATTAATTTTCATATCTTGAGCTCCCTATCCGTCCGCGCGCGCGCGGACGGACTGCGTGCTCCTAAACGAGAGAGAGAGAGAGAGAGAGAGAGAGAGAGAGAGAGAGAGAGAGAGAGAGAGAGAACGAGAGAGATCGGGGTAGCCAAGCGAGACGATTCTAGCGAATGCGTGCATGCTGTTGTGTGCTTCAGTTAATTCCTCGTTTTCGATCACTTGCCACTTCCCTGCACGTCTTGTTTCTGCCCACTCTCTACACGTCTTGTTTCTGCCCACTCTCTAGATGTCTTGTTCTATAACTAACTCGCTATCTGGAGCTGCCAACGCTGTATGACAATGCGATCGAGCAGGAATGCTCCACAGAGTCGGTGGAGCTACCGCAAAGCTAATTGTTTTGCCTTCATCATTGAATGTTCCTGTGGTAATGCTTCTTGGGTTCTCATGCACATGCACGCCAAACGGAATGGAGATTCACAGGATCTTTCTCAGGTACACACTGCCTGCTATACCCTGCTATGCCTCGTTCAATAAGGTTACATGCGCCGTTTGCTAGCAATTCATAGTCTTGCTTGCTCTGCCCTCTCATGGTATCTTCATCACCATCACAAGCTACTAACTCATTTGCTCATTACTACTAACTACTTCGCAAGCTAATTTCTACTCGTGTTAGAGGCTCTCTAAGGCCACTTTTCATTTTCATGGTGTCATTAAATATTGCGCTCTCAGTTATTACGCATTTTGACAGTTGCTTACATCCTTTGAAGATATTCATCTAATTCAATGCCCTTTGGCGTATCAATTTCCCTCTGCTTGTAATCAATGATTCAGTCCCCTCAATTCACTAAACAATAATTAGCAGCCTTCTTTGCAAGGATTCATCACACATAATCACATTCCTTGAAACTTGACATGGCTGCTCAACGGATTGGTCCAAACAGTTCAGACATGACCCTGCAGAGAAGATGCAGTGCCAAGAGATCAACTTCTACATGCTACCTGTCGACGTAGCAACGGCGATGACAACAACACCTGCAACGATCCTCACGGCATCCACACTACGTTCTTGTTCAATTTTGATCAAGTTCACATGGTCAACAGCTTGACTAATTGCAGGGGCACAAAATGCTGCTAGAGAGTACGTGAGTCCCCGGACACTGACTCGCTTTGCGGGTATGTATCGCTTCATCAATCAATTGGTCAAGATGAGAAAATACATATCAATGAGAAATTAGTGCAGGTAAGTATTTTGATTTTGGTTTAGCTGATTGATTATATGTGTGTGTTTGTGCACAAAAAGGTTTAGAAATGTTCTCATGCCGGAAAACGGAGTCTTTTTCAGTGTTTTTCATACAATGCATAACATCATGAACGTCTGCCCGAGATCACTGACTCTACCAAGTAAATAATATGGCGTCCGTCGTAGGCGATAGGGTGTCCGTGAGCCGCGAGGGTTAACATGCCGCCCTTTCTGATGTAGATTCCGTCCTCGGAAGCTACTGAGTTGAAGCTCGTTCGTCGAGGTGGAAGAGCATTTGAAATGAATGTCCTTAGCCTTCTTCAGTCACTGCAAAATCAAAGAACATTGACACAGTAATTGCATTCTCATATACAATTAAAAAGCATATGCATTTTTAGACAGACAAATTGATTGGTAACAGAATTTTAAACCATTTGTCAGCAATAAACATTAAATTGTAATATAATCAAATGCATAAACAGTTGTAAAGGTTAAAAACTAAACAAGTCCGGGGTCGCTAATTTAACGGTCGAAAGACACTAGAGGTCAACTATTAATACCATGGGCAAGCTTCTTAATTTTTTGTGGTCAATTAAGTTGTTTAATCGCGAGAGCTAAGTATTTCATGTTCGAGGGCTGACTAAAGGCTATACCTAGAAGACCTTGTAGTTAAGCTACGATAAAAGGAATTTATCATGAAAACATCGCCTGACTGATTACTTTTTCTTTGAACCCCCAAAGTCTTTTCATAGTGATTTAATTTTGATGTGTGTGCTTATTTTGTATGCCTTGGGTTTTTTGCTTTTCAAGGAAAAGCACCCACACTGGGAACCTGTAGGGCTCTAGTACCATAGGCGATACATGTGAGTGGAGTACCAAATCAAGCAGGGATTTCTCTTCCAACTTAAAATTTTACATTGTGGCACTTTGATTTTTTTTTCATCATTTTAATTTTGTAGCTTTGGGGGGTCATATAACACTGTTATCCTCTCCAAGCTCATCACACTAGTAAACTCCCTTTATCATACTTAAGCTAAAGGTTAATAGGGACTAAGCCCACTAGAAAGCCCTAGTACATTTCACACAGTGCTGTCTAAATCGGATTAAGAACCTAAGTAACCATTGATTATTAGGAGGGCATTCCCCATGGTATTAAGAGAAGATCTCTAACACCTAACCTGGTCAAACTAGCTTAGTCGGAGTGCTTGATTTTTAAATCTAGACAAGTGATTATGACAAAAAATTACATTGAATTTAATGTTTGGTACTAAGCAAATGCGCTGAATATTATGCTACCAATCACAATCAAAGCAGACAAACATGGATGTAAAAAATAAGGGGCCATGCTAATGGACAAGAAACACCTGTTTGCGTTGATAATTGCACTTGATTTGAAGAGTGAGTCGAGATAAATATTTCATGAACGTCCAGATCCTAACAACAGCAACACGCTCTTGTACACACTAGGAAACACAAAGAATACCTCTAGGAGGCACATCAATGGGAAAAGGTACCAACACTTATTGAACACAACAAAAAAACATAAGGAACCCTAACCTAATTATTTGCACTCCCCCTAGAGAGTCAAGGGAATAGGATATTGTAGAGATTCGAGGGAAACCCTAAGGCTAAACCCCTATCCTCGTCATCGAGATAAACAAAGTTATCATCCATGAGACCATATGTGCCATCTGTGTAGTCATGTAAATCTTCTTCTTCATCATAGGTACCCATGTTTACTAAGAAGGTCACTAGACGCCTATAGTCATCTTGGTCAAAAGGGTAGGCTTGTGCAATGGGAGATACACTCTCTACTAAGTATGGATCAGTCGTGGTCAAGAGACGTATCAGCCATTCTAACTCCTCGAAATTTCTCTCACATGCTAGAGTACCTACCAAATCCCATTCACAGGTAAGCACCGGGAAGACCATGTGAAACATTTGTGAAAAGGAATGAGGGTACCTCTTACCCAAGGCAGGAGTGGATGACTCTAGCGTACTAGCCATATCTGTACACGCAAATAGATGATGGTTAGAGTGCAAATATTACAAGGGTCGTGTTCTTGTGCATAATGTGTTTTTATGATTTTGTGCTATGACTCTTGCTCTTTTACTTTTTTATCTTGTTTTTGTGAGTATAAGGATTTATATATACATTCCCTAAGATTGGAGATTAAGAATTCAGGGAGAAAGGTTGAGAGGGGAGTGAGTGAATGATGACTGTCAGCAAACACTCCCCCCTTCCTTGGGTAGATCATACTATTTGAAATGATGTCGTCACCCTTTGAAACCAATTGTTCCAAGTTGTTATAGGTGAAGGCTTTAACCAATAGTTTTCGACCGCCCTATGCGTTTCATCTAGTTGCAAGGGTGGTAAGGTACTCTCCCATGATTTTATTTGCAACATTGTTGTAGGTGGTGAACTTACAACGAGAGGTGCAAACTCTTTCTTGCTTGTATGGATATGTACACTGGTAGGTGGAGGTTGTGTCGAAGCTTCTATTTCCGTATAGGAACTACATGAAGAGCTAGAAGCTTCATTTGATTTCCTTGTTCTTGAGCTAGATGGAACAAATTGTTCTTTCTTTGGTACCCAAACTAGCTCTAGAGTGGGTGTGTAACATTCCGTGATTTTTTCCTTTCTGCGATCTTCAATTCGTTTTGGAACCACAGGATTGAGCTCACATGAGTCTAGTGACAAGTAAGAGCACAATTTACGTTTTGGCACCCAGATTTGATCATTTCCTTCATAGTAGCCTTGGGCTTCCAATAGTTTTTTAGAAATCCAACGCAACGTTTCTTTACATTTCTTGGGACGAATGGGACGTCTCTTACCAAGCTCCTGTTTTTTAGCAATGACTATGGTTGCTAAAGAAGCTTTAGGGACCCACTTGTATGTTTTCTTTGTTATATTGGGATGGGTCTTGTGTGTGTCAAGCTTTATTTTAGCTACATCAGTTGAAACTCTAAAGACTTGGGCTATAGGGACATATGGTTCAACCTCTTGGACATGCAATGTTTTGGGTTTTATTTCCTTAAGAGGCAATATCTCAGGGAGTGTGGCTTGAGTGGTAGGGCTAAGAGTTGTTTTCTGTGTTGTGACACCCCCTGTCCCTCAATCAATAGTGAATTTGGTGGCTATCATCCACGTGCATCCTAGATTTATATTACCCTCCATAGTTCCAATAGGCATGACCAAAAAGTCTTGAGCTACAACCCCATTGTCATAACTGATAGAAGTGTGCCAGATTCCAAAAACCGAAGTTTTTTTCTTGTTGACACCCTTGACTTGGATAATACTCTCAGATAGAGGTGGCTTCCCTAACTGACACCACAACTGACACCACACCCCATATGATAGCAGATTATATTTAGCATCCGTGTCCAATAAGGCGTTATATAGCACTTTTCCATAGGCACTATTTAACTCAATAGGGTATCGTAGAGGCGTATCAGAGTCCAACCAATTATCCTCCGTTTCAACGTGGAAAGCATGTGTAACTCCAAGGTTAGCCTCTGGTTGGCGTCTTATGCGTTGTTGGCGCTCTTTCGCCTCAGCTTGAGCTTGTATCTTTTTCAATTCTGTTTGTGCCTTGGCTGCCTTTTTTTTAATGGATGGCACGTAGTTCTTCCTGGCTTAGAGGATCATAGTACCTTTTAAATTTGCTCCCACAGGCCTCACTATAGGTCAGGGCATACAGAGCACCCCTACCCACTTGAAAACCACCTCCAAACGACACACAGTCGCATAACAAATGCTCCTTTGCACTCCCACCAACGCACGCACGCTTGTGCAGACCACAACTCAACTCACACCATCAACAGCTACCATTCACTGCACTCCCTGGCTCACAAACACCGCACTCTCTCTCTCTCTCTCTCTCTCTCTCTCTCTCTCTCTCTCTCTCTCTCTCTCTCTCTCTTTGCAACACACGTTGTCGGGGGGGGCACAGGCGCCGACACACACCCGAGCACACTCTACACAAGAGAAAAAGAGAAGGGGGGAAGGGAAAGAGACAGTAGAATGGCACACTTCAACCTCGTCCAGTTCAATTCATCACCCACACGCATCTGTACAAAGCTATGGCCGCTTCTCGGCTCACAAAATGCAAAAAAAAGGGACCCTCACGGCACCCTGCAGAGAAACCCTTGACAGTGGCTTTCTTCCCCCAAGGCACACCCTCTCAGGCAGGCAAAAAAAACCCGCACGTTTCAATTTTTGCTCTCTTATAGTGAGAGAACCTTCATTTTTAGCCTTTTCTCTCTTTGGCCGACACATGGCATCTTTTTTTAGTAGCTTTGACTTGATTTTCTGCCCACGGACTCATTTCTTTCGCTCTCTCACACTTGTTCACAACTGGGAGGGGGGGGCACTAGCGAGGTCACTAGTGCCTCCCTCATTGCTTTCAAAAAAGATTGGAGGGGGCGCCTGTAGGCACAACACTGCCCGAATGGCGGCCTGCCATGTCATTACGTGCACTACCTGACGCTTGCAAGCTGCGGCATTTTCCACCACCATAACCCATGACACAGCGCCGTCACCGGCCCAGGCAACACCACCTTATGGCGCACCGTTACGGCACACCACATAGCACGCAGGGATGGAGAGTGGGGCCGCCATCGTTGGCGGCGCCCAAGCTCTTTCTCTCAAACGGATACCTTGAGACCTTGCCTCCCGCTGTATATATGGCATGCACCTCATGCGTCGCACTTCGCATATGGGGTAATCCCATGGCCACGTGGCCATTCGGAATTGCTAGCACCCTTTGGGGTGTGAAAACAGCCTCCCAACACCTCCAAAAAAATCCATTCTGTAGCACTTTTAATAGCTTCATTCTCACTGTTCACCAACCCCATTGCTTCGCCCTAAAACCCCATAGGAAGATGGAGATCCTTGCTTCCACCTCTTGTGTCGGATCGGCCGATCGACATCATCGCGTCCTCGAACTAGGCGCTCCAAAACAAAAGGAAATCCTCTGACTCCACATGCCTACCGCCAACTGCCAATATTCTGCCAAGCATATCTCCGTGCTCAAGACTCTGATCGACGAGCAACGAATTCCCGTTGACTCCTTGTGCTGCACACTACCACAAAAAATGTTGGCGGGCTCCAAAAAATCACCGCAGGCACGCTTTCTAGTGCGGCCAAACCGTCTCAGATCTAGCCCCCGTCCAAACTTCGACAGCTCATATCTTGCACACCATGAGTCCAATCATCGATTTGAAAAGACCGACATGCTCCATAAATTGAGCACTCCAACACTATCATCTCACATCCATTTTTTTAGCCTAGCCGCACATGTCCATCCTGTCGGGAATCTGCAACCATCTTCAACTTCAAACTGGCATATCTCTCTCTACATAGCTCCGTTTGACGAGCCGTCTCGACCTGATCGTAAAGCACATCGAAACCACAACCGGGCACACAAAACCAGCCTTTTGAGCATAGAAGGCCATCACCCTGTTTGGCACTCTGTAGCATACTGTCGGCCTAAAAAATCGCTTCAAGCATACATTTCCACATCGATCTGGTTGCAGCCGCACTTCACAGCCGCATTACCACTTGGACCTGCACCTGCTAGAATTCACATCACTGCCTGTGCCATTTTCCACCATTGACAGGGTTTGGTTGTACCATCATTGCCCATCCCCTAGTTGAGCATTTATACTCAACCAAAAGCATATGCACTGCACTCCAAAACGGCATGGATGCACACATCACTGAAAAAAGCACACCAAACCACAACCTGTATGTACAAAAGTATATACATAGCTCCATGACGCTCGCCATCTGTTAGGTGGGTTGCCCAACCCCTTGCTTTACCTGCTACTATCCACCTGGATCAAACACTTGGCACTGTCCATTTCCACCCATCAACAACAGCTCCCTATAGTGCTTCTCCCAAGCACAAACACAATAGTGCATCCACCGTGCACACAACACCCTTTCACCGCAACCTGTATCCGCACACATCAAAGCACCCAAAAGAGCACCACCATGCTCATCATTTGGCTCAACAGCCACTCCAATATCCGCACCAACATCAACAGGCAAACTTGACATAACCAACCATGTAATGTGGAGGCCTCCTCCATGGATTCCTGTAACTGGAAACTGCCCACTGCACCGCTGCACTCACAAGCATTCCTTTCAACCACGTGCTGCACATCTCCCTTGATGGCTTCCCAACACCCACAGCCTACTCTTTCTCATCCATGGGAAAAAGAACCTGTTCATCAGCCCAAGGCCTCTCTATCGGCACCAACTCCTCACATTCCACACCTGTGGCATTCAAAAGCACTCGCTCCTCTAGCACATCCAAACAAATAGATCCACAAGGCTCTAATAGCATGCTCTCCTCTACCTGTTCTTTTTCCAAAACCATGGCAGCTTCCTCTTTGGCCAAGCCTTTTACCTGTTTCACTGTCAAAGCACACTGCACAGCCACTTTGATGAGCACCGCCATAAGCATGGCGCCGCACAACACCTTTAGCTGCATACCATCATTCTCGAGCCTCGACAGCTTCACCTGCTCTTCAACCACATTGGCAACCATCACATCTTTATGTACGAAACAAGGTAGCTTTACCTTTACCATCTCAAGGTCGCTAGAATCTGTCTCCTCGCCATAGGACGTGGACTCGTCCTCTTCACCTGTTTCCCACAAGCTCGAGCTAGCACTCTCATCCCCATCGCCACTATCATAGGCCAACTTGGCATCTGTATCCTTGCTCTCTAGTTCCAAAAAAAACTTGGTTGCTACCAACTTGGCCAGTTCAATTTATCATACAGACACATCTGTACAAAGCTATGGCCGCTTCTCGGCTCACAAAATGCAAAAAAAAGGGGCCCTCACGGCACCAAGCAGATAAACTCTTGATTGTGGATTTCTTCCCCCCAAGCACACCCTCTCACACAGGCAAAAAAACCCCGTACGTTTCAATTTTCTCTCTCTTATAGAGAGAGAACCTTCATTTTTAGCCTTTTCTCTCTTTGGCCAACACATGGCGTCTTTTTTTAGTAGCTTTGACTTGATTTTGTGCCCTCGGACTCATTTCTCTCGCTCTCTCACACTTGTTCACAACTGGGAGGGGGGGGCACTACCGAGGTCGCTACTGCCTCGCTCATTGCTTTCAAAAAAATTTGGAGGGGGCGCCCGTAGGCACAACATTGCCCGAATGGCAGCCTGCCACATCATCATGCGCACTACCTGACGCCCGCAAGCTGAGGCATTTTCGACCACCATAACCCATGACACAACGCCATTGCCGGCCCAGGCAACACCACCATATGGCGCCATAATGGCACAACCCAGAGCGCGCAGGGATGGAGAGTGGGACCGCCATCGTTGGCGGCGCCCAAGATCTTTCTCTCAAACGGATACCTTGAGACCTTGCCTCCTGCTGTATATATTGCATCCCCCTCATGCGTCGCACTTCGCATATGGGGTAATCCCATGGCCACGTGGCCGTTCGGCATTGCTAGCACCCTTTGGGGTTTGAAAACAACCTCCCAACGTTGACCTCCAAAAAAAACCATTCTGTAGCACTTTTGATAGCTTCATTCTCACTGTTCACCAACCCGATTGCTTCGCCGTCAAACCCCATAGGAAGATGGAGATCCAGGCTTCCACCTCCTATGTCGGATCGGCCAATCGACATCATCGGGTCCTTGAACTAGGCACTTCAAAACGAAAGGAAATCCTCTTACTCCAAATGCCTATCGCCAGCTGCTAATATTCTGCCAAGCATATTTCCGTGCTCGAGACTGTGATCGACGAGCCGCGACTTCCCACTGACTCCTTGTGCTGCACACTACCACAGAAAACCTTGGCGGGCTCTAAAAAATCACCACAGCCACGCTTTCGAGTGCGGCCAAATCGTCTCAGATCTGGCCCCCGTCCAAACTTGGACAGTTTATATCTTGGACACCATGAGTCCAATCATAGATCTGAATAGACCAACATGCTCCATAAATTGAGCACTCCAGCACTATTATCTCACATCCATTTCCAAGCTCATTAAGGTTCTGGTCTCTAAAACCACCACCACATGTCTAATATGTGCTCTAATTGACTGCTTATGCTAGTTTTCTAAGTCCAAACATAAGTTCCCTTCTAGCAAGGTTGGTTTAAATTTAAGCTCCACCACGTGTCCAAGCTAGGTTCAATTTATGACGAATCACCACTTAACCATGCTAGGCTCTAATATAGTAGATCAAGGGAGTAATGATACAAGGAACAAAACTTATTAAAGTTAGGCTCTTAAGTAAATAAGTCTACATGAGTATTTAATGTTATAGTTCTAGTTTAAAGATCCACCATTTGAAAACTCAAGTAGTTTACTATTTACATTCAGACCTTAAATGCTTGAGATAAGAAATACAAGCTCAAACAATACTATATAAAGCAAAATCTAACATTAAGAGTATCAAATCAGCAACAACAAGAAACATTAACATGCAAAAGAATCTCAAAACATACGTTTCTCCATTTCCAAAAAGTCCTCCATTGATAGAGGCTGGTGTTGTTGTCGTTATTCTTCTCCTCGTGGAGAGCACTCCTTTGTAATAGGCACACTGTCATCTGATTGCAAAGTGGATTGTTGGGTTTGAAGTCCAACCCATTCTTCTATATCTTTATGTGCCTTAACAAAGTCTAGCAACTTGGTCTCCAAGTTTTTTGCCTTCTGCACACTGTCAACTAAGCATATAACTTCTTTTTTCTGTTGTATTCCTTCTTGTGCAACCAAGGATCCATCACCAAAAACATCAACAAGCTTGCGGTCTTCAAAACAATATGTATGAATGTAGTGCTTGACCAAAGCTCTTTTTTTGGCCTCCAAATACTGCAAATTTGACATATCTATATCTGCTACTTGAAGAAGAGAACAATCAATTGGCATGGAATTTTCCTCTGATCTTCTTCTCAAGTCTTCAAATTCATTGCCTTGTCCCAAGAAGGCAATAACTGTTAGGAATTAAATTGCTCCTGTGCAAAGCGCTAATGGAAATTGATGCAATGCACCACAACAATGGTATCTCGGACTATCTCCCATAGTGTGAAAAGCACATTGCAATTTTGTGAAGTTAGTGAAATCCGCAAATGCAAGAAAGACAAATCCAGGATCTGTAAACCCTCCAGCAATAGCCAATATCCCATCCAAAGTATTGTTGAATGTCTCCTCACTCCACTGCAAACTCCCTCTAAGTTGTTTTGTCATATCTAAAACACATAAGCCGATAGTCTTATGTGTTATTGAAGTGGCGCATCAAGTAGAGATTGCCTTCCATTTGTAGGCTCACCACATAGATTGACCATGGAAAATCTCTTGGCTCAATTTTCTCCTTTTGAAGGTGAATTGCCCATTGCATATATTTTATTGCTCCATCTGGAAAAGCCATTTTCTTTGTTCCACGCTTCAAACTAGATTTGAGCCATTCCTCGCATAGCGTTAAAAGTGTTTTATAAACGATATCATTGATGTTATACATATTGACAACTTCCTCCCAGTATTTACATGGTGACGACTCATTCAAACTATTGAAGCCTTCAAGAAGTGCGTCTTGAATCAATTTGTCTTGCTTGAGTTGCTTGATTCGATCATACATGTTAGTTGCATCACCATCCTTTGCACTCTTTGACAATAAAATCTTCTCATCTTTAATCTCTTGTTGAATAGTCTCTACCTCTGATTCCTCAAGACCACAAAGGTATCTAAATATAGTTGTTGGGGGTTTCTTGTTCTCCTCTTCTAGTCTTTCAATGATTTATAACCAGCCATCATAAATTGGATCAGAGTATGTGACCATGTGTGCCTATTTAGCAATCCAACTTGCTGCCGCACTCATTCTTGCCAATCGAAGAAAAGCCTAAAAATAAATAGAGCAATAATTAAAATATTGAACAAGATGCTTTAATTAAAGACTATCAAAAAGAGAAAGATAATCACTTACATCCCATCCGGCACAAGATGCATGTCCCTCTGCAGTTCCACTTGCTGCCCTTTGTGGTCGTGCTGAGAAGATCCATTGACTCCGTAAATGTCTCAACATTTGGCTATAAGGTTGTTTGACATACAATGCTTGAGCCTCCTCATTTGCAATGGCAGATATAGCAGTTGCAACAAATGGAGGAGCATTCACAACAATGCGAACCTTTTTGAATTTATACGCGTCAATCAACCTTTCAAATACCTCTTTGTCTTTTTGTTCATTGTGGAGCAAAACTTTTGCAGCATAGATGGAATGTTGCCCATCAAGAATCCAATAATGATATTCTTTAAGTTTTTTCTCTTCTATCTCTTCTACTGCCAAAGGAGTCTCCTCCTTTGTCTTTGCATTTTGAACAGACATCAAATATGCACATGCTGCAGGCTTGGTCGTACTTCGTGAAAATCCAAAGAACACACTTTCAACGTGTTTTTTATCCATAATAGGTGCATTATAGTGATCAAGAGCAAGCCAAAAATTTTGAATAGGGATGTCAAATTTCCTATATTGGAAAGGAAAATAATTGATGTACTTATTCATTCCACCTGTATCTTTTTCTTATCCTTTCACGGCCTCAGCTTCTAAGACAGTTGGATCCACAATTCTCATCTTTGACATTAAACCCTTTGTTGATGAGGATGCCAAGTCCACATCCAAAATGGAACCACTTCTCTTAGCTGCTACTTTTTGCACTTTTGCTTGCTTGGTTACGGGAGCTTTCACCTTTTTTTTGTTGCAGTGTGGCAATGATGGAGCTTTGAAGCTGAACTGCTGTGACATTTGGATTCGATTCTGCTAACTTTCATCCTCAATAAAACATTGTCTCTTCTCTGTTCCTAGACATGCACTCCAATGCATATGCTCCTGGAGATATTTGAAATTCTTGATTCATTGGAACTAGAATGTCAATGCATTCCACCTCTGGATGACTATCAACTACAGAGACAGATGCTTCCACAACTTGTCCAACGTCTTCAAACAAGCTGTCATTCTCCTTTTTTGCAATAAATAGATGCACCTTATGAAATTGTGTACCTTCTAGACCATGTATGTCCAAATACCATTTTCTAAGATCATTGCAAGTATAGTCAACTGAGACAGCAACCCTTGCAACCTGTTTTTTTGGAGCCATCTCTTTCTGAAGCAAAAAAAAAACCAATTATTATTTTAACATATAGTTTTTTGTAATGGATTAAGCTTGTGTGGATTCAGGTCCACCACTTGTTCAAGCTAGATCTAAAAAAGTATACATAGTGAGTCTTTAAACTAGTAAACTAAGAGAAGAGAGAAGAAAACGTCCACCACTTGTCCAAGCTAAGCTCCATTGAAACATGTAAAGAAGGGAAGTATACAATTTTTCAAACTTAGGATCCATTGAACTATGGAGAGAAGCAAGCTCCACCATTTGTCCAAGCTCCACTCCATTGAAACACCCTACACCCATGATATTTTCTAGATGGGTGGTTTTCTTTCAAGGTCCACCACTTGTCCAACCTATTATCCCTAGTAACAATAGTGGTTTGGTTTCAAGGTTGACCACTTGTCCACTCTATGTCATTATATTAAGAAGAATTGGATATTAAGGTCCACCACTTGTCCAACCTATAAGGTTATATCTTAAATGGTATTATTTCTCACCACTTGGAATACCCATGATATGTTTTACACGGGGGTTTTATTCCAAGGCCCACCATTTGTCCAAGCTAACTCTATTGAAACATAGAGAGAAGCAAAGGTCCACCACTTGTCCAAGCTAGGCTCCATTGAAACATGGAGAGAAGGAAGTTCCACCATTTTTTCAAGATAGTCTCCATTGAAACATGAAGAGAAGCAAGCTCCACCATTTCTCCAAGCTAAGATCCATGGCAACACCCTAAACCCATGATATTTTGTACATGAGAGGGTTTATTTCAAGATGCACCACTTGTCCAAGCTAAATCTATTGAAACATAGATAAAAACAAAGGTCCACCACTTGTTCAAGCTATGCTCCATTGAAACATGGAGAGAAGGAAGCTCCACCATTTCTCCAATAGAGTTAGATCAGACAAGTGGTGGACCTTGGAACAAAACCCCCATGTAAAACATATAGAGAAGCAAAGGTTCACCACTTGTCCAAGCTAAGCTCCATTGAAACGGGGATAATAATTTTGTAAGCTTTGAATTTAGATCTTTTTGCACAAATTTAGAACTTTTTTAATTGTGTGCTCAATAGACTCGTTGTACATGACAATGCTCCCAAACATACAACCCTTTGACATAATTTTATCCCAAGACATTCACGTGTGTTTACCAAAATTAGTTTTAATTACCCCTTATACCCCTCTTGTACACAAGAATTTGTAAACTTACAAGAAATGAAAATACCTTCTGTTGAATGCACATGCTATGTTACATATACTTTAGTGAACTCCGTGGGAATTTTATAAGTAAGAGTTTATATTAAAACATCTATGTTGTATGCAAAGTTACGTTCAACAATAACATTTTTTGGATTCTTAGCTAATACATGATGAATATCAAAAATATATATTATGTATACCCATTCTATCCCAAAAAAAAAGCCTTTTACATACTTGTTCTATAGACATATGTCTTTTCTCTTGTTTATTAATGGCTAACTGAAAACTTTAAGGTTGTTGAGGACATGCAATGGTAGGTTCTCTAATGCTAACATTGGTTAGTTTAAAGTGACCAGCCAAAGGTGTAGAAACCGTTTTTGCATATCCTTAAGGTTACTGAGATCTTGAGCACCTCTGGTTTCCTTGTAGCTTAGGCCACTGATGCGTTTTACACCACCCCTACAAGCAAGACTTCAAATGGCGGGCTTGGCAATGTCCTGAATGTTGTCACATAAACCATTCTTGTGGGGCTTGACCCTCCCTTTCCATGACCCTTCCATCCTTTTCTCTTTTTGGCATGCTTGCATTTCTCTTCCCTTACCCATAATATAGGCTTCAAGATCTCTCTCTCTCTCTCTCTCTCTCTCTCTCTCTCTCTCTCTCTCTCTCTCTCTCTCTCTCTCTCTCTCTCTCTCTCTCTCTCTCTCTCTCTCTCTCGCATGCACCCAAATATAGAGGGAACCTTCCCACCAAGTGTTGGACAACAATCTATTCACATGTAGAAGAAATATTCTTCTCTCAAAATCAAGAAGCTCAGCTACATCTATACACATCGTGGGCTTGCTATCTACCGGAGCCTAACAAGTGCTATTCATTGTCATTGGTCTTCAAAACTTAAAGTTGCAAGACTCTAGAGGAGCTTACTAGGCTTATCCTCGATATGAGGCTTCTATAAGAACCTTCGCCACATACTTGTTGTGACCAATCTCATTCCTAGCGACTACAGGGATGGCTCCTATCCGCGTGCTCTCGTGAAATGAATGACTTTTGCTAGCAGCACCCACATAAACGTCGCTATGGCCATACGAGTAAGAAAAATGCCAAGAGTAAATGTGAGCCCCAATCTCTCTCTCTCTCTCTCTCTCTCTCTCTCTCTCTCTCTCTCTCTCTCTCTCTCTCTCTCTCTCTCTCTCTCTCTCTCTCTCTCTCTCTCACACACACACACACACACACACTTGTATACTGTTCATTAGTTATATTTATTCAAAGAAACTTCCAAAAAGAAAAACAACCCCCCCCCCCCCCCCCTTTTTTAAGGCTCTTTCTGCCTGGACCATACTCGGTCTAAAACTTAAGAAATTGATTTTTTATTTGGACCACTACTACCGGGGGTCAAGCCCTCTATTGAATGATGATGCTCTATCGAGCATGATCAATGTCTACTTCTCTCATGGAGTAGTGCAGGCGGCCTTCCTCCCCCCTGACTGTCGATCCCCATTGAAAGCCATGGATGTGCTGCTCGATGTTGTATCTCACACTCATGGTGGAGCGTGGCGCATTGCGCATGCTGTGTTCACATGCTCTCTCTCTCTCTCTCTATCACACACACACACACACACACACACACCCCACAAGAAGTTTTGGACAAACTCTCACAATAATCTCCACATTGTGGCTTACCTCAACATCATGAACTTCTGTGAGGGAGGCACCGCATACCTAGCTATGTACAAATGGGGGCCGGGGGTCCTCTGACCTCAATCGTACCTAGCTAGGTATGCATCGCCTGCAGGTACCGGGCTTGTGGGTCCAATAGGAAAAGAGTAGAGTGATCGCTGATGAGAGGCGCACTCTAACTGGAACATTCAATTGTTAGTTGGCTAAGCATGGGCGCCCAAGTGTGAATGGGGCGAGCTCATATAAAAGTCAACTAAACCTAAAATTCATTCATTCTTTCATTTGTGCAATAGAAGAGTGCTCTTGCTCCATCTCCATCTCCATCTTCTTCTTCTTCACCTCCTCGTGCGTGTGTGTATGTGTGTGTGTGTGAGAGAGAGAGAGAGAGTGTGTGATCGAGCATTGCGACGATGGCACGGCAGCAGCAAAGCGGTTGAGCGCGGCACGACGGCGGCTCCTTCTTCTTCGTGGCGAGGAATCCTCCACGACAGGAAGCGTAGAGCGGTGAGTGACACACCAACGCCATCTTTGAGCTTATTAGTTTAGGCTTGTTGTGTGCTTGGAGCCATTTGTGGCTCGCACACAGTGTATCGGCAAGTTCCTTGCATTGACATGTGCGACATACGCGCACATTTTGCAATTAAAGAGAATTTTGCTGATACAAGAAGGTAAAGGTGAAAAATTGGTGTTTTTGAGCAATTTTGATATCCAAAATTTGATGTAATCACATATTCTTGTTGTATGCATCAAGGAGTACCTTAGGTAGAAATATAAGTGAATTATAAACCAAAAGACTTCATACGCGTATGATGTCTTAGGAGCCAGATTTTGGTCAAATCAAGCATTTAAGTACACCCTAGTGTCTTAGAGCATAAAAGAAGTCCCTAGCCAAAATTTCAATGAATTTGGAGCACATTTGAGCTTGCAAAGACCAAAAGATAGAAATTGGGCAAGGTTTTTCTTGTAGTAACCATAACTTGCACAAAAAGTGTCCAAATTGAATTTTGAAAGTTGTAGAGAGTCTCTTAAGTGATACAGAGTGTCTGGAACAAAAATCACTTCATTTTTCCACAAAAGACATTATACGTGTATGATGTTTCAAGTGTCAAATTAGAAGTCAAAACTTGCATACGAGTTCACAAAAGTGTTTGCCAACATAAAATAAGCCTAGAGACCAAGTTTCATTCAATTTGGATCGCTTTTGACTTAGTAAACCTTCCCGAGAAGTTGCAGACAACCAAATAGAAAAAGGGACGATAGACCTGTCTAAAAGTGTCAGAATCACAAACTGAGACCTAGAGAGGTTAGAGTACAGCAAGGAGAGTCTACAATAAGAGTTTGGAGCAATCATGACCCAGTAGACATCATACTTGTATGAAGTCTCCTGGCATAGGTTGAATGTTTTGGCCATAACTTGAGCTATCGATATCGGATTCAAAAACTTTTTTTTTATCAAAACGAAGCTTTAAAGTAGCTCTACAACATTCAGTGTCAACCATGAACAAAAATGAAAGACCCTATGGGTCATTCATTGTTGATCAACGTCCAAAAAAACGTCGTTTAAGGCCTCAAAATTTATTCAAAAGTACGGGTGTCTAAAATCAATAATTTGAGAGACTTGTGAGAAAAAGATCGCGGTTTTGGACATAGTTTCGACTTTTCCCTAACCAAAGCACTTGAACACTTTGAAGTAAGCCTTCTTACCTCAAGCTAGAGCTATTAAGCCCATAGATCATGTTCTCTTTAGAGTCAAACTCAGCTTATACAAGCTTCGAAATACCAGCGATACAGGAGTATCCACCCACAATGGATCTTCCAAAT
This sequence comes from Adiantum capillus-veneris, assembly GCF_014529385.1. Lineage (NCBI taxonomy): Eukaryota > Viridiplantae > Streptophyta > Polypodiopsida > Polypodiales > Pteridaceae > Adiantum > Adiantum capillus-veneris. The sequence goes on along the minus strand of NC_140959.1, from coordinate 54,834,990 downwards.
TTGCAATTGATAAAGACCAAGCTTGTTGAACGAGTTTGGATGAAAAACCATGAGAGTGAAGGACTATAGATATATTGACAACAATGAGGTCAACCTTTATAGGTGCTCAAAGCCATACCCAGAAGAGCTGACAGATTACAAGCTCTTATATGTCTATACATACGGAGTCGACTATCAATGGAAGTCTATAGTTGTTGACAAGTATGGACGAGAATACAAAGTTGTAGAAAGCACAAATCCATGGACTGCATTATACATAGGTGAATATTTGGTCAATGAAGGACCACAAACACCTCCACCAAACACGAGAATTTCTACGCGAATTCCAAAAAGGGAGCCACGTGGATTCCCTTCTAGAGAGATAACGAGAGATGAAGTGATCAAAGAGATGGTAGACATGCCTTCTCAAGGACCAATTTCCAATAGAATGGTTTATTCCTTCGAAGAAGAACCTAGGCATAGTAGAAGGCTTGAAGCGAGAGAAGGATTGGGAGAGTCTATGGTTAGACTTGTAGACAATCAGCAAGTTAGACCTTCCCAGATCCAGAAATGGGTAAACAGGAAATACGTCGAAGATAAAGATCCGAGAGATCACATAGAAATTTTTAGGAGAGTAATCAAAGCAAAGGAAGTTTTGGATTTTGCAATACAGTTTGCGAGATTTGGATTGACTCTGGAAGATGACGTGGCTACATGGTTCGACTCAATGGAAAGATGTGATTTTGCGACTCTAGACAAGCTGTTTGAGGAATTCATCGAAGAATTCTTGCAAAAAGACATAGCTCACAATACGGTCTTGCAAATTCACAGATTCAAAAAAAAAGAGGGTGAATCAGTATGCAAAGCGGCATTACAGGTCAAAAGATATGTCAAGTTCTGTCCAAGAGCGGAACTTGCTATGAAAGCACGATTGATGTTGATCTTTATCTAGGGAATGAGACATGAGGGTCTTTAGAAGGATTTGCATATGATAAGGAGCAAGATGCTAAACAAATTGACCAAAGAATCTCTTTATCTGGTGGATAACTGTGAACAATATAAAGAAAAGGAATATAAGAGTAAAGAGGATGACATATCCTCTCAACACAGTGATTCACACATAAGTGAGTCCATTGTAAAATCAGCAGCATTCATCGATCAAGAAACATTTATTAACAAAATGGTCAAGAGGTTAGCTCCACTTGTAAATATTGATCCGAGGGAGCTTAAGTGGTACAAAATTGAGAGAAAATGGACAAACCATATGAGAGAAGAGTATTACTATGGCATTGAATATGCTAGGGAGAGGTATGTACAACCTATTCCAGTAGCACCTCCTCCACTTAGATACATTACGGAGAATGCACCAGGTTGAGTAGGAGTTTCAAGGCCACGGCCTGTCTTAGGACAACAACCTCTCCTACCAGGTGCTAGATTTTCTATACACATGAGATATAACCATATGATGAAACCATCCAATAAACAAGCACTAGTACCAACAACCATGTATTATAACAACCAAAGCGGGTGCTGCCTTCGAAGCGACATAAGATGAGGGGGAAAAATGGAGTGGTGAGGTTGGTACAACCTCCACCTACTACGTTTTGACTTGAAGAAAGAAGGTATGAGATGGAAAAAAGGACATTGCAGTTCATTGTGAATAGAGGCTTAGCTAGGTCAGAGCCTGTTTACAGCCAAGAGGAATTGCAAGAAGAAGCTCCTCAACCAGAGATAGAGTTTCACAAAATCCGTGGCAACCACTTGGTCAAACAATGTCCTCAAATGGAGATCACACAAGTAAATGCCAATTGTCTTGATTGTAAAGTCATTCATTTGATCCCTGACTGTCCAAAAAACCCAAACCGAGTCAGAAAGATAACAACGAATGTCTCAAGAATTGTTCAACTACCCAGTAGCTTGGAAAATAAAATGTCGTGCCAGTTCAAGTAGTTACAAGAGCGCAAGCTCAAAAGGAAGCTGAGGAGAACCCAGAGACAGAGAAAACAAAAATTAGCACAAGTCCAAAGATGGGCGAATCAAAGACCAACGCACCTAGTCAAAAAACCAAGACTCGCAAATGGAATAGTTAGAAAGCTAGAAAGGCTAGGGTGAAATCACGTAGGAAATGAGAGAAAAAATCCCTAGCTGAGGAGCTTACCCAGCTAAAGAGAAGATAAGACAACATGAGGAAAGGGTTGCACCTTCTCTTACGGAGGCGTCCAAAAAGTGCTAGCTCAGGAGGATCAATGTTGGTCGAGAAGGTTAATGAGCCATTAGACGCCCTCTTAAAAAGCTTATGAATCACGGCTCAAAAACAACCAAACCCAAGAACAGAAATGGATGACATATCCATAAGTGAAACTAGAAAGGGAAAAGCTTGAAATGTGCCAGAAAATGATTCAAACAGCGCAAGATTTACTAAAACCACAAGTTGAAAAACTTGAGGGTGTGATCTTTGTCCCACCTACACTAGTAATCCCACCAAGCTAGGAACGAAAAGAGCTAGATTCCATTCAAACGAGTACAAAAGCTCAAGGACCCCACATTAGAGCCAAGGATAGTGTTGAACACCACTGAAAATTCTTTCGAGGGATTTCACATAGCTATACCTGAGAGTTGTAAAGAAATAGATGGTCTTGACAAATTGTGGAAACAAGTCAGAGAGGTCGATGAAGCAAGTGAGATAAGCAAACGAGTAAACCAGACTCGTGATGGAAGAGCAGTGTCTCTTCCGCCAATAGAGAAATTTGAGGCTCGATCTCAAATGAATCTAGAAGTGGAATCGTATTGGGGAGACAAAGGATCTGTACAGTCTATGGACAATCAACCTTATCTCTCTCTCTCTCTCTCTCTCTCTCTCTCTCTCTCTCTCTCTCTCTCTCTCTCTCTCTCTCTCTCTCTCTCTCTCTCTCTCTCACACACACACACACACACACCTCTCTCTCAATTTCTCTCTCTCAATGGTAATCTCTCTCTCCCTCTTTCTCAAGCATGATTACCCACTCTCTCTCTCTCTCTCTCTCTCTCTCTCTCTCTCTCTCTCTCTCTCTCTCTCTCTCTCTCTCTCTCTCTCTCTCTCTCTCACACACACACACACACACACACACACACACACACGCGCGCGCGCGCGCGCGCGTGCGTACACACATTTTTCCTCCATCTCAGATCAACCATTAGCTAATAAGTTGTTTTTCAGTCGCATACACTCACATACACATAGGCACACACCGCCTACACACACACATTTTCATGCTCATAATTACCTCTAAATCCTCTTGAATCAACCCATGAGTTGAAAAAAAACTAATTTTCAGCCCATACACACACACACACACACACACACACACACACTTGCATACATGCATTCCTCGACAAAGGCACTCGACTACGACGATGAGAAAGGCGGTATCAAAATTGCATCTAAGGAGTTTCAAACGATAGGATGGCATCAAATGCATGCCTCGGCCGGCTTCAAAGATAGGGAGCACCATCAACAAACAATGTGTCAGTGCATCACCAAGCAGACTTGTGGTCGTAAGTGGCCATACCTTGTAATTTTGTATATTTTCTTCTTGTTGCATCTACCCTAACCAAATAAACCACCCATATTGTAGATCAAAACCCAAATCATTGTATAGTATCACCTCTCTCTAGGTATGTCCACACAGGAACTCCTACAAGCATCTACCTTTCTTATCCTGATAACTACAAAGCAAGGGTCAACCTGTCAGACACCCACTACCTATGCGTTGTCCCCTAGATTAGCCACGACACTAAGTGACACAGAGAGTGAGTAAGGGGATCAATGGTGAAGAACTTCCGGCGAGTTTCTCGAGGTAGGTGGGAGTGCCCAAAAAATGGGGGCATGGGTGAGGGGCGGGGAATGGAACCCACGACCTCGCGCCTCAATGATTTTTGAAGCATGAGCTAACCACTACGCCCGCCCGCGCACGTTTGAATGCATTGCCATTTTAACTAATGTTATAAACGCAAAACCTGGACTAGCCTAGGGCTAAACCCGGAAGGGGCCCCTGGCCGGGTTTAATTCTTGGCCGGGTTTAGTTTTAACAAGGCATCCACGGTGGGGATCACCTCGACACGGCTGTGCGTGGACTTCCCATCCATTGACCCCCCCCCCCCCCCCCCTCTTAAATGACATGTGTTATATAGTCCTGAGACTAGATTAGGCTTAGAGATAAGTAGGTTTTAGCACAATAATCACTCTCTCAGCTCATTCTATAACCAATTAAACAATACCAATCGACCAATCATCTCTCGTGGATTGAGTCTAGAGGACCAATAGTAGGCATTCAAGATGAACTACCAACTAGTTTCTTCTTTAAAGTAGACACAACCCTTGCTTGGTATCTGGATGTGCTATACTTGCTAACTATAGGATTGTACCCTATGGATTTATCACCAGTGGGAAAGCAAAGGCTTCTATTCAAGCTTTGACCCTACACATTGAATGGTGGTCTTCTTTACAAAAGTGGATTTGATGAAATATTGCATGTGTGTGCTACCCCATGAAATATATGAATTTTTTTCTACGGTCATCCAAATGTTAGTGGAGCACATTCTTTAGACCATATCACTGCTAAACGCATCCTCCAAAGCAATTTATAATGACCTTATTTTTTTAGAGTTTCTTAGAAACATATCAAAGGCTATGTTACTTGCCATAGGTGCCCCCAAACCTACCACAACCATCCACTACAAATTTCCGTTGTGTGTCTTCCTTTTAAAACATGGGGCATTGACTGCATCATTCTAGTTCACCCTACAAGTCATCGAGACAACAAGAAGCACATCTTGATTGCCATTAGCTATGCTACCAAGTGATCTAGAGTACTTGCCTCCTTAGAATCCACTACTTCTACTATAGCAATTTTTTTGTATGAGAACATCTTTCTTAGATTTGGCTACCCTTGGAAATCTCTAATGAACACGGCACCCACTTTGTGAATACATTGCTAGAAAACATACTTAATAGATACAAAATCTTCCCCCACAAGTCTTGTTCCTATCACCCCATAGCAAATGGATAACCAAAAATGCCATTCCTCAAGAAGGCTTTCCATCCACATCCCACCACCTGGCCAATGATAATCCTCGGCACTACATGGGCCTACAGAACTACCTTCAAGGCTACTATCCAAGGTTAATTTTGAAGGTTGTAGTTCCCTTCAAAGCCACTTTTGACCTCCAACATTTCCTTTGAAGGCTCGTTTTAAAACTTTGCCCTTGTTGTGGAAGGGCAAACAAAAAATAGTGTTGCTACTACCCACCAACATACCCCGTTTAAGCTAGCCTATGGGCTGGAAGTCATTACTCCCTTCAAGTTTTAGACTGGCTCCTCAAGTTTCAGCTCACTTAGAGTGGCTCGCCATCTATATGGCAATAACTGCCATGTGTGAGTAATCTTGATTGCATGCATCTTGAGCTCTATCTATGTCCAACAATAGAGAAGGAAGGCATGCTATGATAGGTTTCTTCAACAATGAAAATTTGTGCAACATTTTCTGGTGATGTTGTATCATGAAAAATTTGTCAAAAAACCTAAGAAGCTACTCTCCATCAAGCAAGGTCCGTTCATTGTCAAAGACATGCTCCCTTACGGTGTAATTCCAACTCTCAACCTATCTAGAGAAGCTTTAGCACTGGTGAATGGCTCTGTGCTTAACCCCTACTTTACTCTTTTTTAACCAAATTCCTTTTGTCCTCTTGGCCCAACTGACCTCTCTCTCTCTCTCTCTCTCTCTCTCTCTCTCTCTCTCTCTCTCTCTCTCTCTCTCTCTCTCTCTCTCTCTCTCTCTCTCTCTCTCTCTCTCTCTCTCTCTAGATATATCTGTATGTATATATGTGTGTGTGTGTGTGTGTGTGTGTGTGTGCGTGCGCGCGTGTGTGTGTATATGTATATACATACATAAGCTCAAACCCACACACTCTTTAAAAACCCAACCCTTTTCCTCTCTCTCTCTCTAGATGTTTGACCCCACCCCACTCACTCTCTATATAGAAACCCAACCCTCTCACCCAATGTCCATTAACCCTCTTACCCAATGTCCATTGGAAGTGTACCCCTCTATATAGAATACCAACCCTCTGACCCAATGTCCATTGGAAGTCTACCTCTCTCACTCTCTTTCTAGAAGCCCAACCCTCTCAATCACCCACCTCTATCTAGAAACTTGATTTCCTCTCACTCTCTCTATATGACTTACCATCTCTCTCTCTCTCTCTCTCTCTCTCTCTCTCTCTCTCTCTCTCTCTCTCTCTCTCTCTCTCTCTCTATATATATATATATATGTGTGTGTGTGTGTGTGTGTGTGTGTGTGTGTGTGTGTGTGTGTGTGTGTGTGTGTGTGCGCACGCGCGCCTTTCTCTTTTGCAAGTCACTCAACCTACTTCCACCCTCAACCTATCTTTGTCTCCCAACCTAGTTCCCCATCCTTCTAGCTTCAAGTACCTTGGACTTGAGGTTCCATCCAATCATAGATGGAAGGATTGCGCAATGCGTCGCTTGGAAGCCGGAAAGAGGGTTTATTATGCATTTGAGAACATGTACAATGTTGGAGAGATCAAGTGTTGGGCTCTCAAAAAGTACCTCTTTGACACATTGGTGAAACCGGTGCTTCTTTATGGAGTGGAGGTGTGGGGTGGTAGCATCGGGAAGTCTACTTGGAAAGAGTTTGAGAATGTCCAAAAGCGTTTTCTCACCAACTTTCTCCAAGTCAAGACACAAACACCCTACATGCTCTTACTTCTTGAGTCCGGATCACTTCCCATTGAGGTATTGGGCATGCAAAGGGTTGTGGAGTACATGCTTAAGATACAACGTAGCCCTTTGCATCGACTTCCTAGAATCGCATAAGAAGCAAGTCAAAAGGTCCAAAAGACATGCAAGAGCAAAATACTAAGTTCGGGGTGGATGCTTGACATCAAGAGATGGTTTGGACGATGGGATGCATGTCACTTGGTCAAGGATGCGTCGATCGACTCCCAAGTTAATGAGACCTTCTTACAACGCCAATGTATCACGGCTTGGGAGAAATCTGGAGGTTCTCGCTTCAGCCATTACACCACACACATTGCCCCAAACTACAAAACTCTCTTCTTCTCCGAACGCGGTAACCGAACCCATCCCTACATCCTTGAGCCCATCCCATTGAGTGCGATCCGCACCATTGCCTCCATTTGTCTTAGCTCCCATTCTCTACGCTGCGAGACAGGACATTGGGGCACTCGCGGGAGTCTCATCGACTTTGCACCTTATGCCCTCGTCAAGTGCGAGAGAGTGAGTACCACACACTACTTGAGTGCTCAGCTTTTGACCACATTAGGTCCTCTTTTCCCCATATATTCAGCCATGAGCTCTCCCTACATACCTTCCTCTCCCAACCACGATGTGGACTCTCTATTGCGATGCTCATTTCAGCCATTTTTGAGCATCCAGAGTCACTTATGACCTCCACTCACACCACGTGACATGTTCATTTGGTCCCATAGGTCATATTTGACCTCCGAGGACGATAATAGAACTATCTCTCTCTCTCTCTCTCTCTCTCTCTCTCTCTCTCTCTCTCTCTCTCTCTCTCTCTCTCTCTCTCTCTCTCTCTCTCTCTCTCACACACACACACACACACATCTCAAGGGGACAAAGTTTTGGATCGCCAAGGAATTAACTGCAAATCAACTCAAGCGTAAAGCAAGGGAGCTCAAAAAGATGCATGAAGCTCGTAAACAAGGTAAATGGGCAGTCTACCGTGGCAGTAAAGCCATCATTCAGGAGTTTCAAACTCCCAAGCCAGCTCTCCCTTCACATGACCCCCCTTAGGTTTTGTTTTGTTTCGTTCTTATCCTTTCCTTTTTCCCCTTTTTCCTTTACCCGTGTTGGACCCTGAGTCCCTAATTGATATGTATCTAATGCTTCCACCCCGAAAGAACATATGTAATGCTTTTGTTTTGGTCCCATGGGTCATATCTGACCTCCGTGGACGTTAAAATAATCTCTCTCTCTCTCTCTCTCTCTCTCTCTCTCTCTCTCTCTCTCTCTCTCTCTCTCTCTCTCTCTCTCTGTGTGTGTGTGTGTGTGTGTGTGTGTGTGTGTGTGTGTGTGTGTGTGTGTGTGTGTGTGTGTGTGTGTGTGTGTGTGTGTGTGTGTGTGTGTGTGTGTGTGTGTGTGTGTGTGTGAACCCCCACGGACACCCTAACACCTTCAACGGATGCCTTATCATTTATGTGATTCATGGACCGCGCTTGTCGGTCCTATAGGTGTGTAGGTGATCTCCAATGAGAGGCACACCACTGATCCCATTTTTACTATGATCGGCCATTGTGGGTGAAGGAGTATGAGCGGAAGTGCGACGCGAGAGAGAGTGCGAGAAGAAGAGCACGACGATATGGTGAACTCACTCTACAGTAATGTGTAGAGCATAGTAAGTTCTTATTAGGTTTTTACAAAAGAATATGTGTACATACCTGGCGGCCCGCCCACTTACCTGGGCGACCACATTGGGCTTTATACCCCAACAACCTCCCACTTAAAGTCCAATGTGGTACTTTAAGTGTGAGAGAAGCTACTATACAAGCTAATATACAAGAGATGTAGAGAAGTGATGTACTACCCTACACCTAACTGCTTGCGAAAATGCGCAAAGCTCTCTGAGGGACGTCCTTTTGTAAGTAGATCAACAGGATTTTCTGTGGTGTGAACTTTGACAAGCTGAAGTTGCTTATCCTCGAGCATTTCCCTGATGAAATGATACTTCACATCCACATGCTTTGTCTTTGAGTGATAAACTGGATTGCGAGCCAATTGTATAGCACTTTGACTATCACAATATAACACAGGCATCTCTTCTTTGATTCCCAAATCTGTTACTAGTCGATTAAGCCAAATTGATTCTCTGCATGCCTCTGATGCTGCAACATATTCAGCCTCTGTAGTAGACTGAGTAACACAATCTTGTAATCTAGAACGCCATGATATTGCTCCACCAGCCAATGTAAAGACATACCCTGACGTAGACCTTCGGTTGTCTAAGTCACCTGCATAATCTGAGTCTGTAAAACCCTTTACACTTAGCTCCTGACTCCCATAGCATATACGCATACTCTTTGTAGCTTTCAGGTATCTCAATATTCCTTTCACTGCCTCCCAATGTTTCTTGCCTAGGTTTGACATGTATCGACTTACTACTCCCACTGCAAATGCAATGTCTGGGCGAGTAGCAATCATTGCATACATCAAACTACCCACTGCAGACGCATATGGAATCTTATCCATTTCAGCCTATTCTTCCTCAGACACAGGACAATCCTGTTTGCTAAGTTTCACATATGGTGGCAATGGAACACTCAGTGCCTTTCCCTTCTCCATATTGAAACGTTGCAAAACCTTGTCAATATACTCTGTTTGAGATAACCAAATCAACTTCTTTGATCTGTCTCTATCAATGCGCATACCAAGTATATGACTTGCCTCACCCATGTCTTTCATGTCAAACGATTTTGCCATCTTTGACTTCAAAGCTGAAATTTCTTCCAAGTGCTTGCCAGCAATCAACATGTCATCCACATACAAAATAAGGATCAGCCAACTACCATCTTTAGCCTTCTTTGTATATAGACAGTGATCGAACTTACTATGTTTGTAGCTTTGAGAAAGCATAAACTTGTGGAATTTATGGTACCATGCCCTCGGTGATTGTTTTAAGCCATAAAGACTCTTTAACAACTGGCATACCCAATCTTCCTTGCCTTTCTCAACAAACCCTTCTGACTGCTGCATGTAAATTTCCACATCTAAATCACCATGCAAGAACGCTGTCTTGACATCCATTTGGTGCAACACCAAATCTAATCTGGCAACCAATGCAAGAAAGCATCTCAATGTAGTCATCTTGACCACCGGAGAGAAGACTTCATCAAAGTCAATGCCTTGTTCTTGCTTAAAGCCCTTGGCAACAAGCCTTGCTTTGTACTTTGGCTGACTATCATGAGCGGTGATCTTATACCTGTAAACCCATTTACAAGGTAGAGCCTTTTTGCCCTGTGGTAATTTAACTAGCTTCCATGTCTTGTTTTTATGCAGAGCTGTCATCTCTAACTGCATGGCCAATTGCCAATTCCCAGAGTCCTTCATTTGCACTGCTTCCTTGTAACATGAAGGCTCATTGCAATCAGTCAACATGACATAGTTCATAGATGGAACAAACCTATCAGGAGGTCACGTGACACGTCCAGATCTACGCACAATAGGTGGCTCAGGCTCAGCCACAACCTGTGGTTCCACTCTATCCTGTCCTTGCTCCTTTTGAGCCCTGACATTTTGTCTTGCACGTGCAGGTCCATCTTCTTGGAAGACAACTCTTCTAATCTTCTCAACCTTCTCTGGTTTAGAATGATATTTCGATTCATTAAAGTGAACATCATTGCTGCGGACAACCTTTCTGGATTCGGGATCCCAAAGTCTGTGCCCCATCTCACCAGAATTACCATAGCCTAGAAAGATGCACTTTCTACTCTTTGGCTCAAGTTTGTTCCTAAATTCCTTTGGAACGTGAGTATATGCCTCACAGCCAAAGACTCTGAGATGCTTGTATGAGGGCATTTTGCCTGACCATACCATCTCTGGCACTGAATCCTTCTGCAAAACCTTACTAGGAGATCTATTAACAAGATGAACAGCTGTTGATACAGCTTCAACCCAAAACCCATTTGGCAGTTGTGCATTAGACAACATACTTCTGACCTTCTCTTGTATGGTCCTATTCATCCTCTCAGCAACACCATTTTGAGGAGGATTGTAAGGAGCAGTAAGTTCGCGTTTTATACCTTTTGACTCACAAAAGTCCTGAAAGGCCTTTGAAACATACTCTCCACCATTGTCAGTGCGTAAGCATTTAAGCTATTTGCCACTCTGATTCTCCACAAGTGTCACAAACGTTTTGAAAACACTAAACGCTTCATCCTTGTGCTTGAGAAAGTAAACCCATACTTTCCTCGAGTAATCATCTATAAATGTCATAAAGTAAGAAGCTCCCCCTAGAGATAGGTTAGGCATAGGTCCACACAAATCACTATGAACAAGTGCCAACTGTGTATATCTTCTACTGCTTCTATGCTTATGTGGCTACTGTGTTTGCTTACCATACAGACAATGTTCACAAAATTCAAAATCATTAAATGAAAAGCCAGGCAAATAACCAGAACGAGACAAGATTTTCATTCCCTTCTTGGACATATGTCCTAACCGGCTATGCCACAAAGAAACATTCGGCTGCTCGGTTACATTGATTACATTTTTAGAGACATTTGATACATAAATCATGTAAAGTCCTCCAGACTTTACTCCATGTGCTACTATCATAGAACCCTTGGATATCTTCCACATGTTCTGTCCAAAAGTGGTGACGTAGCCAGCATCATCAAGTAAACCTGTGCTGATCAAGCTCTTTGTAATTGCGGGAACATGTCTCACATTCTTCAGCGTGAAAGAAGAGCCATTCTGAAACTTCAATTGAGCATCTCCAACACCTAAGATCTCACATGTCTGCCCATTGCCTAGCCGAACATGATCTTTAGTGGTCACATAAGAGGTAAACCACTCCTTGTTTGGAGACACATGAAGTGATGCCCCTGAGTCTATAATCCAGTCACTCAGTGCATTTCCATCAGATGCTGTAAGAAGAGCTGAGTCCATTGTATTCTTCAAGAAGTAGATGTCTCCTGACACTAGACTGTCATCCTCTGCAACAGTGTTTGTCACATTTATTTCTTGAATCTTCACTGAGGACTTGTTCTTCTCACCATGGTCTTGATCTTTCTCTTTGCCTTTTTCTGCTTTCCATTCTCTGCAGTCTCTTTTCATGTGACCCTTCTTGCCACAATGGTAGCATTCTATGTCACTCTTGCCTTTAGCACTGCGGGACTTGCTACGAGACTGATTCCTCTTTCCACCTTTGTACTTTTCTTTGGTCCTTCCCCTGACAACTAAGGCTGTTCCTTTGCCTTTGTCCATTGTCTTTCTATTGGTTTCTTCAGTAAGCAGACTTCCTTCTACACCTGCTATGTTCAAACCATCTGGAGGTGCAGAATTACTCAAAGCTGTGCGAAAAGTGTCCCAACTTTTCGGCAATGTGATCAACAGAACATAGCTCTAACAGGTTCATCAAACTTGACACCTTGAGCTGACAACTGACTAGAGATTGTGTTGAATTCATTCAGATGATTGGACATAGGGGTCCCTTCTTTCATCTTCAAGTCAACAAGCTTCTTAAGCCAGTATACCTGTGAAGCTGCACTCTGTTTCTCATAAAGATCACTCAGCTTTATCCATGCTTGATAAGCCGACATCTCGTCTGCTACATTGAAGTAAACGCTTTCTGCCAAAGTCAGCATAATGGTAGAAAGTGCCAATTCATCCATTCATCTTCGTCCATATCTTCTGGTTTTATCCCTTTGAGCTTTATAGGTTTTATTTGCTTCTTTTGTACCAACACGTGTCCAATCTGCTTCTTCCACAATGGGAAATCGGTTCCATCAAGCTTCTTGATATTGTAAAGAGCAGTGTCCTGTGATCCAGCCATAGCTACGCTTCACAGTAGTTTACTTTCCTGGGAAAAATTTGGCAGAGTTTCCCCTGTAAACTGACCTCTGAACCAATATCAACCTGTCAAATGAACCAAGAAAGCTTCAGATTTTGCAGAAATTTTGGCAGAGTCTCCTTTGTAAAATGGCTCTGGTGTACTCAAAAACAGCTCGAAAACACTGTCTCTCTGACACTGTAAGCTGTGGGTAAACCTGTCATGCACCTGTACTGTCTCTGACTGTCCTGTCACTGTCCTGTAAGCATAGACTGTGACAATGCCTCAACGGCAGTAAAGCAAAGATGCAATCCCAACTGTCTAACTCACAGTCAATACATCCTAGATGCCTATCTAAGGGTGCTCGAGGGATCGCTCCAAGACCTGTATCACCGAAAGGATCTGAACATTCAAGAATCCCCCAACTCAATAAAACCTCACTCGACCCTCAACAAAGGCTGCACTAAATTTGACAGTACATAGACTTCCCACAAAGTCATACATCCACAAATTTCCCACTGTATGCTGTAACCGCTGCGGCGGTTGTTTGCTACGTGACTCACAGCCAGCAAACCCTCAACAGACATACATCATCTCTGACAATACATACCACGTGGAAGTACCTGCAATGTCAGGATGAAATCTGGAATATCAAGCAGCAAACACAAGCTACCTGATGAACTAGTGGATGTCGCCTACAGTCTGTGTGTAGATGCGCCCGTGTCGTATGTGACACGCCTCCAAGAACTCTGAGCCATCCTTCGATGTGTAGACAGCCACAAATCAACACTCTGGGAGTGTCGATATCCTCAACACCTGCAGTCGTAGGCCAAAAACCCCAAATTTGCAGAATCGGATCTGCACCCGTCGAGACCACGTAGTCGAAAATGGCCTGCGTAGACCTTTGTCGAAGCCGAACGGTGGCCGAGATGAAATTTCACCTGTCTTCGCCTGTCAAATTTCACTCCAATCTGAGTTGGTGACTCTAGCCTCCTGCAGTGCTGCCCCGAGCCTCGATCTGAGCTCTGATACCAGTTGAAGGAGTACGAGCGGAAGTGCGACGCGAGAGAGAGTGCGAGAAGAAGAGCACGACGATATGGTGAACTCAAATCAACACTCTACCCGTCAACTCCACCAATTGAAGGAGTACGAGCGGAAGTGCGACACGAGAGAGAGAGTGCGAGAAGAAGAGCACGACGATATGGTGAACTCACTCTACAGTAATGTGTAGAGCATAGTGAGTTCTTATTAGGTTTTTACAAAAGAATATGTGTACATACCTGGCGGCCCGCCCACTTACCTGGGCGACCACATTGGGCTTTATACCCCAACAGTGGGAACCCATGTGTGAATGGGTTAGACTCTTATAAAAGGTCCATTTGACCTAACATCCTCATTCTTGGAGGTGCATGCTAAGAAGTGCTCTTGCTCTTTCTCTATCTTCTTCTCCTTCGTGTGTTCACGGGCGGGTGTGTGTGTGTGTGTGTGTGTGTGTGTGTGTGTGTGTGTGTGTGTGTGTGTGTGTGTGTGTATGTGTGTGTTTATGCTTGAGCGAGAGAGAGAGAGAGAGAGAGAGAGAGAGAGAAAGAGAGAGAGAGAGAGAGAGAGAGAGAGTATGTGTGATCAAGCATTGCGGCGGCATCAGCGGTGGCAAGGCGGTTGATCATGGTGGCAACGGCGGCTCCTTATTCTTCGTCACACAGGATCCTTCAACGACGAAAATCATTGAGTGGTGAGTGCCACACCATTGCCTCTTTGAGCTTGCTATGACTATCTAGTTGTGTGCTTACAGTCATTCGTGGCTTGCACATGGTGTTTGGCAAGTTTCCTTGCTTCGACACGTGCAACAAAGCACACATTTTGGTGCCGCTACCGGGGACTGCCTTGCACGAAGCTTGGGGAGCACTTAGTGTTGCCTCTAGAACGCTTTCTTTCATATGTTTTTAGCTTTTGTCTGAGTTTGTGTAGATCTGTTAGTGGTTATAATGTGCAGGTTTAACAAGATTTGTTACAATCTGTTAGTGTTGAAATGTGCAGGTTTTTGTTAGATTAGCAAAGTTCTGTAATGTGCAGGTGTTAGCAGGTTTGCTAGTTAGTGTAGTTTTGTAATGTGCATTAGACAGTGAGAAGGTTGATTGCCCTGGCAGTGTGCAATTTGTTGTGTTAGACAGTGTTTGTGCAAGGTTAATTAGTGTTAAGTACCTTTGTTAGCTATAGGAAAGTTAGACAGAGCTATCAGAGGCAGCTATGTGCACGTGTGAGCTCGGTGCCCACGCGCAGCATTATCCACAAAAAAGTTTTTTTTTTTTTTAAAGCTCGGAAATTTGAGGACCAAAAGGAAAAAAGAATAAATCTCATTTTAAAAGGAAGGGATCGAGATCAAGATCTTCCCCCAAGCCCGAGCCTTCCCTCGAGCCCAGGCCCAGGCCTCAATCCTCAGTCTTATGATATAGTATAGACACTACTATATATATAAAGACTAGCACCTCAAGTGAGGGGAGGGCATGTGGGACAAGTTCCTCAAGTCCTCCACCATTCCCTTCACACTAACCCTTTGGACTTACTAATTTTAGCCTTCTTTTCGACTAGAGAAATACTATTTTTAGGATCTTGAGGGATTTAATTAACCGAATCGGGGGCTGTAAATATCGGCACGTCCCTCTAACCAAGACGCTAGTTTTGAGCTATCACACACCATATTCCATGGTTGGTTAGAAAAAAGGACTATTAAAAAAAAAAAGTAAACTTAGATTGCAAACACCCAAAAAACTAAGTGAGCGGCCTTCATGGGCGCTCACCAACACTTCTAGAGTGTTGAGTGAACTGCACCTATGCTCTGGTCGTGTGCTAGAGGACGATCACATAGAGATTTTCTTTGTTTATGTGGACATCCATTATTCCATATTAGGCTCTAGGCCCTCAGCAGCGGGAACCCAAGGTAGTACCACTTAGGACCCAAGGTAGTACCCAAAAAGCCCAACAAGAGGAAGGAGAGTCCGTGAGAGACTTTATTAGTCGCCTGAAGCATTTTAATTTTTGTTGTAATCCAAATAAGCACTTCAATAATAACCAATTTCTTGTTAGATTCATTAGGGGTCTACGACATGAGGATATCTACAATGGCCTAGTCATTAGAGGTATCACCACTTTGGAAGCAGTCATCATTAATGTGATCCAATTGGAGGATAATTTAATGATTCAAGCAGAAAGAGTGTCTATTGAGCCTAAATATACTATCTCGCAAGCATCGAGGCATGACCCAATGACCATAAAGCCTATTGCTAAAGAGCCAAAGATATCTGAGATTAGCAAATCTCACCAAGGCCGCTCAAGAAAGTCTGGCAGATCCAAATTACAGACACAGTGTTCCCTACACAAAAGAAACCTCACAAAGACCATAGACCACTAGCCATACCAAGTGTCATCCAAGAAGAAAGTGACTTTAAATCATGGGAAAGTGGACGTACTCCCTTCTTGTTGGAAAGAATGTTTACAAAGGGATTACCTGACCCTATCGAAGAAATGGAGATCCCATCTTCCCCATGTCAAGGGACTGAAGCTCAAAAAGTGTCGTTAAATATTGCCAAATCGATGGATTTTGTGGCTTCAGAAGTTAGAACCACCTTCATGTCCAAACCATATGGAGACCCCGAGCTATTCTTAGCTCTTCGAGCTTTCCTCAATGGAGAACTGAAAGTTGGGCTACCACAATTTGCACATATGGATGGAGCTAGGGACGTGCCAATAGAGGAGGAACCCTTGGATCCACAACCAAACCTAGATGAGAACTCTGTTGTTGAAAGACCTGTTAACAAGTTGGGACAATACTTTGAAGGCAATGAATCCAAAGCGACCATACCAATCACTACCAAGGGATTGATTGTGAAGGGAATCCTTGATGGTGGTGTTGGGGTTAGCATTGTAACTAAAATTTGCTTAAAAACTATGGGAAGACCTCACCTTGGGACTACAAACATAGTGGTAAAGATGGCCAATGGGACTATTATTAAGCCTATTGGGATGCTAGAAGATCTCAATATCAAGGTCTTTGGACACAAAATAAGGCATACCTTCATTGTTATGGATTTTTCCAAGCACACTATGTCATTTGAGATTATCTTAGGACGTCCGTTTATTGTTAAGCCTATTGGGATGCTAGAAGATCTCAAGATCAAGGTCTTTGGACACAAAATAAGGCATACCTTCATTGTTATGGATTTTTCCAAGCACACTATGTCATTTGAGATGATCTTAGGACGTTCGTTTATGGAGAAAGCAAAAATGGTGCATGATTGGTCTAAGAACCATGTCTACTTACAGTTCCAAGACTCTGTCATTCGAGTGGATCTTGTAACTAGTCGAGCACATCCTCTGGGAAACAGATTTATAATTGATCATAGATCTAACACCACAATTCACTCGGCCCCATTGTAGTATTGTTACACGTGTAAAATAGACACTGATGTTGGGGAAGATTCTCCTTATATGGATGTACTACCTGGGATGACTGAGTCGGACAATGTGGATTGGGTCCACCTAGCAGCAACCATAGACACTTGGGGAAATAGGGGGACGACCTGGGTAACACCTGAGGGGGATGAAATTCCACCACTCGTACCTTTAAATATGATAGGAGCAATGCATATAGCTTTTGTTGACCTACCAGATGAGGGCTTGACTGACATTGGAACCAGTAGCGTCTCAAAAGACTATAGCCCACATGATTTGGAGTCAGAAACATCAATTAAAATTGCCTCTGAGTACGAAGAATCTGAGTTAAATCTTGGTGCAAATGTGGGGACAAACCATTCAGGGCCCAGTGATATCCTAAATGAAAATCTATCCGAGAGAGGAAAAGACACAAGTAGTGATTTATCTAGTGACTCTTCACTGGAGATCGGCTATAATAAAAAAATAGACAAGAGGAGTATGAGATATAAGAGGCGACGATATCGAGCAAATATGCATGCTAGAATAAATGAAAATAAATCTACCGCAAAATGGCTTAATTATATAGGGGCATGTGATACTCATCAAAATTTGGTAGATAATTGGGGAGAATACCTTCAAAGCGTCATGTGGTGTAGTCCACAACCCATTGACATTGCACGGTTAGAGGCTACAAAGAAGCCAAATTTGATCCGTACTGTAAGGAGACGACAAAAGCAAGAGTTGGCTCGACAAGAAAAGGAAGCGGAAGACAAATCACAATCCCCATAATAACAAGACCCCACAAACTTACACCCTGTACCTGAGCATTTCAAATCCTACACCACAGAGGAGCGTATGGTCAAAGGCCCAGAGAACACCTATTGATGGAAGTAATGGAGTCTATGATGGTCCAACAATAGTTAAGAAAATAGAGTTAGCAGACCCAGGTGAGGAGTCCAAACTTGTTTTCATTGCCCAAGATTTCACAGAGACTGAGGAATATGTACTCAAGGAGCTTCTCAAGGAATTCAAGGATATATTTTCTTGGACATATCATGATATGAAAGGTGTTCCACCTTCCGTGGTGCAACACACAATTCCCATGAATAGCATGGCTAAACCAGTCCAGCAACGACCCTACCCAATGAATCATAAGTATGTAAACATTGTTCAAGAAGATATTAAAAATCTTATCAAATGTGGATTCATATACCCTATTGAGAAATTAGAATGGGTGTCTCCAATAGTTATTGTGCCAAAAAACAATGGGAAACTTAGAGTGTGCATGGATTTCAAGAAGGTTGATGCCACCACTAGGAGAGACCATTACCCCTTGCCATATTCAGAACATTTTCTTGAAAGAGTCGTAGAGAAGGAAGCTTATAGATTTTTAGATGGGTACTCTGGCTACAATCAAATCACAATTGCACTAGTGGACCAAGCTAAAACAGCTTTTACAACCGAATTTGGAGTGTTCGCATTTCCTGTTTTGGCTTCGGCATAACCAATGCCCCTGCTACCTTCCAAAGATTAATAAACACTGCTTTTAGAGAATATTTGAGGGGGTTTTGCGAAGCTTTCTTAGATGACCTTTGTATACCTTCATAAGTTCAGAATAGTCTGAACTCACGAATTATAAGAGAGAATAAAGCACTCATAAAACTATAAAAGCAAGGGACACAAGAAAAGAAAAGAAAAAATAAAAACAAACAAACTAAATCACTTTGTTTGCTACAAAACAAAACTAGATAAAACAAAACATTATTAATTTAGAAATGTTTTTAGAAAAGGCATGCATAAAATAAGTTGACGTGACTTACTTGGCTTAAAACAAGTACTCAATTTTAAGCAAAAAAGGATAAGATATCTTAAAAACTTAATCCTAGAAATCAAACTTCACACAACAACTTCTAAAGGAACACATTCTTAAATCCTCAAGTAAGCTAAATATGAAATTGAAAAATGAATACTACTACAAACCTACGAAGAGCAAAGATCCAAGCTTGACAATATGTAACCTCAAGTTCGCTGCTTGTCCAAACAAGAAGAATAAGATTATCACCTTTATCATGCATAGCTTGGACAATAGCTATGACATCCCTGCTCACGTCGTCAGTGCCCAAGAGTAGGTGTAGGTTTGTATAGAGTTCATTCTTGCTTTGAACGTACTCTACAAAACCAACGAGCTGAGTTTCTATCACCCTCTTGAGGTGATGGGCATACTCAGCCATGATAAAGGCTAGCATTTGTCAATCTATAGTAAAAATACTAGAAGCGCTAGCAATCAAAACAACAACATAAGGTGTTATTAAGTCAAACAATAAGTGGGCTTTTAGCGCCCCACTTCTATTGAATTTACTACTGATTATCTTGAACATTCCAAAGGAAGAAACATTAAAAATAAACTTACTCTGATGCAAAAATGATCAAACATTTTACATTATTCTTTTGAATGAGTATCCTTTTTCAACTAGTAAAGAAATAAGATGGCAAGATTGAACAACAAAAGCAGATTTACTAGAACAAAGACGAGAAAATCTAAATAGTTGAGAGCAAATGACATTGTACTTAGCTAAAAGAGAAATGTTCGAAGAAATGTGAGGCATACGGATGATATTTAGATTGGCATATTCTGGTTCAAGGCGCTTATTATAAATATCTACTTCTAATCCCAAGGGAGTCTGAAAAATCTTAAGGTCTAAAAAGGCACAACAATCACTATTTATGGTACAGTTAAGTTCACAAAACTCCTTAGGAGAAATTCCTCCGCCTATAGAACTCGAATTCAAGTACATAAAGTCTTGAAAAGAAGGAACTTCAGGAACAAAAAGATCGTCTACAAAACGTCTTACATTACATAACTTGTGCAAAAATATTGGGCAAGTGTTAGCAAGGACAAGATGCTCCATAAAATCAAACTCATAAGTAAAAAGATAGAATTAGCAAGAAAAACAGCACAATTGGTGCCCATAGGGATACCAATTGTTTGCTTGAAAAGAGACTCGCCGATGGTTATATATAAATTGTCCAAAAGAAAATCTAACCAAGATATGATGTCAATGTCATCAACAATCCTATTGAATCTCTTTCTTCCTTTGTCTACCTCTACATTCTTACTTTTCAGCCATAAGAAGTCAAAGTTCAAGGTTGACTTTTCTACTAACAATGCCTTGTGCCTATCCTTCTCAAGCTTGTACGCAAAAACTTTTGAAATAAGAGACTTGATTCTAAATTTAAGGTCCTCCAAATTTAGCTTCGTGTAAAGCGTTGTAAAGTCAAAAGTTTGGAGACATAAAGGAGAAGATTTCTCCTTAAGGCTTCTTGACGAGTTCAAAAACTTTATAAGAGGAATCACACCTACTGAATCATTTAAAATCCAACTTGAATCGGTAGGTACGTCTGCTTCCTTTAGCATATTTTTCCACAATTCATTTACGCTAGGTAAAATGGCTTTAATACAATAATTAAGCCATTTGGAAACCTCGGTCAAAGAGGTGTTACAAGAAGCGGCTATAAATCTAAGCTTTATAGGGTTCTTGTGGAACTTCCAAACGGTATATAAAAAAGGTAATTTAGGCTAGCACTTGAAACCAAAAGACTTACAAAAGTCTTGATGTTTCAAGATAGCCTCTTGCATCAAAAGATCACAATCATTGTAAGTCTGAGAGTTTGCTTCACCTAACAAGCATTCTAAATAGAACTTTTTGCACGTAACAACAAAGTTATTAGAGCACTTATCTACGTAAGAGATTACAAAATCACGATGAAATTTCCTAAGAGCATCACGATCAGAAGAAGATAAGCTATTCCTTTCTGAAAAAACGTTCTTAGAGCAAGATGTTAATTTCAAAGAAGCTTTCTTGAGGACTACAAACTTCCAATGGGTAAAAACACCTTGAACTCCGAAAGACTCCTCAAACTTTACGAAACTAGAACTTTCTTTCTCTATGGCTTTGAGAAGGCAAGAGTCATTTGAGGAAAGGAGCCTATATTTAGTACCTCTTGAGAAAATGTCTTTCAAGGAATCCGAAGGAAGAATATAACAATCGGCAGTAACTACATGACTCAAAGCTCCATTTACGTCAGAAGAAAAGGCAGTTTTACTACAAGGGCAATCAATACTTGAGATTGCTAGCCTTTCTTGCTTTTTAAGATTACGTCTGATGTCACTATAGTTGAAAGCTTTTTGTCCTAAAGTTTTTACATATTTGAAAGCTACGACGGGATGGTTCCATACCTTTCTCACACAAGGAGGGAGAGCATCCAAAGCTTCTTGAGATCGCAGAATAGAGCTTAATCCAATCTTGTCTAAGTCAGGGGAGATAAAGATAGTTATCAACAAATCTTTCTTTCCAACCAAGGGATTTTTCAAACTAGGACACTTGGACTTCAGAAATTTGCCTAAGAGTACTCGAAGTTGAGTACTATGAGACTCTCTTAGCTCCAAATCTTCATAAGAGTAGTTCTCAAGGGTATACAAGAGCTTAAATAGGATCCTTATATTATACCTTTCAAATAATTTATAGGAAAAAGAACCCAACTCCATGGCTCTAGATAGGTAAATCAATCTCCATTTAAAATCCCTGTAAGCAAAAATTCTATGGTTAGAAGGGCCATCACTCTCAATTCTAGAGATTGAAGCCCTAGGGAGACCTTGTACTCTACTAGAAATAGTGTTGTGCAAGACAACTGGATTGATTTCAGGGATAGAAGGTGGATCTGAACAAGAACCTTTAGGAATCCAAGTTCTTTTAAACTGACTTGAAGGGAGAACTAACTCGGGTTTGGGAAGCCTTCGCCAAAGTATAGTTTTCTTATGGTAAATTGTCTTATTTTTACGTAAAGAAGACTTTCCTTCCAAGTTGAAACCTTTAGATGACCTTTGTGTTTATTCCTCTTGGACATCTATCGTGTGTACGGAAAGTGTTTGAGAAGTGCAAATTGTATCGCATCTTCTTAAACCCTTTCCAATGCCAATTTTGGGTTAAACATGGAGTCATTTTAGGGCATATAGTGTCCAAAAATGAGATTTCCACAGATGAGAGCAAAATTAAATCCATTTCTGATTTTCCACCACCTACAAACTATAAGAGCGTTCAAAGGTTCATGGGCCAAGTTGGTTATTACCATCGGTTTATTTTAAACTTTGTTGAGATAGCTTGCCCATTGTATAAGCTTCTTATTGAGTTCCATTGGACCGCAAAGTGTGACCATGCCTATGAATTATTGAAAAAGGCCTTGACAAGTGCTCCCATCCTACGAGTGCCCGATTGGAATGTAATTTTCCATGTGCATATTGATGCATCAAACTTTGCTATTGGGGTTTAGACTTTGTAGGCCCAATGAGTCCGGCACCTCGTAACACTCAATCTCAATATATTATAGTTGTCACTTACTATGTGACAAAGTGGACGGAAGCCAAGGCAACACGTAAGGTTGATGCAAAGTCAATTGCCAAGTTTCTCTTTAAGAACATTATTACGCGATTTGGTTGTCCCTTTGAGATTGTGAGTGACAATGGTACTCATTTTATAAATGGGATGATAAAGGAAATCATGAAAAACTTCATGATAGCCCACCGTAAGTCCAAACCTTATTATCCACAAGCAAATGGCCAAGCTAAGAGCACTAACAAGACCTAAATTTCTATCTTGACCAAAACATTGGAAGCTCATTACACAGATTGGGATTTAAAGCTGACATCAGCTCTATGGGCTTATCGTACTGCTTATAAAGTGGCTATTTATTGTACACCATTCAAAATGGTATATGGCTTAGAAGCAGTTATGCCATGGGAGTTTGTAATTCCTAGTCTGCGGCGAGTAGCTTCACAAGAAGGTTGGGATGGTAACCCTTTAGTTGAGCGCTTGTATATCCTTGAGAGGTTAGATGAAGAAAGACAATTGGCTGTGCAAAATGCACTTGTAGAGAAAGATAAGAGAAAGAAATGGTTTGAACGTCATTTAAAGAACAAGGATATCAAGCTTGGGGATAAAGTCCTTATGTATGGAGTGCGGAATGAGAAGAAAAAGTTTAAATATGCGAGAAAAAGACCATATAGAGTATGTGAAATCACCCCACAAGGTACCATTCGTGTGAAAATTCTTGATGGAGTTGAAACCATTGGATTCCTCAATGAGAGTAAATTTAAAAGATACTATGATCCTTTAAGCCAAGAGGAGTTACGTGCCATCCATCAAAAGAGATAGCCAAGGCACAAACAGAATTAAAAAAGAAGCTCAAGCTGAGGCTAAGGAGAGACAACAATGTATAAGACGGCAACGAGAGGCCACCTTGGAGTCACACATACATTTCAAGTCAAAACAAGGATGATTGGTTGGAGTCTGACACACCTCTATGATACCCGATTGAGTTAAATAGCGCCTATGGGAAAGTTCTATATAACACCTTATTGGACACGGGTGCTAAATATAATCTACTATCATATGGAGTGTGGTGTCAATTAAAAAAGCCATCTCTAGCTGAGAGTACTATCCAAGTCAAGGGTATCAACAAGAGTTTTTGGAACCCGACACACCATCTGCATCCCAAACCCGGTCCCTTTGGATAGCTTAATATTAGCCAATGCTTATTTTTTGCTACATTATTATTTTAATAATTTTCTTTACGTAGTTTTAAGTCCCTTATTATTGCTACTTTAGTATTTTCTTTAAAAAAACAAACGCTATTAGCATTTTTATTAGCTGGCTTGGCTACTTCATGCTTCACTTGCAATCTCCATCTCCTCTAGGCAACCCTTGTGATTGAAGGTAATCTCTTGTCGACTCCTCCCACATTACCCTTGTCTTTGGTTTTCGCTCCGTTTGGATTCCCTTCGTGACCTCTCCTTCCTCTAAGTCCATTTTTGTAGATTTCAACTAGATATCCCTTATTTCCTTTGTTCCACTACCTTTTGCCAGCATTTGGTATAGGTTTGCTACTACCACACAGGTGTTTTCGGACTTTTTTGACTCCCCTAATTGGTTTTTGGTTTGCTATGGTGCTAATGTTTTTTTTATGCAACTTTCAGATCATGTTCTACTCTTGCTTCTTCGACTTGAGATATCCAAAAATATATCAATGAAAATATATCCATTATGCATATCACTATTACTTTTCCAACATTGATTCTTGCTTCGTCTTCCTAGATTGCAACCTTTTCCACTCGGGATTTTCTTGTCATGCTCCTTGATTGGTATTCTATTCGATGAATTCTGTTTGATGAACTCATGCTTACTCTTGGCACGACAGATACTTCTTTTTAACATGCTCCTCTTAATGTGCTTATCATTTGGCATGTGGATGCCTGCTTGGTATTTTCCTACATATTGATTTCCGGTGGTTTCCTCACCTTGCCTCTTTGGTGGTATGCAACTTTGATCGGGTGAAAACCTCATGGATTGCTACCTTTCCACTCGGGATTTTCTTGTCATGCTCCTTGATTGGTATTCTATTCGATGAACTCTGTTTGATGAACGCATACTTACTCTTGGCACGACAGATACTTCTTTTTAACATGCTTATCATTTGGCATGTGGATGCCTGCTTGGTATTTTTCTACATATTGATTTCCGGTGGTTTCCTCACCTTGCCTCTTTGGTGGTATGCAACTTTGATCGGGTGAACCCTCATGGATTGCTACCTTTCCACTCGGGATTTTCTTCATGCTCCTTGATTGGTATTCTATTCGATGAACTTTGTTTGATGAACTCATGCTTACTCTTGGCACAACAGATACTTCTTTTTAACATGCTCCTCTTAACGTGCTTATCATTTGGCATGTGGATGCTTGCTTGGTATTTTCCTACATATTGCTTTCCGGTGGTTTCCTCACCTTGCCTCTTTGGTGGTATGCAACTTTGATCGGGTGAAAACCTCATGGATGATTCCTTCAATGATGGCTTATTTCTCAATTTGGTGGCAGCCTCTCCCTTCACAGTTTCAAATTATGGAAAGCTACAGCCTATGACTTCTCTACTACAATACTCATTCTTCTCATTGCATCCTTTTAGGTGTTCCTTACCTCCTGGCATTCCAAAATCCGTCTAGAAGTTCTCCTTTGCCGTGTTGACACTCTTCCACTGGCAGGATCTCTTGTGGATATTTTTTCTTGGACCCCAATGGTGGATGTGATCTCACAAGTGGAGATAGCCAAGATCTCTTCCTATTACTAATTCTCTCTCATGCCGTTGTTCTTTCCTCTCTCCTGCCGCTGCCTGCTGTGACAAGAAAAACCACCCCTTGCCAGCATATAGAAGCGTCACAATGGAGGAGATATTGTCTCATGAAGGTGAACACCACACACTTCCAAGGTGAAAAAAAAAACTAACCTCTGATTCACACATCAGTAGCTCAATCCATAAATTTGGCTGCACCAAAAATGACAAAAGGTCTCTACAGATGAACATAAACAACACTGAAGCAAATAGATACCACAATTTTACATGCAAAGAACCTCTTCTTTTCCAGGATGTTGTAACATCAAGTCCATTGTAGCTTCAAAAAGAGGCAAATGCCGCATGTCATACATGAGTTCAAGGGATGATTAGATCTCTCTTGGAGCTTGTAAGATGAGATCTGTAGGTACACATGCAACAGAAGCTTAACATAAGTCTTTTCACACTGCCTGCAACCACAATGTACAGACTTGGAAACTCCTGACCAAGCTCAAAAATAAATCACACTATACACGACACAATATCTAGCTATCCCTATTCGATGCCGATGACCCATTCTTCACACTCTTGATGGCCTTTTCCAGCTCTTTGGACATATCTGCGCTTCTGCCCAGAGAAGACACCCCTTTGACATCTTCATTCATATCTCTTCTGGATGTATCCCTATGACTCTTTCTCGCATTGTCCTCTCTCCCATTGTGTGAAACCCATGGAGCTTCTACATGCATTGATGGCCGTGTAAAAACTTGCTCTTTTGAAAATGTGCTGTCATTGGCACTATTGCTAGAACTCCTAAGACCTCTAAACTCAACCTGTGACCTCATGTCTTCCATAGACTTCCTAAGCACTTGGTTCTCGGCATACAACAAATGCAACTGACGCTTCATGCTGAAGCAAAGCGAAGCAACTTGAGCTAATTCCCGGTTTTCCTCAACGAAGCTAGCAGGTAAAAACCCACCTTCAAAATAGCTACTCTGTAAAGCAAGTGCCTTTGGTTTCTCCACAGGAGGGCTCACTTGCTCAAAGCTTATCTTATCCAACAGAAGGGACGGCAATTTGAGTAGAGATATTGAAGGCAAGCTACCGTCCCAACGCTGAAAAATGTCGCGGGGTGCCTTCACACCCCATCGAATATTCAACCTGGCTTGCTTTCCCACTGGAAGTATGCTGTGCGTAGTCAATTTACAGCCTTGTACGCGGCTCTGAACTTCAGCAAGCGAAACTGCTGACCATGAGCCACGGCTACCACCAAACTTCTCAGGCTCATTCAAAACATCGGTCCGCACATGTGCTAAGTTTCCATTACCATTTGGTGTCATGTCGTCCTCACTTTCATGCTCTTTGGCACCCTCTGCTTTTTGTTTTTTATCATTTTTCCCTTTCCATTCCCTGTCCAAGCCTTCAATCTTCAGAGAAAAGTTGGATCCAATGACAACTGAATCCAAAGAAGGACTTCGAGCTCGATCCTTGTCGGTGAAGTTGCCACTAATCCGCCTTGGAAATGCTTTACCCTCTCCATTTGTAAGGGGAGGAGTGGAAACAGTAAGCTTTTCACTCACATCATTGGATTGCAAGGGCACCAAAGCTGTCTGGGTATCATGATGTTGCGCATGCACAAATTTCAAACCATTAACATCCTTCTGGAGTCCAAAGTCCCCAACCCGGGGTTTGAAACTAAGAGTGAATACAGGATCTCCACCTTTTGGAGACACAAATAACTCTGCTTTCACCGTGATTGGGGCACCATGAGGAGAGCCCCAAGGCCCAAGTCCCGCCTTCAACACAACAGAAAGAGGAGTTGCATCATTCGGCTTGAACGCAACCTTGATCGCTGGGCCAGAAGAGAAGAAGGTACCCAAATGAACAGCGAGCTCTTGGCTGTTACCAACTGCAACACCTGATGAGAGTGGGAGAGCACCCACCTTGAACGGAATCTTCGCGCGAAGAAAAGGGTTCTTCTCCTCTCTGAACTTGAGGGAAGTTTTCATGATGAAAGGCGAGAAACTCGGGGGCAGATCAAGCTATGCAATTAACATTGCACAAATGGAGATTTAGTATTAGCATCTGCATGAGGAAAAACCCTAATCCGATATCCGCAGAGATTCAAAATAAATAACCCACTTGACCCTTGAGCTGCTGAAAACGCTAGCAAATGATGCAAAGTGACAACCAGAGAAGGGATGCAAGGAAACACACAGAGGGAAAGGCGTAAAGATCTTACCGATTGAGTGTGTGTCTATGCGCGTGCGTGCGTGCGTAGAAAGAACGGTCGACTCGCTGGCCTGCAGACTGCGAATATCTTAATCCCGTATTTATCTAGCTAGACTTCTCCAAATCTTTCTCTCTCTCTTGCGCGCGCGCGCACACACATTCTCTCTCTCCGCCCGCGCCCAGCGCCTCTCTCTAACCCGCCCAACACTCTCTCTCTCTCTCGGCTCTCAGGACGCCACATGCCGAGTCTCTCTCTCTTCTTTAATCCCGCCACCGAGTCCTCTCCCACATGCCATGCCTTTGTGAGTGGGTGTGGGTGTATGACCTTGATTGGATTCCACCTTATTACTACGCAAGGCAGGGCCCTCACCCCCAAATTCCTCATTACAAGGCTAACTTTGCTAACATGGTTTTCATTCAATAATCCCCCACATGCCTCTCTAGTTTCTACTTTGCCCATGTTTCCACACTACCTCGATATATCACATGCCTCTCTAGTTTATATATCGAGCTAGTGTGGAAACATGGGCAAAGTAGAAACTAGAGAGGCATGTGGGGGATGGGACCACCGGGCCGGCGATCCCTTGCTCCCAATCGTACCTAACTGAGATCACAAGAAGTTTTGGACAAATTCTCACAATAATTCCCACATTGTGACTTTACCTCAACATCATGAGCTTCTGTGAGGGAGGCACCGCATACCTAGCTAGGTACGATTGGCCGGCGGTCCCTTGCCCCCAATCGTACCTAGCTAGGTATGCGGTGCCTCCCTCAGAAGCTCATGATGTTGAGGTAAAGTCACAATGTGGGAATTATTGTGAGAATTTGTCCAAAACTTCTTGTGGATCGATGCGGTGCCTCTCGAGCAGAAGCTCATGATGTTATGCATTGTATGAAAAACAATGAAAAAGACTCCGTTTTCCACTAATATTTTGCAAATTTTGCCCTTAAATTGTACCAAAACCCCAACATCCCCTTGTCAATCTCCCAAACATCTCTCTAACTCTAGACATTATGCTATTATGGGGTTATGGGATGAAACAATTCGTTATATGTAGACATGTATGCCACTATTGCACCAAAACTCCAACATCCCCTTCTCAATCTTCCAAACATCTCTATAGTAGACATTATGTTATTATGGGCTCATGGAATGAAACAGTTTGTTATCTATAGACATGTATGCCACTATTTGTGAGCTCATGCACCACAAAATATAGAGATATTTGGGTGATTTTTCTTCTATAAACTACAACAGTAGTTGACCATATGTATAAAGAAATATGAGGCATGTTATTTTGAAAATACGTCAAAAGTAGAGCTTCATATGTTAAGAATGTAGCAATAACGATCTCGATTGATTGGTTCTCCCCCCTCAACAAGCAATGGGGAAAGCAATGGCCCGAGGCAAGATGGGTGGCAATAGCAAATAACATATGGAATCCTCAATGCCCACCACTGGGGATGAAGTTCTTTCTATGGAAGGTGTTATGGGGGGCTTTGCCAACAAGGAGTAAAGATTCTTACCATAGGGATTGGGTCTTATAGATGTTTGGGTTACAAAATGGTTAGTGAGCTCCTCCCTCACTTGTTCAAGGAGTGCTTGGCTATAAGTGGCCTAGCAGGGAAGACTTGCAAATGGGTCCAAAAGACCTAGAGAACAAGGTTCTTCAAGAACGACCTATTTCTTGGAGGGATGGTGATGAAAAGCAAGGCTCTACTTATATGCACACAAATTGTTAGGTCCTGTTGCTTTCTATAAATCTAGAAGGACAAAAATTATCGGGTGTTTGAGAATGATCTTTCAACTACTTAGTCGGTCCCTCCTCCAATAGGCATTTGTATTATATTTTCTCCCATCAAGGGAGACTTGTTACAATACAATCTTTGTGTTCCTTGTGACCTAGGTGATGCAATGAAGATGGAAAGCTTCATGCATCACGAGCATAACATAAACTTCATGGAAAGCATTAACTATCCCAAGCATCAGTCTCAAGACCTCAAACACCTTTGAAGGTGAAGAGAGCTAGCAAGGAATGAGGGTAGGGAAGAGGGAGAAGAAACATTTCATAGGAGAAAGAATTAGTTCCTCGCTTATTATCACTCTTCTTGCTAGCATATATAATAGCATAGTAATGAAGATGGAGAAGGTGGCAAGCTTAAGCATTGAAGCATGGCTCTTGGTTGGATTTGCATTCCATAGCTAAGAGTGTTGGTGTAGGCTCTCAAC
The DNA here is from genome assembly GCF_014529385.1 of Adiantum capillus-veneris. Taxonomy (NCBI): domain Eukaryota; kingdom Viridiplantae; phylum Streptophyta; class Polypodiopsida; order Polypodiales; family Pteridaceae; genus Adiantum; species Adiantum capillus-veneris. Next base: position 54,805,372 of record NC_140959.1, on the reverse strand, counting down.
CTCTCTACTTGCTTGGAGAAGGAGAGGGAGCTCTTGCACTTTGCACAATACACAATGAGTGTGTGTGTGTGTGTGTTGGGGGGGGGGGGGGAGTATACCCCTCAAGCATGCCCCCTACTTGCTTTGGTCGACACCCCCTTTTAGCTCATGCTTGAAGCTCATTGGACCCCTTACGCCTAGCCAATCACAAGGAAGATTCATACCAAGCAAGCATACTAGTCTTGGGACAAGTGTCCCCCTTTCTCCTTTGAGAGAGAGGACTTGATAAATGCAAAAACAATTGATTAAATCTCCTAATTTATCATTGGACCCCTTGGGTGGCCAACCATTAGGCTTTAGGCACACCATAAGGGCAATATGAGGAGGAACTTGACAAGTGTCCCTTTTGCTTCCTTTGTACAAAGCTTGCCATGTGTGAGTGTGTGTGTGTGTGTGTGTGTTCTCTCTCATCCCCCCTCTTGTAGGGCTCGCCCCCTCCTTGTAGGGATTGATGATTGACTTTTGCACACCTTACCTCAAGCACCTTAGTCAGCAAGCATGACAAAGCACCTCAAGCTTGGGTGGTGTTCCCACAAGCATCTCAAGCTCCCTATTCGACAAGCACGACAAGCACCTCAATCACCTTAGTCAACAAGCACAACAAGCACCTCAAGCACCTTAAGCTTGGGTCGAGTTCCCACCTAAAGCTCGGCCCTAGCTTACCTAAGGTCAAAGGACTTTTTAAAAACCTTTGGAGGTCTTCAATGAAGCTAACCCTTAGGTCTTTACGCTCCATTGGTTAGCCTTGCTCTTTGACATACCATCTCTCGTTTGGGCCCCTTTACCATTGGCCCCTTGTTGAGATAGATCTATAAGCACATGTCTATATCCTAACCCTTGTTCCCGTTTATTCTCCCACATTAAATGATCAGTTTAATATGAGAAAATCATTTGTGTTGGTTAGTTATTAGATTTTATGACATAATCAAGTCTTTAACTCTTGTATATTGTGAGCACCCTCTCTTGCTCTCTTCTAGCTTGAGATGCGCTCATAACAGTTGGGCAAGACTGCGCTTCTTAATCTTTCCAAGACATGGAGTCTATATTGGAAGGTGTAGTATCCAACTTACAAAAGTTGCAACAACAAATTCAAGAGTTGCTTGAGAGCTACGCACGATTACAAGTAGAGCAACCGGTGCAAGACCTTCAACGCTAGATCCAAGAGCTATGCAAAGCTAACCATGGCCATAATCAGACCATGTCTTCAACAAATCTACTCCAAAGTAGAAAGGAGTCCAGGGTTAGCCTACCTAAAAATTTTGTTGAGACGAGATCAAAGTTTAGAGGCTTCCTTCAACAAGTGAAGTTGTTCATACACATGCAACCTGAGCCTACCCTCATGGTGCTTCTCAAGTTGGTCTCATAAGCACGCTCCTCTCAGGTATGGCCCTCTCTTGGTTTGCACCCCTACTACTTGAAAGGGACACTCCTCTACTCTATGACTTTGAGGCCCTTGTAAGAGAGTTTTTAGCAACCTTTGGGGAAGTAGATAGGGCACGAGTTTCCAAAACCAAGCTTCACAAGTTACTATAGGGCCCTTGCCCTACATCGGTCTATGCATTTTAATTTAGGCAGTTCACATGTGATTTAACCTGGCATGAGGATTATTTCATCATCCAGTTTTGATGGGATCTAAGAGATGATGTAAAAGATCTCTTACTTACCATGCCAAAGGTTCAAACCCTAAGTGAATTCATGTCCCAAGACATAGAGTGTGACAATAGGCTCTTTGAAAGACGACAAGAGAAGAGGTAGGAGGCAACCCTCTCCACAAAATAGTGTTGGCAGTGTCATGTCCAACACCCAAATCAACCATAAGGCGTCTGAGCCATACACACTCAACCGTAGATGTGAAGACTGCCCTGCACTCAGCCTCACAACTCGAAGTGGCCAGAGTAGGTTGCTTCTTGCTCAACCATGATATACATGAACTGCCAAGCATGAAACAAAAACCACTTGTGGACACTCGCTGCCAAAACAACCAACCCAATCTGACTCCGAAAAAGCATGTAAGTCTGGCGGCAATGATCCCCCCTTGGGATAAAACAAGCCAAGGTGTAAAGTGCCACTAAGGTATCGGAAAATCCTCTTGACATCCTGCCAATGCTTAGACCCTGGGCTATGCATAAATCTGCTAACCTGTGAGACTGCAAACTGAATATCCGGCCTCGTGTTGCATACATAAATGAGGCAGCCAACAACAGTTTGATAAAGGGTGACATCAGCAGGATCGCAAGCATCATGTAGACTCAACTTCAAACCTGTTTCCATGGGAGTGGTAATAGGTTTGCAATCCTCAAGTCCAAACTTACATAGCAATGTCTCTATGTAACTTTTCTGACACAAGGCAATACCACCATCACACTGCTTAAACTATATGCCCAAATAATGATGCAACAGCCCCAAATCTTTCATCTTGAAAGTAGCATTCAAATCAGCCTTAAATTCAGCAATATGTCTCTCATTTGGTCCAGTGATCAGCAAATCATCAACATAAAGAACCACAATGAGAAGTACATCACCCTCACGCTTTACATACAATGTGCTTTTTGTTGGACTGTTACGAAAGCCTTGTTTGACCAAATGAGTGTCAGCTTTCTCATACCAAGCACGAGGAGATTGCTTCAACCCATACAAAGCCTTGTTACATTTGCACACTTTGTCCTCTTGTCCTTTTATGACAAAACCGCGAGGCTGCGTTACATAAACTTCCTCAAATATGTCACCATTCAAGAAAGCAGTAACAATGTATGATTGATGTACATCCCAACCAAAATGAGTTGCCAATGCACATAGAAAACGCACAGTAGTCATACGACAAGTGGGAGCAAAAGTCTCTTCATAATCAATGCCCTTTTGTTGTGCATAACCCCTTGCAACAAGTCGAGCCTTATGGTGATCGATCTCACCATCTGGCTTGCGTTTTAACTTGTAAACCCACTTCGTACCAATGGCCTTTTTGCCATGAGGCAAATCACATAAAGTCCATGTGTCATTTTCTATAAGTGCATCATATTCTGATTGCATGGCAGCCATCCAATTTTCTGAATTATGTGCTTCATCAAAAGACAGAGGCTCCTCAACATCATGTAAGCTAGACACAGCCAAAGCATAACAATCTGATGCATAAGATGCATGGCGAGAGCCTGAACGAGTACGACAAGACAAAGGTGCATCCAATTTACTGTCACGCAAAGTGTGCACCAGCCATTTTGGCATACCTCTGGCCTGCTCATTTTTAGCCCTTTCCTCATCAAGTACATCATGTACATCTGAATCAATAATATGCTGATCTGTAACATTTTCAGAAACCCCCATAGGCTGTACATTTGCCTCATTGGAACTTACATTCGTATTTCCACCACTGAAAAGAGGCAACAAAGTGTCATAAATGTCCTGTGAGCTTACATTACTGTCTCTAGTACATGACAACAAGGGCTGAACAGAATCTTCCAAAACACTACATCTCGTGAAACCAGAATACGTTTTGTTTGCGGATTATACAACCTGTAACCTTTGCTTTCAGCACTATAACCAACAAAAATACATTTGATAGCCTTATCATCCAATTTTCTGCGCTGCACTTGTGGCACCAAAGCATATGCCAAACAACCAAAAACACGCATGTGCTCAATAGAAGGTTTTCTATCATGCCATGCTTCATATGGAGTAATAGACTGCAAAGCTTTCGTAGGACACCTGTTAAGTACATAAGTGGCACACATGATGGCCTCAAGCTAAAAAGAATGCGGCAAAGCTTGACTTTTGACCATACATCGTGCCATTTCCGTCAGTGACCTGTTTTTCCTCTCATCAACACCATTTTGTTGAGGTGTATAAGGCACTGTACATTGGTGTTTTATCCCACGACTAGCCAGAAATGCATTGAATTCATGAGACATATACTCCCCCCCTCGATCGGAACGGAGGGTGCCCATAGTACATTTCGAGACATTTTCAGCCATAGCCAGAAATTGTTTGAAGCACATAAAAACTTCGGACTTCGCTTTAAGCGGAAATACCCATGCATGCCTGGAGTAATCATCAATGAAAGTCACGAAGTACAGGTAATTGCCCAAGGACGGAGTTTGCATGGGCCCACAAACATCACTATGCACAAGCTGCAACCTGCATGTGGCCCGAACTGAACCATCCTTTGGAAAATTAGAACGCTGCATCTTACTCAAAATACAGCCTTCACAAACATGTTTGACAGGTGCTTCAAGAGGCGGCAAAGAAGCAACCATATCAGATTTCTGCAAACGCAGCAAACTAGCAAAATTCAGATGACCAAAACGTGCATGCCAGAGTTGAAATAGCCCTGGAATCTACAACAGCATTTGCAAAATTTTTTCCACACTTGTCATACAAAGTGAGCTTATACAGCCCACGGCACAAAAGCCCAGATGCGACAATTTCATCACCAAAACTGAGATCATGAACTGTACATCTGTCATCCACAAATTTGACTACAAGTCCAAGTCTAGCAAGTGCGGATACAGACAAGAGATTCTTCTTGATCCCAGGTACATAAAGTGCATCAACAAGTGTGAAGGAGCTGCCATTAGCAACAGTGAGCACAATCTTTCCAACTCCATGAACTGGATAAGAGGCGTTGTTGGCACAAGTGACTGAATTCCCATGAGGGACAGACTTGAGAGAGGTAAACAATTCAGGATGTGAGGTAATGTGCTTTGTAGCACCACTGTCGAAATACCACACATGTGAGTCTGCAGCAACTGACAAGCATGCATCATGGACATCAGGATTGTAAGTGCACTCTACGCTAAAAGCCCATTCTGCATCAGCATCAGCAACACGGTCTCCTTTCACAGAAGACTCAACAATGGCTGCATTTGTAGTGGAACCAGCCTTTGCAGTGGAACCACCCTCTTTCTTCTTAGCCTCTTTGGCCTTCAACTTAGGACACGACTTGATCAAGTGATCATTGGCTTTACAATAATGGCAACACATCTTCTTTTTGCCCTTATCACCAGAATTTCTAGACGAATTGCTGCTAGCAAAAGCATTAGGAACAGAATTTTTTTCCACTTGCAGCAGAACCATAAGAAGTGGTTGCATTGCTGTTACCACCCTTTCTTTGAGAAGCAATAAAAGCCTGTTCAACTGCACGCTGTCTAGTCCTATTTTTTCTGGAAAGTGACTCTTGCAATAGCAATGTGCATAATGCATCAAACTTGACAACTTCTGGATTTCCTTGGGTCATAAGTCTCCAAGTACTAGCAAAAGTCTGATAAGAATCTGGTAAGGCATCAAGAACAGTCTGCACAAGGGAATTGTCTGAAATGACTTCACCTGCAGAAATAAGTTTCTCATTGATATCCTTGACACTAGCAAGAAAAGTGTCCATATCATCTTCCTCATGCATAATCTTCGACTCTAGCTCTTTACGCAGCAAAGCAATTTAGCCTCATTGCGGCTTGCATAAAGACCTGCTAGAATATCTCAAGCCTATTTTGCAGATTTTGCTGAACGGATGTGAGGAACAATGATGCGCTTCATAGACAACGCAATCAATGCATGAGCCTGCGCATCCTTAACATCCCAACGAGCTTGTTCTGCCGTAGGCAAAACAACTCTAACAGCTGCAATCCTTGCAACAAGACCTGCAATATCCTCAACATCGCCTACATCCTCAGAACCAGGACGTACATCAATGCCCTGCACAATATTCCAGATGCCCTTTGACACAAGAACATGTTGCATCATATAAGCCCACATAGGGTAGTTATCCCCATCCAACCTATCCTCAGCAGCAAACATCTTGAACACATCTGTGTTGTTGTTGTCAGCCATGGTAAATGTTGCACCTGATGTGAAAACTGCCCGAAAATAGGAGAAACGGAGTGGGAACAACACATGCTATATAGCACAAACCGTAGAAGACTGTAAGGCACCTGTTATGCGAAAAACGGCACTGACAGAAATTCTGCACAAAATGACGAAATTGCCTGTGCAGACCTACCTGTAGTGGAAACGGAGGCCGAAATGAGTCCAAATCGAAAATTTGAGCAGACTAAGCTCTTCGAGCTATCCCAAAATATTTGTTGACCTGTGAGCGCTCGCCAAACCTCACTGATATCGGAGAAAGTGAGTAGGCGTGTGCTGGAGCAGTTGGCGACTAAGCCCGGGAGGATGCAACCTGCTCTGATACCAATTGTTGGAATTAGGGTTGCAGAGAAACGCACACAGCTTGGAGAAGACGAAGGAAGCTCAAGGCACACAGTAGAGAGTGTGTTACTTAGTGTACAATGGAAAGATAGATAGCCCTAGAGTGATGGGCGTATATACAATGCACGGGGAAAAAACCTCCTAAAGAGGGAAAAAATGCCCCGGCGGTCCTAGTGTGTTCACACACATCACTACCACATGTATATGATAACAATATAATCATTTACAACATGCTCACATGATAATTGGCTACCCAAGTTTGGGCCGACCCTAACAAATACTTGGCACACACAAAGAGGAACAAAATCATACACTAAAAAAAGGATTTTGTGCTAAGCTTTAGTTTGTTTACATAGCTGCTATGCATCATTTCTATTTTGAATTAAAAACCCTTGTTTTGTCATGCTCATAAGCTGGGATTTCTAAATGGTTGTAGTGCACACTTGCAAATTTGTCTGTTCTTGCTGGGATTTCTAAATGGTTGTAGTGCACACTTGCAAATTTGTCTGTTCTTGCTGGGATTTCTAAATGGTTGTAGCATGGAGTAAGATTTAAAGATAGAATTGGTTGTAGTTTGAATGGGTTGAGGCTAACAGAGTGGAGTCATGGAAACCAAAGTGAGAGCCAGGTAAGAGTGTTGAAGACAATTGCAGGGCAGAAAAGAGAGTGTTCATGGGATGCAAGACAAGTTAAAAACAGTGGCAGACACCGCATATTTGCATGGAGGTGTAAATCGTGACTGGTCGTAACTGTAATCTGAACGTAGTGGCTATAAATGTTTTTTTATCATCACTTGGAACTTGTACTGATTGGATTTCTACATGGATGATTCATGATTGCTGAGGTATACTGTCTTTGATTGTGTGTAGGTGTGGAGCCTGCGTTGGAGAGAGGTGGCGCCAGATTAAAGAGGGCATGGAGCCTTCTCGGGAAGAGGAGACGTTCATTTTGTATTTTTAAGACACGTCTTGTAAAAGCCTTAATATTGAAACAAGAAGTTTTTTATTTTGCCCCCATCATGTTTCTAATTCTTGGCCCTAAAAAGGCCCCCGCCTTTTAACTGGTACCTCTACCCTATGTACATGCTTGTTTAGTTTGTCCATCTTAACAACCTCTCTCAATATCAACCATAATCAAGTGTACTATATGACCACTTAACTACATGGAGTGTGATTGGGGACGTGGCACTCACGTTAAGGGTTGTTACAAGGTGCCCTATGAGTGTGCTATGGTATAACTAATAGAGATTGAGGATATGTGGAAAATGGAATGAATGATTTCTGTGAAAGCCCATCACTTTGATAAAATGTGAGGTGTGTATATTACCTAATTGGAGTGGGGAATAAGGATTTATTAGACAATGGTGCTAGGGTGAAATCACATGGATTAATTCAAGGAAAGCCATGCATTTGAGGGCACCCAAGGGTAGTCTTAGCACATGATAGATAAAATGGAATGCTTAAACCCATGAATGTGTATTGTTTCATCTATGGAATAGGATATTTTCCCCCGTTCACTGTTGATACTTGCTCGCTTTTGTGTTGCCTCATTAATTTTTGCTTGAAGAGCGTGGCTCCTCGCAAAAACTAGCTTCATTGCTATAATTAGAGCACTTCTATGTTCAATCATTTTATTAGCAGAAAAGTATAATGAATTCTATTCCTCTAGCTTGAGTCTTGATAGTTACATGCATAATCAAGGATGGCTAGGACTATAAAGTGTTGATGAATGTCAAATGCCATTAATATTAAATTTCATATGCATGAAAATATTTTTTTCTAAATAGAATTTTCATTCCAAAGAGATAAATACAAAGTGATGTGCCACAATACCCAATAACAATATGCAATTTTTCACAAGTCGCATGCAAGTAAAATGGGAATTTTGACATGATTTTTTCCAAGGTCGACAAGAAATTCACACAAAGGCCTACATAAGACAACGAGGGAGTGCACCTGACCTATCACATCTTTATAAAAAAAAATTAAAAAATCTTCGCAATGGGATTGATGATGGAGAGGAATGGCCAAGAATATCTTAAAATTGAAGAAAGAGGGTAAAGGCTCCATCACCTCTTCTTTTGAACAACTAGATTCTTTTCCTTGCAATGGAAATCTTCATTTATGTGGTATGGTCAACAGTCAGCAAGGCAACCCTCTAGCCCATGATCTTGCTTCAGAGACAGAAAACTCAACTACAGCTCAAGAAAATTGGAGAAACAAAGTCAATGATTTTGAATATTAGAGGTTATGGACCCTATCTACCATAATGGAGCTAGTAGGCGTGCCCAATTTTGCAAGCAGGTCTCATTAAGAGGAATCAAGTAAGATACCTCTTAATGATAGAAAAGGCAAGGAAAAGCTGACGTGACCGCGACCAGGTGGCACGAATTGAGCATCAAGGTGTCAAACTTTGAGAGCAGCGCATGAGATTGAGTCCTATCTCTCTCTTTGCGAGACCCAGAGAGTATCGGGTGCGTCTGTGTGTGTGCGCACGCTGAGCCTAAAGGCTGCCTCTTTCTGCCAAAGCTGGTCTCATCGCGTAAGGCATTGGCACGAAATTGCGTGTGCTGCGTTGGGCTGTCATAGCTGGAAATCCCCGCACGCAAGCTGATCTATGCTGGAGCTAAAAGGGTGTTGCATGTCCTTTTGCTCTTCACTATGTGGAGCTTTTAGAGATAGAGCATTCTCTCTTCTCCTACCTTGAGAGTAGTACAAACTTGCACATCATAATCACACATGATATGTAGATGTCCTTTTGCTAAAAAAACAATCTCACTACATGGAGCTTCTAGAGATAGAGCATTCTTTCTCCTTCTATTTTGAGAACAATACAAACTTGCAGAACAGTAGTCACACATAATATTAGACTCTCTCACATTCTCTTCACCACTTATAGGTGCAAAAGTAGTGTAAATTTGTAGGTATCCTTTTTAATATTATTATCATACCATTTGATTGCCGAGCATGATATTAGATTCCCTCTACCATGCTCTTTACATCTCATGGCTCCTATAGCGAAGCTAGTAATTGTATGAAAGTTTCAACCAGAGGGATTTGGTCTTAACAACTCAGATCCTCATTGTACCATGTTGTCTTCGTTATATCCTTTCATGCTCTTCGACGTGCAATCATCCATCCATCCATCTCTCTCTCTCTCTCTCTCTCTCTCTCTCTCTCTCTCTCTAGTCATGTTTAAGCTCACTTGGGAATTTGTCATTAGCATGAAATTATTATGGCCTAGTGTTGATGTCAATCTAATGTCTAATGTACGTTCCATATGCAAACAAACAAGGTGGAGGTCACGTTGGCATTCTAAAAGAACAAGGTGAAGTCTCATGTTGACATTTCAAAACAAAAATTGGAAAAAAAAGAGTATGAATATTTTATCTTTAAACTAAAATAAACCCTTTTAAAATAAAAATGTGTTTTCAAAGAAGAGATCAATTTACAAACTATAAAAATTAGATTTTTTTTTTGCCAAGTTCTAAGACATGTTTTTTTTTGTCATACTCACAATTGTGAGTCGTCCATGTGTATTATCATAGCAAAGAATGTGCATTAAGCCTCAAGCAAGTCAGTGCCTTGAGGAGCCATACAAAAGGGTGCTTCCTTCACTCTTTTAACATGGAAAAAATTATGCAAAAGAAGAGAGTGTTTAGAGAATGCATTATTTACAGGTATATACATTAATAGGAAACTCTATTGTTGTTGAACTTGAAGCATGGTCAAATATCTTCACATGTTGGAGCAGTGTTCAAGAAAGATTTGCGTGAGCTGAGCCTTGAGCTAGTTGAAAATCGAGATTAGCTGGTTGCAAACCATGGTAAAAGGGGAAAAATAGATTGAAAATACAAGAAAATAATAAGATTTCCCTTAGCTGAGCCTTGAGTTGGTTGAAAATCGAGATTAGCCGGTTGCAAAGCATGGTAAAGGGGAAAAAATACATTGAAAATACAAGAAAATAGTTCAAAAATCCTACAAATTTGTAACATTGTATTTTTGGTTTGCGTTTTTACAAGGAGGAAACGCTCTTGTCCATGTAAAAGCACTTTCCCAAACTCTATGTTGGAGGCATGCATGTAAAAAGACTTTCCCAGACTCTCTGTGTTGGAGGCATGCATATGCTTTAGACCTAGAGGCTAGCAAGCACTTGGCCACTTACTTTTGTGCATGTCTTTTCCAAGAGAACAAAATGCAGACAAAAATGCCAAAGAATTTTGGTCACTTTCACAAGGAATGGAGGTTTCCAATAGAGACAATAAAGGTAAAAGGCATAGGACTTTTCTTTTTCTTTCATGTTTCTACTTTTCCAAATAAAGGTGACGAGTCATGTCAACTCATTTAGCCGATTCGAGTCACGAGGAGTAGCCAATTTTTAAGGTCCAATGTAAATGGACTGCCTTGTGTGAAATAGACTTGACTTGGTGGTCCGTCAAGTGTCCAAAGGAGCTACTAAGGTTGGTTGAGTACTCGTCCTTCGTGACTTCAGTCATGGGTTCGAGTGCAACCAAACGACCTTAATAGCGTTCAAGGACGTTTTTGCTATCATCACAAACGAAAATGCTCGTTCTATTATAAAAGAAAAAAGAATCCTTTTTTTTAACAAAATAAAAGAGTAAAGGAGGCTTTGTAAATGCGTGTCACAAGTCTAATAGTCTAGGGTAGAGGAGCCAGTAGGGGGACGGGTAACTTGGGGAGCTTCAATCTCTTTCCTCCGAGCTCGACTTCTTGCGCTTAGCTGCTCATTTTAATTGCCTTCTCACAAGCTTTCAGGAGAATTAATTTGGGGCTGGTTGGGTTTGAGAGCCGATGGTTGCGGCACCATTTTCGGAATCACGTGTATAAAAAATCGGCATGAATAAGAACATCAACAAAGACCAAAAGAGGTAAAATGTGACCACGGAGGCTTGAGCCCACACACTGTCCAATGAGATGATATTAATTCAAATCAGCTAGCCGTTTTGGCTGGTCTTTTTCGTGCTTCTTTTGGTCATCAAGTGTGTTATATTAGGGTTTTATTTGTCCTTCCTCTGGGGGCCGTACCACAACTGGCCCCTCTACCCTAGAGCTCCGATTAGCATTTAGTTTAGTGTGTTTTACAATTGGTCGCACTAGGGATGTGTAGGTGGAGTGGGGTGAAACTCACATCCTAGAGAGAGTGCCTAGAAAACAAGGAAAGCATCCAAGGAGAATCAACTCTCCTGTTGTTGCTTGGAAAAATAGGGTAGCTATATGTTAGGAAGCCATTGAATCCTCTTATTTGTAGGCAAGTCATTCCAATAGAAAGAGTTTATGTCACCTCCATCCACTTCTAAAGACTTTCTTCTTCACTTATCAAGCACTAGCAGCTTTGTGATATGGTATATTTGCTCCCACGCTATCCCCATTGACATGGGCGATTCGACTCTTAGACTTTAATGGTAACAATACTAAGGTCTCCCTTTTCTAGTAGGAAAGAAAAGAAGTCAGGTACAAACAACATGGATTGTCTTCAAGAAAACCGGGTTTAGTGTATTTTAGCTAGCTGAAACTGCAATATCCTTATTGGATTTAAGTGATGAACATGGAGGAAAGGCCGTTGAATTGTGAGCTTTAAGTTTAATAATTAACGAATTTGTTAGGGAGCATAGGCACGATACAAGGATGAACCCATTATGTTTAGGAGGACAGGGTAGTCTGAATAGGGGGAAAAAGAAAAAGCAAAGAAGGGTGCAAGCAACGAGCAGAGCATGGCACAAAGCTTCTTGAGCTTGTGGTGGTCACTGCTTGTAGTGGGGGGATGCAAAGCTAATGAAACAAAAAACCATCAAAAGGATGAGGCGGAAAATTTTGGAACAAACCGCATCAATCACAGTGACGTGTGCGCGTCTGTCGCACGTGTCAATGCAAAGAACTTGCCGATACATTGTGTGCGAGCCATAAATGGCTCCAAGCACGCAACTAGACTAATCTAGCAAGTTCAAGAGAGCAAGGGTGTATCACTCACCGCTCTACGTTCGTTTTCGTGGAGGATTCCTCGTCGCGAAGAAGAAGGAGCCGTCGTCGTGCCGCGCTCAACCGCTTCGCCGCTATCGTGCCATCGTCGCAATGCTCGATCACACACACACACACACACACACTCTCTCTCTCTCTCTCTCTCTCACACACACACACACACACACACACACACACACAAGGAGGTGAAGAAGACGAAGATGGAGATGGAAAAAGAGCACTATTCTATTGCACAAATGAAAGAATGAATGAATTTTAGGTTTAGTTGACTTTTATATAACCTCGCCCCATTCACACTTGGGCGCCCATGCTTAACCAACTAACCCTTGAATGTTCCAGTTAGAGTGCGCCTCTCATCGACGAGCACTCTACCCTTTTCCTATTGGACCGACAAGCCCGGTACCTGACTTTACCAAATAAATAATACGGCGTTCGTCGTAGGCGATAGGGTGTCTGTGATCCGCGAGGGTTAACATGCCCTCCTTCCTGATGTAGATTCCGTCCTCGGAAGCTATTGAGTTGAAGCTCGTTCGTCGAGGTGGAAGAACATTTGAGATGAATGTCCTTAGCCTTCTTCAGTCTCACAGCAAAATCAAACAACATTGGCATAGTAATTGCATTTTCATATACAATTAAAAAGCATATGCAGTTTTAGGCAGACAAATTGATTGGTAGCAGAATTTTAAACCATTTGTCAACAATAAACATTAAATTGTAATATATCAAATGCATAAACAGTTGTAAAGGTCAAAAACTAAACATGTCTGGGGTCGCTAATTTAACAATCGAAAGACACTAGAGGTCAACTATTAATACCATGGGCAAGCTTCTCAATGTTCTCTGGTCAATTAGGTTTTTTAATCGCGAGAGCTAAGTATTTCATGTCCGAGGGCTGACTAGAGGCTATACCTAGAAGACCTTGTAGTTAATCTACGATAAAAGGAATTTCTAATGAAATCATCGCCTGACTTATTTGCTTTTCTTTGACCCCTCAAAGTCTTTTCACAGTGATTCAATTTTGATGTGTGTGCTTATTATGTATGCGTTGGGTTTTTTGCTTTTCAAGGAAAAGCATCCACACTGGGAACCTCTAGGGCTCTAGTACCATAGGCGATACATGTGAGTGAAGTACCAGATCAAGCTGAGATTTCTCTTCCAGCTTAAGATTTTACATTGTGGCACTTTGATTTTTATTTTATTTTGTTTGTTTTCATCATTTTAATTTTGTAGCTTTGGGGGGTCATATAACACTGTTACCCTCCCCATGCTCATCACACTAGGTAAACTCCCTTTATCATACTTAAGCTAAAGGTCAATAGGGACTAAGCCCACTAGGCCCTAGTACATTGCACACAATGCTGCCTAAATCGGATTAAGAACCTAAGTAACCATTGATCATTAGGAAGGCATTCCCCATGGTATGAAGAGAAGATCTCTAACACCTAGCTTGGTCAAACTAGCTTAGTCGGACTGCTTGATTTTTACACCTAGACAAGTGATTATCACAAAAAATTACATTGAATTTAATGTTTGATACCAAGCAAATGCGGTGAATATTATGCTACCAATCACAATTAAAGCAGACCAACATGGATACAAAAAAGATAAGGGGCCATGCTAATGGATAAGAAACACATGTTTGTGTTGATGATCGCGCTTGATTTGAAAAGTGGATGAGAGAAAGATTCCATGAAGATCCAAATCCTAATCACAGTAACACGTTCTTGTACACACTATGAAACACAAAGAATACCTCTATGAGGCACATCAGTGGGAAAAAGGAACTTGGCTAATCACTAAACTCTAAAACAGAAACACTCCTATCGTACTAATCCTACCTACTCCATCACTTGAGTGATGAGGATCAAAGGTGTTTGATGACATAGGTTTCTGTTTCAGTGTACCGGATGTGAATGTGTAGGTCTGGTCAATGTTATGACTTTTATTGTGTATACTCGTTTGCTAATTGCTCTTGCTCTTTATTATTTTTGTTTTTTGTGAGTATAAGGCTTTATATATACATTCCCTAAGATTGGGAGATTGAGAATTCAGGGAGGAAGGTTGAGAGGGGAGTGAGTGAATGATGACTGTCAGCAAAGACTCCCCCCTTCCTTGGGTAGATCATACCGTTTGAAATGTACTCGTCACCCTTTGAAACCAATTGTCCCAATTGGTAATAGGTGAGGATTTTTGCCAGTAGTTTTCTATTACCTTAGGTGCCTCGTCGAGTTGTAAGGGTGGTCAGGTACTCTCCCAAGATCGAACTTGAAGTGGTTCATCAGGCGATTCTTGAACACTGGGAGGTGTGGATTCCTTTGTAGCTTTATGGAGGTCCACTATTGTAGGTGGAGGTTGTGGAGAAGCTTTTACCTCTATGGATGCATTACATGAGGATCTAGAAGCTTCATGGGACTCCCCCCTTCCTGAGCTAGGTGCAACAAATTGTTCTTTCTTCGGTACCCAAACTAGCTCTGGAGCGGGTGTGTAGCATTCAATGATTTTTTTCTTTCCGCGATCGTTAATTCGTTTAGGCGCTACACGATTGGGTTCACATGGGTCAGGTGACATGTAAGAACACAATCTACATTTTGGCACCCAAATTTGAATATTTCCTTGATATTAGCCTTGGGCTTCCAATAGTCGTTTAGGAATCCACCGCCACGTTTCTTTACATTTCTTGGGGCGAGTGGGACGTTTCTTACAAGGCTTCTATTTTTTAGCACTAGCTATGGTCGCTAAAGAATCTTTAGGGACCCACTTGTATGTTTTCTTCGTTATATTAGGATGAGCCTTGTCAGAAGCTATATGCATTGCTTGTAGCATATTTAAGGGTACGGGCATTTCATCCCCCTCAGGTGTTACCCAGGTAGTCCCCTTGTTTCCCCAAGTGTCTATGGTTGCTGCTAGGTGGACCCAATCCACATTGTCCGACTCAGTCATCCCAGGCAGTACATCCATGTAAGGAGAATCTTCCCCAGCATCAATGTCTACTTTACACGTGTAGCAATATTTCAATGGGGCCGAGTGAACTGTGGTGTCAGATCTATGATCAATTATAAACCTATTTCCTAGAGGATGTGCTCGACCACTTACAAGATCTACTCGAATAACAGAACCTTGGAACTGTAAGTAGACATGGTTTTTAGACCAGTCATGCACCATTTTTGCTTCCCTCATGAAAGGACGTCCTAAGATCATCTCAGATGCCATAGTGTGCTTGGATAAATCCATAACAATGAAGGTAACTCTTATTTTATGTCCAAAGACCTTGATCTTGAGATCTTCTAGCATCCCAATAGGTTTAACAATAGACCCATTGGCCATGTTTACTACTACGGTTGTGGTCGCAAGGTGAGGTTTTCCCATAATTTCCCAGCAATTTTTAGTCACAATGCTAACCCCACCGCCACCATCAAGGATTCCCTTCACAGTTAACCCTTGGTAGTGATTGGTATGGTTGCATTGGATTCATCTCCCTCAAAGTATTGTCCCAACTTGTTAAGAGGTATTTCTACAACAGGGTTCTCATCTAGGTTGGGTTGTGGATCTAAGTGTTCCTCCTCTATTGGCATCTGCCTAGCTCCATCCATCTGTGCAAATTGTGGTAGACCGACCTTTAATTCTCCATTGAGGAAAGCTTGAAGAGCTAAGAATAGCTCAGGGTCTCCATATAGTTTGGACATGATGGTGGTTCTAACTTCGGAAGCCATGAAATCCATCAATTTGGCAATATTTAATGGCACCTTTTGGGCTTCAGTCCCTTGATGTGGGGAAGATGGGATCTCCATTTCTTCGATAGGGTCAGGTAGTCCCTCTATAAAAATTCTTTCCAACAAGAAGTGAGTATGCCCACTTTCCCATGACTTTAAGTAACTTTCTTCTTGGAGGATGCTAGGTATGGCTAAGGGTCTATGGATTTTCTGAGGTTGTTGTTGCGTAGGGAACATTGTGTCTGTAATGTGGATCTGCCTAGGTGCTGGCTCTAGATCCCTTTGGGTATCTTCTACCAAACTCCTTAATTGCTTGACTCGCTCGATTTCCTCTGTAGGGTTTGGGTAAGTTTCTATCTTTTTCTTGGATCCTGGCCATTGTTGCTCATAACGATCTTCATTGTTGGTTTCTTTATTAGTGGTCGTTTTGGTCTCTATGGCTTCTACCATCGGGTAATATGAAATCGGAGGAGAATAGCCCTGAAGAGTCAGAAGGTACAGTGAATGAAGTATTCATGTGCAAACTCTCTAAAGGCATAGGGTCTACGTTGGTCATGAATGGAGAATTTACTTCCCCACCCCCCTCATTTACATCATTAACTCCATGTTCGGAGCGAGTGGCTCTACTAAAGGTTTCCTTCAAGCGGCTAAGCACATTCGGCCCGGACTGTGGGCCCATGGCATGCATGTCTTGGCTTGAGCTATCATGATTAGGCATTGGGTAACCCTCCACGATGTCGTAGTCAGAGGAAAAGTCACTAGCCGCTATGTTTGGGTCTTGGTTTGTACTACCTTGGGTCCCCGCCGAGGGCCCGGAACGTAAGGTAGGTGGATATTGAGAACTCGCGTAAGTCGAAATTCTCTCTGGTTGCTCGGCCTCTACCACATGACCAGAGTGCAGATGCATGTGCCTTTGGCACCTTACAAGCGTCGGCGAATAACCTCGAAGGTTAACCGCTTACTTTTTTAGGTGTCCGTTTTCACTCGTTTTTTAATGTTTTTTAATGACCGGTTTTTTTATTAAAGTGTGTGATAGATCAAAACGAGCGTATCACTTAGAGGGTCGCGGTGTGCTTTACAGCACAACGTTCGGTCACCTAAAACTCCGTCGGTCCTCAAAAAATTGATTATTAGCTACGTGTGAAGCTAAAATACGTAATTTTAATGAGGCCTGAGCCTAAGCGTGAGCTTGGGCTTGGGTTTGGGAGATATTCCCGATCCCGGTCCTACCTTTAATTTTTATTTTTATTTTAAAAGTTTTTTTTTTTTTGAGGGGATAAGGCGCCACGGCCTCTGCGCGAGCACACACACACACACTCTACCTACCTACTTACAACTAATACACCTACTGTTACACACTAACACACTTCATTAGCTCTCACAGATCTACTTCCTACTTACTGTACTTTACATTACACAGAACTAACAACCTTAATACTAACACCTTAGCACAGAGAAAACACAGTAACCTTTCAAAACTTCATTAACAAAGAAATACACAGTAACAACACAAAATCCTTCTTCTCAACACACACACCTTCCTTCCCTACCTTTCCTACAATTGAAATTGCACCACGGAGAAGCACACAGTGCTACTCGAGCTTAATGCACGGCATTTCCCCGGCAACGGTGCCAAAAATGTGCGCGTCTGTCGCAGGTGTCAATGCAAGGAACTTGCTGATACACTGTGTGCGAGCCACAAATGGCTCCAAGCACGCAACTAGACTAATCTAGCAAGCTCAAGAGAGCAAGGGTGGCTCTACGCTCGCCTTCGTGGAGGATTCCTCACCGCGAAGAAGAAGGAGCCACCGCCGCCGTGCTGCGCTCAACCGCTTCACCGTCGCCGTGCCGTCGTCGCAATGCTCGATCACACACACTCTCTCTCTCTCTCTCTCACACACACACACACACACACACACACACACACACACACACACACACACACACACACACACACACAAGGAGGTGAAGAAGAAGAAGATGGAGATGGAGATGGAGCAAGAGCACTCTTCTATTGCACAAATGAAAGAATGAATGAATTTTAGGTTTAGTTGACTTTTATATGAGCTCGCCCCATTCACACTTGGGCGCCCATGCTTAGCCAACTAACCCTTAAATGTTCCAGTTAGAGTGCGCCTCTCATCGGTGATCACTCTACCCTTTTCCTATTGGACTGACAAGCCCGGTACCTGACTCTACCAAATAAATAATACGACGTCCGTCGTAGGCGATAGGGTGTCCGTAAGCCACGAGGGTTAACATGGCGTGACTATTGTGAGGGGGAAGGGATTTTTTTAAAGAGGGATTGCAAGAAAATGAGGGCTATTTCTAGAGGGAGGGGAACGAGGGGAAAGCAAGGAGGACGGAGGTTCTCTCTTGCCATCTTTTGGGAGGAGGGGGACTGACTCTCTTTCTCTCCCATTCGGATATTCAACTCAAGACAAGAAGAGGAAGGAGATTGTTAAGGTTACTCTCCCTCTCTTGATGAGAGTGAAAGCTTGAGAAGGAGGGACACATGAGGTGAAGAAGAAGTGAAGAAAATTCTCTCTCCCTCTCTCTCTCTCTCTCTCTCTCTCTCTCAACCTTTGAATGCTCAGATTTGTGATTTGTGAGGAGGACAAAGGATACGGCGAGGCTAAGCATACTAGGGAAGCCAAGGGAAAGAGCACATAGTGGGAGGAGAAATATTACGCCCTCTCTCATGCTCTCCTCTGACCGCAACTTTGCTTCTCTCTCTTTCGCTCGTGATTATAGATAAGGGAAGGGACATGCTCGATTTGGATTAATTTTTGTAATCATTCTAAATTTACTAAGGGATACAAGTTTTGGGTTTTTGAGGAGTCTTTTTTGCAACTTCTTTGTGTCATGCAGCTCTCTCTATTTTTCTACAGCCTGAGACCCCGCGCCTTCCTGGCTCTCCTCGCAAAATTTTTATATTTCGACATCCTTGGTGACTCTCAACACAAAGGAAGCCGAGGTGGAATTTTTTTTATGAGAAAGATTACTACGCTACAAGAGGTAGCAATGCAAAAAATGATGTAGCAATTTATTGCTCACTTGCAATAACAACAAGCTGCACAATAGCAATTCACCCTCCATGAGCAGATTCAGATAGGTTGACAGGTAGTTACAGATAAATTGCAGTGGTTGGAAGGTCAATATGTCTCAAAAATTTTCCACATTTATGAGAAATTTATGGAGGATAATGGGATTGATGATCAAAATAAAGTTTAGGGATTTCAAATGATTGGAGTGCCTAAGCTTAGGGCCCAAATCGGTGAGATAGAGAATGCACATGGGCCAAAGTGACAGGTGTTTTAAGAAAGCCTTGCAAGAGGAGTATTCTTGAAGATTCTCATAGGGTAACCAAACAAAGTTTTATAAAGTGGGTGCATAAGAGAAATAAGGACTTATCCGCACGAGAATTGCTTACAAGAATTTGAAAAGAAATTTGATCAATTATCTACAGCAGAGCAACATTCATTGAAATTGAAACAGGTTCAACTATTTGTCCAAGTTATTGATCAAGGACTTCAAAAGAGTTTGGTGCAACTACCTGAAGATTCAATAGTTGAATTAGGTTTAACTATAGATTGGAAGATAGTTTTTGAAGCAATAAATATGATCGTGAAGCGACAAATGAGGTTGGACAAACTTATTGTGGTCGATCACATGGACATAATTGAAAAGGAGAAGTCAAATCCTATAACACCTAAATTGGAGAGCCGATTTGGTGAAATGTATAGAGGACTTTAATTTGAATTTACAAGCAGTAAAACTTGAAGGATTAGGTGCAAAGGGCTCTACCTCAAAGCCCAGGCAACGTCCTCCACGTAGAGATTGGGATGGTCAATATATGTGGTGCAATAGTGAAGATCATGAATGTGAAGACAAGGATTAGGTGCAAAGGGTTCTACCTCAGAGCATAAGCAATGCCCTCCATGTAGAGATTGGGATTATCAATATATGTGGTGCAATAATTAAGATCATGAACGTAACAATTGTGATGATTTTAATGAAACTTAATAGAAAAAATGTGGTTTTTAGGAAACACAAGAAGATTCATCATAGGGCATCTAAGGAGCCACTCTGCTTGAATTTTGAGAGAGGTGGCATGAAAAAGCTAGTGGAGGAGATGCAACATAATGTTGCTCTTGTTGAAGCAGCTACATATGGGCTGCATGTATATGGTAAGGGAGATGATGAAGGTGTAAGAGTTAAGGGTGATTTATGGCGTCATGCTTTGAAGACACAAGAAACAAGCAATGTGACTTATGGTAAGGTACGCTAGGATGGGAATTGTATTCGAGGAACTATAGGGTAGTCTAATCTAGTGGACTCTCATTTAGTGTACTCATTTATTGCTAAATCCTAAGCAAATCCTAATCCAATGAAGAGAAGCGTAAAAGAGATGAAAACAATGGAGGGATGCCAAAGAGGGCTACCACATTCAACAATGATAAGGATGAGGAGACACCTCCCATTCCTATACCCGCCAAAGTGGTATAAGAAACAAGGTAAGCCCAAAGGGCCTTCCTATGTATTGAAATTTGACATTGAATTGGCTATAGATCTAAAGAAGGTTTTTAAAGAGCTTATCCTCAATAGCAAGATGGAGATCACATCGGGAAACATCTTGAGGATTTCCAAGCATGAGTTTCGTGAGGAAATTATTGGCATTATAGAAAGGAAGCGACAAGTACCAAGTGATCAAGAACTTGATGCAGTTAAGAGCCAAATGATTCGCCATATTGAGTCTATTTTGGATGCTCATGAAAAATAATTCGAAGATGAATAGTCAAAGCCTATGGTGGTTTCACATGCAAATATGCTTGGGGTAAGACATGTTCATTTTTATGAACATGAAGATGGAGAATTGTGCCCAAGAGTCACTTTCCAAGGACATATTGGACTAGAGCACCGACAAAAACTATTCTGAAGAGCCAGCCCTAGCACTCGTGGAACATGTATTGGAAAGAGTGTAAGCTAGGATGCTCATAAGTTTCCAAAGTGTAGGTTTTTGGGTTGATTATGTAGTGCTCGATGTGCTTTCCATGACTATCTTTATGGCTCATCAATCGGAGTCGGAACAGGAAAGTTATGGGTAACTGAATATTTCTCGAGGATAGGGTCTGAAACTATTGGGATGGCCTCGATATGTGTTCCATGTGACTAATTTCAATTATACAAGGTTTTTGTTGATAGTATCTAGCATGAGCTACATGATGTGCTTCACGATTCTCAAATAGGATCTTAATTGATCAAGTTATGATCAACTCAATTATGGATGAGAAGCTATGCAGTTATGGGTTTCCATAGGTAGAAAAATGTGATATATAAGGGGATAAAATTTGAAGATATATGTGTCAAAAAATTTTACACAAGGAAAACATAGGTAGAAAAAGGATTATGAGGAGTCAAAGGCACTGAGCTTCTATTTTCGGATTGGACTAAAAGTTCTTGCATAGAAGAAGGATTTGTACCAAGTTAGTTGGATACACATTTGAGCTCTACAATAGTAATGAGCTTCGTAATGCTTTGGTCGATATATATGCCAAGTGTTTAGATTGGCAATGCTTTAATCAATATGTATGCCAAGTTATGACTTGCTTGATATGTATACAAATGTGGTACTTGCAATGCTTATTCTTAAACTAAATTAAGCTCGGCTACCCATTATCTTTAGGAGGACAAGGTAGTATGAATAGGGGAAGAAAGGAAATGCAAAGAAGGTTGCATGTAGCGAGTAGGGCATGGCACAAGGCTTCTCAAGCTTGTGGTGGTCACTACATCAAATTTGGTGATGGTTCACTAACAACTTGCCACATCATCAAGACCCTTCCCATGCCATGTCAATCACAACAGCGCGGATGTTGTGACAATGTTGGCCATGTTTGGGTTTGTGCTAGATAACACAGATGCGGACATGGATTCCAAGATTGAAGTAGGAGATAACATTAGCAAGGGAAGGGTAGGGAGTCCAAAGTGGTATGTGTAACAGACGATATGAAGATGCAAGCTGAGGCTTTACTGGTTGAAGAGCCAAAGGCCATTCCACCAGCCAAGGAGAATCATAAATGAGCACGTGCAATTAGAGATGAATGCCATAGTGAAATTGAAAAGAAGATCAGCAAGAAGATGTCGATGAAAGACAAGCAAGTAGCTAAGATGGATGAGTTTGCTATGTGGGAGAAAAATTGAAGGGACTACCATTCTCCATGACCACTGTACACATATTGGATCTAGTGCCTCGATTCAGAGAGTGGCTTGTCAAAGAAATCCATCAAAAAGGGAGACATAGCAAAGTGAAAGCCACCCTTGAGAAGGAGAACATATCAGTCCATATAGCTAGCCTTGTATGTCAAATAAGTTTTGGTAGTGATAGTTGGCATACGAGGATTAGGCATGCCAAATGTTTTGTTGGATGGAGATTCAAGAGTCAATGTGCTATCAAAAGCCATGAGTGAGAAATTTGGCATAAATAAATTTGAGCATGCACCTTTTGTAGTTAAAATGGCTAACCAACACTGAGTATCGTACCATTAGGAGTGGTTTGGTAGTAGCTGCAAATTGAAATTGTAGGTTTCACTTTTGTGATTGTTGTCGTAGTATCAAGAATGGATGATATCAATAGTGCTACCCCCTTAACTGTTAGGAAGACTTGGTTGAAGCAAGCTAAAGCAAAGCAGAATTGGTCAGAGAACACAATGACCATCAAAAAGGGCAAGAAGAAGCTAAAAATATGTGTCCATGCATGTACCACGATGTCTACACAAGTTTGACAGAAATATGCCAAGGGCATTTACCTAGCAGTGGGTCTAGAAGAAGACAAGGAAAAGCAGTATATGCAAGTCAATAAGAGTCTGGTTGGATATTTGAAATTGATGTTGTTGAGAGCATGTACCACAGTGTCTACATAAGTTTTGACCAGAATATGCCGAGGGCATTTACCTAGCCGTGGGCCTAGAAGATGACAAGGAAAAGTAGTATATGTAAGTCAATTAGAGTATGGTTGGATATTTGAAATTGATGTTGTTGAGATCCTTATGAAGTCTAGTAGGGATGCAGTAGATTCAAAATATGCCAACAAAAAGCAAGGCAAAGTGAAAAAGGAACTAGAAGAATGGGCAAAGACTAAAATAATGGGTAAACAAAAGGCCAAGGGAACACCTCAGCCGGTACCTAAAAGAAATGCAGTTGATTCAAAATATGCCAACAAAAAGCAAGGCAAAGTGAAAAAGGAACTAGAATAATGGGCAAAGACTAAAATATGGCTAAACAAAAGGCCAAGGGAACACCTCAGTCGGTACCTTGAGGAAGACATTCAGCTTAGCTTAAAAGAGAAGGTTTTGGAAATCCTTTCCAAAGAGAAAGCTTTCTAGAAATAATGAGAATATTTCAAGCGTAGAAATAAATCAAGCGTGCGTAGCACTTAAATTATAGCATAAGGTAAAGGGGTTTAGGCTGGGGTTAGGTTAAGGGTTGAGAGGTGTTAGGTTAAGAGGGGAACCAAACGTGTTTCGCTCCGTGAGGAGCTCATCAGTGGTAGGAGGTGGTAGTGGGTTTTTAAAAGGAGGTGGTAGTGGGTTTAAAAGGAGTTCCATAGAGGGAGGGGGAGTTTATATAGGAGGTGGGTTGGGGAATGACAAGAGAGGTGGGTTGGGGAATGCCAAGAGAGAGAAGGGGGGGAAGGGGGGGGGGGGGGGGGGGGGGATGGGAGAATTTACTTTGGAAATTGTGTCAATAAGGGGTTTGTAATTATGAAGGTTTGTAGAGAGGTTAAGGGGGAAGGGGGTGAGGGCAGAGGTTAGTATTAAGGGAGATGTCTCCCTAAAAAAGGGAAGGGGACCGGGGAGGAGGGGGGTAAAATTATATATATATATATATATATATATATATATATATATATATATATATATATATATATATATATATATATATATATATATTTACTGCTCATCTTAAAGGCTGTCTATTGTAACTATAGTAAGTGAGAGAGGGGGAGACTGTTTAGTAAAAGGAAAAGGGTTTTACTTGCATTGCAACTTGAGCGAAGGAGAGAGAGGGAGAAAAAACTCCGAGGGTGGGGACTAGCGTGTGTAATATAGGGAGGATGGGGATGGAAGGGGTTTGGAGAGAGAGAGAGAGAGAGAGAGAGAGAGAGAGAGAGAGAGAGAGAGAGAGAGAGAGTGAGGGGTGGGACAAAATTACCATAACAAATGTTTGGGCAGAAAAAGACTTAAAGTGGAATGTAGGTAGGTGGTAATGATTTCAACATCAAGAAAGGGTCAGGGGCTTTCTTACATCCACAAGTTATAGCCAAACAAAATTACAATGATAAAGGGTAGTTGGTGGTATGGGGGATTTCTTTTCATCATGAGATCAATGCAAAGAAGGGAGTAAAATGAACCGAGGTATGCCGAGGTGCCTTGTCGGGGGAGGCTCAAAATAAACTAAGGAACTGGCCAAGTAGGGGTGGTCCAGGTATGTGAAGTTATGGGCGTATTCCTGCAAAACACAAAAATGGGTGTTAGGGTAGGGTAAAATATAAAGGGAAAGAAGTGTTCTTCAATGTGGTTCTAAGGCTCTAGTTAGGATAGAGCTTAAATTAGGGCCATTAGTCCAACAAAGGGTGGGTTTGTCAAGATGTGCAAGGGTGGGGGAAAGGCTGCATGCTAGGTGGAGAGGTTTTCCAATGGTTAGGGTAGGATTAAGTTTTCGAGTCTCTGGTGAAAAAGGAAGTTTCAAGATAATGGGGAGAACTTTTTTGGTTTTTGGAGTTTTGCTTAAAAGAGAAGGTCTCTCCTGGTAAGAGATTGAGCAAAATACTTTTATTAAAAGTCCTCTAGGATATCCCCTGTAAAGAAGCCTTTGGAAGAAGAGGCTTCTTAGGCTTGAGAAGCCCTTTGAGGTGCTCTCTCTAATGATATAACGTTTGAGTTCTACTTTTATAAAAGCCAATTTTTGGTGGAGAGGGTGCCAAGAGATCCAAGGTATGTATTGGTAAGAGTTTAGTGGCTTTTGGTGGCAGTTAGAGTCTAAAATGCCACATTGGCTAAATCGATGTCCTTTATGAAAATGGACATCCAGGATATTGGCTTCGAAGGTGGAGATGACAGGGATGATTACTATATGATTTTGTAGAGGGGCGGCATAGGATTCTAGTGCTTTGGAGAGTGTGTTAGGCGTGCCTGTCCAGATTCCAAATGCATTATCTATGAATCTTTTATAATAAGCCAGGTTGGGGTTGTGGATAAGAGGGGAGTGATTTTCTAAGTGATAGAGAAATAGGCAAGCATAAACCACTGCAAAGTTTGACCCCATAGCCGTGCCTTTTATTTGTTTCCATACTTTATCTTTGAAGCAAAGATAATGGTGTGAGAGGATTAGGGAGGCAAGTGAGATTATGAACTCCGTTTTTGGATTATCAAAATGGTTAGTGATAGAGCTTCTGAGGGCTAGAAGTCCTTGGGATATGGGGATGCTAGGGTAGAGAGAGGTCACGTCAAATGTGAAAAGGAGACTATGCGGAGGGACGGGTTTTACTTGGAGATCTATGATGAGGGATAGAGAGTCTTTGAGGTGTTGTTTTTGTGTAAGGAGGATAGGGTAAAGTTGGTAGTGTAGCCATTTGGAGGCATTTTCTAATAGGTATCCTCTGTAGGAGCAAATAGGGCAGGCTACAAGGGAAGGTTTATGAATCTTAGGAAGGAACTGGATAGGGCAAGGTTTGAAGGGTTTGGAAATTGGTGCAAGAATAAAGGATGATTCTTCTAGAGTAAGGAGAGTGTATTTGATGGTGATGGAGTAGAGTAAGGAGGCAACGTAGTTGTGTGGTGGTATAGTAACGGGCTGATACGTGGATTGGTCATTGAGTTGCCTAAGGGCCTCTTGGTCATACCACTCTCTAGAGAGGATGGTGAGGCCTAGGTTTTTGTCGGCCGGTTTAATGATTATGGAGGAGTCCTTAGAAAGGGTTTTAAGTGCTTGTTTAACAAAATTCGGAAATTTAGAGCGCGAAGCGTTATAGCTTGCAAGTGTAGAAATTAGATTTAGGTGGTTTTGAAGTGTGATGTTTGCTAATTGAGGGTTCAGGGAGGGGGGCATCCAAGAGGGGTTAGGGGGTTTGAAATGGGAAGGAGGGTTGGATGGTGAATTTTGAAAGAACACTTTGAGTTAAAGGCTCCTAGACAAGGCTTCATGGGCTCGGAGGATGAGCTTGGGTGGGGGGTTAGAGGGTGGGGGGATGTATTTGAGCCCTAAGTCTAAGCATTTACTTTCGTTGAAAGAGAGGGGACGAGTGGTTAGGTTATGTACAAAACTAGAGGTAGGGTTAGTAACAAGTGAGTGTGAGGGAAGCTTACCAAAGAGCATGAGTTGATAAGCATGCGGATTAGTGAGGGGAAGCCAAAACTTTTGCCTAATTCTTCTTCTTTTGGTGGGGGGGATTTGTGTGGAGGATGGTGAGGTAGAGAGGGAGAAATTAATCCAAAGGTTTGGGAGGAGGGGGGGCTTGCTAAAAAGCAAGTGAATCCAAGACAATGGGTGTGAAGGCCACAACTAATTTTGATCAATGCCAACATCGAAGGAGAGTTCAAACAAGGGTTAGCAGACTTGTTAAAGGAATTCAAATATGTTTTTGCCAAGTCCTATGTAGACATGAAAGGCTTGAAGGCACAACACAAGATTGTGCTAAGTGAGCATGTGCAATTGATTTGACAACAAAGGTATCGTATGAATCCCAATTACATTGTTTGAGAAAAAGAAGAAATAGAAGAGGTGTCGAGTGTCCAACTCATCATGCTGGTAGATAAACCTACCTAGTTTTCACCTATTGTGATCGTGCCAAAGAAGAATAAAAAGTTATGGGTCTGTGTGGACGACCAAAAGTTGAATTCCGTGAGAATCCTAACTCTCTGTTCAATACCATTCATGGATTTACTATTGGATGATGTAGTAGGGCATGCCATGTATTCTTTCCTAGATGGGTTTTCCAAATAGGGTTATACAAATTGGTGTGCGAGTATAGCAACGAAATAACCGAGCAAGTCCCTTTAGACATTCTTTATTATTTAGAGCGAATTGTAAAAGTGCAAGCGAGTTTTCCAATGTTTTTTTCTCCCTCTCATCACCACAAAGATAATTGTCATAAAAGTCATCTATGATGACTAACACAGAGCACACTTGATCTCACTACGTAGAGGATCGTGAGCCCAAGACCCTCATCCCATTCTTTGAGAGGCTCTCCTAATTGCAGGACTACACCAAAGTTTTCAAAAAACTAAACAACCCTTTAAATCACTGCACAATCACTACTAGTATTCGTATTTTACACAATGTCATTTATCATGTAAGAAATACACTCATTGTAATCAACAGACGCATTCTATGTTGAAAGGCAAGCATGCGGTAAAGTCTAGCTATGAGCAAGCCATGATTAAAAAATAACATCTTACCTTCATTCTTATGAGGAGATACCAAAGATGAAGTTGCATTATTATAGCAACAAAAACATTTGAGAGTAGGACACCTTTATGTCACAAATAAAATAATCTTAATCAAACAATGCAAATACACTACATTGCTTGAGTTAGTGACTTTTTTAAACATGAAGAACTAATCAATTTCAAGACGTTGCTAAATATTGAAGAATCTATATCTACAATATCATTATAAAAGAAAATTTAAGTTTTTCCTTCCTTCCATTGCCTCTATCTTCAAATTTACTTTACCTAGTGGCAATGGCCATGTTCAATGTGATTACCAATTGCTAGCTATTTGGGAGCTCAGAAAAAATTTCAAACCAAAAAAACTATTGTCACTTTATTTGTCAACAAAATCATCAAGAAAGAAGACAAGCTACTGCATACATGACGTCAAACATTGTTAAGGCGGTTACGCCGCTAGCGGAAGCTAAATAGCGAGAACTCAACCAACAACAGAATTTGTCAGACGAGGACGGAGCTTGACTCGCAAGCGCATGGAAACAACTAGGTGGGTGTCAAATCACCTACTCGACCTTCTAATGACAATCACTACTAAGGAAATCAAATCTAAGTTCTAAAATACGCAAGTGACTGAAATCCTTACTACGAACGAATGCTATACGAAATAGGATCTAGAATCATTGAATCGATCTCAAACTCAAGGGGAAGTCTATACACTAGGTAAGAACAACACCCTAAAGACTTGAACTGCAAAATCAACCTATAATCACTCCGTGCGGCAAACGCGTATGAAGACAGGCCAAAAAATACAGGTGACCGAAACTTGACCCCAATGGTACTAATGCGTAGCTCTACTCGTTGTGGTTCTATAGATATGCTGCACGCTCCATTCTGACACACGAGTTGGAAGAAAACTCACACCGAAGCTCGTAGGAACTTACCACACATAGAAGCCGATAGCGCACACTCTTGGTATCTGTGCGTAGCTCTCGCCGTTGCTAACACAATGGCGGTGTCGCTTCTCCAATGGCAGCTCCGTAGCTCGTGTAGCAAGTAGATAAGACTCTCTCTCTCTCTCTCTCTCTCTCAGACACAGTCACGAGGTGCAACACTTTTGGAGAAGGCTGCAATGAAAGATCATATATCATATCAGTCACTGTGTCGGCCGTCGATAGTAGGCTCAAGGTCGTGGCTTTATCTGGCGCGAACACTTCAATGCAAGCTAAGAGAGTCCTGCAGATTTTCTTGAGCATCTGACACGAAAGGTCAGGAGAGCCAGTAAAGAGCTTGATGGTGCCCGTTAGGGTTTTCACCATGTAGGCTTTACCTATTCTCTCTCCTGCCTTTGGTCCTGGCATCCTGGGATAATTAAGCCAATTTGGCTTCTTTTCTGCAATCTTGCCATGCTCTTTCCAGTTTCTGACTCTTGGCACCGGGCAGAAGGTTGCATTCTCCCGAATCTCCTTTGGTGCCTCCACCAAGTAGATGAGGTAGGCTGGGTATTTGTTCAGCCAACCTTTCCTCCATCTACGTTGTGAATCTACTATCTTCTTTGACTGTTCCTCCTTTGTGATGTCGCCTTCCTAAAGAGCGACATACTGCTCCTCCTCTATTCTCTTTTTCGTCTTTAGCACTTCAAATTTCATCAAAGGGAAAGGCAGGCTGGGTTGCATTCACTCTTCATGGAGCACTTTTGTGTCTAATCCCTGAAGTCTAATGGAGATGAGGAGTCTCCTCTCCCATTCCATTTCCGCCTTGGCACTCTCCTCTGCTGACTTTTCTATTTGGTCATGGAGCCTTTGTTCTTCTTCTTCAGAGATTCCTGAAGTCGAGACCACCTCTTGAGCTGGGGCTAGATCTTCAATTGTGGTTGCCTCTCCAGTTTCTGGTAGCTCTATGGCTGCTCCACCTGATTCTTCGTGTGGTGTCTCTGTCTCTCTTCTTTGTTGCTCTTGTAGATCTTGGAGCTGTTTGCGGAGGGCCTTATTCTCTGTCCATAGTGTTTGATTTTCTAATGTGAGCCTCTCCCTTGCGGCCAATGATCCCTCCGCAATGTGCAACCTTTGCACTTGCTCTAATCTCAGCTCTCTTTGTAAGCTTCGGATCTGGTCTTCTAAAGCTGGTACGAGAGTTCCTTCTTGTTCGGTTCCTGCTCTGCTAGCTCTAGGGGTAGTCCTAAGTCTAGTGATTGTTCTTTCTTGGAGCTCGACTCTTTCCCTTAGCTCAATGAGCTCATCCTTGGCTGCCTCCAACTCATCTTCTATCCGCTCCTTTGCTTCCTGTGCACTTGTTACCTCTCTTGAAGCCTCGGCTAGCTGGAGTATCAAGCCGTCTCTCTCGTTTTCCGCATCATAGAGTGATGCTTTATGACTTTTTGATTCAGTCATAGCATTCTCTAATTTCCTCTGCAACTCCGCTTCCCTTTGTTTGGCTGTCTCAATCTCTACTTCCTTTGCCCTAGATCTTTCTTTGATCTTGCCTAGCAGTTCATGCACCATGTGCATGTCTTTTTCATCTTCATCTGTCAACTCTAAAGCTCTTTCTGCCACCACCTCCACTGGCTTCGGCTCTTCTAGTACGTTCTGTTCGTCCAGTTTCTCTTCACTTTCTTTTGTACTCTTTGTTTTTTCCTCCGTCCCTCTCTGATCATCTTGTTTTTGTAGGGTGATCCCATAAACTGCCTCAAGGGCCTCTGCTTCAGTGTATCCTATCGCTACCAGATCCTCATAATCATTTCTCTTTTGCTGAACTGGATCTATCTCCTTTTCTTTGGTCTCGGCCTTCGGCTTTTCCAAATCATCTGTGTCCATCTCTATTGTGGTCTCTTCCACGATATTTTTCGTCTTCTTCGGGCTTGGTACATCAGTCATAGAGGGGTATCTGTCCTCAGCTTCCTTGGCTTTCCCCTTGTCGGCTTGCCCGTCTTTCTCTTGAGATTTAGTAGACTCATCTACTTTCCCTTTCCCCTTGTCGTCCTTTTTCAGCTCAGCTTTTAAAAGTTGTACCTCCTCTTCAGTGTATGGCTCGACAGGTTGCTGCTCCAGTATAGCCTCTGACTCCTCATAAGCTTTAATATATTGATCGTATTGATCAACATGTGGCCTGGCTGAGCTAGTTCCGACTTTGGTGGGGTCTGGCACCCACTTTTCTTCAAAGTCACCCTTTAGAGCTCTTTCTGCTCTAAACTGCTCCACTAGTCTTTCCATTCTTGCCACTTTCTGACTTTTGGTTTGCTTGGGAGCAACCTTCTTCTTTACTTTCTTCATAAGCGGCTCGTCCACCTCCTCTTCAAGTTCTGAAACTATTTCTAGTTTCCGGCGTGCTCTTGTGGACGCCCTCTTGGATACTTCGGGCTGTTCTTCCTCCTCGTCGGCTTCTCTAAGCCACTCATTCTGGGAGGGAACCTTTGGCCACTGATCTCTAGCTCCAATAGCTTCATAAGCTATTCTTGTCAGAATTTCCGCTCCTCCTATGTTTTTTGGCTTCTCGTTGTGCATGGCAATTACTTGCTCGTGGATGTGTTGAGCGTAATTCACCTCTTTTGGCATATTGCTCTTTAATGCCCATGTGATGGTGGTCGCAATGGCATGGGGAGGTGTCGTATACTTTTGCGGTCTTTTACTGCAAACATGGAGAAACTGGTTGTACAGTCGGCAAAGGGTTGCCGCTCTTTGGTCCGCCATATCTCCATAGGTTGCATTCTGTTTCTTGGATCCATAGACCTCTATGGCCTCCCTTCTTTCCCTGACAGAGCTCCCTTTGTTGTGCAGCTTCAATGCGTTTGCAATGAGCTGTGGAGTAATCTGTACTTCTACTTTCTCTCCATCCATGGCTGTCAATGTGGCTTTCCCATCCTTCTGAATGGATGTTGCCAACTCGTACACTCTTCTTGTATCCACACCTGATGTTCTCGAGGTGAAGAAACTGTGCAAGTCTGCCCTTTCCAGGTACCTGCTGATGTCTTTTGACCTGCTATAATCTACCAATTCCTGTGGGATCATCGGTACATCCACCGCTTGCCCTTGAGGATCTCTGAAAGTCCCCTGGTAGATCTTTATTCCCTCTTTCTCCAATACTGCTTCCTCCACCCAAGTTTTGGTTGGCTTGAGGGTTTCTGCTGGAATGTCAACGGGTTCCACTTCTGCAAGAGCATCTTTGATTGTCGGTCTTTTTCTCTTCGTTGCCGATAACTTGGCGGAATCCATGGATCCTGTAACTCCAATTTCAGAAGTTAGCGTCTTTTTAGTACTGAAAGCCGAAATGAAGCTTTTAACTATCCAAATGACTTGAAAATTGAAACATGAGCTATTCAGGGCCTAAGGATGCAAGGTAGGTGAAAAAATATGCAAAATGGGCTCAAAATCATGCTGGAGACATCATACGCGTATGATGTCTTTTGTGTCAAAATGACTTCATATTGGTTGTGCTTGTAGCTGATAGTGTATACATGATTATCATATGCTTGGATTTGAGTTTGGATCCCATTTGGTCAAGTTTTGGCCAGTTTAGTCCAGTTCTGACTCTTGGCAAAATTTTGAAAGGGAATTGGATTTTATGATCCAAATTGGATAAAACTTGGTGGTTCACTTTCAAATGGCATGTAGATCACTTCTGTTTGGTGGTTGAAGCCCTGAGGTGCCAAAATCACATAGTGAGACATCATACGCGTATGATGTCTTTTAGTGTATTTTTGGACCAAATTTCTCTATAAGCTTGGATTTGGCTTTAGATAGGCTTATTCAGTGGATTTATGAAGTTTGGATAGATTTTGGACTAAAAATGGCTCTGGAGACATCATACGCGTATGATGTCTTTTTTCATCAATTTTGCATTGGATTGGTTCTATGGACTCCCCATGTACTAGTGAAGGACTATATCTACTCAAATCTTGGTTTGGACTTGAGTATGTTGGATTTGGGCCAAAAATAGGCTTTAGGTGAAAGATTTTTCCTCAATTGGGCTAGTGGGGTGATCCTCTTGACCAAATGGTTCCAAATTTCATATGTAGCATGTATTAGATATATATAATGGATGTATGATGACAAATGAGCAGTTTTGGCTCTGTAAGTGCAAATAGACATCATACGCGTATGATGTCTTTTGTGTCAAAATGGTGCTTTTTGGTTCCAGATAGCTTGTAGATGTGTTAATCAACAATCCTACAAAGTTTCAATGAGTTTGGAGTTATTTTGACAAAATTAGGACCAAAAATCAATTTTAAGGCCTACTTTGCGTCTTTTTGGTTTTCCTTGGGTTTTCTAACTCCAATTCTCATGATACTTGGTTCATAGGATGTGATTAACATGTGGAATGAGGCTATGCACTCAAATGTTGAAATGGATGTGAAATTCATGCTGTGAGACATCATACGCGTATGATGTCTTTTCTTGAAATGTTGGTCTTTTTGTGCAAAGAATGCTTTGTGCTAGTGCCCTAAGCCCTGCTAACTAGTTTTCAACTTAAAAAGTCATTAGTTCAGCTAAAAAGCCCCCTTATAGGCATTTCAGTCTCCGAAGTCGTCTTTTTGCCTTGGAGTTGAATTTCTTCAACTTTTCTTCTCGAGAGTTGCATTTCCAGCTCATTGGATATGTTGTGAAGCCATCTATTTGGTTGAACTTGACTTTGGCTTCCCGTTCTCCATCTTTCTCCTTTTGGTTGCCCGAAAGCGTCTTTTTCACCATCGGTAAGTGAATCAGCTTTCTTTTGGGTTTTGCTTGCAAACATAAGTCATCCATGTATATTTGAAGCTGCTTGTGAAGTTTCATTTCATTCGGTCGTCAATTTCAGCCGTTATGCCAAAATGACGCTTTGTGTGTCCGCAGCCGAATCTGTTGTTCCGACCTACTTTTGGTGGTCCAAACGTGGAGATACTCCATGGTTGCATTGCCCTCGATGTTGTTAAGCTTCCTGAGAAGTTTTGTGTCGTTTCGACAACTTTTTCCTGTTTGCCTCTTGCAGGCTCTGTTGACCTAGGGTTTTTCCAGTCGTTCTTTCTCGAGCTTTGAGTGTTAGAAACCCATCTTCTATACTAGGGTAACCCACCTATAAGTTCTTGCAAGGTTTGATTAGGCGGTTGTGCCACTACCTAGCATTCTACCGCATTCCCCGTCTGCTCTTGTTTCTTGGTTTTGGTCAGTTTTCGCGACAAAAGTTAATGATAAGCATCAAAAGCTTATGGCAACGATTCTACCTCTCATGTCTGGTGTCCTCTGAGCTCTCGTAGCAGTCGTAGAAGGCTGTAGAAGGTTGGATGCTCCTGTGTGCTCTTTGCTCTCTCCAAGAAGGTAATAGTGGAAATGAGCTTGAAAGTGAAGTGAAAAATACTTAACTTCGGACTTCCCGGATCACTTGTTACCAAATTTGACATGTGCTCCTATCTCGTCGTGAAATGCACTTTAGGATTTGAAATTTCTCAATTTGGACTCCGTTTGACCTGTTTCTGAGAAATCTGTCCGCTTTGCCAAAATTCTGTCATTTCGGGCTTTCCGCAACTTTTCCCGAATTGTACTCAATTTTTACCATGGGTTGCCCTTGTCATTAGGATCATCACCATCTATTCTTTTCTTTTTTCTGATCTCGTTTCACCTGCTTTTTTATTTTTCTTTTACTTTTATTAAGAAAATCATTAAAAAATCATAAAAAATAAAGAAAAATAGCAAATTGAAGCCAAAAAATTCCAAACATACACAATAAATAGCTGGTAACCCTGTGTATATGAATATACACTTATTTGTGATTTCTGGACTTGGATTACCACTTTTTTCCACTTTTTAGCTCCAAACATACTCTTATTTAGTGATATTAAATGTTAAGGCGGTTACGCCGCTAGCGGAAGCTAAATAGCGAGAACTCAACCAACAAAAAAATTTGTCAGACGAGGACGGAGCTTGACCCGTAAGCGCATGAAAACAACTAGGTGGGTGTCAAATCACCTACTCGACCTTCTAATGACAATCACTACTAAGGAAATCAAATCTAAGTTCTAAAATACGCAAGTGACTGAAATCCTTACTACGAACGAATGCTGATCTAGAATCATTGAATCGATCTCAAACTCAAGGGGAAGTCTATACACTAGGTAAGAACAACACCCTAAAGACTTGAACTGCAAAATCAACCTATAATCACTCCGTGCGGCAAATGCGTATGAAGACAGGCCGAAAAATATAGGTGACCGAAACTTGACCCCGATGGTACTAATGCGTAGCTCTACTCGTTGTGGTTCTATAGATATGCTGCACGCTCCATTCCGACACACGAGTTGGAAGAAAACTCACACCGAAGCTCGTAGGAACTTACCACACATAGAAGCCGATAGCGCGCACTCTTGGTATCTGTGCGTAGCTCTCGCCGTTGCTAACACAATGGCGGTGTCGCTTCTCCAATGGCGGCTCCGTAGCTCGCGTAGCAAGTAGATAAGACTCTCTCTCTCTCTCAGACACAGTCACGGCGCTCCAAAAACTCACTTTGATTAAATATAAACTCTCCTTTTAGGTTACAAAACTTTGGCTTATATACCTCAGCCTTGGAGGTGAGAACATCTCTAACTAATTACATCAGCAAGTGAAATTACTTCGGAATTACAAGCTGGAAACTCAATTGAGTCCCGTTACTTAATGAATGGCTCCAATCAAAATCAATGTTGGAAAGACATTTATTACAATCAATGGTTACAAAAATGATGAGTGTGAGCAAAAATGTGGGCGTGATCCTCTGCTGGCTCAACACTCCCCCCCTCCGCGTTCATGTCGTCCCTGATATGACTTTTATGCTTGGTCAATAAAGTCCTGTCGTCTTGAGCATCTGCAAATGTGATTCGTATCGTAGGTTGCCGATGGTCAAGGTTGGGCCGAATATTTTGCTTTCGTGGGTGAAAAAGCCGGTGTAGAAAGCTTCTTCGAATGTTTGCATGTGGAAGCTAGGCAAAAACATAATCCTTTGGTATAGGAGGTGCAACACTTTTGGAGAAGGCTGCAATGAAAGATCATATATCATATCAGTCACTGTATCGGCCGTCGATAGTAGGCTCGGGGTCGTGGCTTTATCTGGCGCGAACACTTCAATGCAAGCTAAGAGAGTCCTGCAGATTTTCTTGAGCATCTGACACGAAAGGTCAGGAGAGCCAGTAAAGAGCTTGATGGTGCCCGTTAGGGTTTTTCTAGTCGTTCTTTCTCGAGCTTTGAGTGTTAGAAACCCATCTTCTATACTAGGGTAACCCACCTATAAGTTCTTGCAAGGTTTGATTAGGCGGTTGTGCCACTACCTAGCATTCTACCGCATTCCCCGTCTGCTCTTGTTTCTTGGTTTTGGTCAGTTTTCGCGACAAAAGTTAATGATAAGCATCGTATTATGTAAAGTGTGTTGTTTTGAGTTCTTTCTTTTGATTTTAGGGAGTCTTTGAACCAGAAGAGAGAGAGAGAGAGAGAGAGAGAGAGAGAGAGAGAGAGAGAGAGAGAGAGAGAGAGAGAGAGAGAGAGGGGGGGGGAATTGGAATCCACGACTAGTGTTCGGGAGAAATCAAGTTCACATACATACAAAATTCGCTTTAAGATAGATTCAAATAGGAATATTTCAAAATAACCGATATTTTTTTGTAATTTAACTCTATTTTCTTAAATTTTCTAGGCAGATTTTCTGCTTCTTTTACTTCCATTTAACCAGTTGTTTTGGTTTTTGAATCGGCTCATTGTTAAGCTGAGGCACACTTTTCCTGAACACTGTCCACAACCCATCAACACAATAGCTCTTTCTATAGGCGCAAGGCTCTATTGGGATACTCAACCCTGGAGTGCATGCCAAAGCCCAATGTGCTAAATCTATGGTCACAATCATCAAACAAGACCATGTTTGGGCCATAATGACATGGGACATGATTGATAAGGCAAAGTTAATTTCCTAGGGGAGCACATGGAAAGAGGTCGAGGTTCATGACAAATTGTTGGCACCTCCATGGGCAAAACTAAAACTAGGCAGCAATACGGCGAGTTGTTACATAAATGCGCCAAAGCCTCAAAGACACTTGACTGGGGAGAGGTAGCGAGATATTTCAAAAAATCCATAACCCATTGGTCCCTTTGTCTCTCCAAGGTGGGAAGTGAAGTGTTGAATTCGTTCAGGAGAGAAGCGGCCATAAAAGTAGATAACAAAGGTCTCATCCCCTTGACACAATTCTAGGACCACGATAACACGAGATGGAAAATAGAAAATTACTTGGCCACCCAGTATAATCTCATTAGAGCTAAGTTGATAAACAGAGCCGTCGATGGTCTCAACATGATGCTTACGTCAATTTGTGAGGCTAGGAGTGGAGGGAATCTTCACTAGCCGCTTTGCACCCTGAGCATCTAGGAGAGCCTATCCCTCGGGCTGATATCTTAATCTTGATTGGAATGGCCCCCCATAGTTCCTTTTATAGGAAGATCTTCATACCTAGGGGGGACCTAGAGAGGGTCCCATATGTTGCTTGCAATCGATGCCCATATGGATTCTGGTCAATGCTTCTACCGCTATTTATTGAGTGGGAGAACCCCCGGGGGATTCACCCTATATACAAAACAGGACGCCACCTGCGAGCGAACAACTTTGATAAAACCCCTATATACGACTCATATTAGGGAATATGACCCCCCTTTCTACGCTTATATAACAATCAGTGCAGAAAACTATCATACCCCTATCTTACATATAAAATTTAGGTCTCACATTATCTAACTGAGTAAAACTAGTCAAAGAGTGTATAGCATAGTGGATGGCAATGTACTAAGGAACCTCTTATGTTGATAATTAGATGTACACTCAGTGTGTAATAGTTTGAATTTCAAAATATGTGTCCGTTCAGCCTACACTCTAGCTACTCATCCAATTTTGAACCATCTAAATTACTCAAAAAACATGGTTATAAAGTTATGTTCGGTTCTCCGTGTAAATTTGCATCGATACAAACTATTTATAGATTTCATCCCTCAACAAATTAACTATAATCACAAAACAAGTAATTGATACAAAGAAATGTTAGTTCTTGCATGTATCTTTGTAGCTATTGACTCACAAGTTCAAGGGCGGATTCGTTTGGGAATCCATGATTTTGAAACACAAAAACTTCCTCTCATTTTCCCCTTTTCTCACTCCCCTCCCTTTTCTCACTCCCTTCCCTTCCCTAAATATGATACCCCCTCTCTTATTTTTAAGCTTGGGAGATAAGTTATTGGGGGCCTACCCCTAACGTATACGCTTATGTAACTTGTAAAAAAATGCCCCTCCCCTACACTTACGTGGTGCTATAAGTTTTCCATGGTGAATCCCCTGGGGGAGAACCATCCTCTTTTGAACATTAGTTTACGAAAGATTTCCTTAAATTGCAGTTTCTAGTTTCAAGCTAGTGCCACGATTATTTGATTTTGGAGCGAAGCGAGTTTTTTTTTAAAATTGCTCGATTGAGCAATAATATGAAAAAATCTCCCTCCATTCCCATCCCCACTTACAGAAATGCACCACAACATCTCAAGATCGACCCAACCTATTGTTCAATCCCTTGATAGTGATCCTGGGAGACCTACTACACTTGGAGGAGCAAGAGGCCCTTTGTTTTGAACTATCTTGTACTCTCAAAGCAAATCAACAACTACAAACCAACCAAATCATACATGGTCCACACCATGAAAGCTGACATTGCTCAGATAAGAGAAGTACTTGACCTAACATGCCAAATGTTGACAAAGATTACCAAGATGGTCATCACTTGTATACAAGAATTCAAAGATATAGATGTAGCAGAACACCCTTGGAAAATGTTCCTTGAAGAATTTGGAAAATAAAGCCCCCTCCACGAATATTCTAATGGGGATGTACATCAAGCTTATGTTCCTCCCCTCACACTACGTGCAAACATTCGAGGAAGCCTTCATGACATGGTTCATTGAGATGGAATCCACCATCTTCAATCCCCTGAAAAAGGATCTAGTGTCAAGGCACACATCCTACCATAGTGCATTACTGAACAACCCATTTAAAGATCTATCATTCCAAGCTGACATAGTTGCTCGAGCTGCCATGTTCACCGGGATAACAAAGACATTGGAGAAGTGGCACTTTGACTACTAAAGAGAAGTAGCAAAGGCTTACACAAGGATGTGCAATGGCTAGGAAAGGGGGAGTGTTTGGAAGATGTCAGTGAAACGGGTGCCCTCCTAGCTGATCACACCTTGCTCGAGCCTAAAATTTTGATGTAATCCATATCCTTTTTCCCAAAAAGCCTTGTCAAAGAGACATTATGATTTTTGAGCCAAATGCTATAAGTTTTGATATTTTTTTAAAAAAAATTATGAGCCTAAAAGCCTTGTAAGTTGGCCATTGGCCAAATGAAAATCCCTAAGTATAAAGCTCAAAAATCTTAGTTTGAAAGTAACAATTATAACATTATCTGAAAGTTTGGAATAGCTTTTGTACGAACATCTGTGAGAAGCTACTCAACAGTAGCTTGTAATTGATTTTTCTCTTAATTTGGTACTCAAAATTCTATTTTGAGAATTGAATTTTGTTCCTTGTCTCTTGCCCTATCATTTAAGTATAACCATTCTGTTTTGTTGTGGTTGGCGACTATCTTTCTGTGAGCTAAGCTAAGTCTACAGGTTTGAGTGTCAAAATGGTTGTTTTATAATATTTTGACCATAGAGGAGTGTTCCTAGACCTTATGGAAACCTATCTCGACTACTCTGTTGTAATTTTAGGACTTGGACCATGATGGATCGGGATCTTGGTACCGTTTCAGATGACCTTCAAACTTTGTAGATTAGTGCCCTTAGGCCTAATACACCTTCCCCTACAGTTTTGTTGCAATCCAAGTTTGTTTGGTTGATGAAATGGCGTGATGACCTAGAGGGGCGAGATAGGACATAGACTGATTTCCTAGAATAGAGAGTGATATTTTGTTGGGTATGTTGATAGCTTAGTTCACTAGGTTCAATTCTTGAGTTTTACACCCTCAAACAATCTCCATGCCCCATCCGAGTCGCTTCCCTGAGTATTGACATTATTTTAGTGCCAAATAACTATGCTATAGATGTCCGTCGTGGCGACACGCTAACGTTGCACTTTTAGTCTAAAAGACATGACCTTTGAGATAAATCCACCCAATTCTATTGTAAAGGTTGTATTTTTTGTGTATTCTTATGCCATTTTTATTTGGTTGTATTTGGAGGGGGTTTCTAATCACCGAGCGAAGATAAATCCGAGCAAATTGATACAAGATCAATAATGGTGAAATAAAAAAATTATGCCATGTACATTACTTTCACTACCACAAATCTGACACTTAAAAGAAAATTAGATTTTAGAACCATTATGAAAATTGAATACTCGAGAAACAAGCAAGCAATGTCTTCATACTCGAAACATATATAATTCAATTCCATGTGGCATACCGAGCCTCCTCTCAAAAATAGCCCACCAAAAATTTGGCACCTAGATATTGCAATAAAGTCAACACACAACCTTGTAAGACTACAATGCTATCCAAGAACCTCCTAAAGCATGAAAAAACTCCACTTTTGTAAGCAAGCAAAACAAGTGCCTAAAGCAAGCGAGAACAAGTGTACTCTCTCTCTCTCTCTCTCTCTCTCTCTCTCTCTCTCTCTCTCATAGCTTCGTAGTGCAGCACCCTTGAGCGGCCCTCCCTTTCCTCTTGCCAGCTTGACACTAAAATGGTGGAGGAAATGAGAGCTTGACACAATTTCTTGCCTAATGAGTCTATCATGATCATTAAGCAAAAGCGATACGACCTAGCCGATTGCAAGTTCTTTTTCACAGAAAAGGCCCAAGCCCCAAGTGCATTTGCCTGCACGATGCAGAGGTACAATCATGAAGCAACAATTTCTTAAAAGCTCCTATATTGTACATGCTCTCACTTATGAAAACACCTAAGGTCATAGGATATCCAGGCTTGCCTCACTCACATAATAGCAATTCAAAGCTTCCAAAGCCTGCCAGGATCCTTTGCACCAACATGTAAACAAGAGCAACCAGCACAAGAGCATAGTTGTTTCTCCTATACACCGGCTTATGTGGCTGCAATCCAATGCCCCAATCCCTTCAACCATGGAAGAAAAAATCCCTACCATTGCTCACCATCACATTGCATGTGTCGTTGTACTGTCATCCACTGTTGTAAACACCTCAACATCTTGCCGCCTCGCCCAAGAGGCGCACAATTGAATTATATGCCTATGGCGCCGCTTTCTTTGCCTATAGCACCGCATGCTACAACATACCCTTGGTTTGCTTGACATTTTTTAAAGGAAATTTTTCAAAAGACCCCAAGTCTAATTTGTGGAAATCCCCAAAATACCCCATTATATCTATTTTGGTTGGATTGTTTAAGATTCTCTACTCTTTATTCTGTTTTGACAATTGAGATCCGTTTTACTTGAGTGCTTAGCATGTAGTTTGTCACAAATTACCTCGTTAAAAAAGGCAATTATGTCTAAAAACAATGAACCAATACATCTCCAAGGCCTACATAACCAACTCAAATTCTAGTTTTAGCATCTTGTATTGATAGAAAATCAATCTTCTTATTAAAAGCTACAAATTTTCATATCTTTGGAAAACTTTTATCTCGCAAACAGGGTATTTTGGGAATTTTGGAAAATTTGAAGGGCATTTTGGGAATTTATGACAAAATATTGGGGGTTTTTGGGAATTCTTGAAATTTGAGGGGTATTTTGGAGAATCCCACAAATTGGAGCCTATCTGCGCGTGACCCTACTCTTCTACTACAACCGTTAAAAAAAAAAAGATGACCCTACCGGCCCTACCCCTCCCTGTTCTATTGTTGCTGTAACCAGTCCGCGCCGGCGCGGACTGGTTGCAGCAATAGACCAAGGAGGGGAGGGTAGGGTGATTTCTTTTTAGAAAACGTGTTATTTTGGTTTTCATGGTGGCGGCACCAGGGTTTGCGAACTCCATGGCTCAGCTTACGTTCTGCATGAAGCAAAGCACTACACATTTACACTAGGACAGTAGGGTCACTAGCAGCTCAGACATGCGAGTGTTTGTGTGTGCACACGCGCACGCGAGAGAGAGAGAGAGAGAGAGAGAGAGAGAGAGAGAGAGAGAGAGAGAGAGAGAGAGAGAGAGAGAGAGAGAGAGAGAGAGAGACCGAGACCCAAACCTACAGCTGTACGTGCTGGGTATTCTTGTTTATTGTCGTTGGTAGCAGTTGTTTACGAGCGGTAAGTTGTGCTAGCAGTACGCCCTGCAACAGTTGTTTACGAGTGGTAAGTTGTGCTAGCAGTACTCCCTTCAGCCACCACCAGACCTTATATGACACACCCGTCGGCCTGGCTTCTCTAGGTGTTTCTTGCAGGATGCATAATGGATCTGGAGACGCCACGATCGTACATCAGGTCGTATGAGAGACGCTTCCATTTAGAGTCAAGCCCTACTGCATTGTATAGCGTGAACTTGCTGGAACCGTTTCGCGTCGGCACGGACCGGTTTCGACAGGTATCACAATGCCAGAAAAATTCCCAGCTCTTCGCCTGCGCCTTCCTTAGCACACTTCTTCGACGCGATCGTGCCCATCAGTCCACCGCAGATGTCGTCCGGAGAGAGGGTTTTGCTCTCTTGCGTTAATCACGGGAGGCTTGGGCTGGATGACTTTGAGGATGAAGAGCAAGTGTGTGGCTTGTATTCACAACGCTTGTATAATGAGTAGCATGTAGGGAGAGGAGGCTGAGGTAGCATAAAGTTGGGCAAGCTGCAGTACTCTTCTTGCAAAGAAAAGATATCGCCATAGAGGGTGCATGTGTCAAAAGGGGAGCAAGAGACAGAGAGGAAGGGCCGCACGAAGCAAGGCAGCAAGCAGAGGGAGAGGTCGAAGGCTGCGTCAGAGATGGAGGAGTATAGTTATGAAGGGCAGCAAAGGTAGATCGTTGAAAGGGATCAAGACCAAAGAGAAAGAGCAGGAGGGAGAATTAGCAAGAGTTGAGAACTACTACTCGAATAGAAGCAAAACCCATGTCAATGTGCCAAAAATTTGAAGGACTGATATTTGAATGAATGTGTTCAATCATAAAAAATGCAAAGGTAGGACAAGGGACTGATTGCAAAAACAGAGGGTCCGGTGCACATGAGTCAAAGCTACTTTGAAGATATATACAATTGAAGATCATGTTTTTTTGAAACCAGTCTTAATGTTAATAAGGCAAGTGACTTGTTGTACATGCTACAATGATGCCGCAACCTAGGGCACCCACAAAAAGTAGACAAATTTTTGCACTGAGAATAGACATACATAACATGATCATTGCTAGTCATCATATTGAAAAGGATGTGGAAGACTATGTGCATTTGCATGTAGGACAGGTACATTAACGTTACTGTTTGCAAGCCTAGAAAGAAATGAAGGAAGTTGAACACTGCTCGTCCAAGCTCCCTTGATGTCAACTTCTATTGCTAGCGTGCAAACAAAGCACTTGGCCCCGTGTCTCATTAAAAAAGAACATGTTGATCAGCCTATATATGGAAATGTATTCCAAGTGGATAATACAAGTGAAAAGTGCTAGAACAATAGACGGTAGGTGCATGAACTCACCTTGTCACAAGCATCGGCAGCTCTGTCGTAACAGTCCCATGCTAACATGGAATGGTTCAGCATCCGCTGACACTTGTTGCGACACGTTGGGGGCTATTTCTTTTGTTCCGTGATTGAAGGGATTGGGCCTTTTTTTTGTTCCATCCAATAAATTTCTCTCTTTAATGTTATGAATGTTTGTTGAGCCAGCAGAGGATCACACCCACATTTTTGCTCACACTCATCATTTTTGTAACCATTGATTGTAATAAA
Source organism: Adiantum capillus-veneris (assembly GCF_014529385.1). Lineage (NCBI taxonomy): Eukaryota > Viridiplantae > Streptophyta > Polypodiopsida > Polypodiales > Pteridaceae > Adiantum > Adiantum capillus-veneris. The sequence continues at coordinate 54,762,144 of NC_140959.1, read as the reverse complement.
TGTCTTTCCGACATTGATTTTGATTGGAGCCATTCATTAAGTAACGGGACTCAATTGAGTTTCCAGCTTGTAATTCCGAAGTAATTTCACTTGCTGATGTAATTAGTTAGAGATGTTCTCACCTCCAAGGCTGAGGTATATAAGCCAAAGTTTTGTAACCTAAAAGGAGAGTTTATATTTAATCAAAGTGAGTTTTTGGAGCGCCGTGACTGTGTCTGAGAGAGAGAGAGAGAGAGAGAGAGAGAGAGAGAGAGAGAGAGAGAGAGAGAGAGTCTTATCTACTTGTTACGCGAGCTACGGAGCCGCCATTGGAGAAGCGACACCGCCATTGTGTTAGCAACGGCGAGAGCTACGCACAGATACCAAGAGGTTGATTTTGCAGTTCAAGTCTTTAGGGTGTTGTTCTTACCTAGTGTATAGACTTCCCCTTGAGTTTGAGATCGATTCAATGATTCTAGATCCTGTTTTGTATAGCATTCGTTCGTAGTAAGGATTTCAGTCACTTGCGTATTTTAGAACTTAGATTTCATTTCCTTAGTAGTGATTGTCATTAGAAGGTCGAGTAGGTGATTTGACACCCACCTAGTTGTTTCCATGCGCTTGCGGGTCAAGCTCCGTCCTCGTCTGACAAATTCTGTTGTTGGTTGAGTTCTCGCTATTTAGCTTCCGCTAGCGGCGTAACCGCCTTAACATTTGGGGCCATTGCCGGGGACGAGAGCCCTAAGTAGGTGACCTTAGACTAATCCTACGAGGTGAGTCGTATAAACTACTTTGTATACTTTAGTTATAAAAGATCTAGGAGTGGTGGACTCCGAAGATCTCGAGAGATACTAGGAAGTGGGGTATTCCTGGGTCTTCCGTGTTGACAGTATTTTTAGATTAGCTTAGATTTGTTTGTTGTTTTGTTGGTGTTGAGTAGTTGTTGATAGAAGAATAATTTGCTAGTCCGTGAGTGGCAGTGGATCTCTTTAAAATCACAATTACCAAACCCATTTTATGATTAGGAATAGCTTAGGTAGGACTTCATTTGATCCTGATCTAGAGCTAGTAATCATTGGAGTATTTGCTTGATATGTGTTGGAGGCTCGCCATAGCATAGGCAATCTCCCACAAATCTATCAATCCGGAGAGAGAGAGAGAGCATGACCCGGCTAGGGCTTGGAGGCATCACACAAAGAATGTGCGAGAGCGTCATCGGATGCAAAGATTGAGAGGATTCAAGAGTGTGCATCCTCCAATGCAATTAGAAATCATCCCAAATCAACTAATGCTAATCGCACATCAAGCATCAATTTCAAGCAATCATCTACACACATCAAGCAACGAAGTGAAACACACTAATCTTGGAATCTCTCAAGCACAACTCTAATTACATGCATTGACGATTAAGCACACAAGATCGCATTCAAGTCGGCCACCCCAACCATGCCCATCATGGTGTCCAAATCAAGTCACACATAATCAAATTAAGCTCAAGGCTTCTTAAACCTACACACACACAAGCACACTATTAGAGGACAACTCTAATCCCTCAATCACGAGTATGCCCACTCCGCTTAATCGAGAGAGTTAGATAAGGACTCCACCAATCGGATAGCTTAGCATAAGTAAGAGTTAGATTAGAGAAGATCAACACTTCAAAACAATGAAGGAAAGTAGATAAACATGATTGACAACATAATGAAGACTAGATTAATTAAGAGAGGATTACACTAATTACATGTGATTAGCACTAGCCTTCTAAGCATGGGCATTAAGCTCAAAGGCTAGGCCATCAAGACCTCCTCTAGGGAGAGAGTTCTCAAAAGGACCACTCAAGAATGACTTCTCATTAAGCATAGGGCTCTTTTATAGTTTTGGGCCTCAAACCCTTCAACTATGGGATAAAGTGAGCTCTCTAGCCTAGACTCATGCAACTTTGGAACTCCTAAATGAGCCCAAGCCCTATACAATGAAAAGTAAATATTGTGCACTATGGCACATCCACAACTTGGTGCATAAATGGTGTAGCCTGTTAGCCGCTTCTAAGATTCCCCCCTTCCTAATTTGGCACACGTCCTCGTGTGCCGGTGAAGCAAGACACGGTGACATGGTAGAAAGAAAGTCCAAGGAAGAAATGTTGAGCTGCAAAACATAAGAACAAGTAATGAGCATCAAAGGCCACCAATAATGAATAAAACATGAAGCATAAATAAACAATCAAGCAAAGTGATTTTTTGCTTCTAAAAGATGGGTTAATCATAGTCAAAAACTAGACAACATAAAGCAAAAAAATACTCAAACTATTGTGAAGATTAAACCACTTGAAATTTCAGTTTTATGCATGAAACACAAGCAATCAATTATGACCCTAGGCTAATGCAAGTTCATAAACCTACTAGCCTAAAGACTATGTGAACAATCTTAATAAATCATTCAAGTCTATCATGTCTATGGGCTATAAAAAGCTCCTAATCTATTAGTACATTGTCAAAGTTTTTTGAAGCTCATGGAAGTTTTGATTTAGTCATTTATTGAAAATTTAAAGCACAATCACAAGGCTACCACCCCAAGGCAAGTCTAGGTGCGACTCTCGGCTCCTTGAACCCTCAAGAAGGTGTTCCAAAAGCCTACTAGCTTACCAAGGCGACGACTAACCCCTATCAGCCCAGGGCATCGGTTTAGGGCCTTGACCAAGCGAGCCAAAGTGATTCCCCTCGCCTACCAAGTGCCAATAAGGCGCTAGGCCTCACAAAGACACATCTTAACATAGAATTTTTATTTTCATGTGCCTTAGTAGCATTTTTGCTACTTTTTTGGATACTTATTTGCTTCATGGTTCATTTTTTAGCACATTTTTATTGCTTCCTTTATGAGAACTAGTGGCAATTGGACTAAAAAAGACTAAAGCCTAATCATAGCCCTAGGTCATGACAAAAGTTAATGGGATATTAAGACTATCACTAAGTATCTAGAACTAGCAAGAAATGAACCTACATTATCCTAAGGTCAAGGCTAATTACCTATGATTTACATACATAAAACCTAATTTTTTGTGAGTTAATTTTCACAAAGTAGGGTGTTGAAACTTTATGATGCCTAGCTTTCTAACATGAAAAAAACCATAGCTTAGAAGCAAAATTTCACTTAAACCAAGCAAGAGAATGGAGAGATGAACAAAGAGCCAAATCATGGAAGGATTACACCTATTCATGCTCTTTGAGCATCCGTGAGCAAGCATCCTTTGTGTAGAGAAGTCTCTTGATCCATTTTATTTGCAAAAAGAAGCCTTTTGAAGCTAAGTGTAAACACAAGCTCCAAAAACCAATTATTGAAAACCACACAAAAATCTTCAAGGAAAACCTAAAGCTAGGGTCTTGCATACCCGAATTTGCCAAAGGGAAAAAACCCAAGGGGAAAAAAATGCCTTTGGTTATGCACATGATGCTCTAATGTAGCAAATTTATGCATACACACCAACCATGAGAGATAAAATGAGCTTCTACATAAGCAAATAGTGCAATTTCAACCATCTCTCATGCATGATTCAAAGTTGATTAGTTTCTAGCTCACTTGAAGTATGAAAAAAAACAATACAAGAGCTGAAAATAATGCATCTATTGAATGAAATGAAGTGGCTCTCGAAAGCCGAATTTTACATTTTAAAGCTTTTCAAAAAGTTGGCTAACAACTAGCTCAATAAATTTTACAATTTTAGAGCACGCTATGAGCTAGAGATGACTGCAACTTAATGAAATGAAAATGAGTGGCTCTCAATAGCCAAATTTTGTACTTGAAAGCTCAAGAATTTGGCTCAACACTAGCTCAAAATAAAAAAATTTGCATTTTTTAGACCAAGCTATGAGCTAGCATTACAACTTTAATCCAAACATTTGGAATGGCTCTAAGTAGCCCAATATTGCAATATTTTGCAATGATGACCCCTTCTTGGATCATTTGGAAGTACACACCTACCCACATCACTTCACAAAAGTCTCAAATCATTAGTGTTCTTTAGCTTTTGAACATCCAATACAAGCACTAAAGGAATTCACAATCAATCATAAGCCCAAAATTTTAATGTTCACTCTTGGCCATCAAAACAAGCTCAATTTTAATGCTTTCCAATGATTTTTCATTCAATTCAAGCATTCACAAATGCACAAGCAATGTTAAGTTTAAGCACAAAGTACGACCAAGCAAGCACATCTCATTATCTAGTGTAACTCTCATACGAAGCTTGTATGCTCGCCAAAAGGATTTGTAGAGTAATGAAAATTCCAAATTACTCGATTATCAAAGCATATGATGCAGTAATTTCCACATCTCTTGCAGGCGTGTCCTCTCAAAAGCTTGTTGTGAGTTGAATTTGAAAAGTACATCTTTTCGCACAAATGAGGGTGTGAACCTCCTTTTATTTTATTTTCTTATTTTTTTCATTTCAAAAAAAGGATGGCTTTTTCGAGTAATAGCTCCTTTTATTTTATTTGCTTATTTTTCATGGCGACGTGGCAGGGTGGAGTCCGGGGAGGAGTCGAGAGGCAGCAGAGTGAAGACCAAGGCTTTGTGTGTGTGTGTTTGTGTGTGTGCTGACTCGAGCATCCGTTCATGGGCTTCGACTTGCAGCATGGGGTGAAATATCAATGAGCAAGCGGTACTACTGTAGCTGCAACCCTGCGACAAAGAATTACAGGCCGAGACTTTTAATAAAGAGTCAAGAGGGACTCGAGATTTGGAAATTGACCAATGCAAAAGTCGAGAGGTTACCAAATCTATACAAGATGACCTCAAATCAAACCTATACTCCAGCTTATGAAGCATGATCTAGACCTCAAATCAATAGAAGCAAAGCTTCTCAATGATTTCAAGGAAGAAGCTCAGTTGAGAGTGGCACGCGATTCAGGAAAAGACTTTGGATGTGGACCTGCATGCTATAATTTGAAGATGGCAAGGGATTTATGGGCCATCGACTGCAACAGTAGTGGCCAAAGGCAAATGGTCAACATGAAAAGAACCATGGTGGGCTCCACAAGTCGTGTTCAGTGCCATGAACTTGCAGTTGGGCTCTGACACCCGCTCCAGCCCCGCCGATGGTGGCAGAGTGTGGTGTTTATTTTGAAACAGGCAACATGAGTAGAATTCCTTCGTGTAGTCAGAAAAGGATAATGTGTTCAGGGAGGGGTATGTGCGAGTGCTGAGGCTGTGAGTGGTCGAGAGGCTATGTGTGAGTGTGTGGGGTGTGTGTGTGTTGCTACTACCCTGACATAGGCAGGTGCATTTGAAACCACCATCAATGAATGGCGACTCCTACTACTGCTGCAGCTGCAGTTGAGGAGTAGCGAGCATGGGACTAGCTTAGAGATTAAAGGTTATGATCATGGCTCGACTGACAGGGAAGGTGCATATTCAGGCCCTGCTGCTGCTCTTCCCTGGACAACACTATTGTTCATTGGCCGCGGTGCATGCACCCATGGGCGTAAAAAGAGGCCTGCGATCGTGTGTGTGTGTGTAGAGAGAACACGGGCCTGCTTTGGCGTTTTGGAAAACTGTTGTGAGTGTGGTTGAGTGCTACAAGCCAAGCATCTGGCGGCCATCATGCATGTGTGTGTGTGTATGGTAGGTGCGGTGTAGCGGGGTTAGAGCCAAGCTAGGAGTTGCAGGACCAGGGCGTGTGTGTACTACAAGCCAGGCGAGCATATCTGCATCACGTGCAAGTGAGCGGGTGACGAGTCACTGGGGCCAGCGTGTGTGTTCGTGAGCGCCAATCCAAGCCGCAAGTAGGTGTGTGTGTGTGTGTGTGTGTCGAAAACGCCAATACTGGCGAGGCAACTTGCAGCTTGGTTGGACTGTAGTGCATGCAACCCCGAAATCAGGTGTGTGCAATTGGGAGCTAATAGGCGGAGTTCACGTGGGCAGTCAATACAAAAATGGGTGTGTGTGTGGTGAATTTGGGGCTTGTTCCCACTGTAGGCCATAGGTAGTTAGGCGGACATTCTTATTGAATGCACCAATAGTTTCTATGCTTAACCCCATTCTGATAAAATTTGATCACATAATTTCATGTTCACGACAATGAGACCTCCCACATCAAAGATTCGGCAAAAACAAGTGAATATTCTCATCAAAAATCATACGGTTATTTACTAGTACAAGTAATTAGCTTTGCACCAAAATTTTGTATATATCAACATGTAGCCTATCATTCTCCATTCCAATTGAAAATTGCAATTCAAATTTTGAAATCGAATCAATCTATAATCAATTGGGAGATTCCCTCATGGTTGATTAATGCGCAATTTTTCTTTCAACTGCCACTTCAATCCAACTTATCAATCATTGCAACTCGCATTACTCATATCACTATCCATAATTACGCATACCAATTTGGTACAAAACATTGGTCAATTCAAACCCGGTTTTTAATCATCGCAAAATTAATTGCTCGCCTTTAATTTCTCTAATCATCCAAACCCTGTCGGATTTGTCATTTTTGGATTCTATGGATACACACACGCGATTGTGGCACCTCCAAATGCACAAATCACCGAAATTCTTACCATATCCAATCAAATTAGCATACATGACAATGGTAAAACGTAAAATCATTTTCAATTGTGTATCAATTGAATCATACAAAGTCAATCAATCAAATACACACCGATCATTTGGGTCTTTTAATCATCATAATTGGCAACCAAGACCAATTATTCATCCCCAATTTAGGCATAATTGGCCATTACTTAGGCACACACACCTAAATTTAAGTCGTCGATTTGTGCCAAGAATTTCTTTAAACACTCATTGCATTTCATCAATTGCACACTTGATCACACATACATGACTATATACATGCTAAATTAACTCAATTTTAATCAAAAATTGATCAAATTTTAACTCAATTTAGCATTGCACACACACAAAAATTAGGTCCACAAATCCAATTTTTTTGCTCAATTAGCAACGAAATTAGGCCAATTCCTAATGCTTGCACACACATTTCTTGCAAAATCATCAATCTACAAGCATTTAGGTGTTCAATTTGACCATAAATCTTCTCATCAAAGTTGCTTAAAATGGGCACACACATTCAAATCTTGCCCTAATTTTGGCAATTAGGCCTACTCCATGACTGGAATAGCCTCACATACGCATCAATTTAGTGATTTTCACACACAATTTATGCAAGACTACCATTCCTCAAGCATCTAGGCATCCAATTTCGTTCCAATTTCATCAAATTAGGCATAAATTCCATCAATTAAGCACACACACCTAATTTTAGCAATGATTTAGCAACTCAATGGGATCAACTTAATCAATCAAAAATTGAACGGAGTAGGTCCACTTACAATTGATTGCATCCAAGCTAATCCTTGCTCCACGCGACGATTCCATCATGCACACACATGTGTGCAACTCCGATTCGGTCCAACATTGATCAAAAAATTGACCAAAATCAACACTCAATCACATGATTAGGCATAGATTAGAGCAATTAAGAGTGATGATCCTCCTCAATTAAGGGGATTTAGCATACATTCCAAATCAAAATTAGTGCTTAGGTTAGCACAATTAGCATGGAATTAGTACAATTAGCACGAAATTAGCATGAATGGGTGCAAAATTAGTAAAGGTTAGTGAAAAATTAGCGAAATCAAAAGAGAATTTAGGGGTTTTTGGGGTGAAATGACTCTATACACATCTAATTAAACCTAATTACACTACACAAAAATCAAATCCTACCTAATTAAAAGAAATTGGTAATCAAATTACTCTTATCTTTTGCAACCTCAACTCCACTAGCGTAGGCAACCCGTCCCCGACAGCGGCGCCAATGTTGGAGGCTCGCCGTAGCATAGGCAATCTCCCACAAATCTATCAATCCGGAGAGAGAGAGAGCATGACCCAGCTAGGGCTTGGAGGCATCACACAAAGAATGTGCGAGAGCGTCATCGGATGCAAAGATTGAGAGGATTCAAGAGTGTGCATCCTCCAATGCAATTAGAAATCATCCCAAATCAACTAATGCTAATCGCACATCAAGCATCAATTTCAAGCAATCATCTACACACATCAAGCAACGAAGTGAAACACACTAATCTTGGAATCTCTCAAGCACAACTCTAATTACATGCATTGACGATTAAGCACACAAGATCGCATTCAAGTCGGCCACCCCAACCATGCCCATCATGGTGTCCAAATCAAGTCAAACATAATCAAATTAAGCTCAAGGATTCTTAAACCTACACACACACAAGCACACCATTAGAGGACAACTCTAATCCCTCAATCATGAGTATGCCCACTCCGCTTAATCGAGAGAGTTAGATAAGGACTCCACTAATCGGATAGCTTAGCATAAGTAAGAGTTAGATTAGAGAAGATCAACACTTCAAAACAATGAAGGAAAGTAGATAAACATGATTGACAACATAATGAAGACTAGATTAATTAAGAGAGGATTACACTAATTACATGTGATTAGCACTAGCCTTCTAAGCATGGGCATTAAGCTCAAAGGCTAGGCCATCAAGACCTCCTCTAGGGAGAGAGTTCTCAAAAGGACCACTCAAGAATGACTTCTCATTAAGCATAGGGCTCTTTTATAGTTTTGGGCCTCAAACCCTTCAACTATGGGATAAAGTGAGCTCTCTAGCCTAGACTCATACAACTTTGGAACTCCTAAATGAGCCCAAGCCCTATACAATGAAAAGTAAATATTGTGCACTATGGCACATCCACAACTTGGTGCATAAATGGTGTAGCCTGTTAGCCGCTTCTAACAATATGGTTGATTGCATGTTAGATCACTAAACCGTCGAGTTAGTAGTGAAACTTGCAATAAACAAAAGTCAAAGAAATTTTCTATGTATCTAGGAGTTGTTGAGCACTTGAGAAAGATTTAGGAAGGATTCTGTGCCAAAAAACTGGAAATCTGTAACTTTAGATATCATACGCGTATGATGTCTAAATGACCAAACAGAGACCAAAACAGAAATTTTGACTTTACCAGAGTGTTCAAAAGGGGAGTTATACCCTAATTTCAACTTAAAACAAGAGCATTAACACTCAAAGAAACCCAAAAAGACAAGTCGGAGTCCAAGAAACGCAAAGAATAGGAAATTTTGGATTCAGATCTTGTTTTTACATTCAAACCTGACAAAAACACTTGAAACTCAATTATAAACATTGGAGAAGGCTTAAAACCAAAAATAGTCAAAATCTGGGACAAAAGACATCATACGCGTATAATGTCTTTTAGCACATCCACTGCTTAATTTTGATATCTGACCTGACAAGATTGTTACAAACACTGTAGAAAGCATAAATATCAAGTCTTGACCCAAATTGAGAAAAAAGACATCATACGTGTATGATGTCTTTGACCTAATTTTGGACATATTTTGATACTTTGCCAACACAGATCCATTGTAATAGCTGTCTAGAGGTTATATTTCAAGTTTCATCCCATTTGGATCACAATTGACCCAAAACAAGTCAAAAGCAGAAAATTGCCAAGAAAAGCCTAAATTAGACATAACTTGCTCAAATAGAGTTCAAACTGAATTTTGTGAGTGGACAGAGCATAAGGGGGCTACTGAGAGTGAGCATAACCAAAATAGTCCAAATCTATGAAAAAAGACATCATACGCGTATAATGTCTTTTTCAGCATAACTGCAACAAAATTCTCACTTGATGAAACAGAAGTTGTCCAACTGACAAGATTAAACAATTGACCAAGTATCAATCAATTTGGATCAATTCTGACCACAAAAACTTGGGAAAACAAATTGCCGAGACGGAGAAGTTAAAGTCCTTTAGGGGAATTGATGAATTTGAGATCGGGCAGGAATCTCCAGAATAACCAACCAAAACAAGGGGAACAAGCAAGTGTCATATCAACCGAGGGAAGTGTAAACCAAAGTTGGGTGCAACCATTAGAGCCGATCTTTGAAGGAAGTGTTTCTGATACTTCTTCGGAGAGATCTTACGAGATTTTCACCGCACACTTGGAACACTTGAACCTGAACAACAGAGAAAATATGGCTGCAGGATCATCAAACCCTTCCGCCACAATGAAGCTATTGTTCATAAAATACCAGTACGACAATGAGCAAGGGCCAAGATCTACAAAGATGGAATGGACCGCTATTGTGTAAAGATAGAAGAGAGACCTAGTGAGTTCAAGGACTTAGTGCCTGTGAGCTATAGCGGAGATAGATATCTAGATGACGAGGGTACCATGTACTTGGTAGTCCTAAACCCTAACATTGTGGACAAGTGGGGATTGATGGGCACCAAAGCCAAAGTAGATGAAGAACTTGAGGAGAAAGCACCAATAATGAACTTACCTGATGCGAGGTTAAGAAGAGAGAATGAAACTACAAGGATCAACACTGATAACATCTATGTGGGGCTATACAAATATAATAATGGGGAGCAAGATCTCTATTATAGATGTGAAGAACCCTACACCGGAGAGTTGATAGACCGAAAAAGACTTTATGTCTTTACCTACACAGAGGGATCGAAAGTGAAAATTGCCGCTTACGAGAAGTATGGGAGACAATACTCAACAATGGGCAAGAAAGAATTAGAAGGATATACATACTTTGGGGGACCACTACATCAGTATTATGTTACTTCTAGCTCACAAAGACCAGCACCAACAAATGGAGTGCAAAACCCAATGACAACAGGAGGACAAAGAACTCAGGTTGCTAACTCTTTCAGTCAACCTCAATACTCGAAGCCCGGACCAATGGGATCATTACATTCCAGAGAGTCAATGGATAAGAATCGAGGTAGTGCAGTTCCAATCCCCACATATACCACTCCAGGTCCAAGGTTCGAAGCAGAACCATCACATTTACCTCCTAGTAGTAGATTCAGGGCAGGGGAACCGACAAGGGTAACCCATGACGTCCATGATGCTAGAGAAAGCTTTAGCCGGGACACAGGAGCAATGAGATTGGTAGCAGACCATAGACGTATGAGACCATCTCAAGTAGCCAAGTGTATGCCAAAGAAGTATGGTGGTTCAGGAGATCCGTATGCACATGTGTCACTCTTTAAGCAAGTCTTAAGAGCTGAGCAGATAACAGATTTCCATACACAATACGAGGGATTTGGTCTTACTCTAGAAGGTACGGCATTGACATGGTTTCAACCACTGAACATAGGGGGATTCCATGACATTGACCATTTGCTAAGAGAGTTTGCTGAGGAATTCTCAAAACGAGGGATTAAGCACAATACGGTCTCACAAATATATGCTTTTAAACAGAGAGAACACGAAAAAGTGAAGGAAGCTTCACTTCGCTTCAAACAATACATTGAGAGATGTCCAGTACGTGAACGACCACAAGATGACAGACTATCTGTTCTCTTTATTGAGGGACTGAGAAACGACACTCTCAAGAAGGACTTGCACTTGAAAGCTTGTACAAGTTTCGAGCAAGTAACGAGAGAAGCATTGTACTTAGTGGATAACTGTACGGTTTATGGAGAGGTGTCAGCGGATACAGATTTTGCATCCAGTAGCTCTTCCTCCGTAGTGAGCGAGACTACCACTAAAAAGAATGTTCAAACAACAACCATGCCAAATGTAGAGCAAATGATAGAAGAGGCTCTAAAAAGGATGGCACCATACCAAAAACCATTGCCAAAACCACTGAAATGGTGTGCTATTGAACAAAAATGGACAAACCATCCAACAGAGGAGTGCTATTACAACAAAGGGTATGTAAGGGAGCGTCAGTATGCACCTCCTGCTCAATTAGCACCACCTCAAGTACATCCAGTACCTCGATACCCAACGGGAAATGTACCAGGACCTATGGGGATAGAAAGACCGCAACCGGTGTTGGGACAACAACCACCTTTACCAGGAGCAAGACCAGTAGGCATTAGATATGCACCAACCTTAGAGAATCAGGAAGAACAAGCCTTAGTGCCTGTTCAAGCCTATTATGAAGAATCTGGTGCACACATGTCTCCAACTGTGTATTACCCACCAGAAGAACCCAAACAACCAGAACCATGGGGCATGATTGGGAATGTTGGAATACCAACAATTATAAGTGCTTCTGATGAAGAGAGATACAATTTGGACGCAAGAACATTGATGTTTCATAGCTCATGGAGGGTTAACAGGACAAAGACCATCCTATCCACAAAGGACGAATCAAATGGGACCAAGACCAGCACTAGGACCTTGTTACAAGTGTGGAGGTGACCATCTGATGAATGTTTGTCCACATACGGAAATCATTAGAATTAACGCTTATTGCACTGAGTGTGGGGTTACTCACTTCATTGAGGATTGTTCAAAGAATCCAAACAAAGTGCAAAAGACAACATTGAATATGCTAGAAACTATTCCTACCAGCAGTGGGTCTGAAAATGAAACTCTGATACCAACGCAAGTTGTTACTAGAGCTCAAGCTAAGAAAACACTAGAGAACCTGAGAATGGAAAGTTAGCGACTGAAGTGGTTAGTCAAGGACCGCTGAGTCAGAGAAACACATGGAAAGCTAGAAAAGCACGCATGAAGTTGAGAAAAGAACGTGAAGACGCTATTCTAGCTAAGGAACTAAAGCGAACTAAAGATAGATTAGAAAAACTTGAGAGTCAAAATGGGAAACGAGAGATGAGCCCGGAAAGAACGAAACAAAAGAGTATCAAAGAAACAACGAGCTTAAGCTCAGGGGGATCAGTGCTAGTTGACAAAGTACACGAACCATTGGACACACTGATGAGAGCTTACGAAGCTAGGTTAAAGAACAACCAAACACAAGAACAGAGATGGATGACATACCCAAACGCGGAATTGGAAAAGCAGAGACTTGAAATGTGCCAGAGAATGATCGAGACTGCACAAGCCTTATTAGAACCACCAAGAGAAACAATGAATTGTGGAACGGAAAACCCAATTCAGCAAGAGACTATCATTTCACGGGTAGCTGAAAAGACTCCCAGTGCACAAAAACCTGAAAATACACACAAGGATGACCGCATAGTATTGAACACAACCGATCAGGAGATAGAGAGTTTTCATCCAGTCATACAGAGGTCTTACGGAAGAGATGCGGATTACAATGAATTTTGGAAACAAGTGAGAGAGGAAAACTTTGCAAACGAGCTAAGTTGCCAAGCTAATCAGACAAATTGGGAAAAGGACATCAGGAATCCTCCCATAGTGGAATTTGAAGCAGGATCTCAAGTGGACTTGGATCTGCAATCTTACTGGGGAGATGGGGGCTCTGTTAGAACAATGGAGAGCAAACCTCATTCATTGAATACCTTACCTTCATACTTAGGAGAGTATGAAGCAAAATCCGAGACTAGAGCACTTCCCTCACGAAGAATCTCATCAGAAAAAGTCATGGACTCGCAAGGATTGATAGAGATCTTGTCAACACCAGTGACATGCACTATCTCTCTAGCTGAGCTTTTGAGGTTAAGACCACATATGTGGACCACTGTAGGAAAATGCTTGGAGAAATTTGGGATAAAAGACCCAACATCGAGACTGCAAGAGGGAATACAAGAGCTGAGCAAACCACAAAAGAACGCTAATCTTGTACCCTTAAACAAGGTCGGAGAGTATTGCGAAGGTGAAGAGGGAAATACAACCTTACCAGTTGAATTCCAAGGAGTGAACACAATGGCAATACTAGACAGCGGAGCTGGGGTAGCCATTGCTACAAAAGAAATCTGGAAAAAATGGGGGAAACCAGCAATAAGGAAGACTAGGTTGAAACTCCAATTAGCAGATGGACACATGGAGAAACCTATGGGGTTATTAGAGAAAGTCGTAGTGACTTCTTGCGGCATTGAATACGAACATACTTTTGCTATTGTCGATTTTGGCAAGGAGAATAACTATGATATCATACTGGGAAGACCATTCATGAGACAGTTGAAAATGGTCCAGGATTGGGGCTACGATCACATATACCTGAGAAATATGGAAACCACTACACGTGTGAACCTGAAAGACCATAGCTACAAAGATGTGAACCGAACACCGGTAGAGGAGTTTGATTCACCTACTTTGGCGGGATCCGAATTTCCGGCCTGGTTAGGTAAGCCCAAGGAGTTATGGATGTGTGGAGCCTCGAAATGTGGAAGTCTGAGGCGAGAAGAATATGTTTTGAAAAGGGCTATCGCAGACGAAACTTATATAGGAGAACCCTTTCTAGAGGACACACTTGAACCATTAGAATGGACACACATTCTAGCAACCCTAGATGTTTGTGCAATTCCGGATGGTCCCACAACGAAATTTTGCGACAAGGACGGGTACGACGTGGTTCCGTACTTCATGTTGAGAACTGTACTCGAAAAAGAAACTGAAAAGAACGATATACTGGAAAAGGAAGATGAAGAGGAGGTGTTTTACGACATTCCCGATCATCCTGAGTGGGGAAATGAAGCAGACAACGAGTCAACGGACAATTCAAGCGGAAACGAAGAAACTATAATGGATGTACGATTTTATGATTTTCCGAACCAAACTAAACAACGCCAGAAACGCTATAGAGCAAAGAGAAAAACAAAGGGGGTTAGAACCAATCCGATGCCTAGAATAAGAGGAGAAAATCAATTCCTAATGCTAGTAAAGGCGGAAGATTGTGTTAAGGACAAGATTTCTGGAAGAATGAGAGGCAATGATCAAAAGAGCTTACGAAAAGACAAAAGAGGCTCAACAAATCAAGTTCAAAGGAATGGAATGAAAACAAAAACAAAAAAATCAGAAAAGAACAAGCGCAACAGAGAACACATGGAGTCCAAGTTAGAACGTAGAAACAAGTACAGAGAGCTCAAGAAAACTCTGAAAGAAGTTTGGACGACAGAATTTGAGAGTGGAGAGGACGAAAACGCCAAAATCAAGGAAAACATGGATGTTCCCTCTCACTATAGGAAATTCACAATAGAGGATAGGAAGGTGGTATTAACCCAACCTATTCGAGAGAGAAGGGAGAACGAATCTTATGACGGACCGGAGGATGCAAAAAAAGTTGATTTAGCAGCTCCAGGTGAGACACCTAGACCGGTATACATAGCCACAGATTTGTCTCCAGGCGAGGAAGAGAGACTTTTGAGTCTTCTCAGAGAGTATAGGGATGTGTTTGCATGGTCTTATAAGGACTTAAAGGGAGTTGACCCATCGATATGCCAACACACAATCCCACTGAAACAAGACACAAAGCCTAGCAGACAGATACCATACACATATACTGATACGTTTGCTAAGCGAATCAAAGAAGAGATAGATAAGCTAATGGAAGCTGAAGTCATATACGAGATTGAACACACCGATTGGGTATCTCCGATTGTGGTGGTACCCAAGAAGAACGGAAAACTCCGAGTGTGTGTCAACTTAAAGAAAGTGAATGCTACAACAATCAGGGACAATTATCCCCTGCCGATAACTGATCATGTTCTAGAGCGTGTATCAGGGAAAACAGCATACTCCTTTCTTGATGGTTTTTCAGGATATAACCAGCTAGCCATAGCACCGGAAGATCAACATCAAACAACTTTTGCAACGGAGTGGGGAATTTATGCTTATCGGGTTATGCCTTTTGGTCTAACCAATGCTCCCGCAACCTTCCAGAGGCTGATGACGCATGCTTTCAAAGAATACTTAAGGTTGTTTCTAGAAATATACATGGATGACTTATTTGTACATTCTCTTCTGAGAGATGAGCATCTATAACACCCAAGAAAAGTATTTGAGAAATGTAGGACATATCGCATTTGTCTCAATCCTGAGAAATGTGTGTTTATGGTCCGACAGGGCAGAATTCTGGGACATATTGTCTCACAAAACGGAATATCCACGGATTTAGAGAAGATAAAAGTTATAGTGGATATGCCTAGACCAACCAATGCGAAACAAGTACAAAGCTTTATGGGACATTGCGGATATTATAGGCGATTCATTTACATGTACGCTATAATAGGCCAACCACTTTACAGGCTAATTGTGAACTTTGAATGGACAGAGGAGTGTGAGGAATTGTTCGAGAAATTAAAAGAGGCACTCATTACTGCTCCAGTCTTGAAATCACCAGATTGGGAGAAGATATTCCATGTGCATATAGATGCTTCGGCATATGCAATAGGATGCATTCTGGCTGAGCCAGAAGAAGGAAACATGGATTTTCCTATCTGTTACGCCAGTCGACAGCTCAACAATGCAGAGAAGAATTACACCACAACAGAGCGAGAAGGATTAGGAATGATATATGCTGTGAAGAAATTTCGGCATTATCTTCTAGCCAACAAGTTTGTGTTTTTTACGGATCACCAAGCCTTGCTCTACCTAGTGAATAAACCATGCAATACCGGGAGAATAGTGAGATGGTTCATTATCTTACTGGAATTCGACTTCACGGTAGTAGTAAAGAAAGGAAAAACACATCTTAGAGCTGATCATCTTTCGCGATTGACGAATGGAGAAGACCCTATAGGAGTAGATGACGACATGCCAGATGCGTACTTGTTCAACATAGAAATGATACCGAAGTGGTCTCAAAATGTCGTTAACCTATTAACCTATGGAGGAGAGTTCGATAGAAGAGAATACAACCAGAAACATATTGCTATTCAGCAATCCAAGAATCTTCAACTGGTTGTAGGAAGGTTGTATCAATTGGGAAATGATCATGTTTTACGACTATGCATCAATCCTGAGGAATATAATATATATCTGCGCGAAGCACATGTTCAGGAATGTGCATTTCATTGTTCAAGAAGGAACACATATAGGAATTTGTTACAATTGGGAGTCTATTGGCCAGGAATGAAAGAAAGCGTACACGAATATGTCACTGTATGTATTGTATGTTCCTCAAAACTGCCAGCAGAGTATTCGACATTATATCAGATAATGATCGCTCCAGAATGGAGTCAGTATATTGTTGAATATCTCACAAATAGAACTTTCCCCAGAAGGAACGTCAAAAGCTCGTCAGAAATCTGTAGAGACAGAAGCTAGAGATTACGCTTTAATAGGAGATCAACTCTATCAGAGAGGTAAAGACAACCAACTTAGGATTTGCGCAT
This sequence comes from Adiantum capillus-veneris, assembly GCF_014529385.1. Lineage (NCBI taxonomy): Eukaryota > Viridiplantae > Streptophyta > Polypodiopsida > Polypodiales > Pteridaceae > Adiantum > Adiantum capillus-veneris. The sequence continues at coordinate 54,745,082 of NC_140959.1, read as the reverse complement.
CAGAGTCTGAGTATGTGATAATCCTGGAGCAAGCTCATGGAGGAGTAGGTGGAGGCCATTTCTCAGGTGATAAGACAGCAAAACTTGTCTTAGCCGCAGGAATATGGTGGCCAACATTACATATGGACACTGAGGAATACGTTAAACGGTGTGATGACTGTCAGCGGACCAAAATACCACTTAAAAGAGATGATATGCCGCTTAGACCAATGATGGGGGCAAGAGATTTTGCAAAATGGGGGATTGATTATGTCGGACCCATTTCACCTCCTGCCTATAAGACTCATGCACAATACATCGTTGTGGCTACAGACTATCTAACAAAGTGGGTCGAAGCAAAGGCAACTCAAAAAGCGGATGCCAGGACCACGGCACAATTTCTATATGAATACGTCTTTGTACGATATGGATTGCCAATAGAAATTGTGAGTGATCGAGGCACACATTTTATAAATGAAGTGATAAAGATCCTTCTAAATGAATTCATGGTAATCCATAGGAAATCAGCCCCGTATCATCCACAAGCAAACGGACAAGCTGAAGAAACAAACAAAACCATATGCACGGTCCTCACGAAGATTGTATCTGAGTCGAGAACTGACTGGGACCACAAGTTGCATTCAACATTATGGGCATATAGGGTAGCATATAAAACATCAATAGGAACGACCCCATATAACATGGTTTTTGGGCTAAATGCTATCTTACCAATAGAATTCTTGATTTCAACCTCAAGGGTGGCTAAGGATCTAGAGTGGACAGGGCACGAGCTTTCTGATAGAATAGATGACCTGGAAAAGCTAGACGAGCTTCGCCTAAAAGCAGTAGCTTCTATCTACGCTCAAAAAAGGCGACAAAAGGAATTTTTTGATAAGCATGTGCGGACTAAAGAGTTTAAGGTTGGGGACTATGTCCTAGTTTACACTCTGAAACAGCATGCTAAGAAGATTAAAAAGCGAGGGATGGGACCTCTGGTGATTAAAGATCTATCACCAAGTGGAGCCGTCAAGCTTGCTACATTAGACGGAGAAGAAATGCCCAATTGGATTAGTGGATGCAGAGTGAAAAAGTATCTTTTGCCGCTAACCCAAGACATGCTTCTCAAAATACATCAAGAAAAGCTGCGTGTCCAGAAAAAGAAAAAGATTGTGGAGGAAGCGCAAGCCGAGGCGAAGGAAAGAATGGAGAAAAGAAGACTACTGCGTCAGAAACAGCGCAATGAAGGAGCAATACGAATAAACGCAGTCAGTATAACAGAAATGGATAATGACAAAGAAGAACCCATCATTGAATGCAAAGTAGGAACCAACCAAATCAAAGCCAGAGCACTATTGGATTCAGGAGATCAAACTAACCTACTTTCACTCAGTTTGTATAGACAATTGACAAATGACACTAAACTACAAACTGCCAAGCAAGAGTTAAAGAGTTACTCTGAGAATTCAATCAAAACTGTCGGATGCACAATTTTACATATACAGATTAACCAGTATGTGTATCCTCATATGTTTTACGTGGTTGAAGACCAAGCTACACAACATCCATTATTGCTAGGGCAACCATGGCAGAAGAAATACAATGCAATGATTGACTGGAGTTCTAAATCAGTGCTTATCAAATACGAAGGTGAAAGTCAATCAGTTAAGTTCACCAAAGGAGAAGAGCCAACTCCAAAGGACGAATCCAAAGACAAAGGTAAACAACAACCAGAGAAAAAGAAGAAGCAATGGCAACCAAAAGTTTCTATACAACCAGATTACTCTTCGACGAGGAATTCTCAACAGTGGATAAAGAAGACAAGCAATAATATAACAGCTCAACCTTGGGAAAAAACGGAGTCAAAGTTGGTATGGAGACCAAAAAAGGTTGTGCCAGAGAACACAAAGGTGGAAAACAGAGTCTTCAATACCAGACAACAGAGTGATTCCAGACAATCAAGGACAGTGAAACAGATCTGGATTCCAAAGAAGTTCATGACGGCACAAAGCTATAGCAAGCAAATTTGGATCCCAAAGATTTGTAAACAGGAACTCCCTTCAGTACAATCAACGGAAACTCTTAGGTATTTCAAGTCGAGGAAATCAACACAAAGAACAAAGCAGGTTTGGGTCGCAAAGAGTTTGTGGCAAGCACAAGTGAAGCGGAAGCAGATTTGGGTTGTAAAAAAGAACAACAAAGTAAAGAAGAATCCATCTACTGATTCTACTACCGAAGTGCCAAAACCAACCCAAAACCCGACCACCAATCCTTCAATCAAACAAAGAGCAGCTTTATTGGAAAGACTGTTGTATCATCGCTCTACAATTGCATTGGGAACTTATGACCAAAACAACTACAATGCTTCGCCCACAGACACTTCATAGTCGTCCGGGAGGACTCAGACTAGGAGGGGGGGAGGTATACAGGTATAGAGGATTTACAAAGCAGCTACAAGCACCAAAAACAAAGAAAAACAAAAATTATATTACAAGGGCAGTGTCTTACATGATTTTGCAATTTTTATGTTTGATTGCGGATATTGATAATATTTATGCCCTTATATACCTTGTTTTGCAACAAGAAGAGATCAAATGATGAATTTGGGTCTCTAGACGTGTAAATATCACTAAATAAGAGTGTGTTTGGAGCTAAAAAGTGGAAAAAAGTGGTAATCCAAGTCCAGAAATCACAAATAAGTGTATATTCATATACACAGGGTTACCAGCTATTTATTGTGTATGTTTGGAATTTTTTGGCTTCAATTTGCTATTTTTCTTTATTTTTTATGATTTTCTTAATAAAAGTAAAAGAAAAATAAAAAAGCAGGTGAAACGAGATCAGAAAAAAGAAAAGAATAGATGGTGATGATCCTAATGACAAGGGCAACCCATGGTAAAAATTGAGTACAATTCGGGAAAAGTTGCGGAAAGCCCAAAATGACAGAATTTTGGCAAAGCGGACAGATTTCTCAGAAACAGGTCAAACGGAGTCCAAATTGAGAAATTTCAAATCCTAAAGTGCATTTCATGACGAGATAGGAGCACATGTCAAATTTGGTAACAAGTGATCCGGGAAGTCCGAAGTTAAGTATTTTTCACTTCACTTTCAAGCTCATTTCCACTATTACCTTCTTGCAGCGCCGCACTCTAGCCTTCAAAGAAGAGTTTCCCGCTTTTGTTTTTGGTAGCTTGAGAGGCCGCCATCACCATACCTCCTAGCTCATCATGGAGCCCCCCCCCCCCCCTTTCTCTCTCTCTCTCTCTCTCTCTCTCTCTCTCTCTCTCTCTGTCACACACACACACACACACACACACACACACACACACACACACACACAGAAGGGGGGGGGGAGAGAGAGAGAGAGAGAGAGAGAGAGAGAGAGAGAGAGAGAGAGAGAGAGAGAGAGAGAGAGAGAGAGAGCACTTGTAATAGGCCCCCTCAGGCCCCTCAAGAAGCTTCAAAAGGTTATAGGAGAGCACTCTGCCTTCATGGATGCCACACTTACACTACCAACTGCAAAGCCCGTTGAGGTTGATGTGAAACAATCGCAATGTGGACAAGGCAGAGAGTGGACATGACACTCTATTGGATAGTAGGATAGGGAATAGGGGGGCGACAAAAGGCAAATCAAGGCGATAGAGAGAGGATTCATCCCTCTAGGCATGCAATGTGCTTTCTATCTCCCTGTGGTAGACAGAAGAGTAGTAATGGTGTTTGGAGGGGAGAGAGATTCTATGGTGCAGGGTAGAGACAATGAGACAACACACCAAGGCGGCAGCCAGGGGGAAGTTATCAATAAGGAAGGAGGCAAGGAAAGAGAGGACGACCGACGCCAGGGGGAAGTTATGAACAAGGAAGGAGGCAAGGAAAGAGAGGATGACCGACGCCAGGAGGGAGGAATAGGAGCATTGTGGCACCAGGGTCTTGAGGAGCAGGCGGTTGCAGTGTGGAGCTCGCAACCAGGTGATGCAAGGGTGGACCTCGCAATGATGCCAACAAGGGGAGGGGTTGATTTGGCACGAAGTAAACCTCTTGAACTTTGATTAACATAGCCACATGTACGCAATTATGGTAATGGGTTGTTCTTGAGGTAAGTCCGGTGTTGTAACAATTTTAGACTTTAGCATACTTTGAATTGGCCGAAGTCGATTATTCAACAGAAACCCAATTTATGGAGCCACTGTGTCATTATTGATGAAGGTCTTCTTGTGGAATGCGTCATGGAGGGACTCCGCCAATAGGCCTAAAGATTGTGTCTAGAGGTATTGGCTCAGATAGGTGTTTGGGGTGCAAACAGGCAAGTGAGGACATCTCTCACTTGTTCAAAGAGTGCTCGGTGATTAGTGGCCTGGCAGGGAAGCTATGCAAATGGTTTCAAAGAACATGGGAAATAGGATTCTACAAGAAATATTTGTTTCTTGGAGGGATGGTGATGAAAAGTCAAGTGCTATTGATTTGTGTGCAAACTGTCATGTTTTGTTAGTTTCAACATGTAAAGAAGGCCAAAAACCGTCGAGTGTTGGAAAATGACCTATCAATAGCTAGCTTTATGGAGATTATTCAAGAAATCAAGAAAAATATTCTTGCCCTTGGAAAAAGATTGAACTCGGATGAGTGGAATCTGGCCACTTCCTCCGCTGCAAGGATTAAGTAATTATGGATGTTGGCTAGTTTTGGTTTGGCCCTTTGTAATACTTGGAGTGATCGAGAGACACCTCAAGGCTCGATACGAGCTTGAGGCTATTTGTATAGCTCTGGATTTTAATACATTTATCCACTCACCATTGTGAGTTTGAAAAAATAAAATAAAAAATTTGTTATATTATTTGCTATGCTTATTAGACTTACTTTTTGGCTTGCAAAAGGTCATAAGGGAAGGTTGAGAAAATGTGCATCTTTTGACCAGTTTATACGTAGGTTTTTGATGGTGGACAAGTGTCCTCTTTGATTGGAAATGAAGGTTTTGTATAGTATATCTTCCTTTTATAATGTAAATGCTCTTTGTATCATTGTAAATTGGTCCTTTCATTTAATGTTCACTTAACGTTCCTTTTTGGCCAAAAAGGCCATAGGGGAGTGGCAGCAAAAACGTGCAATTCCTCTTTGCACCTCTCACCATCCAATGGTCACCATCATATTAACTTTAAGCATTGACATTTTAAGACATTTTAAAAAATTCACACCATATAATTTTAAAAGTTGATTATTCACATCATGGCTTGCTTAATAAAATAATAATGCAATGTTAAATGCTATTTCACACACACACATACACACCTATATATATGAGAAAGAACTTTACATATGTGTTGGCAATCATGTGCATCTCTCTCTCTCTCTCTCTCTCTCTCTCCAAGTCAAATTTGTTCTAATAATCGCTCAATTTATTATAAAAAAAATTGTTGCCTTCTTGAAGCCATCGTGAAGTCTTCACCTTTTTTTTCGGTCTTTGTTTAGTTTGTAAATGGGTCCCTTCATTTAAGAACCTAATGACCTTTTTTAAACTTTTTTCTTTAAAACATATTTTTTTTGTTGTAAATTTTCCTTCATTTGAAGACAATTTACAACTAAAAAATTATAAATTGTCTTTAAAGTGAAAGAATTTCTTCACAACTAAGAATGTAAGAATTGTAAAGTATAAAATTTTTCACAAAAAAATTATAAATTATTCTTAAATAAAAGAATTTCTTCACAACAAGTAAGATTTTTTTTTTCAACTTTTGGTTTTAATATGCAATTGTCACCTTGTTACTTTAGTGTGAGATGTATCACTATTAGGGGTTAGGTTTAGAAACTCCCAATATTGATAAAATAAATTTCAAAGAAAAAACTCATATATATATGTCACATGTAACACTTGATCAAGAGAATGTTGCAAGATAAAAAAATTCATTAATTAGTGTCATCTTCATGAAATATTATTGTCATTAATTAGTGTCATCTTCATGAAATATTATTATTATTAATTTAAATTTTCACACAAAATTACTCAAGTCCATCATTTCGTTAAAAATGTTTCTATAATGTAATGATCAATGTCATTTAAATGTCGATGCTCTCTAAAATCCAACCTATATCGAAATAATTACATTGATCTACTTACATAGTTCACTACAACATTTACCTCAAAAACCAACAAACTAAATTTCCAAGTTCGGCCAAATTTGGTCAACAAGTAACTTCTCCATGTTTACCACACAAAAAAATTGACCTATTAGTCACCTTTTGCCATATCACTATTACTCCCTTTATGATATACCCTCTCTACAAACTTTGAAAATGTTTGTTGTGAAAAATAAAATCCTACAAACACAACTCTTATCTACTTTTGCATTACATTTCCTTAGCGGGCCATGTGATTCTTCACCTTGTTGGGCCATGTGATTCTTCACCTTGTTTTTAACGAAAGCATTAAAATATTCTTATGTTTATTCAATCAATAAGTGCCTTTATTTTATTGTTTGTATTCTTCTTCCTTTTCATTTTATCTTGTTCTAGAATGCCAATGAAAGCCTTTCACCTTGTTATTCTTCACCTTGTTTTTAATGAAAGCATTAAAATATTCTTATGTTTATTCAATCAATAAGTGCCTTTATTTTATTGTTTGCATTCTTCTTCCTTTTCATTTTATCTTGTTTTAGAATGCCAATGAAAGCCTTTCACCTTGTTATTTAAGTCGGCTCTTCGTAACATATAATGAATTTGTGATTATGTGTGTATAATAGACAATACAATTTTATATTAAAACACAACAAAAATGACACGTTCTTATTTAAATCTACTCCCTATAGCTCTCACCCCCCCTCCATTTTTTTTTGAAAGAGTGCTCAATTGAGGTTGAATTGCTTTAAACTCAAACAATTACAAATAGCCCCACCATAACCTTTGCATAGGGACCTTCCACAAAAAAAACATGTGACGCACCTCCTTGGCTATTCTTACTCGTTAAGCTTGCAGTTTTGATTCCTTCTACAAAGGAGATTCCACCAGCATGACTCTAGAATAGAATTTGCATCCAGAGACTCACACTTCCTTTGAGAAAATATCGCATTTCTGGACAATCAGACTGCCCTCAGTACTATCTCTCTCACGATGCATATTTCAGTCAATAGATCCACATTTTCTATGCGCCTAGATCCCATAGCAAGGTCGTGTATGAATAAAAGAGTGCGCAGATGGATGAACACCCACCTGCATACAGTAACTGTGAAGTTTTTGATTTTTGGACAACCCCAGAATAGGTGTGTGAGGGTTTCAATCGGGTGCTTGCATTTGACACAAGCACCTTCGACTAGCCCTCTCTCTCCAGTTGGCATGCACCCAAACAAAACCTTCCACAAGAAGACTTTGTCTCTCTCTTCACATTTGGCTTTCCATATGTTTCCCACTACTTGAGGCCATTTGCTTGCGTCCTACTTTTTGGACGAGATCTTGTTTAGGTGTTCGGTCCAAAGCCTCTAAGTAGCAAAGCTTTTCATAAATCAATTTAGTTTTGGGCAAGCAAAATAGTCTTTCTCCAAGCCACTTCCAAGGTTTCCAATCCAGTGATGTGGAGCAGGGAGGAAGGGTTAGGTGAGAGATTTTATCGAGAAGTCTTCCAATGAGGACCTGCTCTTGGAGTGAGAGATTGTAGCATAGCTTAAGCCGCTCCAAGTTTTGCCAACCCCTTTTTGATGGTCCCAAAAAGAATCCAAGGTGACAAAACCCTTATTATTGAGACTCTTGCCTATTTCAATCCATTGGTTATCAAGGCCTGAATCTTCTACGAAAGGGCCCCAAGGAGACCAATGTCTAGCAGTACCCTTCCAATTCCTAGTCTCTTCCTTCTATATGAGTGCATCAACGGCTTTACAACATTTTTCGATAAGTTTCCCAGTAAAACCACCTAAATGAGACTTGACACTAGGGCCGGGGGAGGGGGGGGGGATAACTCTGTTCTGTAAGTTGAGGTTGGTCCATGAGCCGCCTTTAGACCTCATGTGGGCTTCCATCACCATTTCTCTTACCATACAAGCCCAACTTTCTTCAAAGCATGCAAGGGTGAAAAAAAAATTAGCACATAAGGCCAGGTCATGAGTGACAGGGTCCAAGATGCCCCGTCCACCTTGAACTTTTGGATTAGCCATAACCTCCCATCTTCCCCATTGCCACAGTTTGCATGTAGTCATTTTGTTTCTCCACAAAAATTCCTTCATAGGCTTCAAAAAGGAGTTCCAGTTTTTTCGAGATAAATGCAAGAATGGGGGCGTGAAGGTTATGTACGAGATAAAGAAGGTATTGATTATTGAAGTCCTACAGTGAAACAGAGTCAGGATGAATTCCCATCATTTCATTTTTCTTCTTAATTTTGTCATGCACCCAGTCAAATGCTGTCTTGTGTATAATTCCTTCCCCAACGGGCAGGGACACCTAAGTGTTGGAATATGTTACCTCTCTTGACCACCTCCCTAGATTATCCCAAGGGATCAAGAATAGCATCTTCATACAAGGAGATAAGTCTTGAATTTTCAATGTTACATTGAGAACTTGACATTGTGGCAAAGACCTGTACAATCTCCAAGGCTCTTCTAACATTGTCTCCTTCCACTTGGAGGAAGAGCAAAGAGTCATCAATCAGCGAGAACATCTTAATAAGAAGTTGCTTATCATTCTAGATTTGCATCCCTTTTATCTCTCCTCTTGTTGCTGCATGTTTCATCATAGCAATTAGAGGTTGGGTGCAAGCGGAAAACCAAAGCGGCGCCAGGGGACACCCTTGACGAATGGACCTCTTGAAATCAAAGCAGCCAATTATTCTTGAGTTAAATAGAAATTTTGAGGAGCTCCCTTCCCCAAGAGTGTTTACGGCTTGATAGATTCATGACCAAACGCCAAAGGTTGCAAAGTTTCTTCCACAAATGACTAGGTTATCCTATCATAGGCTTTATCAAGGTCTAGTTGTGTCATAATAACTAATATATAATTCTCCTAAATGATTTTCTCATGTTAAACTGATCATTTAATATGGGGAAGTGTCAGGGGAGAAAAAAGCTAGAATATTGGTTAAGCTCGCAAAGCCACAGTAGGGATCCAAAGGAGGGAAAATAGGGATTCAAAGGGGGGGGGGGGGGGCATCTGCAAAAGAGCAAGGTGTAACAATGGGCTTAAAAGACCCTAAGGTTCATCCCATTAAGACTTCCAAAATGCTAAGGTTCCAAAATTCAAAGGTTGTGTCCAAAGGTCAAAATCCTATGAAAATTAGATGCTTTGTGTGTGCTAAAAAAGTCTTCATGCATCCCTACATAGGAGGGGGCGAGCCCTAGAAGTAGGATATGAGAGAGAAAATCTCTCTCTCTCACACACAAGCTCCCTTTACACAAAGGGAATGAGGGACACATGTACAACTCCCTAGCCCAGATGCCCACAAGCTGTACTCAAATCCTATTGGATGGCCTTGGAGGTGGACCAGTGCGAATTAGGCTACAGTAAATCTAGTTTAATTAATTAAAAAACACTTAATAAAAGAACCAATAGGAATTAAGCTCTCTAGAAGACTATTGGACAGTCTCCCAAGGGGTCCAATGAGCATTTAGCAGCCCAATGGTTGCCTGATTCCTATTGGCCAAGAGGCAAAGGGGTCCAATGAGAGTTTATTTGCATTAATTAATTACCTAAAGCTCTCACAAAAGGAGAAACAGGGACACATATCAGAAGACTATCACTTATGCTCTTGAAATTCCATTGGCTAAGCCTAGGGAGGTTCAATAGGGTTGCAGCATGAGCAAATAGCAAGAGGGGTCGACCCAGAGAGAGAGAGGGGGCTGATTTTCTCAAGGCATTATGGCATACACACTCACACAAGTCTATGTGTGGATTAAGAAGACTCTCTCTCTCCTTCTCAAGCTTTAATGGAAAGCTTATCACCGACTCCAAGCTTGTGAGAAGGGAGGCCTACACCAACAACTCTTGGCTTTGTGATGCAAATCCAACCAAGAGCCAAGCTTCAATGCATGCTCATATCCTCTACTGTGATAATTACTAAGCTAAGCTATGCTAATATGAGTGATTATGTGAGGAGATGTACATCATCTCGTAAGACTACTCCTTCTTCCTCTCAATCTACTCTCATACCCCGCTAGCTCTCACCATCTTCGAAGGTGTGTGAGGTCTCGGGTCTGAGACCGTGAGGGAATTGATGTTGTGTTTAATAAGTGTTTTGCTTAGTGCTTGAAGGTTCCATTTTCATTGCACTAGCTAGTATTGAAGGAACACAAAGAATTGTATTGTAAAATGTCTCTGTTTGATGGGAGAAACCATAATACAAAGCCTTTTGGAGGGGGGACCGGCTCCATGCAAATCCGGTCCTCAACTGTTGTCAATAGCTTAATTTCTCTCTCTTTTGAAGTATTGTTCATGCTATCTAACTAGGTGTTATGATTTTTGTTGCTCTCTCCACCCAAGCACTCTTGTTATTCTCATTAGGAATCTATTCTAATGAAATGCTCACTATGTTCATGCTATTTTCCGCTATACACAAGTTACTAGGCCATTAAATGTTACATCAGTATCAGAGCACAAGGTTTCTCTTTTCTTGCTCAATAAGGGAGATCCTGAAGCTAGCTATAAATGGTTGGTATTATTAATTGCATGTGAGTAAGTAGAATAGGGGATTTCCAGCCTTGCAGTGCGCTTGCCTTCGTGCAGATAACAGGGCATCACCGTCGAGAGCTATGGTCTTAATAGTGGAGTCCTACGGGCCTTGCCTACGGCTTAACCATTATTGAGCAATTAGTAGCTTGACAGGAGTCGATGTTGTTTTGGTGTTGAACGACCCTCTCTTTTATTCCTTGCAATTAATGGTATTCGAGCCACGAGTACAGTAGCTTGAGTGCTTTTTCTAAAGGGGTAAAGAGGAGTAGCAACTAGGGCATGAAGTGCCAAAGTACACCTAAAAAGTTTACACCTAAAAGTTGTTAGAATGGCTAACAATAGTAAAGAGAGTGAAATTAATGTTGATAACTTTGATTTTGCTAATGAGCAGGCTACTAATGATGCCTCTATGCTAGTTAACTACCTTGTTTCTAGGCTTCAACAAGCCATGGGCAATCTATCCCTCCAAAGTAAAGTGCAACAGCAACTTCGTGCTCATGGGATTCTCCAAGCTCCCCACCATGACGAGAGAGCACCTAGGAAGCCTCCTTGTGAGACTTCCAAAAGAGGCCTCTCTCCGATTCGGGAAGAAGAAGAGGATCCATATGAAGGGCTCAAGAATTTACTTCGTATGGATCCTCCTCTTCTTAATCAAAGGAGAACTCAAGAGCCCCCACCAAAGGAACGAGAAATAAGTGAGTCTCCTGCCACCTCGACGGAGGTGGCTCCATGAAGACGACGGGCTAAACGCTCTCCATCACCTCCAAAACGGAGAAGACCATCGCACACTTCTTGACACCATAATTCAAAGAGGGATGACAAAAAGCAAGAGAAGAAAAAGGCGAGAAAGAGGACACCCTCTTCTCCATCTTCTTCATCCTCTTCCTCTTATGAAAGTGATGGTGAAGACAAAGAAGATCAAGGCAAGAAAAAGGCAAGAAAGAGGTCACCCTCTTCTCCATCTTCCTCAAATTCTTCATCTTCTGAAGAAAGTGATGGTGCAACCTTTGAACCATTAAAAAGAAGAGGACATAGGAAATCCTATGCCACGTGGCAGAGATCGTCTAAGCTCAAGAAGTTCAAAGAGGGAGGGAAGAGCATCTCTTTCCTTACCTACAATGGCACCTTTGGTGCTACAGACAAAGTCTTGGCTTTTATCCACCAACAATTTGATGTGGGGTTTGGAGATGAGGGCTTCACGGAGTCCTCTAAGCTACACCATGTAGCTATGCACTTTCAAAAGTCCGCCAAGCAATGGTGGTCTAGCCTAAGGGAAAACAGTGAAGCTCCACGAACATGGAAAGCTTTAAGAGCTTCCATTATGAAGCAGTTTTTGGCCACCGATGCCAAAGACAAAGTACTCACCGAATGGCGAAGCTTGAAGCTCTCTCCCTATGAATCCATTCACACATATGTAGACAAGTTTTGGGACTTACATCTCAAATCCACTGTCTTCAAAAAGATGGATTTTGGAGAGCAAAAGCAACAATTTTGTGTGGGCTTAACTAAAGAAATGGCGGAGCATGTCAACTCCCAAAGGCCACGCACCGTATCGACGGTTATACACCATACTATGGTGGCTTCTCGAATCAATTTCCAAACGGGGGCTAAAAGAAATCCTAAGCCCACGGAAAACAAGGGTTCCAATGAGCCTAAGGGGAAGGACAATGTCCAAAAGTCTCCTAAGGGCAACTCCAACAAAGCTAAGGAGAAGGGAGTTTACAAAGGCAAAAGCAAACTCTCTCATGAAGAGCTTGAGCGTTACTACAAGGATAACCAATGTTTCAAGTGCGGCAAGCAAGGGCATGCGTACCACACTTGTCCCCAAAAGAACACTCACCATGAGCCTCCTAGAGCTACCTTGGTCGAAATCCAAGAGGAGGAAACTCACCACAAAGGATCACTTCTATGCCATGCTTGGGGAAAGGTAAGAGAACATGATGCTCTTATTCTCTTTGACCTTGGTTCTACTCACAATTTCATATCCACATAGTTGGCTACCAAGCTAGGCATACAAGCTTACGAGATGGGAGATGTCCTACCCGCAGACGGTGCTTTCAAGGGGCAAGAAGCTTCAGTCACTCCCTTAATCGGGAAATTGAGGCTCCATGTCCAAAGCTATGTGGACCAAGCTAGGCATACAAGCTTACGAGATGGGAGATGTCCTACCCCCGCAGAGGGTGCTTTCAAGGGGCAAGAAGCTTCAATCACTCCCTTAATTGGGAAATTGAGGCTCCATGTCCAAAGCTATGTGGACAAAGAGGACTTCTTTATTTCTCCTCTCAAGAACGAGGATGTAATCCTAGGGGCACCATGGTTTGATCGCATGGCTGCCAATATTAAATTCCCTGAAAGAAAAATCTACTTTAAGTACATGGAAGATATGTACATAGATGCTAAGGAAATGGGTAACACCATACCCATTGTACATACGCAAGCTTTCAATAAGTCAATAAAGAGCTCTATTTACGTGTACATGATTTTTGTTAAAGACTCTCAAAATGAACCTAATGTTTTAGCAAAAGAAAATATACACAATCACAAGGAATTAGAGTTATCAAATTTTCTCAAGGGGTTTCAAGATGTCTTTATTGATGACGACATCCCTTGTGAGCTACGTTCTTAATGAGGCAATGATGACCATGCAATTGAACTTCTTCCAGGAAGTTCACCGCCTAATAAAACTCCTTATAGAGTTTCTCAAACTCAACAAGAGGAGATTATGCGGCAAGTGCACGAGTTAGTTGAGAAGGGCATGGTTAGGCCTAGCTCATCTCCATTTTGCTCACCTGTGCTATTAGTGCAAAAGAAAGATGGCACATATCGTATGTGTGTCGACTATAGAGCACTAAATAGGATCACTACCAAGAATAGGTTTCCCGTTCCATGGGTAGAAGACCTATTTGATAAGCTACAAGGATCGACCTACTTCAGTAGGATTGACCTAAAAAGTGGCTACCATCAAATAAGGATAGTTGATCAAGACATTGTAAAGACCGCATTTCGCACTACGTTTGGTCTTTACGAATACATTGTCATGCCTTTTGGCTTGACCAATGCACCAACCACATTCAACCGCTTGATGGAGAAGCTATTTAGGCCTCACCGAACCTTCACTGGAGTGTTCTAACTCATCTACTCTAATTCATTAGACGAACACAAGTAACACCTCCAGGTAATATTTCAAGTTCTAAGAGATAATAAAATTTATGTTAATCGAAAGAAAAGTGAAATTTTCTTGCAAGAGATTCAATATTTAGGTCACATTATCTCTCAAGATGGCATCCAAATGGATCCATCAAAGCTAGAGGTAATAAAAAGATGACCTAAACCAAGGAATCGTCATGAACTAAGAAGCTTTATAGGTATGTGTGCTTACTATAGACGCTTCATAGAAAAGTTCTTGCAAATCACGGGACCATGACATGACCTAAAAAAGAAAAAAGTTAGGTATACATGGTCTCCCAAGGAGAACAATGCTTTGGAAAAGCTTAAAGAAAATCTTATCTCTGAAGTTGTGCTTACACTACTGGATCTCTCAAAGCCATTTGAGGTCCAATGTGACGCTTGTGGTGATTGCCTTGGAGTTGTTTTACTCCAAGAAGGGCACGCCATAGCCTATGAAAGTCAAAGGCTCGACCCTATTGAGCATGTTCTAGGCATATATGAAAAGGAACTCCTCACAGTTCTACATGCCTTAGACTCATGGAAGCACTATTTATTGGGGCCTCCTTTCATTCTGCGACGAACGGATCACCAAAGTCTTAAGTACTTCATGACACAGACCAAGTTCTCCAACAAACAAATGAGGTGGGCAAATTTTCTTTCGCAATTTCATTTTCATATTGCTCACATTGCTGGCAAGCATAATCAAGTAGCCGATGCACTCTCAAGACGGACGAGAGTGAATGCGATTTCCATAGAAACTCACAATGATCTATCTTCTATGATAGATGAGTATGCTATTGATCCCGATTTTAGAGATGTGATTTCAGCCCTTACAAGTTAGGGAAGAAAGAGGAACCATTTACTTTACAAGATGGTTATCTTCTCTATGGCAATAGACTATGCATTACTAACTCACTACATGAGAAAGTAATGTATGAATCCCATGCTCTTCTTTATGCGGGGCATAGAGGGATTGATTCTACCCTAAAGGGGATTGAAACATATTTCTATTGGCCTACCATGAAAGCAAACATACAAGAGTATGTTTCTAAATGTGTGGTATGCCAAAAGACAAGTTTGATAAAAAGAAGCAACCTGGATTTCTTCAACCTTTGCCAATCCCTAATTCACCATGGGAGAGCATATCCATGGATTTTATCTTTGGATTGCCTAAGTCTATCCATGGGAATACGGGAATATGGACGATAGTAGACAAGTTCAGTAAACAGGCTCATTTTATACCTGACAAAAAGACTATCAAAGCCCATCAAATGGCAACCCTCTTCATTTCACAAATCTTCAAGTACCATGGCTTGCCAATGTCCATAGTGTCGGATAGAGATCCTAGAATGACTAGTAATTTTTGGAAGGGTCTCTTTGAGAATTTAGGGACAAGGCTAAATTTCTCTTCGGCCTATCACCCACAAACGGATGGCCAAAGTGAAATAGCTAACCTAACAATTCTTGATCTACTAAAAGCCTATGTAACGGAAGTAGATCAAAGGTCCCAATGGGAGAAGTACTTACCATTAGTGGAGTATGCCTACAATAACACTGTGCATACTTCCACGGGAAAAGCATCTTTTGAGGTAATTGAGGGAAGATCAAAAAGTCTCCTGCTACTTAAGGTACACGGGAAGATCTTCGTTGCAGATGAGTATAGCCAAGACCTACAAGAATCTTTCCAAAAGATTAAGGATGCTATCTCTATCTCACACATCAAAGGCAAAAGGCTGCTGCTGATAAGCACAGAAGAGCCCAAGCCTTTAAAGAAGATGATTGGGTCTTACTCAAATTTCCCAAGGCTCGATTAAGGCACCGATGGGCAAGAATCCTACCAGACACCAAAAGTACTATGCTAAATTAGCAAAACGGTACTATGGTCCCTTCTAGATGCTTAGGCCAATCAAGGAGATGGCCTATCAACTCAAGTTGCCCAACCATTGGCTCATACACAATGCTTTCCATGTGAGCCTATTAAAGCCTTACAAATGAGAGCCACTTCAAGAACCAACTTTTGAAGACCCACCGGAGATTGAGGACCAAGAAGAGGTGCTGCAACCCGAGTCCATTGTCCGACATGAATACAACGTACTAAGAGGCGGTAAGACTATCCGACGATATCTTATTAAGTTTAAAAATTATCCTTTTGAAGATGCTAGATGGATGCAAGGCATACAATTAAAGGATAACCTAAACCTTGTCAATACTTACAATGCTTCCCTAGAGTAAGCAAATGTACAAATGTAAAAATGAACAAAGTTTTTGTCTTATAAGACTCTCTTTTTCTTTATTGTGCACAAAAATGAAGTAGTATGCATGCTTGGATCAAGTTTGCGGAGACAACGTCTCCCAAACACCAAGTAGAGCTTGTCACTCTACTATGGAAAATTGATAGGATTAATGTGCAGACATGCTTGCGGCAGCTCAGTCTCTCAAGCGCCAAATGGACTAGTCATCCATTCTAGAACGATGTTGTAGGGTAACATAGGGATCCTCTACCCGCTAGAAAAAGGACTAATGAATATGCTTTATCTTCTCTATCCATAGTCAAGGACGACTAGGATTTCAAGAGAGAGGTAATGTCATAATAACTGATATCTAATTCTCCTAAATGATTTTCTCATGTTAAACTGATCATGTAATATGGGGAAGTGCCGGGGGAGAAAAAGCTATAATATTGGTTAAGCTGGCAAACCGGCCACAGTAGGGATCCAAAGGAGGGAAAATAGGGATCCAAAGGCAGGGGCCATCTACAAAAGAGCAAGGTGTAACAATGGGCTTAAAAGATCCTAAGGTTCATCCCATTAAGACTTCCAAAATGCTAAGGTTTCAAAATTCAAAGGTTGTGTCCAAAGTTCAAAAAGCTAGGAAAATTGGATGCTTTGTGTGTGCTCAAAAAGTCTTCATGCATCCCTACATAGGAGGGGGCGAGCCGTAGAAGTAGGAGATGAGAGAGAAACTCACACACACACACACACACACACACACACACACACACACACACACACACACACACACACACACACAAGCTCCATTTACACAAATGGAATGAGGGACACATGTCAACTCCCTAGCCCAGACGCCCACAAGGTGTACTCAAATCCTATTGGATGGCCTTGGAGGTGGACCAATGAGAATTAGTCTAGAGTAAATCTAGTTTAATTAATTTAATAACACTTAATAAAAAAACCAATAGGAATTAAGCTCTCTAGAAGACTATTGGAAAATCTCCCAAGGGATCCAATGAGCATTCAACAGCCCAATGGCTTGCCTAATTCCGATTGGTCAGGAGGCAAAGGGGTCCAATGAGAGTTTAGTTGCATTAATTAATTACCTAAAGCTCTCACAAAAGGGGAAAGGGGGACACACGTCAAAAGACTATCACTTATGCTCTTGAAATTTCATTGGCTAAGCCTGGGGAGGTCCAATAGGGTTGCAGCATGAGCAAATAGCAAGATGGGTCGACCAAGAGAGAGAGAGAGAGAGAGAGGGGGCTGATTTTCTCAAGGCATTGTGGAAAACACACAGACTCTCTCTCTCCTTCTCAAGCTTTAATGGAAAGCTTATCACCTACTCAAGCTTCTGAGAAGGGAGGCCTACACCAACAACTCTTGGCTTTGTGATGCAAATCCAACCAAGAGCCAATATTCAATGCATGCTCATCTCCTCTACCATGCTAATTACTAAGCTAATCTATGCTAATATCAGTGATTATGTGAGGAGATGTACATCATCTCGTAAGACTACTCCTTCTTCCTCTCAATCTACTCTCATACCCCGCTAGCTCCCACCATCTTCGCAGGTGTGTGAGGTCTTGGGTCTGAGACCATGAGGGAATTGATGTTGTGTTTAATAAGTGTTTTGCTTAGTGATTGAAGGTTCCATCTTCATTGCACTAGCTAGTATTGAAGGAACACAAAGAATTGTATTGTAAAATGTCTCACTTTCTGGGAGAAACCATAATAGAAAGCCTTTTGGAGGGGGGACCGGCTCCATGAAAATCCGGTCCTCAATTGTTGTCAATAGCTTAATTTCTCTCTCTTTTGAAGTATTGTTCATGCTATCTAACTAGGTGTTATGCTTTTTGTTGCTCTCTCCACCCAAGCACTCTTGTTATTCTCATTAGGAATCTATTCTAATGAAATGCTCACTATGTTCATGCTATTTTCCGCTACACACAAGTTACTAGGCCATTAAATGTTACAAGTTGCAACAGGATACATTCTTGTTTCTTGAATTTAACATATTCCATACGTATCATGGCCACCAGGATGTTGTCATAAATCGATCTACCTTTGATCAATCCATGTTGGGGGGGAGAGATGACCTTCACTAACACAGGGGCCATTCTTTTAGCAATGAGCTTGGCCAACACCTTGTACACCATTGTCATCATTGTGATTGGTCTCCAGTGTTTGAGTTGAGAGCAGACTACGTGTTTGGATATGAGATTGATTATTCCTTTCTTCACACCTGGTTCAAGTGTGCCTTAGTAAATTCTCTGTTGACTATAAGCAAGAAGGACGGGCCCATATCTTCCCAAAACTCTTGACAGAACTTGGTTGTGATTCCATCCCATCCAGGAAATTATTCTTTGCCCATCTTTTTGAGTGTCGACCAACACACTTCTAGGGTAAAGGGACTTTCTAGGTCGTTCACCTGATCTGAGTCTACTAGTGTTGGAGTGGATGCAAACATTCTAGCCATGGCTTCTCTGATTATGGGAGAGTGAGAATCTTCCTTTCCAATGATTTTCTCGAGATGATAACATCACTTTGCCGATCTAATCTGGGTTGTTGAGCTGGATTCCTTGGTTGTCGATCAAGGAAGATATGGTAGCTTCTAGATATTTACCTTAATCGATATGATTAGAGTGTTTTTGTTGGCATCCTTGATCTTAACGGTCCTCTCCTTGGCATGAATCCTTAGGAGTTTAGTCTCGTCGAGTTCTCTTTCATTCAAGAATTGCTTGATCTTCAGCCATTCCATGTGCTCCATGTCGGAGGCCTTGCCTTGCATTTTTTTTTGGCCTAACTCCTCGTATCTAGACTTGGAGACTGAATCAGCATGGTTGCTAACCTTTTTGAGCATTGGTATTACTCTCTTGATTGTAGTTTGGATTTTTTTAATGAATCTTTTCCATGAATTTGTCCTTTCCTTGATGATGTCCTGGATTAGTTCTTCCGCGGCTCACCAGAGTCTTAAATAGAGCATTTTTTAGCAGATTTGGGTAGGTGATGAGAAGTCTCTTGGCACCCTGTGGTGGCTGATATAATTCTTCTGTTGAAAATTTCAAGGTACCAAGAAGAGGGAAGTGATCTGAGAGAATTTCATTCACGAGGACCTGCATATGCAAAGAAGATGGCATCCAATCTCCGCTGTGAGAGAAATATAGCCTATCCAGTATGAAGGCTGACTGGGATGAGTGAAGATTATGGTAGGTGAACCCAAGGGCCAAACTCAAAGCATCAACTAGGGCCCATTTATCCTCAAGGATGGTCCATTTCTTACGCTCACTCCTAGCAAGAATGCTTGAAGGGCCTTGCGTATCTTTTCTAGAGCACACCACATTAAAGTCTCTAATCAAGCAAAATTCCCCTTCTATTTGAATTTGTGAAAGGTCATTCCATAACATCAACCGACCTTTGGAATCATTAGGAGCGTAGATGTTGACAATAGTGAGCAAGTTGTTATAAACCTTAATAAACATTGCAAGAGCCCTCCCACACGGGTGTTGATACACTAGTTTTGGCTCCAGATCCCTATGCACTCATGTCATCACTCCACTAAACCCATCAGAAGCGGTGTCGTAGAAGAACAACAGATCCCCAAGTGACTGCTTTCTCGAGACTGATGCATCAAGGTGGTGTTCTTGTAGACACCAACAATTATTATTTGTTCTCCTCTTCATGCATTGCCAGAGCTTTCCCTACTTCTCCTTTGTTTTTATGCCCTTCACATTCCAAGATAGCAATTGTAGTGTGGGGTTCATGGAAGAGGGGGACGAATTTCTCGACATCCAAAGTCTACCCTGTCCCCTTTGCACTAGTCTCTCAGGAGAATCTAGAGGCTCTTAAGGTTCAATGGATTTTCTTTTCTTGTAGCACTCAAAGGGATTACGGGGAGGGATTCCAACAATCCCTCCTTTTAGTGGAGTGGATTTAATATTTACATGTTCACAATGTTTATTATCACATTCACATTATCACAATTAACGTGATCACAAAAAATCCGACAAGTGGTGATGTGAATACCCACCAAAACCTTTTTGGGGTATGTGTTTTTCTTGATGGGTCCATTGGAAAACTATAAGAACGCTAAACCGTGCCCACCAAGAAATAAAAAACCCCAGTGGATGTACTGAATTGGACAATTTCTATAGGTTAAAATAAATTCACGTGAATATTTAACGTGATCATGTATTTTGAAATGTGATCACTCAACGTTATTAACGTGATCATGTATTCGTGATCACGTTAATGGAATCCTTGGGGCCCCGGGGAAGGATGGGTGCTTTCGCCTTTCAGAGAAAAAATAGTTCCTTGTGGCATGGCTTCTCTTGCCACAGCCTTCACCCTCTTGACTGTCTTCAGCCCTAGGACTTGTACGACCGACATGGTTGTTACTATTAGACACATAGGAATAGCAGAAGGAAAGATAAAAACATTTTTATTGCATGGGAATTCAAGGACTTACATTGTAACACATTGCATTTCCACAGTCTTCTCTTGCATGATCCTGTCTCCTTTCCTACAGGCCACAATCTCTTTCTCCTCTCCTGCTCTCATCTCTTCAATTATCGTCTTCTGAATCTCACTCTCTTCCACAATTGCATCCCTAACAAGGACTTGATTGCGGTTTCGATCTAGGATCTTGCCCTTTAGGATTGGTACTCACTCTAGCTTTCATAGGACAGTCCTTTGCAAAGTGCCCAAATTTTTTACTCTCGAAGCAAGCTCCAAAAAAGGTCCCAAAGTTGAGAGGGATCGTTATGAGTCCAGTTCCCACATTGATCACCATGCTCTTCGGTGGAGACCTAGATATATTCCAACATATATGCACCCGATTGGAGGTCTTGCCTAGACCCCTCTTGTTCGAAACAAACAATAGGGTTCTCAGTTGATTGGCGAGCATTCTGATGTTATCCCAGAGCCAACTAGGCATGCCAACAAATTTGACCCAGACAGGATGGAACTCCTGGAGAGACTCCACCGAGTCAAAAATTGGCTCCCATGGTACCACACAGATTGTTGTCATGTTAAAGATGATGGGACCTTTTTTGAGGATCCTTAAGACATCAGTGTCCTCCTTGAATATAACTGAGCAGAAACCCTTGGCAAGGTACGTAGTACTTTTAACTCACCGCCATGCCCGAGAAGTTGTATGTTAGGTAAAGGCACTGTGCCTCACCGTGCTTTCCCCGTGTTCGTCGGCCAGTGTCCGGCCGCCCACATTTATCTCCTTATTCTTTATACATACAAAGAACTTATTCTTTATACATACAAAGAATAAGGAGCTTTCACTCATTCTCACATTGTGCTCATACATCCCTATGTTGTACTCTCTTCTCTCTCGTACTCTCTCTTCCCGCTCCTCCACTCGATCCATTATTGGTATCAGAGCTTTGGCTTCGTGATAGATGGAGTGCTACAAAGAAATGAGCTTTCGGCCATGGTGAGCTCATTTTCGATGGAAGCTTGAGATCGGTGAGCAACCACCAGATCTGTGCTCATGGAAGCTTGAGGGACATTCCCAATCTTGAGAGGAGGGTGTATTGCAAGTGTTTATGCTTTTTTGCAGCGATACTTATAGAAAAAATGCAGATTTTCATTTTCGCAAGTCATTTTTCGGTCTCCAAAATAGTGTTTTTTGTGTAAGTTTTGCATACACAATGCGATTTATGCAAGGTTAGGGTGTAGCCTAGGATTTTGGCACACTCTAGATGCAATGATGATGTCCATTTGGACTGATTTTGACCTCTAAAATTTTTGTTGCAGTAGTTGTTTATTGTGTGTCGAGGATTCCACACATGGTTTGCTCTCGGATGTGAGAGTGGTATTGGCTGCAAGTTTGCTCATAGATGGGAGGATACGATCTATGATCTGTGTGGTCAGATGCTCAGGGAGACTCATGTGATTGCAGTTTGAGCTTGGCAATGTATGCCTCGAGTATGTTTTTTGGCAGTCACAGGTAGAGCAGGTATTTGTGTACTAGATTTGCAAGTGTTTGCAATGATGTATGCAAAGTGTGCAGATTAGTGCATGCATTTGGAGTGCGGTCATTTTAATTATTGGTTTTGTAGCCGTTTTGCTTACGAAACTCTTGCGACATTTTCCCAACAGTTTTATATGCATCGTTGGTGCGATTGAGATTTCGATTGCTTGTAGCACTCAAGGTTTTGTAGTGTTTTCCCTTTTGGGTGATGCATCGTGAGCCTGTTTTGCTCTGCATTTTTGGTCTTGAGCTGTGAGTGCTCGACCATTTGGAGCTTATAGTTTAGTCTAGTACTCCCACAGTGTTGCCATTTGCAGTTGAGGACATCTTCTGCAGTGTTTTGGCTTGCATACCGGTTTTGACACAGCAGGTGTATTGAGCTTTTGCTTTGTGTATGCTTTTGTGGGATAGTGGCTGGAGTTTACTCGCCATAGTTTGTGATCGAGCTTAGCTCTCACATTGACAGGTTTACAGGTAGGTTCGAGGGTCATTTGTGAGCTGAATTTTTCAGCCATTGTTCCCTATGTATGGCTCAACTGTAAACTGATTTGCGGCACTGTTGTGGCCTGTTTCTTCAGCTATTTGAGAGCTGAATTTGGGGCTGATTTGCAACTTTCAGCCATACATGAACTTGTGTTACTCTACAAGTACATTTCTTGTTACTCTTGATAGTGGTTGAATTTTGACTCCCACTTATACACAGGTTGTGTATGCTACGATTTTCTGGCACATTCTTCATTCATTGACACATTTTGGAAGTAGATTTTCACTCACATATGTATGTATTTGTGGCACCATTGAGTGATAATCCAACTAGAGTGGTTTGGCTTTGTGTATGACTTTGTGAGGTGATTCCGGACAAGTACATTACCAGATTAGCCATTTGGGCATTTGTTGTTGTCTCTATTGCGATTACTGTTGAGTTTTATGCTCTAGTTATAGAGGAGACTATGCCAAAATTTTGCCATATATGTATGCCTATTGCAGAGGCTAGTGAGCTTGACCGTTTGCTCACCTTCTTTGCTTGAGACAGTGGTTTACTCTCGGGTGGAAGAGTCTTGTGATCTCGAGCATTGTTTGCCATAGTTTTGGCATGGATATGGAGACACTTCAGGTTAGAGGTGGTTCTCGCTCACAATTGCGACTAACATGTTGGCACTGCGGCCATGATGGGCATATTTATTGTTGTTGCTTTAGGCATATGAGGCAGCGGAAGAGGCAGATGCATGGTGCCACTATGAGGATAGATGCTAGAGAGTATGCATGTGACGGGCATGTCACTTTTGAGTCTAGCTTCCCTTCATACTACTTTGTGTCTTGGAATAGCACATTGTCTACGCGTTTTCTACTAGATGAGCATGTAGTTTTTCACGTGACACCACGTTGTGATTTGTTTTTCTCTTTCTCTAGTGGGAGACTTGGTCGTGTGCAGTTTGTTGTGGTTCAATATATGACATAGAGGGTACTGGAGATGTATGCATGTCTTTGCCTAGCGGTGCATTGCTTATGCTATAAGATGTATGTTATGTACTAGGACTCAGCTAGAGTCTCATATCAGTTCGTCAATTGCAGAGTAGAGGACATTGTGTAGCGCTTGGAGAGCGGTCATTTCAGATGCATCGGGGATCACTGGTGATAGCCAGAGGTGATAGGAGTCGTCTCGTATACCCTTTGCATGTTTTTCACATACGAGGCGGTGTGTCATAATAATCAATATCTAATTCTCCTAAATGATTTTCTCATATTAAACTGATCATTTAATGTGGGGAAGTGCCAAGGGAGAAAAAGCTAGAATATTGGTTAAGCTAGCAGACCGGCCACAGTAGGGATCCAAAGGAGGGAAAATAGGGATCCAAAGGGGGGGCCATCTGCAAAAGAGCCATGTGAAACAATGGGCCAAAAAGACCCTAAGGTTCAGCCCATTAAGACTTCCAAAATGCTAAGGTTCCAAAATTCAAAGGTTGTGTCCAAAGGTCAACCCTAGGGAAAATTGGATGCTTAGTGTGTGCCCTAAAAAGTCTTTGCACATCCCTACATGGGAGGGGGCGAGCCCCAAAGCTAGGGGATGAGAGAGAAAGCCACACACACACACACACGCTCCCTTTACACAAAGGGAATGAGGGACACATGTCAGCTCCCTAGGCCAGATGCCCACAAGGTGTGCCCAATTCCTATTGGAAGACCCTTGAAGTGGACCAATGAGAATTAAGCTAGAGTAAATCTAGTTTAATTAATTTAAAAACATTTAATAAAAGAAACCAATGAGAATTAAGTCTCCTAGAAGACTATTGGGCAGTCTCCCAAGGGGTCCAATGAGCATTCAGGAGCCCCATGGCTTGCCTGATTCCTATTGGCCAGGAGGCAAAGGGGTCCAATGAGAGTTTAGTTTAATTATTTAATTACCTAAAGCTCTCACAAAAGGGGAAAGGGGGACACATGTCAGAAGGCTATCACTTATGCTGCTTAATTCCTATTGGCTTGACCTGGGGAGGTCCAATGAGGCAAAAGCCAGACCTAATTAGCAGCTAGGGCTCGCCCAAGAGAGAGGGGGGGCTGATTTTTGCTTGGCATTGACACACACACACTCACACTTGACCATGTGTGAAGGAAGAATACTCTATCTCCTCCCAAGCTTTAATGGAGAGCTCATCACCTACTCCAAGCTTGTGAGATAGAAGCCTACATCAACACTCTCTTGGCATATGGATGCAAATCCAACCAAGAGCCAAGCTTCAATGCATGCTCATCTTCTCTACCAAGCTAATTACTAAGCTAAGCTATGCTAATATGAGTGATTATGTGAGGAGATGTACATCTTTCTCGTAAGATACTTCTTTTTCTTCTCAATCTACTCTCATACCCTGCTAGCTCTCACCATCTTCGAAGGTGTGTGAGGTCTTGGGTCTGAGAACGGGGATAATTCAAGTTGTGTTTGATTAAGTGTTTTGCTTGGTGTATGAAGCTTCCATCTTCATTGCACTAGCTAGTCTTGAAGGAACACAAAGAATTGTATTGTACAATGTCTCTCTTGATGGGAGAAACCATAATACAAAGCCTTTTGGAGGGGGGACCGGCTCCATGCAAATCCGGTCCTCAACTGTTGTCAATAGCTTAATTGCTCTCTCTTTTGAAAGTATTGTCGATGCTATCTAACTAGGTGTTATGCTTTTTGTTGCTCTCTCCACCCAAGCACTCTTGTAATTCTCATTAGGAATCTATTCTAATGAAATGCCCACTATATTCATGCTAATTTCCGCTACACATAAGATTTTAGGCCATTAAATGTTACATTGGTATCAGAGCTCAAGGTTTCTCTTTTCTTGCTCAAGAAGGGAGGTCCTCAAGCTAGCTACAAATGGTTGGTATTATTAATTGCCTGTGAGTAAGTAGAATAGGGATTTTTCAGCCTTGCAGTGCGCCTGCCTTTGTGCAGTTAACGGGGCATCACCGTCGAGAGCTATGGTCTTAATAGTGGAGTCCTACGGGGCTTGCCTACGGCTTAACCACTATTGAGCTATTAGAAGCTTGACAGGAGCCGATGCTGTTTTGGTGTCGAAAGACCCTCTCTTCTATTCCTTGCAATTAATGGTATTCGAGCCGCGGGTACAGTAGCTTGAGTGCTTTTTCTAAAAGGGTAAAGAGGAGTAGCAACTAGGGCTTGAAGTGCCAAAGTACACCTAAAAAGTTTACACCTAAAAGTTGTTAGAATGGCTGACAATAGTAAAGAGAGTGAAATTAATGTTGATAACTTTGATTTTGCTCATGAGCAAGCTACTAATGATGCTTCAATGCTTGTTAACTATCTTGTTTCTAGGCTTCAACAAGCCATGGGCAATCCATCTCTCCAAAGTGAAGTGCAACGGCAGCTCCGTGCTCACGGGATTCTCCAAGCTCATCACCATGACGAGAGAACACCTAGGAAGCCTCCTTGTGAGACTACCAAAAGAGGTCTCTCTCCGATTCGGGAAGAAGAAGAGAATCCATATGAAGGGCTCAAGAACTTACTTCTTGATGATGCATCTCCTTCCCAAAGGAGAACTCAAGAGCCTCCACCGAAGGAACGAGAAAGAAGCGAGTCTCCCGCCACCTCGGCGGAGATGGCTCCACGAAGACGGCGGGCTAAACGCTCTCCATCACCACCAAAGCGGAGAAGACCATCACACTCTTCTCCACGCCATAATTCAAAGAGGGATGATAAAAAGCAAGAGAAGAAAAAGGCGAGAAAGAGGACACCCTCTTCTCCATCTTCTTCATCCTCTTCCTCTTATGAAAGCTATCGTGAAGACGACAAAGATCAAGACAAGAAAAAGGCGAGAAAGAGGTCACCCTCTTCTCCACCTTCTTCAAATTCTTCATCTTCTGAAGAAAGTGATGGTGCAACTTTTGAACCATCAAAAAGAAGAGGCCATAGGAAATCCTATGCCGCATGGAAGAGGTCGTCCAAGCTGAAGAAATTCAAAGAGGGAGGGAAGAGCATCTCTTTCCTTACCTATGATGGCACCTTCGGTGCTACAGACAAAGTTTTAGCCTTTATCCAGCAATTCGATGCGGCGTTTGGAGATGAGGGCTTCACGGAGTCCTCTAAGCTACGCCATGTAGCTATGCACTTTCAAAAGTCCGCCAGACAATGGTGGTCTAGCCTACGAGCCAACGGTGAAGCTCCACGAACGTGGAAGGCTTTAAGAGCTTCCATTATGAAGCAGTTTTTGGCCACCGATGCCAAAGATAAAGTACTCACCGAATGGCAAAGCTTAAAGCTCTCTCCCAATGAATCCATCCACAAATATGTAGACAAGTTTTGGGACCTACAACTCAAAGCCACTGTCTTCAAAAAGTTGGATTTTGGAGAGCAAAAGCAACAATTTTGTGCGGGCTTAACCGAAGAAATGGCGGAGTATGTCAACTCCCAAAGGCCACGTACCATATCGGCGGTAATACACCATACTATGGTGGCCTCGCGAATCAATTTCCAAACGGGGGGTAAAAGAAATAATAAGCCCCCGGAAAACAAGGGTTCCAATGAGCCTAAGGGGAAGGACAATGTCCAAAAGTCTCCTAAGGGCACTTCCAACAAAGCTAAAGAGAAGGGAGTTTACAAAGGAAAGAATAAACTCTCTCCTGAAGAGCTTGAGCGTTATCGTAAAGATAACCGGTGTTTCAAGTGCGGCGAACAAGGGCATGCGTACCGCGCTTGTCCCCAAAAGAACAACCGCCAAGATCCTCCTAGAGCTTCTTTGGTTGAAATCCAAGAGGAGAAGATTCACCAAACTCACCACAAAGGATCTCCTCTATGCCATGCTTGGGGAAAGGTAAGAGAACATGATGCTTTTATTCTCTTTGACCCTGGTTCTACTCACAATTTCATATCTATGGAGTTAGCCACCAAGCTAGGCATACAATCCTACGAGATGGGAGATATCCTACCCGCAGACAGTGCCTTCAAGGGGCAAGAAGCTTCAGTCACTCCCTTAATCGGGAAATTGAGGCTTCATGTCCAAGGCTATGTGGACAGAGAGGACTTGTTTATCTCTCCTCTCAAGCATGAGGATGTAATCCTAGGGGCACCATGGTTTGACCGCCTGGCTGCCCATGTTAAATTTCCTGAAAGGAGAATCTCCTTTAAGTTCAGGGAAAAGGACATGTATATAGATGCTAAGGAGATGGGTAACACCATCCCCATTGTACATACACCAGCTTTCAACAAGTCAATAAAGAGCTCTATTTCCGTGTACATGATTTTTGTTAAAGATTCTCAAAATGAACCTAATGCTTTAGCAAAAGAAAATAAAAGCAACCAAAAGGAATTAGAGTTATCCAATTTTCTCAAGGGGTTTCAAGATGTCTTTATTGACGACATCCCTTGTGAGCTACCTCCTAAACGAGGTAATGACGACCATGCAATTGAACTTCTTCCAGGAAGTTCACCGCCTAACAAACCTCCTTATAGAGTTTCTCAAGCTCAACAAGAGGAGATTATGCGGCAAGTGCATGAGTTAGTTGAGAAGGGCATGGTTAGGCCTAGCTCATCTCCATTTTGCTCACCTGTGCTATTAGTGCAAAAGAAAGACGGCACATATCATATGTGTGTCGACTATAGAGCACTAAATAGGATCACTATCAAAAATAGGTTTCCCGTTCCACGGGTAGAAGACCTATTTGATAAGCTACAAGGATCGACCTACTTCAGTAGGATTGACCTAAAAAGTGGCTATCATCAAATAAGGATAGTTGATCAAGACATTGTAAAGACCGCATTTCGTACTACATTTGGTCTTTATGAATACATTGTCATGCCTTTTGGCTTGACTAATGCACCAGCCACATTTAACCGCTTGATGGAGAAGCTGTTCAGGCCTCATCGAACCTTCACTGGAGTGTTCTTTGATGATATTATCATCTACTCTAATTCATTGGAGGAACACAAGCAACACCTCCAGGTAATATTTCAAGTTTTAAGAGAGAATAAACTTTATGTTAATCGAAAGAAAAGTGAATTTTTCTTGCAAGAGATTCAATATTTGGGTCACATTATCTCTCAAGATGGAATCCAAATGGATCCATCCAAGTTAGAGGTAATAAAAGGATGGCCTAAACCAAGGAATCTTCATGAACTAAGAAGCTTTATAGGTATGTGTGCATACTATAGACGCTTCATAGAAAAGTTCTCACAAATTGCGGGACCATTACATGACCTAACAAAGAAAAATGTTAGGTATACGTGGTCTGCTAAAGAGAACAATGCTTTCGAAAAGCTTAAAGAAAAGCTTATCTCTCAACCTGTGCTTACACTACCGGATCTCTCAAAACCATTTGAGGTCCAATGTGATGCTTGTGGTGATTGCCTTGGGGCTGTTCTGCTCCAAGAAGGGCACGCCATAGGCTATGAGAGTCGAAGGCTCGACCCTGTTGAGCAAGCTCTAGGCATATACGAAAAAGAACTCCTTGCAGTTCTACATGCCTTAGACTCATGGAAGCACTATTTATTGGGGACTCCTTTCATTCTGCGAACGGATCACCAAAGTCTTAAGTACTTCATGACGCAGACCAAGCTTTCCGACAAACAAATGAGGTGGGCAAATTTCCTTTCGCAATTTCATTTTCATATTGCTCACATTGCTGGCAAGCATAATCAAGTAGCCGATGCACTCTCAAGACGACCGAGAGTGAATGCGGTTTCCATAGCAACTCACAATGATCTATCTTCAATGATAGATGAGTATGCTATTGATCCCGATTTTAGAGATGTGATTTCAGCCCTTGCATTAGGGAAGAAAGAAGAACCATTTACTTTACAAGATGGTTATCTTCTCTATGGCAATAGACTATGCGTTACTAACTCACTACGTGAGAAAGTAATGTATGAATCTCATGCTCCCCCATATGCGGGGCATAGAGGGATTCAGTCTACCCTAAAGGGAATTGAAACATATTTCTATTGGCCTACCATGAAAGTAAACATACACGAGTATGTTTCCAAATGTGTGGTATGTCAAAAGACAAAATTTGATAGAGGGAAGCAACTTGGATTGCTTCAACCCTTGCCAATCCCTAATTCACCGTGGGAGAGCATATCCATGGATTTTATCTTTGGATTGCCTAAGTCTATCCATGGGAATACGGGAATATGGACGATAGTAGACAGGTTCAGTAAACAAGCTCATTTTATACCTGTCAAAAAGACTATCAAAGCCCATCAAATGGCAACCCTCTTCATTTCACAAATTTTCAAGTACCATGGCTTGCCAATGTCCATAGTGTCGGATAGAGATCCTAGAATGACCAGTAATTTCTGGAAGGGTCTCTTTGAGAATTTAGGAACAAGGCTAAACTTCTCTTCGGCCTATCATCCACAAACTGATGGCCAAAGTGAAATAGCTAACCTAACCATTCTTGATCTACTAAAAGCCTATGTAACGGAAGTAGATCAAAGATCCCAATGGGAGAAGTACTTACCCTTAGTAGAGTATGCTTACAATAACACTGTACATACTTCCACAGGAAAAGCACCTTTCGAGGTAATTGAGGGAAGATCAAAAAGTCCCTTGCTACTTAAGGTACATGGGAAGATCTTCGCTGCAGATGAGTATAGCCGAGACCTACAAGAATCTTTCCAAAAGATTAAGGATGCTATCTCTATCTCACAGCAAAGGCAAAAGGCTGCTGCTGACAAGCACAGAAGAGCCCAAGCCTTTAAAGAAAACGATTGGGTCTTGTTAAAGTTTCCCAAGGCTCGATTAAGGCACACGACGGGCAAGAATCCTACGGGCCACCAAAAGTACTATGCTAAACTAGCAAAAAGGTATTATGGTCCCTTCCAGATTCTTAGGCCAATCAATGAGATGGCCAATCAACTTAAGTTGCCCAATCATTGGCTCATACACAATGCTTTTCATGTGAGCCTATTAAAGCCTTACAAAGGAGAGCCACCTCAAGAACCAACTATTGAAGATCCACCGGAGATCGAGGACCACGAGGAGGTGCTGCAGCCCGAGTCCATTCTCCGACATGAAGACAAGGTATTAAGAGGCGGTAAGACTATCCGACGATATCTTATTAAGTTTACGAATTATCCTTTTGAAGATGCTAGATGGATGCAAGGCATACAATTAAAGGATAACCTAAACCTTGTCAATGCTTACAATGCTTCCCAAGAGTAAGCAAATGTACAAAATGTTAAAAATGAACAAAAATTTTTGTCTTATAAGACTCTCTTTTTCTTTATTTGTGCACAAAAATGAAGTAGTATGCATGCTTAGATCAAGTTTGCGGAGACGGCGTCTCCCGAACACCAAGTAGAGCTTGTCACTCTACTATGGAAGACTGATAGGACTAATGTGCAGACATGCTTGCGGCAGCCTCAGGCTCTCAAGCGCCAAATGGACTAGTCATCCATTATGGAATGATGTCGTAGGGTAACATAGGGATCCTCTACCCGCTAAAGAAAAGGACTCATGCATATGCTTTATCTTCTCTACACCATAGTCGAGGACGACTATGATTTCAAGAGAGAGGTAATGTCATAATAATCAATATCTAATTCTCCTAAATGATTTTCTCATATTAAACTGATCATTTAATGTGGGGAAGTGCCAAGGGAGAAAAAGCTAGAATATTGGTTAAGCTAGCAGACCGGCCACAGTAGGGATCCAAAGGAGGGAAAATAGGGATCCAAAGGGGGGGCCATCTGCAAAAGAGCCATGTGAAACAATGGGCCAAAAAGACCCTAAGGTTCAGCCCATTAAGACTTCCAAAATGCTAAGGTTCCAAAATTCAAAGGTTGTGTCCAAAGGTCAACCCTAGGGAAAATTGGATGCTTAGTGTGTGCCCTAAAAAGTCTTTGCACATCCCTACATGGGAGGGGGCGAGCCCCAAAGCTAGGGGATGAGAGAGAAAGCCACACACACACACACAGGCTCCCTTTACACAAAGGGAATGAGGGACACATGTCAGCTCCCTAGGCCAGATGCCCACAAGGTGTGCCCAATTCCTATTGGAAGACCCTTGAAGTGGACCAATGAGAATTAAGCTAAATGTCATAATAATCAATATCTAATTCTCCTAAATGATTTTCTCATATTAAACTGATCATTTAATGTGGGGAAGTGCCAAGGGAGAAAAAGCTAGAATATTGGTTAAGCTAGCAGACCGGCCACAGTAGGGATCCAAAGGAGGGAAAATAGGGATCCAAAGGGGGGGCCATCTGCAAAAGAGCCATGTGAAACAATGGGCCAAAAAGACCCTAAGGTTCAGCCCATTAAGACTTCCAAAATGCTAAGGTTCCAAAATTCAAAGGTTGTGTCCAAAGGTCAACCCTAGGGAAAATTGGATGCTTAGTGTGTGCCCTAAAAAGTCTTTGCACATCCCTACATGGGAGGGGGCGAGCCCCAAAGCTAGGGGATGAGAGAGAAAGCCACACACACACACACAGGCTCCCTTTACACAAAGGGAATGAGGGACACATGTCAGCTCCCTAGGCCAGATGCCCACAAGGTGTGCCCAATTCCTATTGGAAGACCCTTGAAGTGGACCAATGAGAATTAAGCTAGAGTAAATCTAGTTTAATTAATTTAAAAACATTTAATAAAAGAAACCAATGAGAATTAAGTCTCCTAGAAGACTATTGGGCAGTCTCCCAAGGGGTCCAATGAGCATTCAGGAGCCCCATGGCTTGCCTGATTCCTATTGGCCAGGAGGCAAAGGGGTCCAATGAGAGTTTAGTTTAATTATTTAATTACCTAAAGCTCTCACAAAAGGGGAAAGGGGGACACATGTTAGAAGGCTATCACTTATGCTGCTTAATTCCTATTGGCTTGACCTGGGGAGGTCCAATGAGGCAAAAGCCAGACCTAATTAGCAGCTAGGGCTCGCCCAAGAGAGAGGGGGGGCTGATTTTTGCTTGGCATTGACACACACACACTCACACTTGACCATGTGTGAAGGAAGAATACTCTATCTCCTCCCAAGCTTTAATGGAGAGCTCATCACCTACTCCAAGCTTGTGAGATAGAAGCCTACATCAACACTCTCTTGGCATATGGATGCAAATCCAACCAAGAGCCAAGCTTCAATGCATGCTCATCTTCTCTACCAAGCTAATTACTAAGCTAAGCTATGCTAATATGAGTGATTATGTGAGGAGATGTACATCTTTCTCGTAAGATACTTCTTTTTCTTCTCAATCTACTCTCATACCCTGCTAGCTCTCACCATCTTCGAAGGTGTGTGAGGTCTTGGGTCTGAGAACGGGGATAATTCAAGTTGTGTTTGATTAAGTGTTTTGCTTGGTGTATGAAGCTTCCATCTTCATTGCACTAGCTAGTCTTGAAGGAACACAAAGAATTGTATTGTACAATGTCTCTCTTGATGGGAGAAACCATAATACAAAGCCTTTTGGAGGGGGGACCGGCTCCATGAAAATCCGGTCCTCAACTGTTGTCAATAGCTTAATTGCTCTCTCTTTTGAAAGTATTGTCGATGCTATCTAACTAGGTGTTATGCTTTTTGTTGCTCTCTCCACCCAAGCACTCTTGTAATTCTCATTAGGAATCTATTCTAATGAAATGCCCACTATATTCATGCTAATTTCCGCTACACATAAGATTTTAGGCCATTAAATGTTACACGGTGTAGTCTCTGTGTATTTGCAGCCATGTTTGGAGTGAGAGATGAGGCATGTCTCTTTTGTGGATGTGCTGCATGGAGAGAAGTTTGTGCATTTATCTTGTGGTGACGTTCACACAAATATTGGTATCTCTGGGGATGCACAACTTGGTCAGTCATCAATTGAGGTGACATCAATTGAGGCAGAGACCAATGCATTGTTCTATGATGCTTCTGATACATTTGAGGGCGATAGTTTCCTTCAGATAGCTATGTGTGATTGCAATGGTGTTGAATTTTTGGTTTTGCAGTCATTCTCAGCAGATATGCCTTTGCCAGACGATGATGACATGGTGATGCATAGTTAGGTGGTTCCTGGATGAGGATGCATATGGCATTGAGGTTGTTAACAGGGATAGGTTAGCACACATAGTGCATGTTTCGTCGGCTTTCGGGTCTCTCATGTCTGACCTTTTGGTCTCGAGACCTGATCTTGCTTATGCAATTGGTGCATTTGCAGTGGGAGTTGTCAGTTGTGCGATGACTGACACTGGCATTGTGCATTGTGGAGCCATTCAGATCGTCACTCGATACCTGCATCAGGAGTGTCATCGTGGCTCTATCCCTAGTGGTATGCATGTTGCTTTTCCACTAGAGCGATTACAAATGTACTCAAGTATTTGGAGTGAGCCAGTGGGCATATGTTGACAGTCGTCTTCTCTCACCTCTTGTATATACTAGCTGTTGTGGGCTAGTCTTCTTGCCACTTATCGGCACACAACCTTTAGTGGGAGAATGTTAGGTAAAGGTGGTGTGCCTCACCGTGCTTTGCGCGTGTGTGCCGGCCAATGTTCGACCGCCCACATTTATCTCCTTATTCTTTATACATACAAATAATAAGGAGCTCTCACTCATTCTCACACTGTGCTCATACAGTGAGATTTGGGAGCTCCACCCCACATCCCTGTGTCGTACTCTCTTCTCTCTTGCACTCTCTCTTCCCGCTCTTGCACTCTCTCTTCCCTCTCTTGCACTCAATCCAACATTGTGGACTCTGAATCCATTGAATCAGTTCATACCTATTGGAGGCCCACCCACTGAAGCCAAAAACAAGCGTAAGCTTAGCTTGCATGGAAAGCTGCTTCTTGATAAGTGCTGGAGGAATTGCTACACTGATAGCTTTTGCCACCTCCACTCGCTGTGTGAGAGGGATTTCTTTAGTGCACTAAAGGCTCTTAAGAGCCTATGTAAAGGCCCCTCTTCCCTCAGTTTCAAGACACACATGAAAGTTCTCAGAAGCGAAAACTCTCTTGCCTTGACACCGAAGGTAATTTCTCTCCCTCAAGCTCTCACCCTTAACCCATCTCCATCTCTAACACCATCGTGTTGTCCCTCGGATTGTTGAGTTCTCTTTGTTGAGGTAATCTCTCTCCCTCAAGCTCTCACCCTCAACCCATGTCCATCTCCAACTCCATCTCTAACACCATCGTGTTGTCCCTCGGATTGTTGAGTTCTCTTTGTCTCTCTCTTTCCATCTTCTAGGCAAGCAAGGAAGCCATAACTCTATTTTTCATGGCAAAGCTTTCCCTTTTCTCTATCACAATACGATGGCCTCGAAGCGAGTGACCCGAAGCTTTGAAGATGCTCTTGCCGTTCCACCTCCAAGGAAGATGCAAAGGAAGGTATCAACTACTCCAATCATAGCTTAAATCAATTGTGGAAGAAGTTGAAGCCAACCCTTCTTCATATATCCCACTGGTGTCAGCCTAAGAGCTAGTCCTTTTGTTGCCATTCGGGCCTACCGCTATCTGTTTGTTAACCTCTATCAGCTCTTGTTCAAGGCGAGCCTTTTCATTCCTCAACTTTTCCTTGCTCTCTTTATTTGATGTCACATTAGTAGTGACCTTGGCCGAGTTCTCAAAGCACTGACCCTTCAATACTCTAGCGAAAGATATGCCAGGTCTTAAAGTTGAGGTATCGGCTGCCTCTTTGCTATCATTTGTGACAATCGTGCCTTGAGGTACTCCAACTTTGAGGATATTCACTTTAAACTTAAAGCTTTGGGCAACAGATGCTTGGCCGTCCTCTTTTCCTTTGCCATTGTTGTTAGAGAGGATTTTCTATGGAGCCTTGTCAACACCCTGGGATGGATCTCTCGATTATGTACCACAACTAGATGAGTTCAAGCCAACTCCATCAATCATCTGCACGTCCTCCCCTTCCTTCGGCATTTTCCTTGCTGCAAAAAATTATGAGAGTTCTTTGATGTCATCACCCACATGGGCACGTCAACTAGCTCCATGTCGAGAAGAGTAGAGGAGCGGGACCCTTTGCGTGGGAGAGGCACCAAGTGTAATCTCACCTTAAGCGAAATCTCACCTTCTTTGTATTTTTTTTTCCTTCTTCTTCCCTTCTCTCTCTCTCTCTCCTTCTAAAAGGGCTTGCTGCTTCTATCTCTTTCCCCCTTCCACTTAGTCTCAAATGAAAAGGCCCATGACATTAAAAGTCAAAAGACTTTTCATATCTTCATATCCATATATAAAGAGGTGATTTGCCTTATTGTTTTGCTTTCCTCCGGCTCTTGAGAGTTTTGGGCTTTCTAAAAGAAGCTTGAGAGGAGAGTTGAGTTAGCCATACTTTCAATGTTTTGAGTGATGATTGAGATTTACCGTAAATGCTATTTTGGTTTTAAAATATTACATGGATCTTTTTATTTCACCTTACATTTCACATCCTCACATGTCTTTACTTTTCTTGCATTTTATTGTTTTAAAATGCTAAGGTGAAGTTGTTTTAAAATATTAAATGGATCTTTTTATTTCATCTTTCATTTCACATCCTCACATGTCTTTACTTTTTCTTGCATTCTATTGTTTTAGAATGTTAAAGTGAAGCTTCACTTTGCATAATTTAGTAAATCTCCCCACACACACACACACACGCGCGCGCACATACTTTTCTTGCATTCTATTGTTTTAGAATGCTAAAGTGAAGCTTTACCTTGCATAATTCTAGTAAATTCTATACACACACACACACATTTTGAGAATAGTGAAATTAAAAGAATTAGAGAGAACATTTTTGTGAGACTACTTTGAGAACATAGAGGGTGAACTTGATTGACAGTAGCAACATAACCATAGTACTTAATTAACTTGGCAATGAACAATACTTTTGCAAGAGAGAGAGAGTTCAGAGAACTTGACAACAATTGAGAACTAGATTTATGTGAAGCCGGTCCCCCCTCCAATAGGCTTTTTTATTATAGGTTCTCCCATCAAGAGAGAGACTTGGTACATTACAATCTTTGTGTTCCTTGTGATCTAGGTGATGCAATGAAGATAGAAAGCTTCATGCATTACGAGTATAACATAGACTTTGTAAAAAGCATTAACTAACCCCAACCTCAGTCCCAAGGCCTCAAACACCTTCAAAGGTGGAGAGAGCTAGTGGGGAATGAGGGTAAGGAAGAGGAAGAAGAAACATTCATAGGAGAAATAGATAGTTTTTCACTTATCGTCACTCTTCTTGCTAGCATACATAATAGCATAGTAATGAAAATGGAGAAGATGTCAATCTTAAGTATTGAAGCATGGCTCTTGGTTGGATTTGCATTCCATAGCCGAGAGTGTTGGTGTAGGCTCTCAACTTCTCTACTAGCTTGGAGAAGGAGATGGAACTCTTGCACTTTGCACTTTACACAATGAGAGTGTGTGTGTGGGGGGGGGGGGGGGGGGGGGGGGAGAGTATACCCCACAAGCAACCCCCCTCCTTGCTTTGGTTTACCCCCTTTTCTAGCACTATCTTGCATATGATTGGACCTCCTCAAGCTTGACCAATCATAGGCTTAGTCTATATCAAGCAACGAGAAAATTCTTGGGACAACTGTCCCCCTTTCCCCTTTGAGAGAGAGGACTTGATAAATGCAAAATTAATTAACTAAATCAACTAAATTATCATTGGACCCCATGGGAGGCTAACCAATAGGCTTTAGACACACTATGAGGGTAACATGAGGAGGAGCTTGACAAGTGTCCTATTTGCCTTTTTGGTACCAAGCTTGCCTTTTGTGAGGGTGAGTGTGTTTTCTCTCTAGCCCCTAGAATGAGGACTCTCCCCCCCTTGTGTAGGGACATGCATTGGCTTTGAACACCTTACCCTCTCAAGCACCTTAGTCATTAAGCACCTCAAGCACCTTAGTCAGCAAGCACGAAAAACACCTCAAGCTTGGGTCGCATTCCCACCTCAAGCACAACCCTAGCTTACTTAAGGTCAAAGGACTATTAACACTAACCTTTGGAGGTCTTTAATGAAGCTAACCCTAAGGTCTTTAAGCTCTATTGGCTAACCTTACTCTTTGACATATCATCTCTCATTTGGACCCCTTTACCATTGGCCTTGTATTAAGATAGACCCGTAAGCACATGTCTATATTATCGTCCTTGTCCTGTCTATTCTCCCACAAAAATTATAATTTTAATATGAGAAATTTATTTGGGTTGGTTAGATATTAGATTTTGTGACACCTTTGCTTTCAAGTAGGCATTGCTAGCCTTTTGGGCACCAAGTTAAACATGAAAGGCCAAAACGTCGACTTGAAGATTTTACGAATAGACAAATAAAAAGTTGCTACCTAGTTTTATATGAGTTAAAAACATGTTTCTACTTAAACTTCTATACTATATATGAAGCAACTTAAATTTTTCAAGGAAGAAGAGACCCTCCATGTGTCACTCATTGCTTCACTTAATAAAAAACCTCTCTAAAATGCAAAAGGGAGAGTAAGATTGTAAGAAATAACAAACAGCTTTTGTCATAATGTAAAATCAAAAGAATTTCCTTTTCTTTAGTAGTAGAAAGTGTTTTAGTAATAGAAAGTCAAAGACTTTCTACTTTACATAGAATAAATTTATTGGTTTATATGCACATAACAAAAAGGAGATAAATTCAATGGAGATTTTATTATTTAATAAAAATTTAATTTTTGAAGATATATTTGACTTTATCTTCAAAAGGTTTTTTTCAAGACCAATATTGATATTATTTTTTAAAAAATAAAAGTTTTTATTTCTTTAAAGAGAATGAAAAAAAAAGCTCGTGTGGTGTCGACTTGGGGTAGTTTCACTTTGAGAAAATACATGCAAATGAAGGAGTAGTTATCTATGTTATTGACCATGAATGAGAGAGAAACCATCACATTGCATGTATGTGCGTGTACGTACACGAGAGAGAGAGAGAGAGAGAGAGAGAGAGAGAGAGAGAGAGAGAGATTGAGAGATTTTCCTTTTGAGCTCATAGGGCTCCATTTCACTAAGGACACCCTTTAAACCCTTCGAATTTCGGAGGGGGGGTCATTATTTATGCGACTATTACGTGAGGACATCAGAAGGGGTTATTAGTTTTTTTTTCTCACATTTTCACATACAAAAGAGTACCATAAAATGTAATTGAAAAAAAAAATTACAGATCGAATTATTTGTCAAAATTCACAAATGAGGAATTTAAAAATAGTCCTTTCACGTGATATACAAAATTTATATATAGTGATCCCCTCCCCAAGTCAAATTTCCAAGATACAATGGTTTTCTTTGAGTAACAGTGTATTTTCAAAAGGGTAGCTAACGTTTTTCACCCATTAAAAAAAAAATGTCCAACAAAAATCAACCCTCACATTGGCACCCCAAATAGGGAGAGAGATTGCCGAGTTAGCGTACTTTTTACCAGTTCTTGAATATTTTGTCCTTTTTATTTTTAAGAGTTAAACCATGGGCCATGCCTAAAAATCAATAAATTTTCTAAATTTTGATAGTCAAAGGTGCCTGTCAAAAATCAACCACTCATATACACATAATAGGAAAATGTTTTAGCGTCCAACGAATGATGCAGTAAGCAAAAGGGAGAAGAAGAGAAAGAGAGAATAAAATGTTTTAAAGGTGTAAGAACAATCTAAAAAGACGTTAAAGTTACATAACAAGGCTTTAACACTTGAATATCTATGGGTGGGAGAGAGAGAGAGAGAGAGAGAGAGAGAGAGAGAGAGAGAGAGAGAGAGAGAGAAAGAAGAAGAAGAAGAAGAATAAAAATTTTAATCCTATAGGAACAATCCCAGAAGGTATATCTGGCAACTTGGGTGAGAATAAAATTATTTTTGTTTCATCTTCTAACTCTCTCTCTCTCTCTCTCTCTCTCTCTCTCTCTCTCTCTCTCACACACACACACACACACACACACACATGCGTCTTGAAAAAAGAAGAATTTAAAATGTTGTAGGAGCGATCCAATGAGATCTCAAAGATCTATTTGATGGTCTCTAGTTCAAGACCTTAGAGAGAGAGAGTGTGCGCGTATGTCGCACGTATCAATGCAAGGAACTTACCGATATACCATGGGCGAGCCACAAATGGCTCCAAGCACACAACAAGCCTAAACTAGTAAGCTCAAAGATGGCATTGGTGTGTCACTCACCGCTCTACGCTCGCCTTCGTGGTATATTCTTCGCAGCGATGAAGAAGAAGCTGCAGTCGTGCCGCGCTCAACCGCTTCGCCGTCACCGTGCCGTCGTCGCAATGCTCGATCACTCTCTCTCTCTCTCTCTCTCTCTCTCTCTCTCTCTCTCTCTCTCTCTCTCTCTCTCTCTCTCACACACACACACACACACACACACACACACACACAAGGAGGTGAAGAAGAAGAAGATGGAGATGGAGATGGAGCAAGAGCACTCTTCTATTGCACAAATGAAAGAATGCATGAATTTTAGGTTTAGTTGACTTTTATATGAGCTCTCCCCATTCACACTTGGGCGCCCATGCTTAGTCTACTAACCCTTGAATGTTCCAGTTAGAGTGCGCCTCTCATCGGCGATCACTCTACCCTTTTCCTATTGGACCGACAAGCCCGGTACCTGACTCTACCAAGTAAATAATACAACGTCCGTCGTAGGTGATAGGGTGTCCGTGAGCCGTGAGGGTTATCATGCCCCCCTTCCTGATGTAGATTCCGTACTCGGAAGCTATTGAGTTGCAGCGCGTTCGTCGAGGTGGAAGAGCATTTGAGATGAATGTCCTTAGCCTTCTTCAGTCTCACTGCAAAATCAAACAACATTGGCACAGTAATTGCATTCTCATATACGATTAAAAAGCATATGCAGTTTTAAACAGACAAATTGATTGGTAACAGACTTTAAACCATTTGTCAGCAATAAACATTAAATTGCAATATAATCAAACGCAAAAATAGTTGTAAAGATAAAAAGTTAAACAAGTCCGGGGTCGCTAATTTAACGGTCAAAAGGCACTAAAGATCGACTATTAATACCATGGGTAAGCTTCTTCATTTTCTCTGGTCAATTAAGTTGTTTAATCGCGAGAGCCAAGTATTTCATGTTCGAGGGCTGACTAGAGGCTATGCCTAAAAGACCTTGTAGTTAAGCTACGATAAAAGGAATTTCTCATGAAATCATCGCCTGACTGATTACTTTTTCTTTGACCCCCTAAAGTCTTTTCACAGTGATTCAATTTTGATGTGTGTGCTTATTTTGTATGCCTTGGATTTTTTGCTTTTCAAGGAAAAGCGCCCACACTGGGAACCTCTAGGGCTCTAGTACCATAGGCGATACATGTGAGTGAAGTACCAGATCAAGCTGAGATTTCTCTTCTAGCTTAAGATTTTACATTGTGGCAATTTGATTTTTTATATAATTTTTTTTTTCGTTTTCATCATTTTAATTTTTTAGCTTTGGGGGGTCATATAACACTGTTACCCTCCCAGGCTCATCACACTAGTAAACTCCCTTTGTAATACCTAAGCTAAAGGTCAATAGGGACTAAGCTCACTAGAAAGCCCTAGTATATTTCACACAATGCTGCCTAAATCGGATTAAGAACCTAAGTAACCATTGATTATTAGGAAGGCATTCCCCATGGTATTAAGAGAAGATCTCTAACACCTAACTTGGTCAAACTAGCTTAGTCGGACTGCTTGATTTTTACACCTAGACAAGTGATTATGACAAAAAATTACATTGAATTTAATGTTTGATACTAAGCAAATGCGGTTGTTAAGGCGGTTACGCCGCTAGCGGAAGCTAAATAGCGAGAACTCAACCAACAACAGAATTTGTCAGACGAGGACGGAGCTTGACCCGCAGGCGCATGGAAACAACTAGGTGGGTGTCAAATCACCTACTCGACCTTCTAATGACAATCACTACTAAGGAAATCAAATCTAAGTTCTAAAATACGCAAGTGACTGAAATCCGTACTACGAACGAATGCTATACGAAACAAGATCTAGAATCATCGAATCGATCTCAAACTCAAGGGGAAGTCTATACACTAGGTAAGAACAACACCCTAAAGACTTGAACTGCAAAATCAACCTATAACCACTCCGTGCGGTAAACGCGTATGAAGACAGGTCGAAAAATACAGGTGACCGAAACTTGACCCCGATGGTACTAATGCGTAGCTCTACTCGTTGTGGTTCTATAGATATGTTGCACGCTCTATTCCGACACACGAGTTGGAAGAAAACTCACACCGAAGCTCGTAGGAACTTACCACACGTAGAAGCCGATAGCGCGCACTCTTGGTATCTGTGCGTAGCTCTCACCGTTGCTAACACAATGGCGGTGTCGCTTCTCCAATGGCGGCCCCGTAGCTCGCGTAGCAAGGAGATAAGACTCTCTCTCTCTCTCTCTCTCTCTCAGACACAGTCACGGCGCTCAAAACTCACTTTGATTAATAATTGAATCCCCCTTAGGTTACAAAAATTTGGCTTATATACCTCAGCCTTGGAGGTGAGAACATCTCTAATTATTTACATCAGCAGGTGAAATTACATCGGGATTACAGGCTGGAAACTCAATTGAGTCCCGTTACTTAATGAATGGCTCAAATCAAAATTAATGTCGGAAAGACATTTATTACAATCAATGGTTACAAAATGATGGGTGTGAGCAAAAATGTGGTTGTGATCCTCTGCTGGCTCAACACTCCCCCCCCTCCGCGTTCATGTCGTCCCTGACATGACTTTTAGGCTTGATCAATAGAGTCCTGTCGTCTTGAGCATTTGCAAGTGTGATTCGTAGCGTAGGTTGCTGATGGTCAAGGTTGGGCCGAATATTTTGCTTTCGTGAGTGAAAAAGCCGGTGTAGAAAGCTTCTTCGAATGTTTGCATGTGGAAGCTAGGCAAAAACATAATTCTTTGGTATAAGAGATGTAACACCTTTGGTGATGGCTGCAATGAAAGATCATACATCATATCCGTCACTGTGTCGGCCGTCGATAGTAGACTCGAGGTCGTGGCTTTATCTGGCACGAACACTTCAATGCATGCTAAGAGAGTCCTGCAATATTTCTTTAGCATCTGACACGAAAGGTCAGGAGAGCCAGTAAAGAGTTTGATGGTGCCCGTTAGGGTTTTCACCATGTAGGCTTTACCTATTCTCTCTCCTGCCTTTGGTCCTGGCATCCTTGGGTAATTAAGCCAATTTGGCTTCCTTTCTGCAATCCTGCCATGCTCTTTCCAGCTTCTGACTCTTGGCACCGGGCAGAAGGTTGCATCCTCCCGAATCTCCTTTGGAGCCTCTACCAAGTAGATGAGGTAGGCTGGGTATTTTTTCAGCCAACCTTTCCTCCATCTAGGTTGAGAATCTACAATCTTCTTTGATTGTTCATCTTTTGTGATGTCGCCTTCGTAAAGAGCAACATACTGCTCCTCCTCTATTCTCTTTTTCGTCTTTATCACTTCAAATTTCATCAGAGGGAAAGGTAGGCTGGGTTGCATCCACTCTTCATGGAGCACTTTTGTGTCTAACCCTTGAAGTCTAATGGAGATGAGGAGTCTCCTTTCCCATTCCATTTCCGCCTTGGCACTTTCCTCTGTTGACTTTTCTATTTGGTCCTGGAGCCTTTGTTCTTCTTCTTCAGA
The DNA here is from genome assembly GCF_014529385.1 of Adiantum capillus-veneris. Classification (NCBI taxonomy): domain Eukaryota; kingdom Viridiplantae; phylum Streptophyta; class Polypodiopsida; order Polypodiales; family Pteridaceae; genus Adiantum; species Adiantum capillus-veneris. The sequence continues at coordinate 54,702,056 of NC_140959.1, read as the reverse complement.
GATTCCTGAAGTTGAGGCCACTTCTTGAACTGGGGCTGGATCTTCAATTGTGGTTGCCTCTCCAGTTTCTGGTAGCTCTATGGCTGCTCCCCCTGCTTCTTCTTGTGGTGGCTCTGTTTCTCTTCTTTGTTGCTCTTGGAGCTGTTTGCGGAGGGCCTCATTTTCTGTCCTTAGTGTTTGGTTTTCTGATGTGAGCCTCTCCTCTGCAGCCAATGATCCCTCCGCCATGTGCAATCTTTGCACTTGCTCTAACCTCAGCTCTCTTTGCAGACTTCTGACCTGATCTTCCAGAGCTGGTACGAGGGCTCCTTCTTGTTCTGTTCCTGCTCTGCTAGCTCTAGGGGTGGTCCTGAGTCTCATGATTGTCCTTTCTTGAAGTTCGACTCTTTCCCTTAGCTCAATGAGCTCATCCTTGGCTGCCTCCAGCTCATCTTCTATTCGCTCCTTTGCTTCCTGTGAACTTGTTACCTCTCTTGAAGCTTCGGCTAGTTGGAGTATCAAGCCGTCTCTCTCGTTTTCTGCGTCATAGAGTGATGCTTTATGACTTTCAGATTCAGTCATAGCATTCTCTAACTTCTTCTGCAACTCTGCTTCCTTTTGTTTTGCTGTCTCAAGTGCTACTTCCTTTGCTCTGGATCTTTCTTTAATCTTGCTGAGCAGTTCATGCACCATGTGCATGTCTTTTTCATCTTCATCTGTCAACTTGACAGCTCTTTCTGCCACCACCTCCAATGGCTTCGGCTCGTCCATTTTTTCTTCACTCTCCATTGTACCTTTTGTCTTTTCCTTCGTCCCTTTCCGATCATCTTGTTTTCGTAGGGATATCCCATAAACTGCTTCCAGGGCCTCTTCTTCACTGTATCCGATCGCTACCAGATCCTCATAATCATCTTTCTTTTGCTGAACTGGATCTATCTCCTTTTCCTTGGTCCCGGCCTCCGGCTTTTCCATAATTTCTGTTTCTATTTCTATTGTGGTTTTCTCCACAATAATTTCCATCTTCTTCGGGCTTGGTACAACAGTAAAAGAGGGTTGATTGTCCTCAGTCATCTTGGCTTTCCTTTTGTTTGCTTGCTCGTCTTTCTCTTGAGGTTCAGTAGACTCATCCACTTTCTTCTTCCCCTTGTCGTCCTTTTGCAGCTCAGCTTTTAAAAGCTGTACTTCCTCTTCAGTATAAGGCTCGACAGGTTGCTGCTCGAGTATGGCCTCCGACTCCTCATAAGCTCTAATATATTGATCATATTGATCAACATGTGGCCTGGCTGAGCTGGTTCCGACTTTACTTGAGTCCGGCACCCACATTTCTTCAAAGTCCCCCTTTAGAGCTCTTTCCGCTCTAAACTGCTCCACCAGCCTTTCCATTCTTGCGGCTTTTTGACTTTTGGTTTGCTTGGGATCGGCCTTCTTCTTCACTTTCTTCTTGAGTGGCTCGTCCACAGCCTCTTCAGGTTCTAAAACTATTTCTAGTTTTCGGCGTGCTCTTGTGGACGCCCTCTTGGATACTTCTTGTTGTTCTTCCTCCTCATCGGCTTCTCTAAGCCACTCATTCTGGGAGGGAATCCGTGGCCCTTGATCCCTAGCTCCAATAGCTTCATAAGCTATTCTTGTTAGGATTTCTCCTCCTCCTATGTACTTTGGTTTCTGGTTGTGCATGGCGATTACTTGCTCGTGGATGTATTGAGCATAATTCACCTCCTTTGGCACGTTGCTCTTCAGTGCCCATGTGATGGTAGTCGCAATGGCATGGGGTGGTGTAGTATACTTCTGCGGTCTTTTACTGCACACATGGAAAAACTGGTTGTATAATCGGCAAAGGGTTGCCGCTCGTTGATCTGCCATATCTCCGTAGGTTGTATTTTGTTTCTTTGATCCATAGACCTCTATGGCCTCCCTTCTTTCTCTGACAGAACTCCCTTTGTTGTGCAGCTTCAATGCATCTGCAATGAGCTGTGGAGTGATCTGTACTTCAACTGTTTCTCCATCCATGGCTGTCAACGTGGCTTTCCCATCCTTCTGAATGGATGTTGCCAACTCATACACTCTTCTTGTGTCTACACCTGATGGTCTCGAGGTGAAGAACCTGTGTAAGTCAGCCTTTTCCAGGTATCTGCTGATGTTCTCTGATCTGCTATAATCCACTAATTCTCGTGGGATCATAGGTACATCGACCGATTGCCCTTGAGGATCTCTGAAAGTCCCCTGGTAGATCTTTATTCCCTCTTTTTCTAGTACTGCTTCCTCCACCCAAGTCTTGGTTGGCTTGAGGGTTTCTGTTGGAATATCAAAAGGTTCTGCTTCTGCAAGAGCATCCTTGATGGTTGGTCTTTTTCTCTTAGTTGCCGATGACTTAGCGGAATCCATGGATCCTGTAACTCCAATTTCAGAAGTTAGCGTCTTTTTAGTACTGAAAGCCGAAATGAAGCTTTTAACTATTCAAATGACTTGAAAATTGAAACATGAGCTATTCAGGGCCTAAGGATGCAATGTAGGTGAAAAAATATGCAAACTGGGCTCAAAAACATGCTTGAGACATCATACGCGTATGATGTCTTTTGTGTCAAAATGACTTCATATTGGTTGTGCTTGTAGCTGATAGTGTATACATGAGTATCATATGCTTGGATTTGAGTTTGGATCCCATTTGGTCAAGTTTTGGCCAGTTTAGTCCGGTTCAGGCTCTTGGCAAAATTTTGAAAGGGAATTGGATTTTATGATCCAAATTGGGTAAAACTTGGTGGATTACCTTCAAATGGCATGTAGAACACTTCTGTTTGGTGGTTGAAGCCCTGAGGTGCCAAAATCACATAGTGAGACATCATACGCGTATGATGTCTTTTAGTGTATTTTTGGACCAAATTTCTCTATAAGCTTGGATTTGGCTTTAGATAGGCTTATTCAGTGGATTTATCAAGTTTGGATAGAATTTGGACTAAAAATGGCTCTGGAGACATCATACGCGTATGATGTCTTTTTCATCAATTTTTCATGGGATTGGTTCTGTGGACTCCCATGTGCTAGTGAAGGACTGTTTAACTCAAATCTTGGTTTGGACTTGAATATGTTGGATTTGGGACAAAAATAGGCTTTGTATGAAGGATTTTCTCTTAATTGGGCTAATGGGGTGATCCACTTGACCAAATGGTTCCAAACTTCATATGTAGCATGTATTAGATATATATAATGGATGTATGATGACAAATGAGCATTTTTTGCTCTGTAAGTGCAAATAGACATTATACGCGTATGATGTCTTTTGTGTCAAAATGGTGCTTTTTGGTTCCATATAGCTTGTAGATGTGTTAATCAACAATCCTACAAAGTTTCAATGAGTTTGGGTTATTTTGACAAAATTAGGACCAAAAATCAATTTTATGGCCTACTTTGCGTCTTTTTGGTTTTCTTGGGTTTTCTAACTCCAATTCTCATGATACTTGGTTCATAGGATGTGATTAACATGTGGAATGAGGCTATGCACTCAAATGTTGAAATGGATGTGAAAATCATGCTGTGAGACATCATACGCGTATGATGTCTTTTCTTGAAATGTTGGTCTTTTTGTGCAAAGAATGCTTTGTGCTAGTGCCCTAAGCCCTGCTAACTAGTTTTCAACTTAAAAAGTCATCAGTTTAGCTAAAAAGCCCCCTTATAGGCATTTCAGTCTCCGAAGTCGTCTTTTTGCCTTGGAGTTGAATTTCTTCAACTTTTCTTCTTGAGAGTTGCATTTCCAGCTCATTGGATATGTTGTGAAGCCATCCAGTTGGTTGGAACTTGACTTTGGCTCCCCGTTCTCCATCTTTCTCCATTTGGTTGCCCGAAAGCGTCTTTTTCACCATCGGTAAGTGAATCAGCTTTCTTTTGGGTTTTGCTTGCAAACATAAGTCATCCATGTATAGTTGAAACTGCTCGTGAAGTTTCATGTCATTTGGTCGTCAATTTTAGCCGTTATGCCAAAATGACGCTTTGTGTGTCCGCAGCCGAATCGGTTGTTCCGACCTACTTTTGGTGATCCAAACCCGGAGATACTCCATGGTTGCATTGCCCTCGATGTTGTTAAGCTTCCTGAGAAGTTTTGTGTCGTTCCGACAACTTTTTTCTGTTTGCCTCTTGCAGGCTCTGTTGACCTAGGGTTTTTCCAGTCGTTCTTTCTCGAGCTTTGAGTGCTAGAAACTCATCTCCTATACTAGGGTAACCCACCTCTAAGTTCTTGCAAGGTTTGGTTAGGCGGTTGTGCCCCTACCTAGCGTTCTTCCCCATTCCCCGTCTGCTCTTGTTTCTTGGTTTTGGTGAGTTTTCGCGACAAAAGTTAACGATAAGCATCAAAAGCTTATGGCAACGAGTCTACCTCTCATGTCTGGTGTCCTCTGAGCTCTCGTAGCAGTCGTAGAAGGCGGTAGAAGGTCGGATGCTCCTGTGTGCTCTTTGCTCTCTCCAAGAAGGTAATACTGGAAATGAGCTTGATAGTGAAGTGAAAAATACTTAACTTCGGGCTTCCTGGATCACTTGTTACCAAATTTGACATGTGCTCCTATCTCGTCGTGAAATGCACTTTAGGATTTGAAATTTCTCAATTTGGACTCCGTTTGACCTGTTTCTGAGAAATCTGTCCACTTTGCCAAAATTCTGTCATTTCGGGCTTTCCGCAACTTTTTCAGAATTGTACCCAATTTTTACCATGGGTTGCCCTTGTCATTAGGATCATCGCCGTCTATTCTTTTCTTTTTTCTGATCTCATTTCACCTGCTTTTTTATTTTTCTTTTACTTTCATTAAGAAAATCATAAAAAACAAAGGAAAATAGCAAATTGAAGCCAAAAAATTTCAAACATACACGATAAATAGCTGGTAGCCTTGTGTATATGAATATACACTTCTTTGTGATTTCTGGACTTGGATTACCACTCTTATTTAGTGATATTTACACATCTAGAGACCCAAATTCGTCATTTGATCTCTTCTTGTTGCAAAACAAGGTATATAAGGGCATAAATATTATCAATATCCGCAATCAAACATAAAAAATTGCAAAATCATGTAAGACACTGCCCTTGTAATATAATTTTTTGTTTTTCTTTGTTTTTCCCGCTTGTAGCTGCTTTGTAGCTCCTGTATACCTCCCCCCCTCCTAGTCTGAGTCCTCCCGGACGACTATGAAGTGTCTGTGGGTGAAGCATTGTAGTTGTTTTGGTCATAAGTTCCCAATGCAATTGTAGAGCGATGATACAACATTCTTTCCAATAAAGCTGCTCTTTGTTTTATTGAAGGATTGGTGGTCGGGTTTTGGGTTGGTTTTGGCACTTCGGTAGTAGAATCAGTAGATGGATTCTTCGTTACCTTGTTGTCTTTTTTCACAATCCAAATCTGCTTCCGCTTTGCTTGTGCTTGCCACAAACTCTTTGCGACCCAAACCTGCTTTGTTCTGTGTGTTGATTTCCTCGCCTTGAAATACCTAGGAGTTTCCGTTGATTGTATTGAAGGGAGTTCCTGTTTACAAATCTTTGGGATCCAAATTTGCTTGCTGTAGCTTTGTGCCGTCATGAACTTCTTTGGAATCCAGATCTGTTTCACTGTCCTTGATTGTCGGGGATCACTCTGTTGTCTGGTATTGAAGACTCTGTTTTCCACCTTTGTGTTCTCTGGCACAGCCTTTTTTGGTCTCCATACCAACTTTGACTCCGTTTTTTTCCAAGGTTGAGCTGTTATATTATTGCTTGTCTTCCTTATCCACTGTTGAGAATTCCTCGTCGAAGAGTAATCCGGTTGTATAGAAACTTTTGGTTGCCATTGCTTCTTCTTTTTCTCTGGTTGTTGTTTATCTTTGTCTTTGGATTCTTCCTTTGGAGTTGGCTCTGCTCCTTTGGTGAACTTAACTGATTGACTTTCACCTTCGTATTTGATAAGCACTGAATTAGAACTCCAGTCAATCATTGCATTGTATTGCTTCTGCCATGGTTGTCCTAGCAATAATGGATGTTGTGTAGCTTGGTCTTCAACCACGTAAAACATATGAGGATACACATACTGGTTAATCTGTATATGTAAAACTGTGCATCCGACAGTTTTGATTGAATTCTCAGAGTAACTCTTTAACTCTTGCTTGGCAGTTTGTAGTTTAGTGTCATTTGTCAATTGTCTATACAAACTGAGTGAAAGTAGGTTAGCTTGAGCTCCTGAATCCAATAGTGCTCTGGCTTTGATTTGGTTGGTTCCTACTTTGCATTCAATGATGGGTTCTTCTTTGTCATTATCCATTTCTGTTATACTGACTGCGTTTATTCGTATTGCTCCTTCATTGCGCTGTTTCTGACGCAGTAGTCTTCTTTTCTCCATTCTTTCCTTCGCCTCGGCTTGCGCTTCCTCCTCAATCTTTTTCTTTTTCTGGACACGCAGCTTTTCTTGATGTATTTTGAGAAGCATGTCTTGTGTTAGCGGCAACAGATACTTTTTCACTCTGCATCCACTAATCCAATTGGGCATTTCTTCTCCGTCTAATGTAGCAAGCTTGACGGCTCCACTTGGTGATAGATCTTTAATCACCAGAGGTCCCATCCCTCGCTTTTTAAGCTTCTTAGCATGCTGTTTCAGAGTGTAAACTAGGACATAGTCCCCAACTTTAAACTCTTTAGTCCGCACATGCTTATCAAAAAATTCCTTTTGTCGCCTTTTTTGAGCGTAGATGGAAGCTACTGCTTTTAGGCGAAGCTCATCTAGCTTTTCCAGGTCATCTATTCTATCAGAGAGCTCGTGCCCTGTCCACTCTAGATCCTTAGCCACCCTTAAGGTTGAAATCAAGAATTCTATTGGTAAGATAGCATTTAGCCCAAAAACCATGTTATATGGGGTCGTTCCTATTGATGTTTTATATGCTACCCTATATGCCCATAATGTTGAATGCAACTTCTGGTCCCAGTCAGTTCTCGACTCAGATACAATCTTCGTAAGGACCGTGCATATGGTTTTGTTTGTTGCTTCAGCTTGTCCGTTTGCTTGTGGATGATACGGGGCTGATTTCCTATGGATTACCATGAATTCATCTAGAAGGATCTCTATCACTTCATTTATGAAATGTGTGCCTCGATCACTCACAATTTCTATTGGCAATCCATATCGTACAAAGACGTATTCATATAGAAATTGTGCCGTGGTCCTGGCATCTGCTTTTTGAGTTGCCTTTGCTTCGACCCACTTTGTTAGATAGTCTGTAGCCACAATGATGTATTGTGCATGAGTCTTATATGCAGGAGGTGAAATGGGTCCGACATAATCAATCCCCCATTTTGCAAAAGCTCTTGCCCCCATCATTGGTCTAAGCGGCATATCATCTCTTTTAAGTGGTACTTTGGTCCGCTGACAGTCATCACACCGTTTAACGTATTCCTCAGCGTCCATATGTAATGTTGGCCACCATATTCCTGCGGCTAAGACAAGTTTTGTTGTCTTATCACCTGAGAAATGGCCTCCACCTACTCCTCCATGAGCTTGCTCCAGGATTATCACATACTCAGACTCTGATGCGCAAATCCTAAGCTGGTTGTCTTTACCTCTCTTATAGAGTTGATCTCCTATTAAAGCGTAATCTCTAGCTTCTGTCTCTACAGATTTCTGACGAGCTTTTGACGTTCCTTCTGGGAAAGTTCTATTTGTGAGATATTCAACAATATACTGACTCCATTCTGGAGCGATCATTATCTGATATAATGTCGAATACTCGACTGGCGGTTTTGATGAACATACAATACATACAGTGACATATTCATGTACGCTTTCTTTCATTCCTGGCCAATAGACTCCCAATTGTAACAAATTCCTATATGTGTTCCTTCTTGAACAATGAAATGCACATTCCTGAACATGTGCTTCGCGCAGATATATACTATATTCCTCAGGATTGATGCATAGTCGTAAAACATGATCATTTCCCAATTGATACAACCTTCCTGCAATCAATTGAAGATTCTTGGATTGCTGAATAGCAATATGTTTCAGGTTGTATTCTCTTCTATCGAACTCTCCTCCATAGGTTAATAGGTTAACGACATTTTGAGACCACCTCGGTATCATTTCTATGTTGAACAAGTACGCGTCTGGCATGTCGTCATCTACTCCTATAGGGTCTTCTCCATTCGTCAATCGCGAAAGATGATCAGCTCTAAGATGTGTTTTTCCTTTCTTTACTACTACCGTGAAGTCGAATTCCAGTAAGATAATGAACCATCTCACTATTCTCCCGGTATTGCATGGTTTATTCACTAGGTAGAGCAAGGCTTGGTGATCCGTAAAAAACACAAACTTGTTGGCTAGAAGATAATGCCGAAATTTCTTCACAGCATAGATCATTCCTAATCCCTCTCGCTCTGTTGTGGTGTAATTCTTCTCTGCATGGTTGAGCTGTCGACTGGCGTAACAGATAGGAAAATCCATGTTTCCTTCTTCTGGCTGAGCCAGAATGCATCCTATTGCATATGCAGAAGCATCTATGTGCACATGGAATATCTTCTCCCAATCTGGTGATTTCAAGACTGGAGCAGTAATGAGTGCCTCTTTCAATTTCTTGAACGATTCCTCACACTCCTCTGTCCATTCAAAGTTCACTATTAGCCTGTAAAGTGGTTGGCCTATTATAGCGTACATGTAAATGAATCGTCTATAATATCCACAATGTCCCATAAAGCTCTGTACTTGTTTCGCATTGGTTGGTCTAGGCATATCCACTATAACTTTTATCTTCTCTAAATCCGTGGATATTCCGTTTTGTGAGACAATATGTCCCAGAATTCTGCCCTGTCGGACCATAAACACACATTTCTCAGGATTGAGACAAATGCGATATGTCCTACATTTCTCAAATACTTTTCTTAGGTGTTCTAGATGCTCATCTCTCAGTAGAGAATGTACACATAAGTCATCCATGTAATTTCTAGAAACAGCCTTAAGTATTCTTTGAAAGCATGCGTCATCAGCCTCTGGAAGGTTGCGGGAGCATTGGTTAGACCAAAAGGCATAACCCGATAAGCATAAATTCCCCACTCCGTTGCAAAAGCTGTTTTATGTTGATCTTCCAGTGCTATGGCTAGCTGGTTATATCCTGAAAAACCATCAAGAAAGGAGTATGCTGTTTTCCCTGATACACGCTCTAGAACATGATCAGTTATCGGCAGGGGATAATTGTCCCTGATTGTTGCAGCATTCACTTTCTTTAAGTTGACACACACTCGGAGTTTTCCGTTCTTCTTAGGTACTACCACAATCGGAGATACCCAATCAGTGTGTTCAATCTCGTATATGAATTCAGCTTCCATTAGCTTATCTATCTCTTCTTTGATTCGCTTAGCAAACGTATCATTATATGTGTATGGTCTCTGTCTGCTAGGCTTTGCGTCTTGTTTCAGTGGGATTGTGTGTTGGCATATCGATGGGTCAACTCCCTTTAAGTCCTTATAAGACCATGCAAACACATCCCTGTACTCTCTGAGAAGACTCAAAAGTCTCTCTTCCTCGCTTGGAGACAAATCTGTGGCTATGTACACCGGTCTAGGGTCTCACCTGGAGCTGCTAAATCAACTTTTTTGCATCCTCCGGTCCGTCATAAGATTCGTTCTCCTTCCTCTCTCGAATAGGTGGGGTTAATATCACCTTCCTATCCTCTATTGTGAATTTCCTATAGTGAGAGGGAACATCCATGTTTTCCTTGATTTTGGCGTTTTCGTCCTCTCCACTCTCAATTTCTGTCGTCCAAACTTCTTTCAGAGTTTTCTTGAGCTCTCTGTACTTGTTTCTACGTTCTAGCTTGGACTCCGTGTGTTCTCTGTTGCGCTTGTTCTTTTCTGATTTTTCTGTTTCAGTTTTCGTTCCATTCTTTTGAACTTGATTTCTTGAGCCTCTTTTGTCTTTTCGTAAGCTCTTTTGATCACTGCCTCTCATTCTTCCAGAAATCTTATCCTTAACACAATCTTCAGCCTTTACTAGCATTAGGAATTGATTTTTTCCTCTTATTCTAGGCATCGGATTGGTTCTAACCCCTTTTGTTTTTTTCTTTGCTCTATAGTGTTTCTGGCGTTGTTTAGTTTGGTTCGGAAAATCATAAAATCGGACATCCGTTATAGTTTCTTCGTTTCCGCTTGAATTGTCCGTTGACTCGTTGTCTGCTTCATTTCCCCACTCTGGATGATCGGGAATGTCGTGAAACACCTCTTCTTCATCTTCCTTTTCCAGTGTATCGTTCTTTTCAGTTTCTTTTTCGAGTACAGTTCTCAACATGAAATACGGAACCACGTCGTACCCGTCCTTGTCGCAAAATTTCGTTGTGGGACCATCCGGAATTGCACAAACATCTAGGGTTGCTAGAATGTGTGTCCATTCTAATGGTTCAAACGTGTCCTCTGGAAAGGGTTCTCCTACATAAGTTTCGTCTTCGATAGCCCTTTCTAAAACACATTCTTCTCGTTTCAGACTTCCACATTTCGAAGCTCCACACATCCATAACTCCTTGGGTTTACCTAACCAAGCTGGAAATTCGGATCCCGCCAAAGTAGCTGAATCAAACTCCTCACCGGTGTTCGGTTCACATCTTTGTAGCTATGGTCTTTCAGGTTCACACGTGTAGTGGTTTCCATATTTCTCAAGTATATGTGATCGTAGCCCCAATCTTGGACCATTTTCAACTGTCTCATGAATGGTCTTCCCAATATGATATCATAGTTATTCTCCTTGGCAAAATCGACAATAGCAAAAGTATGTTCGTATTCAATGCCGCAAGAAGTCACTACAACTTTCTCTAATAACCCCATAGGTTTCTCCATGTGTCCATCTGCTAATTGGAGTTTCAACCTAGTCTTCCTTATTGCTGGTTTCCCCCATTTTTTCCAGATTTCTTTTGTAGCAATGGCTACCCCAGCTCCGCTGTCTAGTATTGCCATCGTGTTCACTCCTTGGAATTCAACTGGTAAGGTTGTATTCCCCTCTTCACCTTCGCAATACTCTCCGACCTTGTTTAAGGGTACAGGCTTAGCGTTCTTTTGTGGCTTGCTCAGCTCCTCTATGCTCTCTTGCAATCTCGATGTTGGATCTTTTATCCCGAATTTCTCCAAGCATTTTCCTACAGTGGTCCACATATGTGGTCTTAGCCTCAAAAGCTCAGCTAGAGTGATAGTGCATGTCACTGGTGTTGACAAAATCTCTATCAATCCTTGCGAGTCCATGACTTTTTCTGATGAGATTTTTCGTGAGGGAAGTGCTCTAATCTCGGATTTTGCTTCATACTCTCCTAAGTATGAAGGTAAGGTTTTCAGTGAATGAGGTTTGCTCTCCATTGTTCTAACAGAGCCCCCATCTCCCCAGTAAGATTGCAGATCCAAGTCCACTTGAGATCCTGCCTCAAATTCCACTATGGGAGGATTCCTGATGTCCTTTTCCCAATTTGTCTGATTAGCTTGGCAACTTAGCTCGTTTGCAAAGTTTGCCTCTCTCACTTGTTTCCAAAATTCATTGTAATCCTCATCTTTTCCGTAAATCCTCTGTATGACTGGATGAAAACTCTCTATCTCCTGATCGGTTGTGTTCAATACTATGCGGTCATCCTTTTGTGTATTTTCAGGCTTTTGTGCACTGGGAGTCTTTTCAGCTACCCGTGAAACGATAGTCTCTTGCTGAATTGGGTTTTCCTTTCCACAATTCATTGTTTCTTTTGGTGGTTCTAATAAGGCTTGTGCAGTCTCGATCATTCTCTGGCACATTTCAAGTCTCTGCTTTTCCAATTCCGCGTTTGGGTATGTCATCCACCTCTGTTCTTGTGTTTGGTTGTTCTTTAACCTAGCTTCGTAAGCTCTCATCAGTGCGTCCAATGGTTCGTGTACTTTGTCGACTAGCACTGATCCCCCTGAGCTTAAGCTCGTTGTTTCTTTGATACTCTTTTGTTTCGTTCTTTCCGGGCTCATCTCTCGTTTCCCGTTTTGACTCTCAAGTTTTTCTAATCTAGCTTTAGTTTGCTTTAGTTCCTCAGCTAGAATAGCGTCTTCACGTTCTTTTCTCAACTTCATGCGTGCTTTTCTAGCTTTCCATGTGTTTTTCTGACTCCGCGGTCCTTGACTAACCACTTCAGTCGCTAACTTTCCATTCTCAGGTTCTCTAGTGGTTTTCTTAGCTTGAGCTCTAGTAACAACTTGCGTTGGTATCAGAGTTTCATTTTCAGACCCACTGCTGGTAGGAATAGTTTCTAGCATATTCAATGTCGTCTTTTGCACTTTGTTTGGATTCTTTGAACAATCCTCAATGAAGTGAGTAACCCCACACTCAGTGCAATAAGCGTTAATTCTAATGATTTCCGTATGTGGGCAAACATTCATCAGATGGTCACCTCCACACTTGTAACAGGGTCCTAGTGCTGGTCTTGGTCCCATTTGATTCGTCCTTTGTGGATAGGATGGTCTTTGTCCTGTTAACCCTCCATGAGCTATGAACATCAAGGTTCTTGCGTCCAAATTGTATCTCTCTTCATCAGAAGCACTTGTAACTGTTGGTGTTCCAACATTCCCCATCATGCCCCATGGTTCTGGTTGTTTTGGTTCTTCTGGTGGGTAATACACTGTCGGAGACATGTGTGCACCGATTCTTCATAATAGGCTTGAACAGGCACTAAGGCTTGTTCTTCCTGATTCTCTAAGGTTGGTGCATATCTAATGCCCACTGGTCTTGCTCCTGGTAAAGGTGGTTGTTGTCCCAATACCGATTGCGGTCTTTCTATCCCCATAGGTCCTGGTACATTTCCCGTTGGGTATCGAGGTACTGGATGTATCTGAGGTGGTGCTAATTGAGCAGGAGGTGCATACTGGCGCTCCCTTACATACCCTTTGTTGTAATAGCACTCCTCTGTTGGATGATTTGTCCATTTTTGTTCAATAGCACACCATTTCAGTGTTTTTGGCAATGGTTTTTGGTATGGTGCCATCCTTTTTAGAGCATCTTCTATCATTTGCTCTACATTTGGCATGGTTGTTGTTTGAACATTCTTTTTAGTGGTAGTCTCGCTCGCTACGGAGGAGGAGCTACTGGATGCAAAATCTGTATCCGCTGACACCTCTCCATAAACCGTACAGTTATCCACTAAGTACAATGCCTCTCTCGTTACTTGCTCGAAACTTGTACAAGCTTTCAAGTGCAAGTCCTTCTTGAGAGTGTCGTTCCTCAGTCCCTCAATAAAGAGAACAGATAGTCTGTCATCTTGTGGTCGTTCACGTACTGGACATCTCTCAATGTATTGTTTGAAGCGAAGTGAAGCTTCCTTCACTTTTTCGTGTTCTCTCTGTTTAAAAGCATATATTTGTGAGACCGTATTGTGCTTAATCCCTCGTTTTGAGAATTCCTCAGCAAACTCTCTTAGCAAATGGTCAATGTCATGGAATCCCCCTATGTTCATTGGTTGAAACCATGTCAATGCAGTACCTTCTAGAGTAAGACCAAATCCCTCGTATTGTGTATGGAAATCTGTTATCTGCTCAGCTCTTAAGACTTGCTTAAAGAGTGACACATGTGCATACGGATCTCCTGAACCACCATACTTCTTTGGCATACACTTGGCTACTTGAGATGGTCTCATACGTCTATGATCTGCTACCAATCTCATTGCTCCTGTGTCCGGCTAAAGCTTTCTCTAGCATCATGGACTTCATGGGTTACCCTTGTCGGTTCCTCTGCCCTGAATCTACTACTGGGAGGTAAATGTGATGGTTCCGCTTCAAACCTTGGACCTGGAGTGGTATAGGTGGGGATTGGAACTGCACTACCTCGATTCGTCTCCATTGACTCTCTGGAATGTAATGATCCCATTGGTCCGAGCTTCGAGTCCCAAGGTTGACTGAAAGAGTCAGCAACCTGAGTTCTTTGTCCTCCTGTTGTCATTGAGTTTTGCACTCCAGTTGTTGGTGCTGGTCTATGTGAGCTAGAAGTAACATAATACTGATGTAGTGGTCCCCCAAAGTATGTATATCCTTCTAATTCTTTCTTGCCCATTGTTGAGTATTGCCTGCCATACTTATCGTAAGCGGCAATTTTCACTTCCGATCCCTCTGTGTAGGTAAAGACATAGAGTCTTTTTTTGTTTGTCAACTCTCCGGTGTAGGGTTCTTCACATCTATAATAGAGATCTTGCTCCCCATTATTATATTTGTATAGCCCCACATAGATGTTATCAGTGTTGATCCTTGTAGTTTCATTCTCTCTTCTTAACCTCGCATTAGGGAAGTTCATTATTGGTGCTTTCTCCTCGAGTTCTTCATCTATTTTGGCTTTGGTGCCCATCAATCCCCACTTGTCCACAATGTTAGGGTTTAGGACTACCAAGTACATGGTACCCTCGTCATCTAGATATCTATCTCCGCTATAGCTCACAGGCACTAAGTCCTTGAACTCACTAGGTCTTTCTTCTATCTTTACACAATAGCGGTCCATTCCATCTTTGTAGATCTTGGCACCTTGCTCATTGTCGTACTGGTATTTTATGAACAATAGCTTCATGGTGGCGGAAGGGTTTGATGATCCTGCTGCCATATTTTCTCTGTTGTTCAGGTTCAAGTGTTCCAAGTTTTCGGTGAAAATCTCGTAAGACCTCTCCGAAGAAGTATCAGAGACACTTCCTTCAAAGATCGGCTCTAATGGTTGCACCCAACTTTGGTTTACACTTCCCTCGGTTGATATGACACTTGCTGGTTCCCCTTGTTTTGGTTGATTATTCCGGAGATTCCTGCCCGATCTCAAATTCATCAATTCCCTAAAGGACTGTAACTTTTCCGTCTCGGCAATTTGTTTTCCCCAAGTTTTTGTGGTTAGAATTGATCCAAACTGACTGATACTTGGTCAATTGTTTAATCTTGTCAGTTGGACAACTTCTGTTTCATCAAGTGAGAATTTTGTTACTGTTATGCTGAAAAAGACATTATACGCGTATGATGTCTTTTTTCACAGATTTTGACTATTTTGGTTATGCTCACTCTCAGTGACCCCTTTATGCTCTGTTCACTCACAAAATTCAGTTTGAACTCTGTTTGAGCAAGTTATGGCTAATTTAGGCTTTTCTTGGCAATTTTCCGCTTTTGACTTGTTTTTTTGGGTCAATTGTGATCCAAATGGGATGAAACTTGAAATATAACCTCTAGACAGCTATTACAATGGATCTGTGTTAGCAAAGTATCAAAATATGTCCAAAATTAGGTCAAAGACATCATACGCGTATGATGTCTTTTTCATCAATTTGGGTCCAAACTTGATATTTATGCTTCTTACGGTGCCTGTAACAATCTTGTCAGGTCAGATTTCAAAAATAAGCAGTGGAAGTGCCAAAAGACATTATACGCGTATGATGTCTTTTGTCCCAAATTTTGACTATTTTTGGTTTTAAGCCTTCTCCAATGTTTATAATTGAGTTTCAAGTGTTTTTGTCAGGTTTGAATGTAAAAACAAGATCTGAATCCAAAATTTCCTATTCCTTGCGTTTCTTGGACTCTGACTTGTCTTTTTGGGTTTCTTTGAGTGTTAATGCTCTTGTTTTAAGTTGATCTTAGGGTAAAACCCCCCTTCTAAACACTCTGGCAATGTCAAATTTTCAATTTTAGTCTCTGTTTAGGTCCTAAGACATCATACGCGTATAATGTCTAAAGTTGTAGATTTCCAGTTTTTCAGCACAGAACTCTTCCAATAGCTCTTTTAAGTGCTCAGCAACAATCAGTTACACAGAAAATTTTTCTGAACTTTGTTTATTGCATATTTCACTACCAAAGCGACTTTTTCAGTGATCTAACATGCAATCAAACACATCAAGCAAATAGAACACCAATCGATAGCTCTAGATCAGGATCAAATCAGGCCCTACCTAAGCTACTTCGAATCATAAAATGGATTTTTTGCAATTGAAAATATAAAGAGATTTACTACCACACAAGGAGTAGCAATTGCTTTTTATGTCAATAACCACTTAAACACCATCAAAAACAATCTAATCTAAACTAAACTAAAAATACTGTCAACACGGAAGACCCAGGAATACCCCACTTCCTAGTATCTCTCGAGACCTTCGGAGTCCACCACTCCTAGATCTTTTCTAACTAAAGTATACAAAGTAGTTTATACGACTCACCTCGTAGGATTAGTCTAAGGTCACCTACTTAGGGCTCTCGTCCCCGGCAGCGGCGCCAAATGTTAAGGCGGTTACGCCGCTAGCGGAAGCTAAATAGCGAGAACTCAACCAACAACAGAATTTGTCAGACGAGGACGGAGCTTGACCCGCAGGCGCATGGAAACAACTAGGTGGGTGTCAAATCACCTACTCGACCTTCTAATGACAATCACTACTAAGGAAATCAAATCTAAGTTCTAAAATACGCAAGTGACTGTAATCCGTACTATGAACGAATGCTATACGAAACAAGATCTAGAATCATCGAATCGATCTCAAACTCAAGGGGAAGTCTATACACTAGGTAAGAACAACACCCTAAAGACTTGAACTGCAAAATCAACCTATAACCACTCCGTGCGGTAAACGCGTATGAAGACAGGTCAAAAAATACAGGTGACCGAAACTTGACCCCGATGGTACTAATGCGTAGCTCTACTCGTTGTGGTTCTATAGATATGTTGCACGCTCTATTCCGACACACGAGTTGGAAGAAAACTCACACCGAAGCTCGTAGGAACTTACCACACGTAGAAGCCGATAGCGCGCACTCTTGGTATCTGTGCGTAGCTCTCACCGTTGCTAACACAATGGCGGTGTCGCTTCTCCAATGGCGGCCCCGTAGCTCGCGTAGCAAGGAGATAAGACTCTCTCTCTCTCTCTCTCTCTCTCTCTCTCTCTCTCTCTCTCTCTCTCTCTCTCTCTCTCTCTCAGACACAGTCACGGCGCTCAAAACTCACTTTGATTAATAATTGAATCCCCCTTAGGTTACAAAACTTTGGCTTATATACCTCAGCCTTGGAGGTGAGAACATCTCTAATTATTTACATCAGCAGGTGAAATTACGTCGGGATTACAGGCTGGAAACTCAATTGAGTCCCGTTACTTAATGAATGGCTCAAATCAAAATTAATGTCGGAAAGACATTTATTACAATCAATGGTTACAAAATGATGGGTGTGAGCAAAAATGTGGTTGTGATCCTCTGCTGGCTCAACACTCGGTGAATATTATGCTACCAATCACAATTAAAATAGACAAACATGGATGCAAAAAAGATAAGGGGCCATGCTAATGGACAAGAAACACCTGTTTGTTTGATGATCGCGCTTGATTTGAAAGTGGATGAGAGAAGGATTCCATGAAGGTCCAAATCCTAACCACAGCAACACGCTCCTGTACACACTAGGAAACACAAAGCATACCTCTAAGAGGCAGATCACTGGGAAAAAATGACTTTGCTAATCACTAAACTCTCTTATCGTACTAATCCTACCTACCCTCCATCACTTGAGTGATGAGGATCAAAGGTGTTTGATGACATAGGTTTCTGTTTCAATGTACTGGATGTGAATGTGTAGGTCTGGTCAATGTTATGACTTTTATTGTGCATACTCGTTTGCTAATTGCTCTTGCTCTTTACTTTTTTTCTTTTTTGTGAGTATAAGGCTTTATATATACATTCCCTAAGATTGGGAGATTGAGAGGTCAGGGAGGAAGGTTAAGAGGGAAGCAAGTGAATGATGGATGTCAGCAAACACTCCCCCCTTCCTTGGGTAGATCATACCGTTTGAAATGAGCTTGTCACCCTTTGAAACCAATTGTTCCAGTTGGTAATAGGTGAGGATTTTTGCCAGTAGTTTTCTATTACCTTAGGTGTCTCATCGAGTTGCAAGGGTGGTAAGGTACTCTCCCAGGATCGAACTTGAAGTGGTTCATCAGGTGATTCTTGAACACTCGGAGGTGTGGATTCCTTTGTAGCTTCATGGAGATCCACTATTGTAGGTGGAAGCTGTGGCGAAGCTTTTACCTCTATGGATGCATTACATGAGGAGCTAGAAGCTTCATGGGACTCCCCCCTTCCTGAGCTAATTGGGACAAATCGTTCTTTCTTTGGTACCCAAACTAGCTCTGGAGCGGGTGTGTAGCATTCTGTGATTTTTTTCTTTCCGCGATCGTTAATTTGTTTTGGAGCTACGGGATTGGGCTCACATGGGTCAGGTGACAAGTAAGAACACAATCTACGTTTTGGCACCCAGATTTGATCATTTCCTTTATAGTAGCCTTGGGCTTCCAATAGTCGTTTAGGAATCCAACGCCACGTTTTATTACTTTTTTTGGAGCGAGTGGTACGTTTCTTACAAGGCTTCTGTTTTTTAGCACTATCTATGGTCGTTAAGGAAACTTTAGGGACCCACTTGTATGTTTTCTTTGTTATATGAGGATGAGTCTTGTCAGAAGCTATATGCATTTCTTGTAGCATATTTAAGGGTACGAGTGGTGGCATTTCATCCCCCTCAGGTGTTACCCAGGGCGTCCCCCTGTTTCCCCAAGTGTCTATGGTTGCTGCTAAGTGGACCCAATCCACATTGTCTGGCTCAGTCATCCCAGGTAGTACATCCATATAAGGAGAATCTTCCCCAACATGAGTGTCCACTTTACATGTGTAACAATACTGCAATGGGGCCGAATGAACTGTGGTGTCAGATCTATGATCAATTATAAACCTGTTTCCTAGAGGATGTGCTCGACCAGTTACAAGATCTACTCGAATAACAGAATCTTGGAACTGCAAGTAGACATGGTTTTTAGACTAGTCGTGCACCATTTTTGCTTCCCTCATAAAAGGACGTCCTAAGATCATCTCCGATGCCATAGTGTGCTTGGAGAAATCCATAACAATGAAGGTAACTCTTATTTTTTCTCCAAAGACCTTGATCCTGAGATCTTCTAGCATCCCAATAGGCTTAACAATAGACCCATTGGCCATCTTTACTACTATGGTTGTGGTCGCAAGGTGGGGTCTTCCCATAGTTTCCCAGCAATTTTTAGTCACAATGCTAACCCCAACGCCACCATCAAGGATTCCCTTCACAGTTAATCCCTTGGTAGTGATTGGTATGGTTGCATTGCATTCATCTCCCTCAAAGTATTGTCTCAACTTGTTAAGAGGTATTTCTACAACAACAGGGTTCTCATCTAGGTTGGGTTGTGGATCTAAGTGTTCCTCCTCTATTGGCATCTCCCTAGCTCCATCCATCTGTGCATATTGTGGTAGCCCGACCTTCAGTTCTCCATTGAGGAAAGCTCGAAGAGCTAAGAATAGCTCAGGGTCTCCATATAGTTTGGACATGATGGTGTTTCTAACTTCGGAAGCCATGAAATCCATTAATTTGGCAATATTTAATGGCATCTTTGGGCCTCAGTCCCTTGACATGGGGAAGATGGGATCTCCATTTCTTTGATAGGGTCAGGTAGTCCCTCTGTAAACATTCTTTCCAACAAGAAGCGAGTACGCCCACTTTCCCATGACTTTAAGTCACCTTCTTCTTGGATGACACCAGGTATGGCTAAGGGTCTATGGACTTTCTGAGGTTGTTGTTGCGTAGGGAACATTGTATCTGTAATCGGGATCTGCCTAGGTGCTGGCTCTAGATCCCTTTGGGTATCTTCTACCAAACTCCTTAATTGATTGACTCACTCGATCTCCTCTGTAGGGTTTGGATAAGTTCCTATCTTTTTCTTGGATCCTAGCCATTGTGGCTCATGAAGATCTTCCTTGTTGGTTTCTATGTTAGAGGTCATTTTGGTCTCCATGGTTTTACCTGAATCAAAATCTTCCTCAACGTCGTTCATATATACGGGGTCATCACCAGTCCCTATGTTGGTCTTTGAACTGGGGTCTGACGTCGCTGCTTTTTGCGATCTCTTTCTTCGTGGTTTCTTCTTCTTTTGAGATTGGGCAATTGATGCCGTGTCTCTTTCTTTAAGAATATAAATATTTTTTTTGGAGCATCAATCGTGTGAGTACATTTACTGGTACCACAGGTGTACTTTGTGATGGCTCCTCGATAACCTCAATCAAGTTTAATGGCGTGATCTTCGGTGCATTTGGATTATTCGGACATTGGGCAATCAAATGATCTATGCCACATCAATTACACATGAGTATTGGCATTGTAGACGTGCTCGCTTGATTGATTTGCATTAGTGTGGCGTTCTTTTGTAGCCTAATAGGACACTCGGCTACATGATGTGGACCTCCATACTCATAGCATTGAAGAGGTGGTCTCTTGGCAGTGTAATTGATATTTTGGCCTCTTGCAGCAAGAGCAGCTACTTGATAGACAGGTTTGACTTGTCCCCAATAGTCCTCCATGTAGTATTGTGGACTTTCTTCAAGCGCATCCATCCATCCAAACAAGCAATAGATGACTCACAACCCACTTGATTCACAGAAGTGATTCTTGGATGAGGTGGTTGCGGTCCTAACACTGGAGGTGGTAAGGGTGTTGTTTGAACAACATTTTGGGTCCTAGGGACCATGTGTTGTGACGTTTGTTCAAGAGGTGAGGCCAGCATCAATGCAGGCACTTGAGGTGTGTCTGTCCATGCTAAGGTTGGTCTATTGGACATCGCGTGCTTAAATACTATGCAATCCTTAGCTGATGACCATACCTCCCACAGGCATTGCAATTGCCATTGAATTTCACTCTGAAAGTAGGGCACTCACTGGTACTATGCGGACCATAGCATACTGAGCACCATTGTTGCTCCCTTCTTGGATACATATGAGTGTTTTGTGGAGCACGATTGTCTCTAAGACTCTCTTGAATAGCCTTGGTGAGATCTGCTAAATTCATCTCAAATATCTTTGGCTCCTTAGCAATAGGCTTTAGGGTCATTGGTTGATGGCCCGATGCTTGCGAGCTAAAAGATTTAGGCTCAACAGACACTCTTTCTCATTGAATCATTAAATTATCCTCCAATTGGATCGCATTGGTGGTGACTACTTCCCAAGTGGTGATACCTCTAATGACTAGGCCATTGTAGATATCCTCATGTCGTAATCCCCTAATGAATCTATCAAGCAATTGATTATTATTGAAGCGCTCATTTGGATTACAACGAGAATTCAAATGCTTCAAACGATTAATAAAGTCTCTCCCCGACTCTTCTTCCTCTCGTTGGGCTTTCTGGAGCTGAGAGGCTACACCCCAAAGCACTCCCTCTCGTATGTATTCTTTCAAAAACAGTCTCCTAAGAGTAGGGAAATCGTTTTTTCTTCCACCCTTAGGGTTCTATACCAATCCCCTGCCTTCCCACTTAAGGTTAGGCTTAAAGCATTACTCTTATGCAGGTCATTGTGTTCTCCTAGAGAATCACATATTTGTTCAAACACTTCGATATGCTTTCGCACATCCGCGTCTCCAGTAAATTTTTATGTGAGCTTGGCTATTTGTACTGCCTTACTTCTAGGCTCTCTATCAGGCCTGTTACGCATATTCTCAGCAATAGATTGACCGATAGCTTGAGCAAATGTTGCCAAGTCACCTAAGTGAGCAGGCACCATGGATGAAGGCGCTCCAGAGACTACATGTGGAGTAAGTATTGGCATTAGGATTGGTGTATAGGAAGCCCTTGGGTTCTCCACGTTGGGTACGATGTTGTGCCATGTAGTGGTCCAAAGTTCATATGTGTGGCCCTAGGCATAGCAGACGTCGGATGTGACATGCTAATGCTAGCCGGTATAGTCCCATGGAAATAAGAACTTGGGTGTTGTGGTTGTGGAGCATAGGTAGTTGAAAGGAGAGGTAGGGACTACATGAGTACGTGGACCCATAGGTGTATACGATTGGCACACACTTGTAGGTACTGTTGTTACTGGCATTGTGCTACCATGTAGCGGTGCTTTACTAACAAATGAGGTCCATGGCGTGTTTCTTGGCATGCCCATCATTGGGGTAGGCATGGTAGCCATGGTGTCATCCAGGGAAAGATGAGCTAGACTTGGAAAGGTAAAGCTATCACTTGTGGGCTCAGATTGCACCGAGACCCCTGGAGAAACAACATATAGAGGATCCACCGGACTTACCGAGGGAGTCTCCATTTGCGATAAGGTCAGTTGTTTAGCCTTTCCTGTATCCAAGAATCTCATGAGACCCGTTGAAGGCATGTTGATCCCCTTGTTCTGTCTCTCTAACTCAATCACCCTATGGATGACCTCACAAACTCTTTGTTGTTGATCCTCCACACTAGTAGCACCCATTGTGGATTGTAGGACATCTAACCAACCCACGTGATAGGTGTGACCTGTGTATAGGTCGGTGAGAGTTTCCGTTTGTAGTTCGTACTCCCAGTTCTCATTTAGGAACACTCCATCTAGGATTGAGGTGCTAGGGGTGTTCTTTGAGCTAGATGCAATGTTGCTTTCTAGGGGTTGGCCCTTAAGTCAGGAGCACTCGATTGCTCTCTTAGCAAGGATATTGGCATAGGGGCTTTCGCTTTTAACTCTCTTCGTTGCTCCACCTTACGTAAGCTCTCGACTTCCTTTTCCCTCGCTCTGCAAGGATATACTGCTCAACCTCTTGCACTTCGACAAGGCTTCTACCATCGGGTAATAGGACCTCGGAGGAAAATAACTATGAAGAGTCAGGAGGTGCAGTGAATGAAGTATTCACATGCACACTCTCTAAAGGCATAGGGTCTATGTTGGTCATGAATGGAGAATTTACTTCCCCACCCCCCTCATTTACATCATTAGCTCCATGTGCGGAGCGAGTGGATCTACTAAAGGTTTCCTTCAAGTGGCTAAGCACGCTCGGCCTAGACCATGGGCCCATGGCATGCATGTCTTGGCTTGAGCTATCAGGATTAGGCATTGGGAAACCCTCCATGACGTCGTAGTCAGAGAAAGAGTCACTAGCCGCTATGTTCGGGTCTTGGTTTGTACTACCTTGGGTCCCCGTCGAGGGCCCAGAACCTAAAGTAGATGGATATTGAGAACTCGCGTAAGTCGAAATTCTCTCTCGTTGCTCCGTCTCTAGCACACGAAAAGAGCGCAGATGCATGTGCCTTTGGCACCCTACAAGCGTCGACGAATAACCTCGAAGGTTAACCGCTTACCTTTTTTAAGCGTCCGTTTTCACTCGTGTTGTTTATGTTTTTTTTTTTTTTTTAATGTTTTTTAATGTTTTTCAATGTTTTTTAATGATAGATTTTTTTTATTAAAGTGTGTCACTTAGAGGGTCGCTATCTGCTTTACAGCACAATTTTCGGGCATCTGAAGTTCCGTTGGTCCTCAAAAAATCGTTTTTTAGCTACGTGTGAAGCTAAAATTCGTAATTTTAAAAGGCGATAGATGCCTAAGCCTGAGCGTGAGCTTGGACTTGGGTCTGGGCATGGGTTTGGGAGATATTCTCGATCCCGGTCCTACCTTTAATTTTTTTTATTTTTTTTTGTAAGGATTTTTTTTTTAAAAAAAAAGGGATAAGGTCGCCGCGGCCTGCGCGCGAGCACACACACACACACTCTACCTACCTACTAACCACTAGTACACCTACTGTTACACACTAACACACTCTATTAGCTCTCTTAGATCTACTTCCTACTTACTGTACACAGAAAACTAACAACCTTATTACACAGAGAATAAACACAGTACCTTTGAAAACTCCATTAACAAAGAAAACTAACAACCTTAATACACAGAGAATAAACACAGTACCTTTGAAAACTCCATTAACAAAAAAATACACAGTATAACACCAAATCCCTCTTCTCAACACACACACCCTCCTTCCTTACCTTTCCTACAATAGAAATTGCACCACAAAAGAAGCACAGAGTGCCATTCAAGCTTAGTGTATGGAAATCCCCGGCAGCGGCGCCAAAAATGTGTGTGTATGTCGCACGTGTCAATGCAAGAAACTTGTTGATACACCATGTGCGAGCCACAAATGGCTCCAAGCACACAACAAGCATAAACTATTAAGCTCAAAGATGGCGTTGGTGTGTCACTCACCGCTCTACGCTTGCCTTCGTGGTGGATTCTTCGCCGCGATGAAGAAGAAGCTGCAGTCGTGCCGCGCTCAACCGCTTTGCCGCCGCCGTGCCGTCGTCGCAATGCTCGATCACACTCTCTCTCTCTCACACACACACACACACACATACATACACACACACATACACTCTCTCTCTCTCTCTCACACATACACACACACACACACACATACACACACACACAAGGAGGTGAAGAAGAAGAAGATGGAGATGGAGATGGAGCAAGAGCACTCTTCTATTGCAAAAATGAAAGAATGCATGAATTTTAGGTTTAGTTTACTTTTATATGAGCTCGCCCCATTCACACTTGGGTGCCCATGCTTAGCCAACTAACCCTTGAATGTTCCAGTTAGAGTGCGCCTCTCATCGACGATCACTCTGACCTTTTCCTATTGGAACGACTAGCCCGGTACCTGACTCTACCAGGTAAATAATACAACTTCCGTCATAGGCGATAGGGTGTCTGTGAGCCGTGAGGGTTGAGAGAGAGAGAGAGAGAGAGAGAGAGAGAGAGAGAGAGAGAGAGAGAGAGATAGTTCTATTATCGTCCTCGGAGGTCAAATATGACCTATGGGACCAAATGAACATGTCACGTGGTGTGAGTGGATGTCATAAGTGACGCTCGATGCTAAAAAATGGTTGAAGTGAGCATCGCAATAGAGAGTCCACATCATGGTTGGGAGAGGAAGGTATGTAGGGAGAGGTCATGGCTGAATATATGGGGAAAAGAGGACCTAATGTGTTAAAAAACTGAGCACTCAAGTAGTGTGTGGTACTCACTCTCTCGCACTTGACGAGGGCATAAGGTGCAAAGTCGATGAGACTCCTCGCCAGTGCCCCAACGTCCTGTTTCACAGCGTAGAGAATGGGAGCTAAGACGAATGGAGGCAATGGTGCGAATCACACTCAATGGGATGGGCTCAAGGATGTAGGGATGGGTTCGGTTACCGCGTTCGAAGAAGAAGAGAGATTTGTAGTTTGGGGCAATGTGTGTGGTGTAATAGCTGAAGCGAGAACCTCCGGATTTCTCCCAAGCCGTGATACATTGGCGTTCTAAGAAGGCCTCATTAACTTGGGAGTCGATTGAGGCATCCTTGACCAAGTGACATGCATCCCATCTTCCAAACCATTTCTTGATGTCAAGCATCCACCCCGAACTTAGTATTTTGCTCTTGCATGTCTTTTGGACCTTTTTCATATGCGATTCTAGGAAGTCGATACAAAGGGCTACGTTGTGTCTTAAGCATGTATTCCACAACCCTTTGTATGCCCAAGGCCTCAATGGGAAGCGATCCCGACTCAGGAAGTAAGAGCATGTAGGATGTTTGTGTCTTGACTTGGAGAAAGTTGGTGAGAAAATGCTTTTGGACATTCTCAAACTCTTTCCAAGTAGACTTCCCGATGCTACCACCCCACACCTCCACTCCAGAAAGAAGCACCGGTGTCACCAATGTGTCAAAGAGGTACTTTTTGAGAGCCCAACACTTGATCTCTCCAGCATTGCACATGTTCTCAAATGCATAATAAGCCCTCTTTCTGGCTTCCAAGCGACGCATTGCGCAATCCTTCTATCTATGATTGGATGGAGCCTCAAGGCCAAGGTACTTGAAGCTATCTACCACTACAAGTTGCTCATTGTTGTATACAATGCATGGATTTTCATCATTGAGGGTCTTTACAAGCATAACCTTGGTTTTGGATCCATTCATGATCAGCCCGCTATGTAGGCAAAAGCGTTCCAAGACACTCATAAGCTTTTGTGCATCTTCTAAGGTATGTGCCAAGAGCACTACATCATCGGCATAAAGCAAAAGCATGATCACCGCATTTCCGATCTTAACCTCTTCTATGCCTTCTTGTTGCATAAAATCAAGAACCATGCATTCCAATTCATCAATGAGTAGCCCAAAGAGGGTTGGGGAAAGTGGACATCCTTGTTTGATACCAATGGTGCTTGCAAAAAATTATGAAATTCCATCTCCCATATGTAGTCGACATATCACTTTTTGGTAGATGCGAAAGACTGCATGCATAAATTCTCTCGGCACTTGAAGGCTTTGCATACGTCTCCAAATATTTCCTCGCGCTACCATATCAAAAGCTTTCTTCAAATCCACAAAGCAACAATACAACTTTTTCCTTTCAATCGAGACGCTTCCATAAGAACTCGAAGAGTGACAAGGTGATCAATAGTGCTATGATGCTTTCGAAAACCTGCTTGGCCTAGCGCACGTTTGTCATTCTTTCAGCCCATGCACTTATCTTCATCTCCATGATACATCCAAATAACTTTGCCATCAAAGAACCAACCATTATAGTGTGATAGTTGTTCAAATTGTTTACATCTTCTCCTTTGTGCAAAGGTTTGATCCAATTTTCACTCCAATCATGAGGCATACCATGCTGAAGTGCAAGGTTAAACATATCGCATATCCAATATCGTGTTTTCTTGCTTGTCCATTTAATCATTTCAGCCTTGACAACTTGAAGGTCCCCTGCCTTGCGAGTAGCAAGTTTCTCAAGCGCGCAACATACATCTTCAATGGTAAAGAAGGGAGGCATAAACGAAAGGGAGCTACAACACTCCATCTTATCAACATTGGGTTGCTCATAGAGGTTTTTTCAATGCGTATACATATCCTCAAGAGTCAAGTCACCAAAGCTCTCAACACGCTTGCCTTTTAGATTTTACCAAAACTTGCCACATGCATGTGCTTTCTCTTGCGCTAAAAGAAGTTGTTTTTTGACTTCCCACCTTCTCCTCTTTTTTTGAACAAGTGTTTTGTATGTGTGTGAACGTTCCAAGTAACCTTCCTTGTCTTTGCTTGCATCCAACCTTCAGAAGTGTTTTTGGGCTTGACTACATTCAATGTCGAACCATTTCTTCTTGGTGCTACTCTTCTTAGATCTTTTGCAAGACACGTTTTTCACCGAAAAGCATTCCTTCACACAAGAGCAAATTACTTCTTTGAAAAATTTCCACTTGCATTCTAATGTTGGGCTCTCTTGATGCTCTGTCATGCTTAACATTTGGTCCACCATATCAACGTATATAAGTGATCGTTTGAAGTCTAGACATAGGTACAAATGATTCACATCATGATTGGAGGCTACATTCTCGGGTCTTTTACCACACTTGAGGTCAATACATAGCATCCTATGATCCGATTCCGGATTCCATTCACCAAGTGTAAAGCTTTGTATGCATTCTAGAGTGGCTTCCGAAAACAACATATAGTCAATCACACTATCACCATTGTGCTTTCTACATGTAAATTCATTGGTGCCTTTCCATAAAGATACACCATTTGCAATGAGCATTCCGGTAGTATTACACATATGTATAAGTGACTTTCCATAGTGATCCAATTCTTTCGCATCATTAGAACTTCGATTATACATGTATGAGTCATCCATTCTTCTTGAGACATGCGGCATGTTGACTTGTTGTGTGTCAAGTTGTAACGTATTTGTGCGAGCATTCATGTCTCCAAAGACAATGACTTCACCTTGGTCCTTGTAATGAGCAATGTCTTCCTCTAGTTCAACAAAGGGCTAATCTCTATCCATATCCAAGAGAGAGAGAGAGAGAGAGAGAGAATGAGAGAGAGTGACCAATCATAGCCATCTATACTTTTCTTTATAGAGATTGAGAAAAAGGAGTTTGCGCATCCTTTTCATGCATTGACTTGAGGTCATCACTTTAACCGCAATGCTAATTCGTCAACTACTATACCACGATGACAAGTCGTATGTGTATGCACGCATGAGCTCCATGCAAACTGCTATCCATCTAATACGTGTGTGTGTGTGTGTGTGTGTGTGTGTGTGTGTGTGTGTGTGTGTGTGTGTGTGTGTGTGTGTGTGTGTGTGTGTGTGAGTGAAAGAGAGAGACACACACGGAGAGAGAGAGAGAGAGAGAGAGAGATTTTATTATCGTCCTTGGAGGTCAAATATGACCTATGGGACCAAAGTTACATGTGATGTAGTATGTGTATGGCTGATGAGTGACTCTCAATGCTCTAAAATTGTGGTGATGAGAGTCGCAATGGAGAGCCCACACTATGGCTGGGAGAGGAAAGTGTGTAGGTCTAAGCAATGGCTGAAAATGTGAGAGAAGCAAGTCTGGATGTGACCAAAAGCTAAGAACTCTAGTAGTGTGTGGTACTCAGACTCTCGAACTTGCAGTGAGCATAATGTGCACAGTCTATTCGACTCTTCTCCATTGCCCCAACGCCCTATCTCGCATCGAAGGAAATGGGAGCTAAGCCGAATGGTTGCTATAGTACGTATCGCAGACAAGGGAATAGGCTCAAGCACGTAAGTGTGAGTACGGTTTCCTCTTTCAGCAAAGAACATGGTTTTGTAGTTGGGGGCAATATGGGTGGTGTAATGTATGAAGCGTGACCCACCGGATTTCTCCCAAGCCGTAATACATTGGCGTTGTAGAAAAGCTTCATTCACTTGGGAGTCAATTGAAGCATCATGTAGCAAGTGTAATGCATCCCATCTCCCAAACCACTTCTTTATGTCTTGCATCCATCCTGTGCTCAAGATCTTGCTTTTATGCGTCTTTTGAACTTTTTTGCTTGCTTCCCATGCAACTGTAGGAAGTCGATGTGAGGGGTTTTGACGCATCTTTATCATGTACTCCACAACCCTTTCCATGCCCATAACCTCAATTGGAAGAGATCCCGACTCAAGAAGTAGGAGCATATATGGTGTTTTTGTCTTAACTTGGAGAAAGTTTGTAAGAAAACACTTTTGGACATTCTCAAACTCTTTCCAAGTAGACTTTGAGATGCTCCTGCCCCACACTTCAACTCCATAAAGAAGAACCAGTGTCACCAATGCATCAAAAAGATACTTCTTGAGAACCCAACACTTAATGTTTCCCGCATTACACATGTTCTCAAATGCATAATATGCTCTCTTTCCCGCTTTCAAATGATGCATAGCACATTCATGCCACTTGTGATTGGACAGAACCTCAAGGCCAAGGTACTTAAAGCTCTCAACAACTTCAAGTGTCTCATTGTTGTACACAATACATGGCTTCTCCTTATGGTTTGTTTTCACAAGAATAACCTTTGTTTTGGATTCATTTACAATCAGCCCACTATGCAAGCAAAAGTTCTCAAGGACAACCATAAGCTTTTGTGCATCTTCTAAAGTGTGTGCTAGAAGCACTACATCATCCGCATACAACAAAAGCATGATTACCGCATTGCAAATAGTGACCTCTTCAATGCCTTGTTCTTGCATAAAGTCAAGTACTATTTGTTCCAATTGATCGATGCATAGACCAAAGAGAGTTGGTGACAATGGACATCCTTGTTTAACCCCAATAGTGCTTACAAAAATTTCTGAAATTTCTCTTCCCATGCGCAATTGACAAATCACCTTCTCATAGATTCGAGAAACCGCAAGCATAAACTCACTTGGCACTTGGAGTTCTTCCATCCTTCTCCACAAATTGTTACGTGAAATCATATCAAAGGCTTTCTTAAAGTCCACAAAACAACAATACAATCGCTTGCCTTTCAAACGATTTTCCTCCATGAGAACACGAAGAGTGACAAGATGATCAATGGTGCTATGGCATCGATGCAAACCCACTTGTCCCTTTGCACGCTTGTCATTCTCTTCAGCCCAATCACTCAATTTCATGTCCATTATGCACCCAAACAACTTTGCCATAAGAGACCCAATCATTATAGTCTGGTAGTTGTTTACACTCTTTACATCCCCTCATTTATGCAAAGGCTTAACCCAATTAGTACTCCAATCATAAGGCATACCATGTTGAAGTGCAAGGTTGAACATATCACACATCCACTCATGGGTAAAATCTCCCATCCATTTGATCATCTCCGGCTTGATACCTTGAAGATCTCCCGCTTTGCGAGTGACCAACTTTTCAAGCCCACCGTATACATCCTCAATATTAAAAAAAGAGGGCATACATGGGAGTGAACCATAAAATGGCATTTTTCTAGCATTTGCTTGCTCATATAATTGCCTACAATGTGTGTACATATCCACTAGACTCAAGTTACCAAAATTCTCAACCCGCTTGCCCCTCAAGTTTCTCCAAAATCTTCCACATACATGTGCCTTTTCTTGGACTTGAAAAATTTGTTGCTTTACTTCCCATCTTCTTCTTTTCTTTTGAATCAATGCCTTGTATGTATGCAAATGACTTTGATAGTTGTCTTTATCCATAGTTGCATCAAGCTTTATCAAAGACTTTCGAGCATCTTGACATTATTTATCAAACCACCTTTTGTGTGATCTATCTTTGTTGATACCATGGAGATGCTTTATGGCAAAGCATTCTTCCGCACACGAACAAATAGCTTTCTTGAAAGCTTCCCATTTAGTTTCCAATGGTGCATCATATTGAAGCTTTGTCATCCATAATTTTTGCTCAACCATTTCAATGTACATTGGTGCCCGTTTGAAATCCATACATAGTGATAACTTCTCTTTCCTTTGGCTGAGATTATCATGCTTAGTTTATTCTCCCATGAAAGGTCAATACATAAGGTGCGATGGTCGGATTCCGGGGTCCATTGACCAAACATAAAACTCTTTATGCGATACATGATGGCTTCAGAGAGTAGCATATAGTCAATCACACTGTCCCCATTATGTCTCATACATGTAAATCCATTGGTTCCACTCCACAAAGATATACCATTGGCAATGAGCATACCCGTGCTATTACACTTGTGTAAAAGTAACTTTCCATAGTGATTCGGCTCTTTCTCATCCATTGAAGTACGATCATACAAGTGAACTTCCTCCAACTCCCTTGAAATGTATGGCATATCAAATTGTTGAGTATCATGTTGCAATTTATTTGTGTGAGCATTCATATTCCCAAATACAATAACATCACCTTCACCTTTGAAATAAGCAATGTCTTCTTGTAAATCAGAAAATGGCTGATCTCTATCCATGCAAGCATAAAAGGGAGAATCATGATGAGGAATGTAGCAACCGGCTACAAAAATGGGTGCTCTTTTTGGTGTCATAATTTTTAGCCATACATAACGTTTGTACTTGTCATCTTTCACAATTGATACAAAATCTTCCAATCCTTTCTTAACCATACATGCTACCCCTCCTTGTCCTCTTCGTTGCTTGAGATTCTTTGACCACATCAATCAATGTACATTGTAATCCTCCAAGCCGTTAATCCTTTGTGTATCATGCTCCCAAGTTTCAACAAGAAGTACAACATCGGCTTTGCTTGTTAGTTCATCAATGCCAACCCCCGCATTCCATGGGTATCCATTACAATTCCAAAAGCATATTTTCAATTGTAACTTGATCTCAGAGGTCACGCATCCCTATTTGCGAGAGAGAGAGAGAGAGAGTGTGTGTTAAGGCGGTTACGCCGCTAGCGGAAGCTAAATAGCGAGAACTCAACCAACAACATAATTTGTCAGACGAGGACGGAGCTTGACCCGCAAGCGCATGGAAACAACTAGGTGGGTGTCAAATCATGTACTCGACATTCTAACAACAATCACTACTAAGGAAATCAAATCTAAGTTCTAAAATACGCAAGTGACTGAAATCCGTACTACGAACGAATGCTATACGAAACAGGATCTAAAATCGTTGAATCGATTTCAAATTCAAGGGGGAAGTCTATACACTAGGTAAGAACAACACCCTAAAGAATTGAACTGCAAAATCAACCTATAACCACTCCGTGCGGTAAACGCGTATGAAGACAGGCCAAAAAATACAGGTGATCGAAACTTGACCCCGATGGTACCAATGTGTAGCTCTACTCGTTGTGGTTCTATAGATATGCTGCACACTCCATTCCGACACACGAGTTGGAAGAAAACTCACACCGAAGCTCGTAGGAACTTACCACACATAGAAGCCGATAGCGCGCACTCTTGGTATCTGTGCGTAGCTCTCGCCGTTGCTAACACAATGGCGGTGTCGCTTCTCCAATGGCGGCTCCGTAGCTCACGTAGCAAGTAGATAAGACTCTCTCTCAGACACCGTCACGGCGCTCCAAAACTCTCTTTGATCAATAATCTGACTTCTTTTAGGTTACAAAAACTTTGTCTTATATACCTCAGCCTTGGAGGTGAGAACATCTCTAACTAATTACATCAGCAAGTGAAATTACTCCGGGATTACAAGCTGGAAACTCAATTGAGTCCCGTTACTTAATGAATGGCTCAAATCAAAATTAATGTCGGAAAGACATTTATTACAATCAATGGTTACAAAATGATGAGTGTGAGCAAAAATGTGGGTGTGATCCTCTGCTGGCTCAACACTCCCCCCCTCCGCGTTCATGTCGTCCCTGACATGACTTTTATGCTTGGTCAATAAAGTCCTGTCGTCTTGAGCATCTGCAAATGTGATTCGTATCGTAGGTTGCCGATGGTCAAGGTTGGGCCGAATATTTTGCTTTCGTGGGTGAAAAAGCCGGTGTAGAAAGCTTCTTCGAATGTTTGCATGTGGAAGCTAGGCAAAAACATAATCCTTTGGTATAGGAGGTGTAACACTTTTGGAGAAGGCTGCAATGAAAGATCGTACATCATATCAGTCACTGTGTCGGCCGTCGATAGTAGACTCGAGGTCGTGGCTTTTCTGGCGCGAACACTTCAATGCAAGCTAAGAGAGTCCTGCAGATTTTCTTGAGCATCTGACACGAAAGGTCAGGAGAGCCAGTAAAGAGCTTGATGGTGCCCGTTAGGGTTTTCACCATGTAGGCTTTACCTATTCTCTCTCCTGCCTTTGGTCCTGGCATCCTGGGGTAATTAAGCCAATTTGGCTTCTTTTCTGCAATCCTGCCATGCTCTTTCCAGTTTCTGACTCTTGGCACCGGGCAGAAGGTTGCATCCTCCCGAATCTCCTTTGGTGCCTCCACCAAGTAGATGAGGTAGGCTGGGTATTTGTTCAGCCAACCTTTCCTCCATTAGGTTGTGAATCTACTATCTTCTTTGATTGTTCCTCCTTTGTGATGTCGCCTTCGTAAAGAGCGACATATTGCTCCTCCTCTATTCTCTTTTTCGTCTTTAGCACTTCAAATTTCATCAAAGGGAAAGGCAGGCTGGGTTGCATCCACTGTTCATGGAGCACTTTTGTGTCTAGTCCCTGAAGTCTAATGGAGATTAGGAGTCTCCTCTCCCATTCCATTTCCGCCTTGGCACTCTCCTCTGCTGACTTTTCTATTTGGTCATGGAGCCTTTGTTCTTCTTCTTCAGAGATTCCTGAAGTCGAGGCCACCTCTTGAGCTGGGGCTGGATCTTCAATTGTGGTTGCCTCTCCAGTTTCTGGTAGCTCTATGGCTGCTCCACCTGATTCTTCTTGTGGTGTCTCTGTCTCTCTTCTTTGTTGCTCTTGTAGATCTTGGAGCTGTTTGCGGAGGGCCTCATTCTCTGTCCGTAGTGTTTGATTTTCTAATGTGAGCCTCTCCTCTGCGGCCAATGATCCCTCCGCAATGTGCAACCTTTGCACTTGCTCTAATCTCAGCTCTCTTTGTAAGCTTCGGACCTGGTCTTCCAAAGCTGGTATGATAACTCCCTCTTGTTCGGTTCCTGCTCTGCTAGCTCTAGGGGTAGTCCTGAGTCTAGTGATTGTTCTTTCTTGGAGCTCGACTCTCTCCCTTAGCTCAATGAGCTCATCCTTAGCCGCCTCCAAGTCATCCTCTATCCGCTCCCTTGCTTCCTGTGCACTTGTTACTTCTCTTGAAGCCTCGGCTAGCTGGAGTATCAAGCCGTCTCTCTCGTTTTCCGTGTCATAGAGTGATGCTTTATGACTTTCAGATTCAGTCATAGCATTCTCTAATTTCTTCTGCAACTCCACTTCCCTTTGTTTGGCTGTCTCCATCTCTACTTCCTTTCCCTTGGATCTTTCTTTTATCTTGCTGAGCAGTTCATGCACCATGTGCATGTCTTTTTCATCTTCATCTGTCAACTCTAAAGCTCTTTCTGCCACCACCTCCATTGGCTTTGGCTCTTCTAGTACGTTCGGTTCGTCCAGTTTCTCTTCACTTTCTTTTTTACTCTTTGTCTTTTCCTCCGTCCCTCTCCGTTCATCTTGTTTTTGTAGTGTGATCCCATAAATTGCCTTAAGGGCCTCTTCTTCAGTGTATCCTATAGCTACCAGATCCTCATAATCATTTCTCTTTTGCTGAACTGGATCTATCTTCTTTTCTTTGGTCTCGGCCTCTAGCTTTTCCAAATCATCTGTGTCCACCTCTACTGTGGTCTCCTCCACAATTTTTTCCGTCTTCTTCGGGCTTGGTACATCAGTCATAGAGGGATATCTGTCCTCAGCTTCCTTGGCTTTCCCTTTGTCGGCTTGCCCGTCTATCTCTTGAGGCTTAGTAGACTCATCTACTTTCCTTTTCCCCTTGTCGTCTTTTTTCAGCTCAGCTTTTAATTGTTGTACCTCCTCTTCAGTGTATGGCTCGACAGGTTGTTGCTCCAGAATAGCCTCTGACTCCTCATAAGCTTTAATATATTGATCGTATTGATCAATATGCGGCCTGGCTGAGCTAGTTCCGACTTTAGTGGGGTCTGGCACCCACTTTTCTTCAAAGTCACCCTTTAGAGCTCTTTCTGCTCTAAACTGCTCCACTAGTCTTTCCATTCTTGCCGCCTTCTGACTTTTGGTTTGCTTGGGAGAAACCTTCTTCTTTACTTTCTTCTTAAGCGGCTCGTCCACATCCTCTGCAGGTTCTGAAACTACTTCTAGTTTCCGGCGTGCTCTTGTGGATGCCCTCTTGGATACTTCGGGCTTTTCTTCCTCCTCGTCGGCTTCTCTAAACCACTCATTCTGGGAGGGAACCTTTGGCCACTGATCTCTAGCTCCAATAGCTTCATAAGCTATTCTTGTCAGAATTTCCGCTCCTCCTATGTACTTTGGCTTCTCGTTGTGCATGGCAATTACTTGCTCGTGGATGTGTTGAGCGTAATTCACCTCTTTTGGCATATTGCTCTTTAATGCCCATCTGATGGTGGTCACAATGGCATGGGGTGGTGTCGTGTACTTTTGCGGTCTCTTACTGCAAACATGGAGAAACTGGTTGTACAGTCGGCAAAGGGTTGCCGCTCTTGGGTCCGCCATATCTCCATAGGTTGCATTTTGCTTCTTGGGCCCATAGACCTCTATGGCCTCCCTTCTTTCCCTGACCAAGCTCCCTTTGTTGTGCAGCTTCAATGCGTCTGCAATGAGCTGTGGAGTGATCTGTACTTCTACTTTCTCTCCATCCATGGCTGTCAATGTGGCTTTTCCATCCTTCTGAATGGATGTTGCCAACTCGTACACTCTTCTTGTATCCACACCTGATGGTCTCGAGGTGAAGAAATTGTGCAAGTCTGCCCTTTCCAGGTACCTGCTGATGTCTTCTGACCTGCTATAATCTACCAATTCCTGTGGGATCATCGGTACATCCACCGCTTGCCCTTGAGGATCTCTGAAAGTCCCCTGATAGATCTTTATTCCCTCTTTCTCCAATACTGCTTCCTCCACCCAAGTTTTGGTTGGCTTGAGGGTTTCTGCTGGAATGTCAAAGGGTTCCGCTTCTGCAAAAGCATCTTTGATTGTCGGTCTTTTTCTCTTCGTTGCCGATGACTTGGCGGAATCCATGGATCTTGTAACTCCAATTTCAGAAGTTAGCGTCTTTTTAGCACTGAAAGCCGAAATGAAGCTTTTAACTATTCAAATGACTTGAAAATTGAAACATGAGCTATTCAGGGCCTAAGGATGCAAGGTAGGTGAAAAAATATGCAAAATGGGCTCAAAATCATGCTGGAAACATCATACGCGTATGATGTCTTTTGTGTCAAAATGACTTCATATTGGTTGTGCTTGTAGCTGATAGTGTACATGAGTATCATATGCTTGGATTTGAGTTTGGATCCCATTTGGTCAAGTTTTGGCCAGTTTAGTCCAGTTCTGGCTCTTGGCAAAATTTTGAAAGGGAATTGGATTTTATGATCCAAATTGGATAAAACTTGGTGGTTCACTTTCAAATGGCATGTAGATCACTTCTGTTTGGTGGTTGAAGCCCTGAGGTGCCAAAATCACATAGTGAGACATCATACGCGTATGATGTCTTTTAGTGCATTTTTGGACCAAATTTCTCTATAAGCTTGGATTTGGCTTTAGATAGGCTTATTCAGTGGATTTATGAAGTTTGGATAGATTTCGGGCTAAAAATGGCTCTGGAGACATCATACGCGTATGATGTCTTTTTCATCAATTTTGCATGGGATTGGTTCTGTGGACTCCCCATGTACTAGTGAAGGACTGTCCCTACTCAAATCTTGGTTTGGACTTGAGTATGTTGGATTTGGGCCAAAAATAGGCTTTAGGTGAAGGATTTTCCCTCAATTGGGCTAATGGGGTGATCCACTTGACCAAATGGTTCCAAATTTCATATGTAGCATGTATTAGATATATATAATGGATGTATGATGACAAATGAGCAGTTTTGGCTCTGTAAGTGCACATAGACATCATACGTGTATGATGTCTTTTGTGTCAAAATGGTGCTTTTTGGTTCCAGATAGCTTGTAGATGTGTTAATCAACAATCCTACAAAGTTTCAATGAGTTTGGAGTTATTTTGACAAAATTAGGACCAAAAATCACTTTTATGGCCTACTTTGCGTCTTTTTGGTTTTCCTTGGGTTTTCTAACTCCAATTCTCATGATACTTGGTTCATAGGATGTGATTAACATGTGGAATGAGGCTATGCACTCAAATGTTGAAATGGATGTGAAAATCATGCTGTGAGACATCATACGCGTATGATGTCTTTTCTTGAAATGTTGGTCTTTTTGTGCAAAGAATGCTTTGTGCTAGTGCCCTAAGCCCTGCTAACTAGTTTTCAACTTAAAAAGTCATCAGTTTAGCTAAAAAGCCCCTTATAGGCATTTCAGTCTCCGAAGTCGTCTTTTTGCCTTGGAGTTGAATTTCTTCAACTTTTCTTCTCGAGAGTTGCATTTCCAGCTCATTGGATATGTTGTGAAGCCATCTATTTGGTTGAACTTGACTTTGGCTCCCCGTTCTCCATCTTTCTCCATTTGGTTGCCCGAAAGCGTCTTTTTCACCATCGGTAAGTGAATCAGCTTTCTTTTGGGTTTTGCTTGCAAACATAAGTCATCCATGTATATTTGAAGCTGCTTGTGAAGTTTCATTTCATTCGGTCGTCAATTTCAGCCGTTATGCCAAAATGACGCTTTGTGTGTCCGCAGCCGAATCGGTTGTTTCGACCTACTTTTGGTGGTCCAAACCTGGAGATACTCCATGGTTGCATTGCCCTCGATGTTGTTAAGCTTCCTGAGAAGTTTTGTGTCGTTTCGACAACTTTTTCCTGTTTGCCTCTTGCAGGCTCTGTTGACCTAGGGTTTTTCCAGTCGTTCTTTCTCGAGCTTTGAGTGTTAGAAACCCATCTTCTATACTAGGGTAACCCACCTATAAGTTCTTGCAAGGTTTGGTTAGGCGGTTGTGCCCCTACCTAGCATTCTTCCCCATTCCCCGTCTGCTCTTGTTTCTTGGTTTTGGTCAGTTTTCGCGACAAAAGTTAACGATAAGCATCAAAAGCTTATGGCAACGAGTCTACCTCTCATGTCTGGTGTCCTCTGAGCTCTCGTAGCAGTCGTAGAAGGCTGTAGAAGGTTGGATGCTCCTGTGTGCTCTTTGCTCTCTCCAAGAAGGTAATAGTGGAAATGAGCTTGAAAGTGATGTGAAAAATACTTAACTTCGGACTTCCGGATCACTTGTTACCAAATTTGACATGTGCTCCTATCTCGTCGTGAAATGCACTTTAGGATTTGAAATTTCTCAATTTGGACTCCGTTTGACCTGTTTCTGAGAAATCTGTCCACTTTGCCAAAATTCTGTCATTTCGGGCTTTCCGCAACTTTTCCCGAATTGTACTCAATTTTTACCATGGGTTGCCCTTGTCATTAGGATCATCACCATCTATTCTTTTCTTTTTTCTGATCTCGTTTCACCTGCTTTTTTATTTTTCTTTTACTTTTATTAAGAAAATCATAAAAAATAAAGAAAAATAGCAAATTGAAGCCAAAAATTTCCAAACATACACAATAAATAGCTGGTAACCCTGTGTATATGAATATACACTTATTTGTGATTTCTGGACTTGGATTACCACTTTTTTCCACTTTTTAGCTCCAAAACACACTCTTATTTAGTGATATTTACACGTCTAGAGACCCAAATTCATCATTTGATCTCTTCTTGTTGCAAAACAAGGTATATAAGGGCATAAATATTATCAATATCCGCAATCAAACATAAAAATTGCAAAATCATGTAAGACACTGCCCTTGTAATATAATTTTTGTTTTTCTTTGTTTTTTGTCGCTTGTAGCTGCTTTGTAGCTCCTGTATACCTGTATACCTCCCCCCCTCCTAGTCTGAGTCCTCCCGGACGACTATGAAGTGTCTGTGGGCGAAGCATTGTAGTTGTTTTGGTCATAAGTTCCCAATGCAATTGTAGAGCGATGATACAACAGTCTTTCCAATAAAGCTGCTCTTTGTTTGATTGAAGGATTGGTGGTCGGGTTTTGGGTTGGTTTTGGCACTTCGGTAGTAGAATCAGTAGATGGATTCTTCTTTACCTTGTTGTTCTTTTTCACAATCCAAATCTGCTTCCGCTTCGCTTGTGCTTGCCACAAACTCTTTGCGACCCAAACCTGCTTTGTTCTTTGTGTTGATTTCCTCGCCTTGAAATACCTAGGAGTTTCCGTGGATTGTACTGAAGGGAGTTCCTGTTTACAAATCTTTGGGATCCAAATTTGCTTGCTATAGCTTTGTGCCGTCATGAACTTCTTTGGAATCCAGATCTGTTTCACTGTCCTTGATTGTCTGGAATCACTCTGTTGTCTGGTATTGAAGACTCTGTTTTCCACCTTTGTTTCTCTGGCACAACCTTTTTTGGTCTCCATACCAACTTTGACTCCGTTTTTTCCCAAGGTTGAGCTGTTATATTATTGCTTGTCTTCCTTATCCACTGTTGAGAGTTCCTCGTCGAAGAGCAATCCAGTTGTATAGAAACTTTTGGTTGCCATTGCTTCTTCTTTTTCTCTGGTTGTTGTTTACCTTTGTGCTTGGATTCTTCCTTTGGAGTTGGCTCTGCTCCTTTGGTGAACTTAACTGATTGGCTTTCACCTTCGTATTTGATAAGCACTGATTTAGAATTCCAGTCAATCATTGCATTGTATTGCTTCTGCCATGGTTGTCCTAGCAATAATGGATGTTGTGTAGCTTGGTCTTCAACCACGTAAAACATATGAGGATACACATACTGGTTAATCTGTATATGTAAAACTGTGCATCCGACAGTTTTGATTGAATTCTCAGAGTAACTCTTTAACTCTTGCTTGGCAGTTTGTAATTTAGTGTCATTTGTCAATTGTCTATACAAATTGAGTGAAAGTAGGTTAGTTTGAGCTCCTGAATCCAATAGTGATCTGGCTTTGATTTGGTTGGTTCCTACTTTGCATTCAATGATAGGTTCTTCTTTGTCATTATCCATTTCTGTTATACTGACTGCGTTTATTCGTATTGCTCCTTCATTGCGCTGTTTCTGACACAGTAGTCTTCTTTTCTCCATTCTTTCCTTCACCTCGGCTTGCGCTTCCTCCACAATCTTTTTCTTTTTTTGGACACGCAGCTTTTCTTGATGTATTTTGAGAAGCATGTCTTGGGTTAGCGGCAAAAGATACTTTTTCACTCTGCATCCACTAATCCAATTGGGCATTTCTTCTCCCTCTAATGTAGCAAGCTTGACGGCTCCACTTGGTGATAGATCTTTAATCACCAGAGGTCCCATCCCTCGCTTTTTAAGCTTCTTAGCATGCTGTTTCAGAGTGTAAACTAGGACATAGTCCCCAACCTTAAACTCTTTAGTCCGCACATGCTTATCAAAAAATTCCTTTTGTCGCCTTTTTTGAGCGTAGATAGAAGCTACTGCTTTTAGGCGAAGCTCGTCTAGCTTTTCCAGGTCATCTATTCTATCAGAAAGCTCGTGCCCTGTCCACTCTAGATCCTTAGCCACCCTTAAGGTTGAAATCAAGAATTCTATTGGTAAGATAGCATTTAGCCCAAAAACCATGTTATATGGGGTCGTTCCTATTGATGTTTTATATGCTACCCTATATGCCCATAATGTTGAATGCAACTTCTGGTCCCAGTCAGTTCTCGACTCAGATACAATCTTCGTGAGGACCGTGCATATGGTTTTGTTTGTTGCTTCAGCTTGTCCGTTTGCTTGTGGATGATACGGGGCTGATTTCCTATGGATTACCATGAATTCATCTAGAAGGATCTTTATCACTTCATTTATAAAATGTGTGCCTCGATCACTCACAATTTCTATTGGCAATCCATATCGTACAAAGACGTATTCATATAGAAATTGTGCCGTGGTCCTGGCATCCGCTTTTTGAGTTGCCTTTGCTTCGACCCACTTTGTTAGATAGTCTGTAGCCACAACGATGTATTGTGCATGAGTCTTATATGCAGGAGGTGAAATGGGTCCGACATAATCAATCCCCCATTTTGCAAAAGCTCTTGCCCCCATCATTGGTCTAAGCGGCATATCATCTCTTTTAAGTGGTACTTTGGTCCGCTGACAGTCATCACACCGTTTAACGTATTCCTCAGCGTCCATATGTAATGTTGGCCACCATATTCCTGCGGCTAAGACAAGTTTTGATGTCTTATCACCTGAGAAATGGCCTCCACCTACTCCTCCATGAGCTTGCTCTAGGATTATCACATACTCAGACTCTGATGCGCAAATCCTAAGCTGGTTGTCTTTACCTCTCTTATAGAGTTGATCTCCTATTAAAGCATAATCTCTAGCTTCTGTCTCTACAGATTTCTGACGAGCTTTTGACGTTCCTTCTGGGAAAGTTCTATTTGTGAGATATTCAACAATATACTGACTCCATTCCGGAGCGATCATTATCTGATATAATGTTGAATACTCTGCTGGCGGTTTTGATGAACATACAATACATACAGTGACATATTCATGTACGCTTTCTTTCATTCCTGGCCAATAGACTCCCAATTGTAACAAATTCCT
Source organism: Adiantum capillus-veneris (assembly GCF_014529385.1). Taxonomy (NCBI): domain Eukaryota; kingdom Viridiplantae; phylum Streptophyta; class Polypodiopsida; order Polypodiales; family Pteridaceae; genus Adiantum; species Adiantum capillus-veneris. The sequence goes on along the minus strand of NC_140959.1, from coordinate 54,660,940 downwards.
ATATGTGTTCCTTCTTGAACAATGAAATGCACATTCCTGAACATGTGCTTCGCGCAGATATATATTATATTCCTCAGGATTGATGCATAGTCGTAAAACATGATCATTTCCCAATTGATACAACCTTCTGCAACCAATTGAAGATTCTTGGATTGCTGAATAGCAATATGTTTCTGGTTGTATTCTCTTCTATCAAACTCTCCTCCATAGGTTAATAGGCTAACGACATTTTGAGACCACTTCGGTATCATTTCTATGTTGAACAAGTACGCGTCTGGCATGTCGTCATCTACTCCTATAGGGTCTTCTCCATTCGTCAATCGCGAAAGATGATCAGCTCTAAGATGTGTTTTTCCTTTCTTTACTACTACCGTGAAGTCGAATTCCAGTAAGATAATGAACCATCTCACTATTCTCCCGGTATTGCATGGTTTATTCACTAGGTAGAGCAAGGCTTGGTGATCCGTAAAAAACACAAACTTGTTGGCTAGAAGATAATGCCGAAATTTTTTCACAGCATATATCATTCCTAATCCCTCTCGCTCTGTTGTGGTGTAATTCTTCTCTGCATTGTTGAGCTGTCGACTGGCGTAACAGATAGGAAAATCCATGTTTCCTTCTTCTGGCTGAGCAGAATGCATCCTATTGCATATGCAGAAGCATCTATATGCACATGGAATATCTTCTCCCAATCTGGTGATTTCAAGACTGGAGCAGTAATGAGTGCCTCTTTCAATTTCTTGAATGATTCCTCACACTCCTCTGTCCATTCAAAGTTCACTATTAGCCTGTAAAGTGGTTGGCCTATTATAGCGTACATGTAAATGAATCGTCTATAATATCCGCAATGTCCCATAAAGCTCTGTACTTGTTTCGCATTGGTTGGTCTAGGCATATCCACTATAACTTTTATCTTCTCTAAATCCGTGGATATTCCATTTTGTGAGACAATATGTCCCAGAATTCTGCCCTGTCGGACCATAAACACACATTTCTCAGGATTGAGACAAATGCGATATGTCCTACATTTCTCAAATACTTTTCTTAGGTGTTCTAGATGCTCATCTCTCAGAAGAGAATGTACACATAAGTCATCCATGTATATTTCTAGAAACAACCTTAAGTATTCTTTGAAAGCATGTGTCATCAGCCTTTGGAAGGTTGCGGGAGCATTGGTTAGACCAAAAGGCATAACCCGATAAGCATAAATTCCCCACTCCGTTGCAGAAGCTGTTTTATGTTGATCTTCCAGTGCTATGGCTAGCTGGTTATATCCTGAAAAACCATCAAGAAAGGAGTATGTTGTTTTCCCTGATACACGCTCTAGAACATGATCAGTTATCGGCAAGGGATAATTGTCCTTGATTGTTGCAGCATTCACTTTCTTTAAGTTGACACACACTCGGAGTTTTTCGTTCTTCTTGGGTACCACCACAATCGGAGATACCCAATCCGTGTGTTCAATCTCGTATATGAATTCAGCTTCCATTAGCTTATCTATCTCTTCTTTGATTCGCTTAGCAAACGTATCATTATATGTGTATGGTCTCTGTTTGCTAGGCTTTGCATCTTGTTTTAGTGGGATTGTGTGTTGGCATATCGATGGGTCAACTCCCTTTAAGTCCTTATAAGACCATGCAAACACATCCCTGTACTCTCTGAGAAGACTCAAAAGTCTCTCTTCCTCGCCTGGAGACAAATCTGTGGCTATGTACACCGGTCTAGGTGTCTCACCTGGAGCTGCTAAATCAACTTTTTTTGCATCTTCCGGTCCGTCATAAGATTCGTTCTCCCTTCTCTCTCGAATAGGTTGGGTTAATACCACCTTCCTATCCTCTATTGTGAATTTCCTGTAGTGAGAGGGAACATCCATGTTTTCCTTGATTTTGGCGTTTTCGTCCTCTCCACTCTCAATTTCTGTCGTCCAAACTTCTTTCAGAGTTTTCTTGAGCTCTCTGTACTTGTTTCTACGTTCTAACTTGGACTCCGTGTGTTCTTTGTTGCGCTTGTTCTTTTCTGATTTTTCTGTTTCAGTTTTCGTTTCATTCCTTTGAACTTGATTTCTTGAGCTTCTTTTGTCTTTTCGTAAGCTCTTTTGATCATTGCCTCTCATTCTTCCAGAAATCTTGTCCTTAACACAATCTTCTGCCTTTACTAGCATTAGGAATTGATTTTTTTTCCTTATTCTAGGCATCGGATTGGTTCTAACCCCTTTTGTTTTTCTCTTTGCTCTATAGCGTTTCTGGTGTTGTTTAGTTTGGTTCGGAAAATCATAAAATCGGACATCCGTTATAGTTTCTTCGTTTCCGCTTGAATTGTCCGTTGACTCGTTGTCTGCTTCATTTCCCCACTCTGGATGATAGGGAATGTCGTGAAACACCTCTTCTTCATTTTCCTTTTCCAGTGTATCGTTCTTTTCAGTTTCTTTTTCGAGTATCGTTCTCAACATGAAGTATACGGAACCACGTCGTACCCGTCCTTGTCGCAAAATTTCGTTGTGGGACCATCCGGAATTGCACAAACATCTAGGGTTGCTAGAATGTGTGTCCATTCTAATGGTTCAAGCGTGTCCTCTGGAAAGGGTTCTCCTATATAAGTTTCGTCTTCGATAGCCCTTTCTAAAACATATTCTTCTCGCCTCAGACTTCCACATTTCGAGGCTCCACACATCCATAACTCCTTGGGCTTACCTAACCACGCTGGAAATTCGGATCCCGCCAAAGTAGCTGAATCAAACTCCTCTACCGATGTTCGGTTCACATCTTTGTAGCTATGGTCTTTCAGGTTCACACGTGTAGTGGTTTCCATATTTCTCAGGTATATGTGATCGTAGCCCCAATCCTGGACCATTTTCAACTGTCTCATGAATGGTCTTCCCAGTATGATATCATAGTTATTCTCCTTGCCAAAATCGACAATAGCAAAAGTATGTTCGTATTCAATGCCGCAAGAAGTCACTACGACTTTCTCTAATAACCCCATAGGTTTCTCCATGTGTCCATCTGCTAATTGGAGTTTCAACCTAGTCTTCCTTATTGCTGGTTTCCCCCATTTTTTCAAGATTTATTTTGTAGCAATGGCTACCCCAACTCCGCTGTCTAGTATTGCCATTGTGTTCACTCCTTGGAATTCAACTGGTAAGGTTGTATTCCCCTCTTCACCTTCGCAATACTCTCCGACCTTGTTTAAGGGTACAGGATTAGCGTTCTTTTGTGGTTTGCTCAGCTCTTGTATACCCTCTTGCAGTCTCGATGTTGGGTCTTTTATCCCAAATTTCTCCAAGCATTTTCCTATTGTGGTCCACATATGTGGTCTTAACCTCAAAAGCTCAGCTAGAGTGATAGTGCATGTCACTGGTGTTGACAAGATCTCTATCAATCCTTGCGAGTCCATGACTTTTTCTGATGAGATTCTTCGTGAGGGAAGTGCTCTAATCTCGGATTTTGCTTCATACTCTCCTAAGTATGAAGGTAAGGTTTTCAGTGAATGAGGTTTGCTCTCCATTGTTCTAACAGAGCCCCCATCTCCCCAGTAAGATTGCAGATCCAAGTCCACTTGAGATCCTGCCTCAAATTCCACTATGGGAGGATTCCTGATGTCCTTTTCCCAATTTGTCTGATTAGCTTGGCAACTTAGCTCGTTTGCAAAGTTTGCCTCTCTCACTTGTTTCCAAAATTCATTGTAATCCTCATCTCTTCCGTAAGACCTCTGTATGACTGGATGAAAACTCTCTATCTCCTGATCGGTTGTGTTCAATACTATGTGGTCATCCTTGTGTGTATTTTCAGGCTTTTGTGCACTGGGAGTCTTTTCAGCTACCCGTGAAATGATAGTCTCTTGCTGAATTGGGTTTTCCGTTCCACAATTCATTGTTTCTCTTGGTGGTTCTAATAAGGCTTGTGCAGTCTCGATCATTCTCTAGCACATTTCAAGTCTCTGCTTTTCCAATTCCGCGTTTGGGTATGTCATCCACCTCTGTTCTTGTGTTTGGTTGTTCTTTAACCTAGCTTCGTAAGCTCTCATCAGTGCGTCCAATGGTTCGTGTACTTTGTCGACTAGCACTGATCCCCCTGAGCTTAAGCTCGTTGTTTCTTTGATACTCTTTTGTTTCGTTCTTTCCGGGCTCATCTCTCGTTTCCCGTTTTGACTCTCAAGTTTTTCTAATCTATCTTTAGTTCGCTTTAGTTCCTCAGCTAGAATAGCGTCTTCACGTTCTTTTCTCAACTTCATGCGTGCTTTTCTAGCTTTCCATGTGTTTCTTTGACTCCGCGGTCCTTGACTAACCACTTCAGTCGCTAACTTTCCATTCTCAGGTTCTCTAGTGGTTTTCTTAGCTTGAGCTCTAGTAACAACTTGCGTTGGTATCAGAGTTTCATTTTCAGACCCACTGCTGGTAGGAATAGTTTCTAGCATATTCAATGTCGTCTTTTGCACTTTGTTTGGATTCTTTGAACAATCCTCAATGAAGTGAGTAACCCCACACTCAGTGCAATAAGCGTTAATTCTAATGATTTCGTATGTGGACAAACATTCATCAGATGGTCACCTCCACACTTGTAACAGGGTCCTAGTGCTGGTCTTGGTCCCACTTGATTCGTCCTTTGTGGATAGGATGGTCTTTGTCCTGTTAACCCTCCATGAGCTAAGAACATCAATGTTCTTGCGTCCAAATTGTACCTCTCTTCATCAAAGGCACTTGTAACTGTTGGTATTCCAACATTCCCAATCATGCCCCATGGTTCTGGTTGTTTGGGTTCTTCTGGTGGGTAATACACAGTTGGAGACATGTGTGCACCAGATTCTTCATAATAGGCTTGAACAGGCACTAAGGCTTGTTCTTCCTGATTCTCTAAGGTTGGTGCATATCTAATGCCCACTGGTCTTGCTCCTGGTAAAGGTGGTTGTTGTCCCAATACTGGTTGTGGCCTTTCTATCCCCATAGGTCTTGGTACATTTCCCGTTGGGTATCGAGGTACTGGATGTACTTGAGGTGGTGCTAATTGAACAGGAGGTGCATACTGACGCTCCCTTACATACCCTTTGTTGTAATAGCACTCCTCTGTTGGATGGTTTGTCCATTTTTGTTCAATAGCACACCATTTCAGTGGTTTTGGGAATGGTTTTTGGTATGGTGCCATCCTTTTTAGAGCCTGTTCTATCATTTGCTCTACATTTGGCATGGTTGTTGTTTGAACATTCTTTTTAGTGGTAGTCTCGCTCACTACGGAGGAAGAGCTACTGGATACAAAATCTGTATCCGCTGACACCTCTCCATAAACCGTACAGTTATCCACTAAGTACAATGCTTCTCTCGTTACTTGCTCGGAACTTGTACAAGCTTTCAAGTGCAAGTCCTTCTTGAGAGTGTCGTTTCTCAGTCCCTCAATAAAGAGAACAGATAGTCTGTCATCTTGTGGTCGTTCACGTACTTGACATCTCTCAATGTATTGTTTGAAGCGAAGTGAAGCTTCCTTCACTTTTTCGTGTTCTCTCTGTTTAAAAGCATATATTTGTGAGACCGTATTGTGCTTAATCCCTCGTTTTGAGAATTCCTCAGCAAACTCTCTTAGCAAATGGTCAATGTCATGGAATCCCCCTATGTTCAGTGGTTGAAACCATGTCAATGCCGTACCTTCTAGAGTAAGACCAAATCCCTCGTATTGTGTATGGAAATCTGTTATCTGCTCAACTCTTAAGACTTGCTTAAAGAGTGACACATGTGCATACGGATCTCCTGAACCACCATACTTCTTTGGCATACACTTGGCTACTTGAGATGGTCTCATACGTCTACGGTCTGCTACCAATCTCATTGCTCCTGTGTCCCCGCTAAAGCTTTCTCTAGCATCATGGACTTCATGGGTTACCCTTGTCGGTTCCCCTACCCTGAATCTACTACTAGGAGTTAAATGTGATGGTTCCGCTTCGAACCTTGGACCTGGAGTGGTATATGTGGGGATTGGAACTGCACTACCTCGATTCGTATCCATTGACTCTCTGGAATGTAATGATCCCATTGGTCCCGGCTTCAAGTACTAAGGTTGACTGAAAGAGTCAGCAACCTGAGTTCTTTGTCCTCCTGTTGTCATTGGGTTTTGCACTCCATTTGTTGGTGCTGGTCTTTGTGAGCTAGAAGTAACATAATACTGATGTAGTGGTCCCCCAAAGTATGTATATCCTTCTAATTCTTTCTTGCCCATTGTTGAGTATTGTCTCCCATACTTGTCGTAAGCGGCAATTTTCACTTCCGATCCCTCTGTGTAGGTAAAGACATAAAGTCTTTTTCGGTCTGTCAACTCTCCGGTGTAGGGTTCTTCACATCTATAATATAGATCTTGCTCCCCATTATTATATTTGTATAGCCCCACATAGATGTTATCAGTGTTGATCCTTGTAGTTTCATTCTCTCTTCTTAACCTCGCATCAGGTAAGTTCATTATTGGTGCTTTCTCATCAAGTTCTTCATCTACTTTGGCTTTGGTGCCCATCAATCCCCACTTGTCCACAATGTTAGGGTTTAGGACTACCAAGTACATGGTACCCTCGTCATCTAGATATCTATCTCCGCTATAGCTCACAGGCACTAAGTCCTTGAACTCACTAGGTCTCTCTTCTATCTTTACACAATAGCGGTCCATTCCATCTTTGTAGATCTTGGCACCTTGCTCATTGTCATACTGGTATTTTATGAGCAATTGATTCATTGTGGCGGAAGGGTTTGATGATCCTGCTGCCATATTTTCTCTGTTGTTCAGGTTCAAGTGTTCCAAGTGTTCGGTGAAAATCTCGTAAGATCTCTCCGAAGAAGTATCAGAAACACTTCCTTCAAAGATCGGCTCTAATGGTTGCACCCAACTTTTGTTTACACTTCCCTCGGTTGATATGACACTTGCTTGTTCCCCTTGTTTTGGTTGGTTATTCTGGAGATTCCTGCCCGATCTCAAATTCATCAATTCCCCTAAAGGACTTTAACTTCTCCGTCTCGGCAATTTGTTTTCCCAAGTTTTTGTGGTCAGAATTGATCCAAACTGATTGATACTTGGTCAATTGTTTAATCTTGTCAGTTGGACAACTTCTGTTTCATCAAGTGAGAATTTTGTTGCAGTTATGCTGAAAAAGACATTATACGCGTATGATGTCTTTTTTCACAGATTTGGACTATTTTGGTTATGCTCACTCTCAGTAGCCCCCTTATGCTCTGTCCACTCACAAAATTCAGTTTGAACTCTGTTTGAGCAAGTTATGGCTAATTTAGGCTTTTCTTGGCAATTTTCCGCTTTTGACTTGTTTTGGGTCAATTGTGATCTAAATGGCATGAAACTTGAAATATAACCTCTAGACAGCTATTACAATGGATCTGTGTTGGCAAAGTATCAAAATATGTCCAAAATTAGGTCAAAGACATCATACGCGTATGATGTCTTTTTCATCAATTTGGGTCAAGACTTGATATTTATGCTTTCTACAGTGTTTGTAACAATCTTGTCATGTCAGATATCAAAAATAAGTAGTGGATGTGCTAAAAGACATTATACGCGTATGATGTCTTTTGTCCCAGATTATGACTATTCTTGGTTTTAAGCCTTCTCCAATGTTTATAATTGAGTTTCAAGTGTTTTTGTCAGGTTTGAATGTAAAAACAAGATCTGAACCCAAAATTTCCTATTCTTTGCATTTCTTGGACTCCGACTTGTCTTTTTGGGTTTCTTTGAGTGTTAATGCTCTTGTTTTAAGTTGAAATTAGGGTATAACTCCCCTTTTGAACACTCTGGTAAAGTCAAAATTTCTGTTTTGGTCTCTGTTTGGTCATTTAGACATCATACGCGTATGATGTCTAAAGTTGCAGATTTCCAATTTTTTGGCACAGAATCCTTCCTAAAGCTTTCTCAAGTGCTCAGCAGCTCTCAGATAAACAGAAAATTTCTCTGACTTTTGTTTATTGCAAGTTTCACTACTAACTCGACGGTTTAGTGATCTAACATGCAATCAACCATATCAAGCAAATACTCCAATGATTACTAGCTCCAGATCAGGATCAAATGAAGTCCTACCGAAGCTATTCCTAATCATAAAATGGGTTTGGTAATTGTGATTTTAAAGAGATCCACTGCCACTCACGAACTAGCAAATTCTTCTTCTATCAACAACTACTCAACACCAACAAAACAACAAACAAATCTAAGCTAAACTAAAAATACTGTCAACACGGAAGACCCAGGAATACCCCACTTCCTAGTATCTCTCGAGATCTTCGGAGTCCACCACTCCTAGATCTTTTCTAACTAAAGTATACAAAGTAGTTTATATGACTCACCTCGTAGGATTAGTCTAAGGTCACCTACTTAGGGCTCTCGTCCCCGGCAGCGGGCGCCAAATGTTAAGGCGGTTACGCCGCTAGCGGAAGCTAAATAGCGAGAACTCAACCAACAACATAATTTGTCAGACGAGGACGGAGCTTGACCCGCAGGCGCATGGAAACAACTAGGTGGGTGTCAAATCACCTACTCGACCTTCTAACGACAATCACTACTAAGAAAATCAAATCTAAGTTCTAAAATACGCAAGTGACTGAAATCCGTACTACGAACGAATGCTATACGAAACAGGATCTAGAATCGTTGAATCGATTTCAAATTCAAGGGGGAAGTCTATACACTAGGTAAGAACAACACCCTAAAGAATTGAACTGCAAAATCAACCTATAACCACTCCGTGCGGTAAACGCGTATGAAGACAGGCCAAAAAATACAGGTGATCGAAACTTGACCCCGATGATACCAATGTGTAGCTCTACTCGTTGTGGTTCTATAGATATGCTGCACACTCCATTCCAACACACGAGTTGGAAGAAAACTCACACCGAAGCTCGTAGGAACTTACCACACATAGAAGCCGATAGCGCGCACTCTTGGTATCTGTGCGTAGCTCTCGGCATTGCTAACACAATGGCGGTGTCGCTTCTCCAATGGCGGCTCCGTAGCTCGCGTAGCAAGTAGATAAGACTCTCTCTCACACACACTCTCTCTCAGACACCGTCACGGCGCTCCAAAACTCTCTTTGATCAATAATCTGACTTCTTTTAGGTTACAAAAACTTTGGCTTATATACCTCAGCCTTGGAGGTGAGAACATCTCTAACTAATTACATCAGCAAGTGAAATTACTTCGGGATTACAAGCTGGAAACTCAATTGAGTCCCGTTACTTAATGAATGGCTCAAATCAAAATTAATGTCGGAAAGACATTTATTACAATCAATGGTTACAAAATGATGAGTGTGAGCAAAAATGTGGGTGTGATCCTCTGTTGGCTCAACAGAGAGAGAGAGAGAGAGAGAGAGAGAGAGAGAGAGAGAGAGAGAGAGAGAGAGAGAACACCATTTTAGATAATTTGGGATAATCCCGTTTCCCAAATTCTAAATGTGTATGTTAGGATTGTGTTATTTAATGATTTCTAAGCTCTAGTTGCCTTTAATTTAGATAAATTATCATGATTGTATGAGTTTATTTTAATTTCTCTACTATAAAATTTAAGAATAAACCTCCAATATAGTTTTTGGAAAGAGGATTTGTGTGACATCAGTGCTTTTCAAAATTCAACAAATGCTTCTAGAAGTAGCTTCTCAAAAAATGAGGTGTCAAGAAAACCAATGGATATGATTTTAAAGCAGCATATAGATTGATTACAGCAATTAAAAAAGATAATATGTAAAGGCAAATACTATTAAACACTCTTGTCATAATTTGGTGACCTTAATCCATGTATAACAAAATACTTGGTCATGGTTTTGTAGCATGCTATCAAGTTTTAAATACACGATAATTTAAACAACATTCAAACTAATATTTCACACTTAAAAAGTCAAAACAATACTATATAGTATCCTATGGCTATAAGACCATGAGATTCCATCTATTGCACCTATGGCCTTAAGGCCATATGGTGCTCTTTGTAGACATGTCTATGACTTTAATATGTCTCTTTATGACCTCAAGGCCATAGGGTTAGGATTGTTAGCTGGTCCCAACGTATAAAGAGGTCCAGTCCTTCAAAGCCATATGGGACTTTATTTATGTGCCACCCTATGTCCCTAAGGCTGTAGGTTGTCTTAGGGCCACAAGATGTTTTTTATGCCAATAAGAAACCCTTCTATGCTCTATGTTGGCACACTATGTCCCCAGGCGCACAATGTGTGTCTCGTATGCTAGTTAGAAACCCTTTATTCTATATGTTGTCACCATATGGCCTTAGACCATAGGGTGCCCTCTGTGCTAGTAAGAAATCCTCTATACTCTGTGTTTGCACCCTATGGACCTAGGGCCACAAGGTACCCTCTATGCTAGTAAGAAATCCTCTATGCTCAATATTGAGACCATGTGGCTCCAAAGCCATAGGATATCCTCTATGGTAGTGAGAAAAACCCTCTATGATCTATGTTCACAAACAATTAAAAAATCTAAACAATACTATAGAGTATCCTATGGCCCTAAGACCATAAGATGTCATCTATTGCACCTATAATTCCATTTGGTATTTTATTTAACTATACAAAGTTAGATGAGGCACTTACTTAGATAAACTATCATAATTCTAACTTTGAAATTATTTCTTAACATAAAACTACAATATAAAAACTCCTAATATAAGTTTGTGCCAAAGAATCAATGTTAAGATGAAGATTTTTACATGAAGTACATACTTTAAAACTTCACTCAAAGGTTTTAGAGATGGTGTCTCAAAAAAAGGAGGTGTTTAAAAACACCATTTGATGTGAATAATATGAATTGTATACATTGATTATGTCAAAATAGTATAAAGTATAAACATAAAGATTACCACCAACTTGACAGTTTCATAAAAATGATGGTCTTCATCGCATGTACAATAAAAGACTAACTGGAAAGAGTATGATATCTCCAAGATTGAGGGTGTTCAAAAAACACCGTTTTGTAACACTACCAAATGTCAAGAAATAATGATTGTTTGGATCACTTAGTAAAGACAATTAATAAGAAGAAAAAGTTAACAATACCATAGAAGCATCAAACAATGAAACCAAAGAACTTGAATGAGAGAAGTCTCCTGACAATAGGATGCACTTCATTAAAAAAATAGTTTAAAGATGTTTCAAGATATCCCACAACATTCCATCAAGTTTAAATTTTGAAAAGTACACATTGCCAAATACTTGGTAGATGCTATTTAGAATACTTAACTAGTACACTTAAAATGGCCTCCTTCTCTTGAGATTTTGAGTCCTTTGAGACATATAACATTGCATTACATAGTGAGTCTCAGGATCAGGATGGAACATTGTAGTCTCTCTTGTCTTTAGCATACAACCATCCACATAACCATGGAACAATTTCATCTTTTAAAAAACTTTGAAGCAATTGAGTAGGTTGGTTCCAAAACTTTGGAAAAATCATATAAGTTCCTTGCATATTCCACATCACTCGATATGGACTATCATCAAATATTATAGTGTTGCCCCCATCTAAATAATCAAATAGCTTCCATATGGTCGAAAGATTTATGTGATAGGCTCTTTTGTAACCGATCATGAAATTTGAATTTTGGCAGCACCGGTTATCCATAATCATCTTGAATTTGTGACTTTGTGTAGGAAAACAGGTCTTGATTATGTGTTGGGCTTTTTGTAAACGATGGCAGCTCCAAATCCAAACCTCAAAGAACTCAAAGCAAAATCTTAAGAAATACTCTGCATCTGGACGCACCACATACACCTCATTGTTATCGTCTACAATGCACATGTACTTGGTCCAAGTTGGCCTTGATTGAAGCTCAAATGTTGCAAGAAGCACACCCTCTAAATCCAAGATAAGTGTTCTTTTGTCCTATTTGAAATATGTTGGTAGATAATGAAACCATTGCTCTTGGTTTGAATGTGATATTTGATGTAATATGAAAGGGAGCTCCTCTATTTTGTGATAATCTAATAGCAAAACATTTTTTCTTAGAAGCCCTGAAATGATTATAAAAAAAGTTAATATAGAGATCTTAAGTGTGTTGAAGACCTTAGGGACATAGGGTGCTAATTTGTGGTTACACTTAGTAAGTCCTATGCAAGAACACATGCCAAACTATGACCCTATGGCCTTAGATTCATAGGGTGTTGAGACCATAAAGTGAAATTCCCCCAAGGTTATAGAGCAAGATTTGACCTTATGAGCATGTAGATTGTCCTTGATGGCACAGTGAACTCAAATTTCAAAGCAAACAACTATAAAAGCTTTTTAAAAAAAGAGCATTTGGCACATGAAACTCAGAAGTTACTTATAGTATTGAAAAACAATTTAAAAAACTGTTAATCATTTACATCTTCATATATCTTGAAACCCTAAGCACTCTAACAAAGTCTCTGAGTACATAAAGATCTTTGTAAATGACAAAATGTTACAAAACATTGCTCCATCATTTCTTGATATAGGGCTATTTGAGATCATACTGAATTTTTAGATGCTTTATATAATTCCTGGCTTCGTGTACTTTGATCACAGGCTCCTTGTATCCCAATTTTTGGGCAAGCATGATTGCTTCTGTCCCTTTCAAGACTGATAATGATTTGATATTCTTTAAGACCCTTACTTTTTCTCAATCACGTGCTGAAAGTTTCTTGTCTTGACTTCGAGTGGACATTCCACTAGTGCTAGATGTTGTAACTTTCTCATCATGAAGAGGACGAGAAACTTCTGGTAGCCTTCCCGTGGAGTAGGCTTTTCCTAGAAAAATTAGATTTCTCTCCTCCCACTCTGCAACAACCTCTTGTGTATACGGTTATAAAGCTCATGACCTTGAGCAATGGGTGCTTGTCCATATAAATGAGACCCTGTAACTGTGCAAATGTCATTAACATGATTGAGAGCTTTGATATATGGTAGCATCTCCCCAAGGAGGATATTATCCTCCTCATCATCAACATTAAATGATGGTGGAAAAATACAATTCAATGCAGGATTCACACATCCCTTTAATGGTTCGTCATCTACAAGAAGCAATCCTCTTGCATCAAGCCCAATTTTGATGATGCAATAGCCAACGGTTTGAAAAGTGCTTCTACTCCTGGATTATCTAAGCGAGTGATCCTTGATTCTACGCATGGTTGACATTGGCTTTGCCCCCAAATCATAAAGAATGGAAATTTTTCTTTAGATTCCTTTTCTAAAATCTTGATGATGTCCACAACATACATGTCATTAGCAGCTGACCATATCCCTACATTGAAATTGCTAAATAGAGCCTTTAAAAACTCAATGCATCCTAGAAGAAGAACAATATGCTCATGTCCAAACTTTAAGCTCTTCATTTTCTTGGACTTTTGCTAGCATCTCCTCAGGAACAATCCACACAAGCTCACTATTATAGTCAACATTGGTTTGTTGGTGGATGGAAGGTCTGACTCACCATGCACTTCGATTTCCAAATCCTGGGGTGCTAAAATATTTGTATTGGATTCTCCTTCTGGCATTGCACATGTTCTCGAACTTCCATTGCCTTCTACTTCCATTGTGGCATCATGCAATCCAATTCCCAACTCTTGGGCTACTAGAATATTTTCATTGGATTCTTCTTCTTCCCTTGCACATGTTCTGGAACTTTCATTGTCTTCTTCCATTGGATTACTCTTTAAATTTATCTCCAGTCGTTGTAGCAGTTGACCTTCAAAGACTTGTAGATTCTTGTCATCTTCATCAGAAACTCTTTGGTTGACATGGAGATTGATAGAATCTTTCTCAGTAGGGTCAATGGCATTAGCATCCTCTATACCAACAATCTCGTGTAAAACTTTGTCAGCCGCAATATCTTGTTGAAGAACTGCAAGTTTAAAGAACACCAAATTTTAGATTCCAAAGTATCTACATTTTGATTTTGTCACACCCTTAGAAAAAACTAATCGCAAATAGCAAATTTCCTAACTGACAACACATCTACAATGAATTTATTTTATGCTCCTTATTGTCTAGAGATTCCTAATCTTTATCTAGCTACATTAGTTCTTTGTCCATGATGGTGGCGCCTAGAAGTATACTTGGAGAAACATTTATGCCTTTAAGCTCTAGAGAAGAAGTCTCATTTTCTATTGCCATGATCTTCTTGCATTGGATGATTTCCTTGACTAAGTTTCTTATGGCCTTCAAGCCATACGGTTCTCTTTGTAGATATCTCTATGACTTTAAGATAATCCAAAATATGTCTGTTTATGGCCTCAAGGCCATAGGGTTAGGATTGTTGGGAGGTCTCAACATATAAATAGATATATGGCTTCAAAGCCATATGGTGCTTTATTTATGTGTCACCCTATGGCCCTAAGGCCATGGGTTGTCATAGGGCCACAAGATGTCCTCTATGATCACTAGTAAGAAACCATATATGCTTTATGTTGGCACCCTATGACGAGAGGGCCACAAGGTCTGCCTTTTATGCTAGTAAGAAACCCTTTATGCTACATGTTATCACTCTATGGCCTTTGGGCCATAGGGTGCCCTATGTGCTAGTAACAAATCCTCTATGCTCTATGTTTGCACCCTATGGACCTAGGGCCACAAGGTACCCTCTATGATAGTAAGAAATCCTCTATTCTCTATGTTTGCACCCTATGGACCTAGGGCCACAAGGTAGCCTCTATGCTAGTAAGAAATCCTCTATGCTCAATATTGAAACCCTATGGCCCCAAGGCCATAGGATGTCCTCTATGCTAGTAAGAAAAACCCTCTACGCTCTATGTTGGCACCCTATGGATATTTGAGGGCCACAAGGTACCCTTTATAATGCTACTAAGAAACCTTGTCTGCATTGGTAACCTACAGCCCTCGGGCCATAGGGTGCATCAAATGGCTCCTAGGCCACATGGTGCCCTCTATGCTAGAAAGGAAACCTCTGCGCTCTACATTGACACTCTATGGCCCCAAGGCCATAGGGTGCCCCTTACGCCTAGTATGAAACCATTGAAACTCTATATTAGAATCTAAAGACCGTAGGCCATAAGGTGAGCTCTATGTTAGTAAGAAACCATCTAAACTCTATGTTGGTAGCCTATGGCCCAAAGGCCATAGGATAGCCAAGGAACCCTTTAAGAGCATTCCACAAAGACCACCTTATGGCCCCATGGTGATTTAGTGGCGTAGGTGCCCTTCTTAAGACTCTTTTATTTTTGTATCATATGGCCCCAGGGAAATAAGCTATCCTCTATGCTATCAAAAAACTGTTTATGCTCTTTGTTGGAATCATATGGCCCCAAGGCCATAGGGTGCTCTCTATGCTAGCAAGAAACCCTCCATGTTATATGTTTGCACCCTATGGCACCAAGGACACAGGGTGTCCTCCATGATAGTAAGAAACCCTCTATGCTCTAAGTTTACACCCCATTTGACTATGTTGACACCCTATGGCCCTGGAGCCATAGGGTGCTCCCTAGAGCCACAAGGTGCCCTTCAACTTAGGAAGAGACCCTTTATTCCCTAAGTTGGTACTCTTTGGCCTCAGGGTCATAGGGTGCCTTCTATGCTAGTAGGATACATTATATGGTCTAGGTTTCCACTCTATAGTGTAGGGCTAAAAGGTTTGCTCTATGCAGAAACCATGTATAATATATGTTGGCAGTGTATGGCCCTAGGGATAGAAGGAAACCCTAGGGCTATAGGGTGTCCTCTATGCTACTATCATATGGTCCAAGAGCTAGATAGTGACCAAGGTATCATGTGTGTGAGAATTCTCTACTATATAAACAAAAACCACTGTATGGCACTATGGCGTCCCAAGGGCAACAAGGTGCTAATAAAAAGCCCTCTATGCTCTATGTTGGCACCCTATGGTCCCAAGGCCATAGGGCGGTCTTTATGCTAGTAAAATTCCCTCTATGCACTATGTTTACGTGTGTACTTATAAGAATCCATTTATGCACTATGTTGGCGTCTTATGACCTTAGATCCATAAGATGTCCTCTATGGTAAAAGAGAAATTGTACATGGGATATGATGGCATCCTATGGTCCTAGGGCCATAGGGTGTCCTCTATGCTGGCAAAATGTGTAAGTTAATACTGCGATAAATATGCAACACGATATACAAAATTGAATCATTATCATACATCATACATTTGTTGCTTTGCCACACATTTGAAGGGGTCTTTGCCTTCAAATATCATCATAACATTTAAAAATTTAAATCAAATTTGCAAGTACTTTAATTCTCAAATGCATTGATCTGTTGGTGGATGGAAGGTTCGGCTCACCATGCACTTTGATTTACAAATCCTGAAGGGCAAAAGTATTTGTGCTGGATTCTCCTTATGGCATTGCACATGTTTTGGAACTTTCATTGCCTTCTACTTCCAATTTACAAACTTAAACAATGGTTATACATTATACAATCATTTCTTTGCAATAAACCTTGATACAATGTTCCGATTGTTACATGACAAGCTAAAAATTTCTTCTAGTCCTAGCTTCCCTCTATTGAAAAAAATCAAGATATAAATTCCAATTCTCTGCATCATCTAGAAGAGAAACAAAATCATAGTTTGGAACAAAATACTCACACTTTATATCTTTGAATAAAATCTTGTTACAATTAAAGAACTAGATCTTCACATAATCCAAAGGACAAATGCTTCAATAACCATTTATACTTGATGTTTACTATCTAAGCAAATAATTGGCATTTACAACAAATGTTGAATATATGTTTAATCTAGTTAGTTGCAATACAAAGATAATTATTTCAAACGCTTACACCATCAATTCACAATAGAAGAGCTTACACCCAACAAAAAATGATCATACATCAATTGTTCAAACTCTCATTTTGGAATTTTGAGGACTAAATACTTTTTAGTTTTTTCTAGCTTATTTCATTCTCAATAGAATATTAAACCTTAATCACAAGATAAGAAATATATGTCCCTAATGTATATGGACACAAGATATAAGGCCAAAGAAAAATGTTCTTGAAACACTTAAAGAGTCTTTAGGTGACCTAGAATAACCAACCTATGGTCTAAAGTCCATAGGGTGTCATGTGATGTTTTATAAGATGTGTCCATAAGAGCTAGGTGATTTGCATCCATGGGGTGATTTAAGTGCCCCTATGAAGATTCTATGTCACCACCCTATGGCCCTAAGGCCTTAGGGTATCCCAAATGCTCTTGGATAACTTATGTTTCCTTCTAGAATAGCCCAAATACTCATGTGCCCGTTTAGAGACTTTATGTAATCTCTCTATATACATAAGATTGTAGGATAGCTGTATTGACACCCTATGGCGTTAAGGTTGTAGACTAGCTCAAATGCTTATGTGCCCTTTTAAAGACTCTATGTAATCACCCTATATCCGTAAGATTGTAGGGTAGCCAAATGCTTTTGGGGGATTCTATGTTGACACCCACACCCTATGGGCCTAAGGCTATAGAGTAACCCAGATGCTTATGTGCCCTTTTAGAGACTCGGTGTAATCACCCTACATCTGTAAGGTTGTAGGGTATCCCATTTTCTTTTGGGGGATTCTATGGCCCTAGGGCCATAGGGTGTCATGTCTACAAAGAACTCTATGATCCTCAAGTCTACAAAGAACTCTATGATCCTCAAGTCATAGTGTATTCTTCCCAAACCTCATATGATCAATTAACTTTAAAGTATTACATAATATATATTTTATGACCATATATAAATGTAGAATTCTATTTACCAAAACATGTCCATATAATATCATACACTTAAGTCTAATTCATTTATTTGTGAAAAAACTCAAACTCACAAGTTCACATTTTTTCAAAGAAAATAAATTGAGAAAAATAACGAGCCAAACATCAATGTTTTTAACATCATGGGCAGATTTGAGATGGGACAAATAAAATAAAATGACAAAAATAATAATCTAAATATCAGTAATGTAATATCATGGGTGGCTAGCTTAACCTGTTTCCTGTAGACTTTCTAGAATGGCCTCAGCACTTGTATCCAATGGTTCTTCAATTTCTTCTTCCTCTGAATCCTTGGCATTGACTTTCTCTGTGTTATCCACATCCGCCCACCTTCTAAGATCAAGGTCTTCTTCCACTATGCAATGGCAAAGAGATTTCAATGGCGTCATTTGATCACTACTACATGCAACTGATATCACCTTTCTCTGTTGTTGTAGTGCCTCTTTAGTCCCATAGCCTAATGAGAAGATGTCTATCACTTGATCATCTTCTTTGAGACAGATGCATTTGATTGCACGACGTACAAAAAAAGGATTTCGCCGTGGTCACAGCATCATACTCGTCGTCATTGATGCAGAGAGTATGCATTGGCTCCAACAATGACTCTTTAGCACTAGAGTAGTTAGTGTACTGCTCTCCTTGACTGAAAATGCCCAAACCCCAAAAATTACTTCGCGAAGAGTACATGTTTGGATGGTCTCTGATCCCATTAAGGAGCTCAAAGGTAGAAAGTGCATTTCATACCATTTAGCTTTTACAGAAATTGCCTTCTCTAGGGAAGTAGCATGCTGATACTTGACTAAGCCGGCAATTAAAAACTCTAATGGTTGATGTGCTACCCCACATCCTCCATCAATTACTTTACCACCTTGGGCAGCACTCCAACCACTAGATGTAAGACTTTTGTGTGTTGTGTCTATGATGCAAACACCAACACGAATTTTAGAGCTATTCTCACTGCAGAGAAACTCAATGCCTTCCAAATTCTTTCAAACACACTTGATTGTCCATGGTAAAATGAATTGCAAACTATAAGTGCCATTATTTTGTGCAATGATCCACTGCACATATCCCCTAGTGATCTCAGGAATTGGCTCTTTCTCCTTTCCTTTTTGTAGTAGGAGATTTAGCCATTGCGTACAACTCGTGAAGAGAGATTTGTAAATCTCATCTGTAATGTTATAATGAGACTTACATTTATCCCATGAAGTAACTGCTATTGCTGATGGATCTATCTCTTTAAATGCCATCAACATTTGAGGCTCAAAAACCCTGGTCTTCTTTAAGACCGTTGCACGTGCAGTGAGGTCGAGCATGCCCGCTTGATGTGGTTGCTTCACTAAGCAGATCTTCTCATCTGCCAGCTCTTGTTGTAGTAGCTTGACATCATTATCTTCTAAACCATCTAGGCATCTAAAGGTTGTTATGCTTGGTTGTCGCCCACGACCAGTTGATGTCTGATGCTTCTCCAAGATGTGTATCCATTGATCATAGATTTCATCATCGTACATGACCATGTGTGCTTCTTTGTTGGCAAATGATTTATGGTTGAACACGATGTTCGCCACATTTACAAAGGCCTTCAAAATAAAGAAAAGAAAATTAACTTTATTTCAAGACATATTTGTAACAAAAACAAGCATAGGGAAGTGGAACTTACATCCCAACCTGCTCGACTCGGATGACCGACAGGAACACCTGCCTTGGGTTTTGTTGGTTTAGAATATGCAAGCCATTGACTACAGCCATGCTTTAAGACCTCCACATAAGGCTGGTGTTTCATTGCTGTTATTCTCTCCATGTTCTCCATTTTGGAAATTCGAACAGCAACCTCTTTCAGAGCGTCTACCACTATCCTTGCAGTTCTAAACTTGTAGAACTCTTTTCTCAAAGCATACTTAGTGCTGTTGTTACGCAAAAAAGCTCTAGCCGCTATGATGGAATGCTGACCAGCTAGAATCCAGTAGTGGTATGTTGATAGCTTGTCTCCATGCACTTCAGCTGTTTGTAAAGGCATTTTTGTGATTGGGTTATACGGCATCAAGTCTGCTGCACTGGAGACTAGCCTAGAGTGCCCTGCAAATTGCTTCAAGAGATATTTCACATATACATCTGACAATGGTCTGCATCTATAGCCATCTGGTGCAAGGTTGCATTGCTCAACTGGTATCAATTTGGTAAATTGTACACCAAATTTAAAATAGTGGTCAATTCCGACGTATCCATCTAGCCCACTCTTAGAAGTTTTGGCAACTTCTTTATCAAGATCTTTTTCTTTGGGCTGTATAATAGAGTCCAACATAGCTAAGGATGCTGAGTCCACAACCACTGCCACTGAGGGGGTTCCAACTGTTAGGGTTGCAAGTCCACTAGAATATCCTGCTTCTTGATTCTGTAAGGGTATAACTGAAAGATTTTCTTAGGCCACATTTCCACTATTTTCTCCAAGTGAGGGAGTCTGACTCTCCTTGAGCGTCTTAGATTGATTTGCTGTACCTCTGTCTTCATTATTTCGCTTCTTATTCTTCTTTGTGCTGCTCAATTTACCTAAATATTGATTGACTTTCTTAAAGCCCTCAATATATAAGTCTATAAAGTTCTCACTTGGAGTGTCGTCTTGAAGCTCCACCCACCCTGCTTTTGTCATTGTCACTCCTCAATCTACCACACTCGGGAGAGAGAGAGAGAGAGAGAGAGAGAGAGAGAGAGAGAGAGAGGCACACAAGATATATATATATAGAGAGAGAGAGATCTAGTTATTTTTATGATGGCAAAAATTTAACGCATTGAAATTTTAAAGTTATGTGATCATGAGATAGAGGTGCATTTATGACGGTTTCACTAGATTTTTGTGCCGAAATTTTTTTGCAGAAAAAAGGAATTCTCGATTAATAGAAATTCCCTTCAATTGGTTCAACTCAGAGTTGGTTCAACTCAAAGTTGGTTCAACTCAGAGCTTTAACGCCCTGTTTTTACAATCGTCTCCTTTCTTCAATCATCCATGAGTAGATTCATCACCATATATGGTCCTTCCCCCCGACAGAAATTAAGTGTTAATTTTCAGAGCAGGTTTGTGGAAATCAAGCTAAATCTTCTTGAGGAGCATTTTGACTTAGAAGGGGTGCCTTTGTCACTTAAGCCTTTGTCACTCAGCCATGAACAGTTAAAGTTTGGGCCTGTTCTGCTCTCCACTGGTGAAGAAGGATTTCTTCTTGATGCAGAAATACATCAATTCTATAAGATTTTTATTGATATTGTTGTACATGAGACTCCTACTTCTGTTGAGTTCATTCCTAATGAAACACCAAAAACTCACAGTGTCATTGATATGATTAAACAGCTGCCCTTAAATAGTATCTTGCATGTCGCTATGCAAAGTGCTACAGAGATTGTTAAAGCTGAAGAACTGCCCAAAGTTTACGATGGGTACATTGCATTTGAGCTCCCTCCTTGTGAAGAGAAGTCAACAATGCATGGCATGGAGCAGAAGTATGATGGTCACTCTTGGATGGAGTACGTCACATGCAGCTCAGATTGTTTTGATGGTGTTGTGCGCTTGAGTCGTTGTCCTGGACACCTTCGGTGCGTCAATATTGATTATCCTCACTACTCGAGACTACATTATCAAAATGAAACACACTGGAAAGGAAGAATGAAAAAAATTTGTCCTGTTGGTCTTGTAGGGCTTCAACATGGTAATATTGTTTGCAAACACTGCTCACAAATGCCCGAGTGTGTTGATTTGTGTCATGCAATAATTTACTACTGTGTGCCTAGAGATCATTTCAACACTACAAGATGTGCGATTCATCTGGGTAATCATAAGCACCCTTATGAAGAGGGTGTAAGCAGAGCCATCGGAAAACAAATAGAGGAGAAGGTTGCAGCACGTGCAAAGCTAAATCCTTTCACTACTCCAAAACAACTTGAGGGTGCTGTTACTCAAGATCTTATTATGGACATGCTAATGAAAGACAATCAAGAGGGGAACTCAGAGATTGGTGAGGATGAACTTGAAGACATTCTTGAGTATGCCACTCCTCTCTCAAATAAAAGGAGGATAGGAAGATGTTTAGAGTATGCCAAAAGAGAGAAGAATATCACTGCAATGGGCCTTGAAGCTGTGTTGGACTTGAAGAATCGTTGTCGCTACCCTTTCATACACAGTGTGCTATTCCCAGGGCAGTTGAGTGATAGACATCAACCACATGTTTTTAAAATGTCAATTAGGGGACCTGGTAGTGGACTTGATTTGATTAATAGAATGAGACCTTGTGGAAACTTGCAAGAAATGTGGGTTAATTTTGATCACATACATAGAGTTTCTGGTTGGCCCACAATGTCTGCACACGTATATGACCCTTATGTGCGTTCTCTTTTGACTATTGCCACATGTGAGTTCAAGGTCGAGGATCGATTTGCTCAGACTGAGTTTTGGAAAAAGTTGAATTCTGTGGTTCATGAAAATGGCTTTGAAAAACCAAAGTTTCGTGGATTCATGGCAGATGAGGCAAATGCAAAATGGCTTGCAGTGCGTGCAGTTTACTTTGGTGTGGCAAAAAAAAAGGTACCTGAAAAAGAGAGGAGTTGTACTTTCCATTGAGAGCAAAGCATGGTTCACCACACACGTAAGTGTATCCGTCCTTCATTTCAAGAGGAGCATAAATCCTTGTGTCAAAAGTTGCAAAATGCACCATCCGACGTGGCTGCAGACAGCTACAAGAATGAAATCAGAAAATTTTGGCATGCAGGTCATTCAATCAAGGGCGAGATACCATCATTGGAAACTTGGCTTGCTTGGTGGGATGTGAGAGCATTCCATTGGGGATCTTGGTTTGTGATTCAAGATGAGTCAGGTATTTTTGTGCCCACCACTAATCTAGCAGAGGCTAAACATGCAAGTATGCGTGCTGGAGTTGGTTTTAAAATCCAGATATCCCTTTATGAGGCCACAGGATTTGACATGTCAATGGCTATTTTGCAAAGTGTGAAGTGTAATGCATACTTGAAAGGTATTCATGTAGGAACAGGCCCTGGAATACAAGATATGGCAGAGAGATTCAGTAGTCAAAATACAAGCCGGACATTGAATAGAAAACTAGCAGATCTTGCTCATTCATCTATGGTTGAAATGGGGATTCAGTCTCCAGAGATGCAACATTCTGCAATGTGTAAACGGAGTGTACGTGCAAAGCGACCGCTGCAGGTTGATCCAAGAGAGATCCTAGAAGAGGATAGTCATAGGCCAGAATTTGTAACTGTTACTGAGGGTCATAGTTACAAAAATAAACCAGAAGGTGAGAGAAAAGGAGAATATGTGGAGAGGAGGATTCCAAAGACAGTGTGGGCTATCAGAAGAACCGAACTAGGAAAGAAAATGACTTGTTTTGGACGATTACCAGGGCAAAGTGGAAGATGTGGAGCATACATTAATGCAGGGATTGATAATAGCAAAGATGGAGTACCTGCACCTTGCTTTTGGGGTCGAAGGAAGTATCCTGGAGGTCTTGTGGGGGGGTTTATTTGGTTTTGTAACTCATCCCCAACACACTCTTGGGAGGTTGATGAGGACCATGTTGTTGGCTTGATTGGCCCTGCTCCAGGAGTGTGGCAAGTGGATGAGGGAACTTTGTTGCAACCACGAGAGATACAAATCCTTGAGGAAAATGGATTTTCACTTGAATCAGGTAAAAGCTCAATCAAATCAACTACAGCAAATGCAACATCGAGCTCTTTGCAAGCGCTTAGTTCTTTTCGGCCAAAATTTAGAGATGGTAAGCTTGTTAAGTGGAGAGCAAATTTGACCAAAGAGTTCTAGGTTGGCATTCAGAAAGGAAGAACCTTGTCTGTGCAACTGGTTCGTGAGGCCATTGTTTTATGCAATGAGTCTCATATTTTCTACGTAAGTACTGAAGGCTCGCAAGCATTAGGTGTCAACTACTCAGTGACTCTGGGCGAGTTTCCTCGTTGCATGTGTGAGGGATTTCTGAAAAGAGAAAGCAAGCGCTTGACATACATGCCATGTAAGCACTTGTACTATGTGTATTTGCAAATATTGGGATTGGATTCATCATCTCACGAGTTCATTCACCAGGCAGATCTCACAAAAGTCGAATTATTTCAGGCTCTTAGTGCCAGACGCTGCAATGTCACAATTTGTCAATCATGTGTGTGAGAATTAAAGCCAGCTGAGTCTTTTTGTCTTTTTGAGATGCAAATCGCGACCAAGCAACAACTAGAAACTTTTTGGTGTATATTTTACATCGATACGGAGATGCCTCTTTCGCTACTACCTAATGGATCGAAAACTATAGCAATATAAAATCAAAGATCATACATTTTGCTATGAAGCTTGGAGTATATTGCCATCATTGTTTTTACTTTTTGTTTTGACAAAGTGAATCATTGTAAATTATTGTTACATTTTGTTTCATTGATCGTACATGAAATCCTTATTTTCAGCTATAGTCTGTCATGTCTTTTTTATAACAAAAATTTAGTATCCAAGAGTCTTCCATTTAAATGTGTATTGTTATTGTTGCAATCTTGCATTCTCTCTCTCTCTCTCTCTCTCTCTCTCTCTCTCTCTCTCTCTAGACATGAGATTAGGGTGTATATAAATAAACAATTGATTTAGGCATTCCATTTGTATTGATCAATGCAGCATGTATCCTCTTGTAGGTAAATTTCTCTATGTAACATTTAATGGCCTAATAACTTATGTGTAGCGGAAATTAGCATGAACATAGTGGGCATTTCATTAGAATAGATTCCTAATGAGAATTACAAGAGTGCTTGGGTGGAGAGAGCAACAAAAATCATAACACCTAGTTAGATAGCATCAACAAAACTTTCAAAAGAGAGGGAAATTAAGCTATGGACAACAGTTGAGGACCGGATTTGCATGGAGCCGGTCCCCCCTCCAAAAGGCTTTGTATTATGGTTTCTCCCATCAAGAGAGACATTGTACAATACAATTCTTTGTGTTCCTTCAAAACTAGCTAGTGCAATGAAGATGGAAGCTTCATGCACTAAGCAAAACACTTAATCAAACACAACTTGAATTATCCCCGTTCTCAGACCCAAGACCTCACACACCTTCGAAGATGGTGAGAGCTAGCAGGGTATGAGAGTAGATTGAGAGGAAGAAGGAGTATCTTACGAGAAAGATGTACATCTCCTCACATAATCACTCATATGTAGCATAGCTTAGCTTAGTAATTAGCTTGGTAGAGAAGATGAGCATGCATTGAAGCTTGGCTCTTGGTTGGATTTGCATCCACATGCCAAGAGAGTGTTGATGTAGGCTTCTATCTCACAAGCTTGGAGTAGGTGATCAGCTCTCCATTAAAGCTTGGTAGGAGATAGAGTATTCTTTCTTCACACATGAGCTTGTGTGAGTGTGTGTGTGTGATAATGCCAAGCAAAAATCAGCCCCCCCTCTTTCTTGGGCGAGCCCTTCCTGCTACAATGGTCTGGCTTTTGCCTCATTGGACCTCCCCAAGTCAAGCCAATGGGTGTTAAGCAGCATGATAGCCTTCTGACATGTGTCCCCCTTTCCCCTTTTGTGAGAGATTTAGGTAATTAAATAATTAAACTAAACTCTCATTGGACCCCTTTGCCTCCTGGCCAATAGGAATCAGGCAAGCCATTGGGCTCCTGAATGCTCATTGGACCCCTTGGGAGACTGCCCAATAGTCTTCTAGGAGACTTAATTCTCATTGGTTTCTTTTATTAAATGTTTTTAAATTAATTAAACTAGAATTACTCTAGCTTAACTCTCATTGGTCCACTTCAAGGGTCTTCCAATAGGAATTGGGCACCCCTTGTGGGCATCTGGCCTAGGGAGCTGACATGTGTCCCTAATTCCCTTTGTGTAAAGGGAGCCTGTGTGTGTGTGTGTGTGGCTTTCTCTCTCATCCCCTACCTTTAGGGCTCGCCCCCTCCCATGTAGGGATGTGCAAAGACTTTTAGGGCACACACAAAGCATCCCATTTTCGCTAGGGTTGACCTTTGGACACAACCTTTGAATTTTGGAACCTTAGCATTTTGGAACTCTTAATGGGCTGAACCTTAGGGTCTTTTTAGCCCATTGTTGCACATGTCTCTTTTGCAGATGGCCCCCCCTTTGGATCCCTATTTTACCTCCTTTGGATCCCTACTGTGGCCGGTCTGCTAGCTTAACCAATATTCTAGCTTTTTCTCCCCTGGCACTTCCCCACATTAAATGATCAGTTTAATATGAGAAAATCATTTAGGAGAATTAGATATTGATTATTATGACATCTATGTCCTTTTCAAGCACCAAAATTCATTCTTGTCAATATGTATTCAAGAACGTGATCTAATTTATAGCTTTGTAGTTTTCATGGATAGCTGCATACAAGACCACCTTGTCTAATAGGAGTACCCTTCCGCCAAGACCTGCTCGGAAACTAGGATCGCTCGGAAAACATCGCTCGGAGAACGGTAGCACTCCTTTGGTACATTGCCACCCTATGGCACTTGGGCCATAGGGTCTTCAGATGGAACGTAGGGCACCTTGTGACCCTAGGGAACATAGGGAATCCTATGGCCCTTTAGATTGTAGATTGTCACCCTATGGCCCTTGGGACACAAGGTCTCTAGATGGGACGTAGGACACCTTGTGATCCTATGGATGTAGGGCCATAGGATCTCCAAAAAAAACCATATGGAACGCTATGGCCCTTGAGATTGTACAAATACACCCTATGGCCCTTGGGCCACAAGGTCTCAAGATGGAACATAGGGCACCTTTTGATCCTATGGCCATAGGTTCCTTATGTTCCTTTTGGAGATTCTATGGCGCTAGGGCCATAGGATCTTCAAAAGGAACATAGGGAACCATATAGCCCTTGAGATTGTACATTGCCATCCTATGGCCCTTGGGCCAAATTGTCTCTTGATGGGACATAGGGCACCCTGTGATCCTATGTCCGTAGGGCCATATGTTCATTTTGGAGATCCTATGGCCAGAGGACCATAGGATCTCCAAAAGGAACATAGGGAACCCTGTGATCCTATGTCCGTAGGGCCATATGTTCATTTTGGAGATCCTATGGCTCGAGGACCATAGGATCTCCAAAAGGAACATAGGGAACCCTATGGACCTTGAGATTGTACATTCCCACACTATGGCCCTTGGGCCACAAGGTCTCCAATAGGTCACCCTTTGATCCTATGGCCCTAGGTTCTTTATGTTGCTTTTGGAGATTCTATGGCCCTAGTGCCACCCTATGGCCCTTGAGATTGTACATTGCCACCCTAAGGCCCTTGAGATTGTACATTGCCACCCTAAGGCCCTTGGGCCACAAGGTCTCTAGATCGGACAGAGAGCACCATGTGATCCTATGGCCATAGTGCCATATATATGTTTTGGAGATCCTATGGCCCTATGGCCATAGGATCTTCAATAGGAACATAGGGAACCCTATGACCCTTGAGATTGTACATTGGCACCCTATGGCCAGATAGGACATTGGTCACCCTATAGTACGATGTGAGACCACCCTATGGCCTTATGGTCATAGGGTGCCTTAGGTCCATATGTTACTCTTTAGTATGAGGTGAAACCCTATGTAGCCACACCCTGTCTGCCCTTCTAAAGATTCGATGTCTTGTTTTATTTTAGTGACTACAAATGAATTTAAAGAAACTATATTCCACCATATCTTACAAACACATATAGTGTACACTTTCTTTCCCACCTTTTTGCCTCTTTTTTTTTCCCATCCTCCTCCAACTGAACAACAACGCGCTCTACTTGTCCTCTTACAACGTGTGCCCAACTCCCCACAACCCAATTTTACAGGTATCCATAGTTTCAGCATTTTCTGTAGTTATTGTCTTTTGTATTTGCAGGTTTATAATTTTTTTTTGTAATTAGAGATTTTTACAGTTAGAGTTTTACAATTTTACAGTTTAGGTCACTTATGAAGAGTTTTCTGTTTTACAGATTTAGGTCCCGAATAAGAGATTTTCGTTTTACAAATTTAGGTCCCTAATTAGTGTCTTCTGTTTTATATTTTTAGGTCTCTAATTAGAGTATTCTGTATTATAGCTTTACATCTCTAATTAGAGATTTTTCTGTTTTATAGTTCTACAGTCTACAGTTTTACAGTTTTAGAGATGTAAGTAATGATTTTTGTTTATTGTTTTAGAGAGAGGTGATTCACAACTTAGCTAAAACGTAATTAGATTAAGAACAGTTAAAACCGAATTAAGCAAAAAGATAGGGTTTCTACAGGTTACTTTTGAGTAAATCTGTGTTTGATGAAAACCGGCTGCAGTAGTAGCAAGCAGTCACTTAGGTGTGTTGAGGCCGCGACGATGATGGTAACAGATCTGTGTTTGGGAGGTCGCGATAGCAGTCCTTCTGTTGAAGGTTGTGGCGATGGCTTCGTATAGATCTCTGTGCGTGTCGCAACGATGGCGTAGATCTGTATGCGTAGGGAGAGAGGGAGAGGGAGAGAGAGAGAGAGAGAGAGAGAGAGAGAGAGAGAGAGAGAGAGAGAGAGAGAGAGAGAGAGAGAGAGAGAGAAAGACAAGCTCTGTGCAGATTTCTGTGTAGGTTTCGAGCAAGAAACGAGAGAGAGAGAGAGAGAGAGAAAGAGAGCGACAGCGCGGAAAAAATTGTGGTAGAGAGAGAAAGAGAGAGATAAGGTTAGTTAGGTTAGGTTAGAAATTCAAAATTCAAATTTTGAATGTAGGGGTTGTTCTCATGGGTTTGCAATCGAGATTACTAGAGTTCTAGGCTTTGTGTGAAAATGAGACATAGCTCGTCGGCTCCGAAATTGAAAGAGCTTTTCAGAAGAAAAAAAAAAGAGTATGGAAAAAAAAAAGTTGGTGCAAGGCTTTGTCAATGTCCATATCTTTGTAGTACAAGTGGAACGACACCCATGAAGCAAAATTTGACTCCAGAATCAAAATCTGCATAGTACAAAATACACTAAAAATAGCTAAATTTTTAAAAAATTATCCCGAAAATTGTGCGCTATTTTTTTGTCTGATATCAATAAGTGTATTTGAAAACCCATTATGACAAAGTTTGTCGTAGCGTAATTTTTTTTAAATTATTTTTAATTACAGTTTAATTATTTTTTTAATTTATGCCACTTGCGGATATCCCTTGAATGGCCAAAATTATTATGAAGACACCTTCGCCACCCCTGGGCTCACACCATAGGACGGTAATGTTGGAGGTCAAGGATCAAAGCGTGCACTCAGTTCCATTTGAAAATCCTATGTCCTATGGTGAGATCCTTGTGGCCCTACGGTGGCAATGTGAAAGCTTGTGGACCTAGGGCCATAGGGTGGCAATGTATGGTGTAGAGAAGATAAAGCATATTCATGAGTCCTTTTCTTAGCGGGTAGAGGATCCCTATGTTACACTACGACATCATTCCATAATAGATGACTAGTCCATTTGGCGCTTGAGAGCCTGAGGCTGCCGCAAGCATGTCTGCACATCAGTCCTATCAGTCTTCCATAGTAGAGTGACAAGCTCTACTTGGTGTTTGGGAGACGTCGTCTCCACAAACTTGATCTAAGCATGCATACTACTTCATTTTTGTGCACAAATAAAGAAAAAGAGAGTCTTATAAGACAAAAATTTTGTTCATTTTTAACATTTTGTACATTTGCTTACTCTTGGGAAGCATTGTAAGCATTGACAAGGTTTAGGTTATCCTTTAATTGTATGCCTTGCATCCATCTAGCATCTTCAAAAGGATAATTCTTAAACTTAATAAGATATCGTCGGATAGTCTTACCGCCTCTTAGTACCTTGTCTTCATGTCGGAGAATCGACTCGGGCTGCAGCACCTCTTCTTGGTCCTCGATCTCCGGTGGGTCTTCAATAGTTGGTTCTTGAGGTGGCTCTCCTTTGTAAGGCTTTAATAGGCTCACATGAAAAGCATTGTGTATGAGCCAATGATTGGGCAACTTGAGTTGATAGGCCATCTCGTTGATTGGCCTAAGAATCTGGAAGGGACCATAGTACCTTTTTGCTAGTTTATCATAGTACTTTTGGTGGCCCGTAGGATTCTTGCCCGTCGTGTGCCTTAGTCGAGCCTTGGGAAACTTTAACAAGACCCAATCGTTTTCTTTAAAGGCTTGGGCTCTTCTGTGCTTGTCAGCAGCAGCCTTTTGCCTTTGCTGTGAGATAGAGATAGCATCCTTAATCTTTTGGAAAGATTCTTGTAGGTCTCGGCTATACTCATCTGCAGCGAAGATCTTCCCATGTACCTTAAGTAGCAAGGGACTTTTTGATCTTCCCTCAATTACCCCGAAAGGTGCTTTTTCCATGGAAGTATGTACAGTGTTATTGTAAGCATACTCCACTAAGGGTAAGTACTTCTCCCATTGGGATCTTTGATCTACTTCCGTTACATAGGCTTTTAGTAGATCGAGAATGGTTAGGTTAGCTATTTCACTTTGGCCATCAGTTTGTGGATGATAGGCCGAAGAGAAGTTTAGCCTTGTTCCTAAACTCTCAAAGAGACCCTTCCAAAAATTACTGGTCATTCTAGGATCTCTATCCGACACTATGGACATTGGCAAGCCATGGTATTTGAAAATTTGTGAAATGAAGAGGGTTGCCATTTGATGGGCTTTGATAGTCTTTTTGACAGGTATAAAATGAGCTTGTTTACTAAACCTGTCTACTATCGTCCATATTCCCGTATTCCCATGGATAGACTTAGGCAATCCAAAGATAAAATCCATGGATATGCTCTCCTATGGTGAATTAGGGATTGGCAAGGGTTGAAGCAATCCAAGTTGCTTCCCTCTATCAAATTTTGTCTTTTGGCATACCACACATTTGGAAACATACTCTTGTATGTTCACTTTCATGGTAGGCCAATAGAAATATGTTTCAATTCCCTTTAAGGTAGACTGAATGCCTCTATGCCCCGCATAAGGGGGAGCATGAGATTCATACATTACTTTCTCACGTAGTGAGTTAGTGACGCATAGTCTATTGCCATAGAGAAGATAACCATCTTGTAAAGTAAATGGTTCTTCTTTCTTCCCTAATGCAAGGGCTGAAATCACATCTCTAAAATCGGGATCAATAGCATACTCATCTATCATTGAAGATAGATCATTGTGAGTTTCTATGGAAACCGCATTCACTCTCGGTCGTCTTGAGAGTGCATCGGCTACTTGATTATGCTTGCCAGCAATGTGAGCAATATGAAAATGAAATTGCGAAAGGAAATTTGCCCACCTCATTTGTTTGTCGGAGAGCTTGGTCTGCGTCATGAAGTACTTAAGACTTTGGTGATCCGTTCGCAGAATGAAAGGAGTCCCCAATAAATAGTGCTTCCATGAGTCTAAGGCATGTAGAACTGCAAGGAGTTCCTTTTCGTATATGCCTAGAGCTTGCTCAACAGGATCGAGCCTTCGACTCTCATAGCCTATGGCGTGCCCTTCTTGGAGCAAAACAGCTCCAAGGCAATCACCACAAGCATCACATTGGAACTCAAATGGTTTTGAGAGATCCGGTAATGTAAGCACAGGTTGAGAGATAATCTTTTCTTTAAGCTTTTCGAAAGCATTGTTTTCCCTAGCAGACCATGTATACCTAACGCTTTTCTTTGTTAGTTCATGTAATGGTCCCGCAATTTGTGAGAACTTTTCTATGAAGCGTCTATAGTATGCACACATACCTATAAAGCTTCTTAGTTCATGAAGATTCCTTGGTTTAGGCCATCCTTTTATTACCTCTAACTTGGATGGATCCATTTGGATGCCATCTTGAGAGATAATGTGACCTAAATACCGAATCTCTTGCAAGAAAAATTCACTTTTCTTTCGATTAACATAAAGTTTATTCTCTCTTAAAACTTGAAATATTACCTGGAGGTGTTGCTTGTGTTCCTCCAATGAATTAGAGTAGATGATAATATCATCAAAGAACACTCCAGTGAAGGTTCGATGAGGCCTGAACAGCTTCTCCATCAAGCGGTTGAATGTGGTTGGTGCATTGGTCAAGCCAAAAGGCATGACAATGTATTCGTAAAGACCAAATGTAGTGCGAAACGCGGTCTTTACAATGTCTTGATCAACTATCCTTATTTGATGATAGCCACTCTTTAGGTCAACCCTACTGAAGTAGGTCTATCCTTGTAGCTTATCAAATAGGTCTTCTACCCGTGGAACGGGAAACCTATTCTTGATAGTGATCCTATTTAGTGCTCTATAGTCGACACACATACGATATGTGCTGTCTTTCTATTGCACTAATAGCACAGGTGAGCAAAATGGAGATGAGCTAGGCCTAACCATGCCCTTCTCAACTAACTCATGCACTTGCCGCATAATCTCCTCTTGTTGAGCTTGAGAAACTCTATAAGGAGGTTTATTAGGCGGTGAACTTCCTGGAAGAAGTTCAATTGCATGGTCATCATTACCTCGTTTAGGAGGTAGCTCACAAGGGATGTCGTCAATAAAAACATCTTGAAACCCCTTGAGAAAATTGGATAACTCTAATTCCTTTTGGTTGTTTTTATTTTCTTTTGCTAAAGCATTAGGTTCATTTTGAGAATCTTTAACAAAAATCATGTACACGGAAATAGAGCTCTTTATTGACTTGTTGAAAGCTGGTGTATGTACAATGGGGATGGTGTTACCCATTTCCTTAGCATCTATATACATGTCTTTTTCCCTGAACTTAAAGGAGATTCTCCTTTCAGGAAATTTAACATCGGCAGCCAGGCGGTCAAACCATGGTGCCCCTAGGATTACATCCTCATGCTTGAGAGGAGAGATAAAGAAGTCCTCTTTGTCCACATACCCTTGGACACGAAGCCTCAATTTCCCGATTAAGGGAGTGACTGAAGCTTCTTGCCCCTTGAAGGCACTGTCTGCGGGTAGGACATCTCCCATCTCGTAGGATTGTATTCCTAGCTTGGTGGCCAACTCTATAGATATAAAATTGTGAGTAGAACCAGGGTCAAAGAGAATAAAAGCATCATGTTCTCTTACCTTTCCCCAAGCATGGCATAGAGGAGATCCTTTGTGGTGAGTTTGGTGAGTCTCCTCCTCTTGGATTTCAACCAAGGAAGCTCTAGGAGGATCTTGGCATTTGTTCTTTTGGGGACAAGCGCGGTACGCATGCCCTTGTTCGCCGCACTTGAAACACCAGTTATCCTTACGATAACGCTCAAGCTCTTCAGGAGAGTTTATTCTTACCTTTGTAAACTCCCTTCTCTTTAGCTTTGTTGGAGTTGCCCTTAGGAGACTTTTGGACATTGTCCTTCCCCTTAGGCTCATTGGAACCCTTGTTTTCCGGGGGCTTATTATTTCTTTTTG
Organism: Adiantum capillus-veneris; assembly: GCF_014529385.1. Taxonomy (NCBI): domain Eukaryota; kingdom Viridiplantae; phylum Streptophyta; class Polypodiopsida; order Polypodiales; family Pteridaceae; genus Adiantum; species Adiantum capillus-veneris. The sequence goes on along the minus strand of NC_140959.1, from coordinate 54,627,884 downwards.
CCCCCGTTTGGAAATTGATTCGAGAGGCGACCATAGTGTGGTGTATTACCGTCGATATGGTACGTGGTCTTTGGGAGTTGACATACTCCGCCATTTCTTCAGTTAAGCCCGCACAAAATTGTTGCTTTTGCTCTCCAAAATCCAACTTTTTGAAGACAGTGGCTTTGAGTTGTAAGTCCCAAAAGTTGTCTACATATTTGTGGATGGATTCATTGGGAGAGAGCTTTAAGCTTCGCCATTCGGTGAGTACTTTGTCTTTGGCATCGGTGGCCAAAAACTGCTTCATAATGGAAGCTCTTAAAGCCTTCCAATTTCGTGGAGCTTCACCGTTGGCTCGTAGGCTAGACCACCATTGTCTGGCAGACTTTTGAAAGTGCATAGCTACATGGCATAGCTTAGAGGATTCCGTGAAGCCCTCATCTCCAAACGCCGCATCGAATTGTTGGATAAAGGCCAAGACTTTGTCCGTAGCACCAAAGGTACCATCATAGGTAAGGAAAGAGATGCTCTTCCCTCCCTCTTTGAATTTCTTCAACTTGGACGACCTCTTCCATGCGGCATAGGATTTCCTATGGCCTCTTCTTTTTGATGGTTCAAAGGTTGCACCATCACTTTCTTCAGAGGGTGAAGAGTTTGAAGAAGGTGGAGAAGAGGGTGACCTCTTTCTCGCCTTTTTCTTGTCTTGATCTTTGTCATCTTCACCATAGTTTTCATAAGAGGAAGAGGATGAAGAAGATGGAGAAGAGGGTGTCCTCTTTCTCGCCTTTCTCTTCTCTTGCTTTTTATCATCCCTCTTTGAATTGTGGTGGGGAGAAGAATATGATGGTCTTCTCCGCTTTGGTGGTGATGGAGAGCGTTTAGCCCGTCGTCTTCGTGGAGCCATCTCCGCCGAGGTGGCGGGAGATTCGCTTCTTTCTCGTTCCTTCAGTGGAGGCTCTTGAGTTCTCCTTTGAGAAGGAGATACATCATCAAGAAGTAAATTCTTGAGCCCTTCATAAGGATTCTCTTCTTCTTCCCGAATCGGAGAGAGACCTCTTTTGGTAGTCTCACAAGGAGGCTTCCTAGGTGTTCTCTCGTCATGGTGATGAGCTTGGAGAATCCCGTGAGCACGGAGCTGCCGTTGCACTTCACTTTGGAGAGATGGATTGCCCATGGCTTGTTGAAACCTAGAAACAAGATAGTTAACAAGCATTGAAGCATCATTAGTAGCTTGCTCATGAGCAAAATCAAAGTTATCAACATTAATTTCACTCTCTTTACTATTGTCAGCCATTCTAACAACTTTTTAGGTGTACTTTGGCACTTCAAGCCCTAGTTGCTACTCCTCTTTACCCCTTTAGAAAAAGCACTCAAGCTACTGTACCCGCGGCTCGAATACCATTAATTGCAAGGAATAGAAGAGAGGGTCTTTCGACACCAAAACAGCACCGGCTCCTGTCAAGCTTCTAATAGCTCAATAGTGGTTAAGCCGTAGGCAAGCCCCGTAGGACTCCACTATTAAGACCATAGCTCTCGACGGTGATGCCCCGTTAACTGCACGAAGGCAGGCGCACTGCAAGGCTGAAAAATCCCTATTCTACTTACTCATAGGCAATTAATAATACCAACCATTTGTAGCTAGCTTGAGGACCTCCCTTCTTGAGCAAGAAAAGAGAAACCTTGAGCTTTGATACCAATGTAACATTTAATGGGCTAATAACCTATGTGTAGCGGAAATTATCATGAACATAGTGGGCATTTCATTAGAATAGATTCCTAATGAGAATTACAAGAGTGCTTGGGTGGAGAGAGCAACAAAAATCATAACACCTAGTTAGATAGCATCAACAATACTTTCAAAAGAAATGGAAATTAAGCTATTGACAGCAGTTGAGGACCGGATTTTCATGGAGCCGGTCCCCCCTCCAAAAGGCTTTGTATCATGGTTTCTCCCATCAAGAGAGACATTGTACAATACAATTCTTTGTGTTCCTTCAAGACTAGCTAGTGCAATGAAGATGGAAGCTTCATGCACTAAGCAAAACACTTAATCAAACACAACTTGAATTATCCCCATTCTCAGACCCAAGACCTCACACACCTTCGAAGATGGTGAGAGCTAGCAGGGTATGAGAGTAGATTGAGAGGCAGAAGGAGTATCTTACGAGAAAGATGTACATCTCCTCACATAATCACTCATATGTAGCATAGCTTAGCTTAGTAATTAGCTTGGTAGAGAAGATGAGCATGCATTGAAGCTTGGCTCTTGGTTGGATTTGCATCCACATGCCAAGAGAGTGTTGATGTAGGCTTCTATCTCACAAGCTTGGAGTAGGTGATCAGCTCTCCATTAAAGCTTGGTAGGAGATAGAGTATTCTTTCTTCACACATGAGCTTGTGTGAGTGTGTGTGTGATAATGCCAAGCAAAAATCAGCCCCCCCTCTTTCTTGGGCGAGCCCTTCCTGCTACAATGGTCTGGCTTTTGCCTCATTGGACCTCCCCAAGTCAAGCCAATGGGTGTTAAGCAACATAAGTGATAGCCTTCTGACATGTGTCCCCCTTTCCCCTTTTGTGAGAGCTTTAGGTAATTAAATAATTAAACTAAACTCTCATTGGACCCCTTTGCCTCCTGGCCAATAGGAATCAGGCAAGCCATTGGGCTCCTGAATGCTCATTGGACCCCTTGGGAGACTGCCTAATAGTCTTCTAGGAGACTTAATTCTCATTGGTTTCTTTTATTAAATGTTTTTAAATTAATTAAACTAGATTTACTCTAGCTTAATTCTCATTGGTCCACTTCAAGGATCTTCCAATAGGAATTGGGCACCCCTTGTGGGCATCTGGCCTAGGGAGCTGACATGTGTCCCTAATTCCCTTTGTGTAAAGGGAGCCTGTGTGTGTGTGTGTGGCTTTCTCTCTCATCCCCTACCTTTAGGGCTCGCCCCCTCCCATGTAGGGATGTGCAAAGACTTTTAGGGCACACACAAAGCATCCAATTTTCCCTAGGGTTGACCTTTGTACACAACCTTTGAATTTTGGAACCCTAGCATTTTGGAAGTCTTAATGGGCTGAACCTTAGGGTCTTTTTAGCCCATTGTTGCACATGGCTCTTTTGCAGATGGCCCCCCCTTTGGATCCCTATTTTCCCTCCTTTGGATCCCTACTGTGGCCGGTCTGCTAGCTTAACCAATATTCTAGCTTTTTCTCCCCTGGCACTTCCCCACATTAAATGATCAGTTTAATATGAGAAAATCATTTAGGAGAATTAGATATTGATTATTATGACATCTATGTCCTTTTCAAGCACCAAAATTCATTCTTGTCAATATGTATTCAAGAACGTGATCTAATTTATAGCTTTGTAGTTTTCATGGATAGCTGCATACAAGACCACCTTGTCTAATAGGAGTACCCTTCTACGGAGTACCCTTCCGCCAAGACCTGCTCGGAAACTAGGATCGCTCGGAAAACATCGCTCGAAGAACGATAGCACTCCTTTGGTACATTGCCACCCTATGGCACTTGGGCCATAGGGTCTTCAGATGGAACGTAGGGCACCTTGTGACCCTAGGGAACATAGGGAATCCTATGGCCCTTCAGATTGTAGATTGTCACCCTATGGCCCTTGGGACACAAGGTCTCTAGATGGGACGTAGGGCACCTTGTGATCCTATGGATGTAGGGCCATAGGATCTCCAAAAAAAACCATATGGAACGCTATGGCCCTTGAGATTGTACAAATACACCCTATGGCCCTTGGGCCACAAGGTCTCAAGATGGAACATAGGGCACCTTTTGATCCTATGGCCATAGGTTCCTTATGTTCCTTTTGGAGATTCTATGGCGCTAGGGCCATAGGATCTTCAAAAGGAACATAGGGAACCATATGGCCCTTGAGATTGTACATTGCCATCCTATGGCCCTTGGGCCAAACTGTCTCTTGATGGGACATAGGGCACCCTGTGATCCTATGTCCGTAGGGCCATATGTTCATTTTGGAGATCCTATGGCCAGAGGACCATAGGATCTCCAAAAGGAACATAGGGAACCCTGTGATCCTATGTCCGTAGGGCCATATGTTCATTTTGGAGATCCTATGGCTCGAGGACCATAGGATCTCCAAAAGGAACATAGGGAACCCTATGGACCTTGAGATTGTACATTCCCACACTATGGCCCTTGGGCCACAAGGTCTCCAATAGGTCACCCTTTGATCCTATGGCCCTAGGTTCTTTATGTTGCTTTTGGAGATTCTATGGCCCTAGTGCCACCCTAGCCCTAGTGCCACCCTATGGCCCTTGAGATTGTACATTGCCACCCTAAGGCCCTTGAGATTGTACATTGCCACCCTAAGGCCCTTGGGCCACAAGGTCTCTAGATCGGACAGAGAGCACCATGTGATCCTATGGCCATAGTGCCATATATATGTTTTGGAGATCCTATGGCCCTATGGCCATAGGATCTTCAATAGGAACATAGGGAACCCTATGACCCTTGAGATTGTACATTGGCACCCTATGGCCAGATAGGACATTGGTCACCCTATAGTACGATGTGAGACCACCCTATGGCCTTATGGTCATAGGGTGCCTTAGGTCCATATGTTACTCTTTAGTATGAGGTGAAACCCTATGTAGCCACACCCTGTCTGCCCTTCTAAAGATTCGATGTCTTGTTTTATTTTAGTGACTACAAATGAATTTAAAGAAACTATATTCCACCATATCTTACAAACACATATAGTGTACACTTTCTTTCCCACCTTTTTGCCTCTTTTTTTTTCCCATCCTCCTCCAACTGAACAACAACGCGCTCTACTCGTCCTCTTACAACGTGTGCCCAACTCCCCACAACCCAATTTTACAGGTATCCATAGTTTCAGCATTTTCTGTAGTTATTGTCTTTTGTATTTGCAGGTTTATAAATTTTGTTTGTAATTAGAGATTTTTGCAGTTAGAGTTTTACAATTTTACAGTTTAGGTCACTTATGAAGAGTTTTCTGTTTTACAGATTTAGGTCCCTAATAAGAGATTTTCGTTTTACAAATTTAGGTCCCTAATTAGTGTCTTCTGTTTTATATTTTTAGGTCTCTAATTAGAGTATTCTATATTACAGCTTAAGATCTCTAATTAGAGATTTTTCTGTTTTATAGCTCTACAGTCTACAGTTTTACAGTTTTAGAGATGTAAGTAATGATTTTTGTTTATTGTTTTAGAGAGAGGTGATTCACAACTTAGCTAAAACGTAATTAGATTAAGAACAGTTAAAACCGAATTAAGCAAAAAGATAGGGTTTCTACAGGTTACCTCTGAGTAAATCTGTGTTTGATGAAAATCGGCAGCAGCAGTAGCAAGCAGTCACTTAGGTGTGTTGAGGCCGCGACGATGATGGTAACAGATCTGTGTTTGGGAGATCGCGACAGCAGTCCTTTTGTTGAAGGTTGTGGCGATGGCTTTGCATAGATCTGTGTGCGTGTCGCAACGATGGCGTAGATCTGTATGCGTAGGGAGAGAGGGAGAGAGAGAGAGAGACAGAGAAAGACAAGCTCTGTGCAGATTTCTGTGTAGGTTTTGAGCAAGAAACGAGAGAGAGAGAAAGAGAGCGACAGCGCGGAAAAAATTGTGCTAGAGAGAGAAAGAGAGAGATAAGGTTAGTTAGGTTAGGTTAGAAATTCAAAATTCAAATTTTGAATGTAGGGGCTGTTCTCATGGGTTTGCAGTTGAGATTACTAGAGTTCTAGGCTTTGTGTGAAAATGAGACATAGCTCGTCGGCTCCGAAATTGAAAGAGCTTTTCAGAAGAAAAAAAAAAGAGTATGGAAAAAAAAAAGTTGGTGCAAGGCTTTGTCAATGTCCATATCTTTGTAGTACAAGTGGAACGACACCCATGAAGCAAAATTTGACTCCAGAATCAAAATCTGCATAGTACAAAATACACTAAAAATAGCTAAATTTTAAAAAAATTATCCCAAAAATTGTGCACTATTTTTTTGTCTGATATTAATAAGTGTATTTGAAAACCCATTATGACAAAGTTTGTCGTAGCGTAAATTTTTTTTAAAATTATTTTTAATTATTGTTTAATTATTTTTTTAATTTATGCCACTTGCGGATATCCCTTGAATGGCCGAAATTATTATGAAGACACCTTCGCCACCCCTGGACTCACACCATAGGACGGTAATGTTGGAGGTCAAGGATCAAAGCGTGCACTCAGTTCCATTTGGAAATCCTATGTCCTATGGTGAGATCCTTGTGGCCCTACGGTGGCAATGTGAAAGCTTGTGGACCTAGGGCCATAGGGTGGCAATGTATAAGCTCAAGAGCCATAAGTTGCCCTATATTCCATTTGGAAATCCTATGGCCCTAGGGTTTAGGGGTGACAATGGATAAGCTCCAATACATAGCCCTATGTTCCAGTTGGAGATCCTATGGCCCTAGGTCCACGACAATGTATAAGCTCAAGAGCCATATGTTGCCCTACTTTCTAGTTGGAGATCCTATGGCCCTAGGGTCATGGGGTGGCAATATGTAAGCTCAAGGGGTATAGGGTGCCACATGTCCCATATGAAGATCCTAGGGCCATGGGGTGGCAATGTGTAAGCTCAATGGCCATACATTGCTTATGTTCCATTCGGAAATCCTATGGCCCTAGGGTAATGGGGTGGCAATGTATAAGCTCAAGGGCCATACACTGCCTATGTTCCATTTGGAAATCCTATGGCCCTAGGGTAATGGGGTGGCAATGTATAAGCTCAAGGTCCATAGGGTGCCACATGTCCCATATAGAGATCCTATGGCCCTAGGGCCATGGGGCTGCATTGATATCTTGGCCACCCTTGAACCCGCATCCTTGAGCTTAGGGGCCTTAGGTTCTCTTATTGTATGTTGTGAGATCTTGTGGCCCTAGGGCCATAGGGTAGCAATGTATAAGCTCAAGGGCCATACATTGCCTATGTTCCATTTGGAAATCCTATGGCCCTAGGGTAATGGGGTGGCAATGTATAAGCTCAAGGTCCATAGGGTGCCACATGTCCCATATAGAGATCCTATGGCCCTAGGGCCGTGGGGCTGCATTGATATCTTGGCCACCCTTGAACCCGCACCCTTGAGCTTAGGGGCCTTAGGTTCTCTTATTGTATGTTGTGAGATCTTGTGGCCCTAGGGCCATAGGGTGGCAATGTATAAGCTCAAGGTCCATAGGGCAGAGATCCTATGGTCCTAGGGCCATGGGGCTGCATTGATATCTTGGCCACCCTTGAATCCGCACCCTTGAGCTTAGGGGCCTTAGGTTCTCTTATTGTATGTTGTGAGATCTTGTGGCCCTAGGGCCATAGGGTGACAATGTATAACTCAAGGGCCATACATTGCCTATGTTCCATTTGGAAATCCTATGGCCCTAGGGTAATGGGGTGGCAATGTATAAGCTCAAGGTCCATAGGGTGCCACATGTCCCTTATAGAGATCCTATGGCCCTAGGTCCATGGGGCTGCATTGATATCTTGGCCACCCTTGAACCCGCACCCTTGAGCTTAGGGGCCTTAGGTTCTCTTATTGTATGTTGTGAGATCTTGTGGCCCTAGGGCCATAGGGTGGCAATGTATAAGCTCAAGGGCCATACATTGCCTATATTCCATTTGGAAATCCTATGGCCCTAGGGTCATGGGGTGGCAAAGTATAAGCTCAAGGTCCATAGGGTGCCACATGTCCCATATAGAGATCCTATGGCCCTAGGGCCATGGGGCTGCATTGATATCTTGGCCACCCTTGAACCCGCACCCTTGAGCTTAGGGGCCTTAGGTTCTCTTATTGTATGTTGTGAGATCTTGTGGCCCTAGGTCCATAGGGTGGCAATGTATAAGCTCAAGGGCCATACATTGCCTATGTTCCATTTGGAAATCCTATGGCCCTAGGGTCATGGGGTGGCAATGTATAAGCTCAAGGGCCATAGGGTGCCACATGCTCCATTTAGAGATCCTATGGCCCTAGGGCCATGGGGCTGCATTGATATCTTGGCCACCTTTGACATCTTGGCCGTAGGTTGTCTTTTTGTATGTTTTGAAGTCTTGTGACCCTAGGTCCATAGGGTGTCAATGTTCACACCCTTGGGCTTAGGGCCATAGGTTGTCTTTTTGTATGTTTTGAAGTCTTGTGGCCCTAGGGCCATAGGGTGTCAATGTATAAGCTCAAGGGCCATACGTTGCCCTATGTTCCATTTGGAAATCCTATAGCCCTAGGGTCATGGGGTTGCAATGTATAAGCTCAAGGGCCATACATTGTCGTATGTTTCATATGCCGATCCTATGGCCCTAGGGTCATGGGGTTGCAATGTATAAGCTCAAGGGCCATACGTTGCCCTATGTTCCATTTGGAAATACTATATCCCTAGGGTCATGGGGTTGCAATGTATAAGCTCAAGGGCCATACATTGTCGTATGTTTCATATGCCGATCCTATGGCCCTAGGGTCATGGGGTTGCAATGTATAAGCTCAAGGGCCATACATTGCCGTATGTTTCATTTGGAGATCTTATGGCCCTAGGGTCATGGGGTGCCATAGGATGTATATATACTTGACATGAAACTCCCTATGGCCCTAAGGCCATAGGATGTATATATACTTGACATGAAACTCCGTGAGGTGATCTTGAGGACAACCCTATGGCCTTCAGGCCTTAGGGAGCTAATATAGAGCAAATATGCTTTATACCGGCATAGAGAGACATGGCCCTGGGGCCATAGCAAAACAATGAGGGTTTTTTGGAAACAATGAGGGCGCCTTGTGGTCTATGGGCCATAGGAAGTCAATATAGATCATAGAGCATAGACGATAGAGCATAGAGCACAAAGAGATTCTTAGTAGCATAGAGGGAACCCTATGACCTTCAGGCCACAAGGTGCTTCTCATGAAACACCCACATACATACTTGTTATGCTTTATGCTACGTAAATCAATATACTCTGCAAGTGGTTTGTTTAACAATTATTCTTGCAAATCTGCTTGCAGCTATGGCTAATTTCAATCATGGTGATAGAGTGTGCATGTTTGTAGCGACACAAAAGGTTGCCATTGGGACTGTATTTGAAATAAATCCAAGTGCATATTGTTCTGGCATGCTTATTGGGGAAGGCAATGTATCGGTGTCAGTTGATTTGTGTTTTGAAAAGAAAGCACTCATCCCTTTTCCAACAATGGATGCATTGACAGTGGGAGATGCTTTTCATAGTATTGTGAAATGGAGTAGTGGGTTGTTGCAACATATAAATGAGATGCAGTACAAAGGGGCTTCTATGCATGATGCTGACAAAGAAGAAGGAGCATTGGATGCACAATGTAATGGAATGAGCTACAGAGAAGTTTGGAAGGATAAGAGGGTTCAACTTTGGGATGAAAGCAAAACACATGTAGTAGCCGAAGGGGTTGTCATGTATGTGTGTCCGTTTGACTCTATAAACTTTGGTGAGCTAGGTGAAGACAACATTGGTATTGGTATCGAAACATCCTATGCAGATGAGGCTACTATTTCTGCAGAAGCTAGTGTATGCAGCATTAATCTAGTTTGTTGGCCTATCAAGAGAGTGACAACTATGGATGGAAAAGAATTGTTATGTTATGAGGATCTACATGCTATGCATGCGTTACAAGACACATGCATTGAATCAGCTTATTTGGTAGAGCCTATTTCAAAAAAGCGGAAATATTGCTTTGTAAATAGGAAGCCAAAAATGTCAGTGAAAGCTTCTAAGAGATCCAATCAAGCATCTCTAGCATCTGTCCAGCTTGTTTCAACCATAGATTGTTGTTCCAAAAGGTGTTGTCAATATGCCAATCGAGATAAGGTCATGGCTATGCGCAATGAATTTTGGGGACAGAGTTTGCAAAATAGAACAAACTATGTGTATGATACAATGTTGACTGCATGGCATGAGAACAAAACAACTACAAAGACATGCTATGTGTTTTCTTTTAATGGCAGTGAGGTTTGCAGTAGAGCTTGGTACGAAATTCATGGCATTCCAAAAACTTCATTTTATCGTTACCGTGAACATTTTGAGAATGGGGTTAGATGCTCAGTGCATGGTAATGATGGTGTCATGAGAAAAGGAAGAGACCATACAAATCTAGGAAGGGCATTGATGCGCTCTTTTGTTGATGAAATCTCGGAGAGAATTCCACATAAGAGTAGAACCATGGAAGATGGTACTAGGGAAACTTTGCTTGCAATACCAAACACATACAAGCAAGTAGACATTTACATGATGTCAATAAAACACTTGACAGTATGAGTCTCAAGCCAATGTCTAGTACGACATTCAATAGGATTTGGAATACAGAGTTTGCTAATGTGACATTGTCAAAAACAAGTGAGTTCTCCAAATGTGTTGTGTGTAGTCGGATAAAATCTCAACTAGAGTCAACAAAGGATGACGAGATGATTGCACGTTTGAAGGATAAACGTCGAATTCACATGTTGCAACAACAAAGTTGTAGGAATGTGTACTACACCTGGCGTAAGTTCTCCCAGTTGCAAAAGGATAAGTATTTATGCATTAAACATGATAAAATGGATCAAAAAAAGACAGCAATACCTAGGTTGCGTGTGAACTCAAAAGATTATGCGAATGCATATCAATTGCAAGTATCATTAACAGGTATGATAACACATGGACATGGTCATGGAATGTATGGTCACTTCTCACTTAATGGTTTATGGCCTTCAAATCCCAATGCTACAATTGGGGTTCCCTTGCATTATGCTTACAGAATCTGGAAAGAACAGAAAACCATGGACTAGGAGATTTATGCCATGACGGTATGCCACGCAGCAATGTAACGTTATTCAATGCATTGAACTCAAGGAGAGCTCTAGACCTCCAAAACAAAATGAAGCAAGATCGTGAGAGGAATACATCAACAATGACACCACCGTTGGCCATCCAAGGATGTAATGAAGAGATTGTACACATACAATCAACTTTCTCTCAATGTGTTGTGGATACCATATCCACTCCTGTATTTCAAAAATTGCCTGAGAATCTTTTGCTACAGCTAGATAATTGTGCAGGAGAGAATAAAAATTGATATTTGTTTGCATACTTATCCTTGTTAGTAGCAAAAGGAGTTTTCAAAACCGTGCATTTGGGATTTTGAATGGTGGGTCATACACATGAGGACATACATGCAATGTTTAGTAGGTTCTCAGAAAGATTGCGAACAGGAATGACATTCACTTTTCCACATCTGATGGAACATTTTCAAAAATGTGAAAGCTCAGCTCCAACACCATTTTTTATGACACAAGTTCCCGACTTTAAATCCTTTGTGCAAGGGTACATGTGTGACGGACAAGATGCTCTAGTCGGACACTCTAAGCCACTTCAATTTCATTTCTATATGCAAGGTGAAGTCCCAATAATGCAGTACAAAATTCATCCCAAATCACCCGGGTGGATGCCAAAGGAGTCGAGAATTGAGTTGTGGAAAAAAGATGACCAGGGAAAACCAAAATTACCAACAGGCTGCCCATATGTGGTACCTATAGCAGACTATGTGAGAGATAGTCCACTTGTTATTCAAGGGATTAAGTCATATCTTGAATTTTGGAAAAGATGTTCTCTATTAAAGGGAAAGGACCATGACTCCACAAAATACATGGAGCCTGTTATCACTTATTGGCAAAACATAATCAATGATAGTGAATAACCAACCAATAAACACATTGGTGAATATACAACATTTTGGCCAAAGACTATAGGGAGTCATCGAATGCAAGAGATAGAGGAAGACAGAGATGAGTTTCAAGGACATGAAGAATTGAATGATCACTATGTTGGTCCTCAAAGTGCAAGGCCACAAGAGGCCTTTAGACCTCAAATTGATGTAACAAAAGGGGATCTTGTTCTTGTGAGACCCGCAGATCCTGAATATCCAATATGGCCAGGAGTGACAGAGTTAAGCGTTGATGTAGACAAATCATCTCCTAACTACAAGAAAGTTCTGATTCAGTATTGGGCACCAAAACATCGAAAACGAAATCCCACAATCCAAGAACAGTATGAGGATTGTTGGAAAAAGAGTTGGTACTGCAATCTTGCTGACCCAAAGCGCTGGGAGTGTGTTGATACAATTGTATGGTCATGGACTCCAAGGGGTGGAAGAATTGCGGAAACAATCAAGATCCCATCAAATGTCATGGAGAAGGCACATGCTAGCTTAATAGGAGAAATTGAATAGCATTTCATATCTTGCTCATTGTTTTATTTCCCCAGCTTATGTATGATTTTATGAAGTATTTTTAATTACCCACACCCACATAAAAATAAAAAATCTAAAAGGTGTTTCTCAACACCACCATTTTTTTGGGAATCTATCTCTTTTATGAAGTGTTTTGAAACACCCACATAAAAATAAAAAATTTAAAAGGTGTTTCTCAACACCACCATTTTCTTGAGAATCTATCTCTTTTATGAAGTGTTTTGAAACACCCACATAAAAATAAAAATTTTAAAAGGTATTTCTCAACACCACCATTTTCTTGAGAATCTATCTCTTTGTCACATTCCCAAATTAAATGAAATTTTTCCAAATTTAATGGGAAATAGGAATCCATAGGCGTTGAAATTAGTCCCAAAGTTGTGGGATTTTCCCATTTCATCTAAAATGGTGTTAGAGAGAGAGATAGATAGATTTTATTATCGTCCTCGGAGGTCAAATATGACCTATGGGACCAAAGTTACATGTGATGTAGTATATGTATGGCTGATGAGTGACTCTCGATGATCCAAAATTGTGGTGATGAGAGTCGCAATGGAGAGCCCACACTTTGGCTGGGAGAGGAAAGTGTGTAGGTCTAAGTTATGGCTAAAAATGTGAGAGATGCAAGTTCGGATGTGACCAAAAGCTGAGCACTCTAGTAGTGTGTGGTACTCAGACTCTCGAACTTGCAGTGAGCATAATGTGCACAGTCGATTTGACTCTTCTCCATTGCCCCAACGTCCTATCTCACATCGAAGGAAATGGGAGCTAAGCCTAATGGCTGTGAAGGAGTACGAGCGGAAGTGCGACGCGAGAGAGAGTGCGAGAAGAAGAGCACGACGATATGGTGAACTCGCTCTACTATAATGTGTAGAGCATAGTGAGTTCTTATTAGGTTTTTACAAAAGAATATGTGTACATACCTGGCGGCCCGCCCACTTACCTGGGCGACCACATTGGGCTTTATACCCCAACAACCTCCCACTTAAAGTCCAATGTGGTACTTTAAGTGTGAGAGAAGCTACTATAGAAGCTAATATACAAGAGATGTAGAGAAGTGATGTACTACCCTACACCTAACTGCTTGCGAAAATGCGCAAAGCTCTGAGGGAAGTCCTTTTGTAAGTAGATCAACACGATTTTCTGTGGTGTGAACTTTGATAAGCTGAATTTGCTTATCCTCGAGCATTTCCCTGATGAAATGATACTTCACATCCACATGCTTTGTCTTTGAGTGATAAACTGGATTGCGAGCCAATTGTATAGCACTCTGACTATCACAATATAACACAGGCATCTCTTCTTTGATTCCCAAATCTGTTACTAGTCGATTAAGCCAAATTGATTCTTTGCATGCCTCTGATGCTGCAACATATTCAGCCTCTGTAGTAGACTGAGTAACACAATCTTGTAATCTAGAACGCCATGATACTGCTCCACTAGCCAATGTAAAGACTTACCCTGAAGTAGACCTTCGGTTGTCTAAGTCACCTGCATAATCTGAGTCTATAAAACCCTTTACACTTAGCTCTTGACTCCCATAGCATATACGCATACTCTTTGTAGCTTTCAGGTATCTCAAGATTCCTTTCACTGCCTCCCAATGTTTCTTGCCTTGGTTTGACATGTATCGACTTACTACTCCCACTGCAAATGCAATGTTTGGGCGAGTAGCAATCATTGCATACATCAAACTACCCACTGCAGACGCATATGGAATCTTATCCATTTCAGCATGTTCTTCCTCAGACACAGGACAATCTTGTTTGCTAAGTTTCACATATGGTGGCAATGGAACACTCAATGCCTTTCCCTTCTCCACATTGAAACGTTGCAAAACCTTGTCAATATACTCTGTTTGAGATAACCAAATCAACTTCTTTGATCTGTCTCTCTCAATGCACATACCAAGAATATGACTTGCCTCACCCATGTCTTTCATGTCAAACGATTTTGCCATCTTTGACTTCAAAGCTGAAATTTCTTCCAAGTGCTTGCCAGCAATCAACATGTCATCCACATACAAAATAAGGATCACCCAACTGCCATCCTTAGCCTTCTTTGTATATAGACAGTGATCGAACTCACTACGTTTGTAGCCTTGAGAAAGCATAAACTTGTGGAACTTATGGTACCATGCCCTTGGTGATTGTTTTAAGCCATAAAGACTCTTTAACAACTGGCATACCAAATCTTCCTTGCCTTTCTCAACAAACCCTTCTGGTTGCTGTATGTAAATTTCCACATCTAAATCACCATGCAAGAACGCTATCTTGACATCCATTTGGTGCAACACCAAATCTAATATGGCAACCAATGCAAGAAAGCATCTCAATGTAGTCATCTTGACCACCGGAGAGAAGACTTCATCAAAGTCAATGCCTTGTTCTTGCTTAAAGCCCTTAGCAACAAGCCTTGCTTTGTACTTTGGCTGACTATCATGAGTGGTGATCTTATACTTGTAAACCCATTTACAAGGTAGAGCCTTTTTGCCATGTGGTAATTTAACTAGCTTCCATGTCTGGTTTTTATGCAGAGCTGTCATCTCTGACTGCATGGCCAATTGCCAATTCCCGGAGTCCTTCATTTGCACTGCTTCCTTGTAACTTGAAGGCTCATTGCAATCAGTCAACATGACATAGTTCATAGATAGAACAAACCGATCAGGAGGTCGTGAGATACGTCCCGATTTATGCAAAATAGGTGGCTGAGGCTCAGCCACAACCTGTGGTTCCACTCTATCTTATCCTTGCTCCTCTTGAGCCCTGACATTTTGTCTTGCACGTGCAGGTCCATCTTCTTGGAAGACAACTCTTCTAATCTCCTCAACCCTCTCTGGTTTAGAATGATATTTGGCTTCATTAAAGTGAACATCATTGCTGCGGATAACCTTTCTGGATTCAGGATCCCAAAGTCTGTATCCCATCTCACCAGAATTACCATAGCCTAGAAAGATGAACTTTCTACTCTTTGGCTCATGTTTGTTCCTAAATTCCTTTGGAACGTGAGTATATGCCTCACAGCCAAAGACTCTGAGATGCTTGTATGAGGGCACCTTGCCTAACCATACCATCTCTGCCACTAAATCCTTCTGCAAAACCTTGCTAGGAGATCTATCTATAAGATGAACATCTGTTGATACAGCTTCAGCCCAAAACCCATTTGGCAGCTATGCTTTAGACAACATACTTCTGACCTTCTCTTGTATGGTCCTATTCATCCTCTCAGCAACACCATTTTGAGGAGGATTGTAAGGAGCAGTAAGTTCACGTTTTATACCTTTTGACTCACAAAAGTCCTGAAAGGCCTTTGAAACATACTCTCCACCATTGTCAGTGCGTAAGCATTTAAGCTTCTTGCCACTCTGATTCTCCACAAGTGTCACAAATGTTTTGAAAACACTAAACGCTTCATCCTTGTGCTTGAGAAAGTAAACCCAGACTTTCCTCGAGTAATCATCTATAAATGTCATAAAGTAAGAAGCTCCTCCTAGAGATAGGTTAGGCATAGGTCCACACAAATCACTATGAACAAGTACCAACTGTGTATCTATTCTACTGCTTCTATGCTTATGTGGCTGCTGTGTTTGCTTACCATACAGACAATGTTCACAGAATTCAAAATCATTAAATGAAAAGCCAGGAAAATAACCAGAACAAGACAAGATTTCCATTCCCTTCTTGGACATATGTCCTAACCGGCTATGCCACAAAGAAACGTTCAGCTGCTCGGTTACATTGATTACATTTTTAGAGACATTTGATACATAAATCATGTAAAGTCCTCCAGACTTTACTCCATGTGCTACTGTCATAGAACCCTTGGATATCTTCCACATGTTCTGTCCAAAAGTGGTGATGTAGCCACCATCATCAAGTAAACCTGTCCTGATCAAGCTCTTTGTAATTGCGGGAACATGTCTCACATTTTTTAGCATGAAAGAAGAGCCATTCTGAAACTTCAATTGAACATCTCCAATACCTAAGATCTCACATGTCTGCCCATTGCCTAGCCGAACATGATCTTTAGTGGTCACATAAGAGGTAAACCACTCCTTGTTTGGAGACACATGAAGTGATGCCCCTGAGTCTATGATCCAATCACTCAGTGCATTTCCATCAGATGCTGTAAGAAGAGATGAGTCCATTGTATTCTTCAAGAAGTAGATGTCTCCTGACACTAGACTGTCATCCTCTGCAACAGTGTTTGTCACATTTATTTCTTGAATCTTCACTGAGGACTTTTTCTTCTCACCATGGTCTTTAGCTTTCTCTTTGCCTTTTTCTGCTTTCCATTCTCTGCGGTCTCTTTTCATGTGACCCTTCTTGCCACAATGGTAGCATTCTATGTCACTCTTGCCTTTAGCACTGTGGGACTTGCTACAAGACTGATTCCTCTTTCCACCTTTGTACTTTTGTTTGGTCCTTCCCCTGACAACTAAGGCTGTTCCTTTGCCTTTTTCCATTGTCTTTTTATTGGTTTCTTCAGTAAGCAGATTGCCTTCTACACCTGCTATGGTCAAACCATCTGGAGGTGCAGAATTACTCAAAGCTGTGCGAAAAGTGTCCCAACTTTCCGGCAATGTGATCAACAAGAACATAGCTCTAACAGGTTCATCAAACTTGACACCTGGAGCTGACAACTGACTGTAGATAGTGTTGAATTCATTCAGATGATTGGACATAGGTGTCCCTTCTTTCATCTTCAAGTCAACAAGCTTCTTAAGCCAGTATACCTGTGAAGCTGCACTCTGCTTCTCATAAAGATCACTCAGCTTTGTCCATGCTTCATAAGCCGACATCTCGTCTGCTACATTGAAGTAAATGCTTTCTGCCAAAGTCAGCATAATGGTAGAAAGTGCCAATTCATCCATTTCGCTCCATTCATCTTCGTCCATATCTTATGGTTTTATCCCCTTGAGCTTTATAGGTTTTATCTGCTTCTTTTGTACCAACACGTGCCAAATCTGCTTCTTCCACAATGGGAAATTGGTTCCATCCAGCTTCTTGATATTGTAAAGAGCAGTGTCCTGTGATCCAGCCATAGCTACGCTTCACAGTAGTTTACTTTCCCGGGAAAAATTCGGCAGAGTTTCCCCTGTAAACTGACCTCTGAACCAATATCAACCTGTCAAATGAACCAAGAAAGCTTCAGATTCTACAGAAATTTTGGCAGAATCTCCTTTGTAAAATGGCTTTGGTGTACTCAAAAAACAGACCAAAAACAGCTCAAAAAACCACTGTCTCTCTAACACTGTAAGCTGTGGGTAAACCTGTCTTGCGCTTGTACTGTCTCTCACTGTCCTGTAAGCATAGACAGCGACAATGCCTCAGCGGCAGTAAAGCAAAGATGCAATCCCAACTGTCTAACTCACAGTCAATACATCCTAGCTACCTATTTAAGGGTGCTCGAGGGATCGCTCCAAGACCTGTATCACCGAAAGGATCTCAACATTCAAGAATCCCCCAGCTCAATAAAACCTCACTCGACCCTCAACAAAGGCTGTAGTAAATCTGACAATACATAGACTTCCCACAAAGTCATACGTCCACAAATTTCCCACTATATGCTGTAACCGCTGTGGCGGTTGTTTGTTGCGTGACTCACAGCCCGCAAACCCTCAACAGACATACATCATCTCTGACAATGCATCCCATGTGGAAGTACCTGCAATGTCAGGATGAAATCTGAAATATCAAGCAGCAAACACAAGCTACATGATGAACTAGTGGATGTCGCCTACTACAGTCTGTGTGTAGATGTGCCCGTGTCGTATGTGACGCGCCTCCAAGAACTGTGAGCCGTCCTTCGATGTGTAGACAGCCACAAATCAGTACTCTGGGAGTGCCGATATCCTCAGCACCTACAGTCGTAGGCCGAAACCCCAAATTTGTAGAGTCGGATCTGCACCCGCCAAGACCACGTAGTCGAAAATGGCCTACGCAGAGCTTTGTCGAAGCCGAACGGTGGCCGAGATGACCTCAGAATGAAATTATGAGAACACCAAGCCCTTTGGGATTACCCACAGGATTTGGGGCCGTATTTTTGCCTGTCGAATCTTGTTAGGAAATAAGACGTAGCTAAATAGATAATTGAGTAGATTACTTAATGGAGAGAGACAGATTTACATATACGAGATTATAGAGTAGAGAGAGAGAGAGAGAGTACACACGATATACGTGGTTCACCCAATGTGGGCTACGTCCACGGGAAAGTAGCCACTCAATGGCTTTAGTACTTCAAAACAAGAAGTAATTTACAAAGGGATTATACCCTTAATGGAGCTCCCGCCTTACTTCACTCTCACCACCTCACACTCACCTTGTTGCATCAACTTCACACTATGAAATGTGTGTAGAAATGGCCTCCTTTTATAGGCCAAAAGGGCTGCCCTCTCTTATGAGAGACAGCCATGTGTAGCCGCCCTTGTGCGAATAAGTCCAAATCGGACCCTCCAATCCGCCCATGTGTGGCCGCCCTTGAGAAGACAAGTCCGCTTTTGAATTCGGCCACCGGCCACCGGCCATTGACTTCCGACCACCGGCCACCGGCCATTGACTTCCGACCACCGGCCATCGGCCATTGACTACCGGCCACCGGCCAACCGACCGGTTGTTTTCCGACCACTTTCCGGCCGCCGGCCGGCCATAATATTCCGGCGAAAAAGAATATTCCGGCGGCCTCCGCCCCCGAGGCCTTTAAAGTTGCCCCTGATTCTTGTCCATGAAAATTTTGGTTTCCGGTGAGTGATTTTCCTTCACGCACGATGGCTTCTCCTCATAATGGGAGCCTTACAAATGTGCGCTTTTACCACAGAAAATTACAAAGGGTAAATCAGGCTCCATACTTAACAATCTCCCGCTTGGAGACTGATCTCCAAACCAAACCTGTGACTGCTTTCCATTCTTGCTTCTTATCCTTGAATGCCGATTGAAGATGAGCAAAAGCTGAACTTCTCCTTGTTGACCACCTTTGTAAACATGTCCGCAGGATTTTCACTTGTATGCACCTTTCCTAGCTTTAGTTGTCCCTCTTCCAAAAGAGTGCGTATGAAGTGATATCTCACCTCAATGTACTTTGTCCTTGAATGAAAGGCTGAGTTCTTCGCAAGATGGATAGTGCTTTGGCTATCACTGTACAAGACACAATTGTCTTGTTTGAATCCAAGCTCTTCTAAGAATCTGTGAAGCCACAGAATTTCTTTGCTTGCCTCCGTCATTGCTACATACTCTGCTTCCGTGGTAGAAAGTGAAACCACTTTCTGCAGCTTTGAAGCCCAGCTTACTGCTGTGCCTCCAACCGTGAACACATAGCATGTAGTGCTCCTTCGAGTATCTTTGTCACCTGCCATATCTGCATCAGCATACCCTTCTAGAAAAATATCAGTTCCTCCAAAATACAAAGCATTTTTTGTTGTCCCTTTTAGATACCTAAGTATCCACTTCATAGCTTGCCAATGCTCTTTACCTGGGTTGTCCATGAACCTACTCACAACTCCCACTGCATGTGCAATGTCTGGCCTTGTCCAGACCATAGCATACATTAGAGAACCTACCGCTGCAGCATATGGAACTTTAGACATATAGGCTATCTCCTCTTGTGTCTTTGGACACATATCCTTTGTTAGTTTAAAATGACCAGCCAAAGGTGTAGAAACTGGTTTTGCATTTTGCATTGCAAACCTTTCTAGTACCTTCTTGATGTAATATTCTTGAGATAGCTTTATTGTTTTCTTCGTCCTGTCCCTTGATATTTTCATACCAAGTATCCTCTTTGCAGCACCTAAATCTTTCATTGAAAAAGATTTGGACAGCTCCTCTTTTAGGTCTTTGATGTCCTGCATGTTAGCACTTGCAATCAACATGTCATCAACATACAACATTAGGATGATGAATTTCCCATCTCCCAAATTCTTCGTGTAGACGCAGTGATCCGAGTTGCATCTTGTGAATCCATGATCCAACATCCATCGATCAAACTTCAAGTACCATTGTCTTGATGCTTGCTTTAAACCATACAAGCTCTTCTTTAATCTGCAAACCATTTTCTCCTTACCTTTTACTTCATACCCCTTTGGTTGAAGCATATAGATTTCCTCCTCTAAGTCACTGTGAGGGAATGCCGTATTTACATCCATTTGCTCGAGATTTAAATCATGAGCAGCCACAAGGCTTAAGACAGGCCTAATTGAGTTCATTTTTACAACAGGAGAAAATATTTCATTGAAGTCAATACCTTTCTTTTGAGAAAAACCTTTTACCACAAGCCTAGACTTGTACCTTTTCTTCCCACCTTCTTCTTCCTTTATCTTGTACACCCATTTGTTTTGAAGTGCCCGCTTACCTTTAGGTGACTCAACCAACTCCCATGTTTGGTTGTGATGTAGTGAGTCCATCTCCACTTGCATGCTCTTCGTTCATTCTTCTTTGGATTCATGTTGCATAGCTTCTTCATATGATTCCGGCTCTCCAGAATCTGAGATCAAGAGATGGTTGAAGGAAGGAACAAACCTTTCTGGAGGTCTACTTGCTCTTCTAGATCTTCGGGGAATAGGTTGAGGCTCCTCATTTGGTTGACGTTGTTGCACATTGTCACCGTTTGCAGTCCTTGAGTCTTCACCGTCCTCAAGCTCCATGTACTCATCACCTGTTTCTTTTGTTTGTTTTCTTTCCAAGTAATCTTTGTACATATTTTGTTCGTTAAAAATTACATCCCCACATTGGGCTTTATACCCCAACAACCTCCCACTTAAACCAACAACCTCCCACTTAAAGTCCAATGTGGTACTTTAAGTGTGAGAGAAGCTACTATACAAGCTAATATACAAGAGATGTAGAGAAGTGATGTACTACCCTACACCTAACTGCTTGCGAAAATGCGCAAAGCTCTCTGAGGGAAGTCCTTTTGTAAGTAGATCAACATGATTTTCTGTGGTGTGAACTTTGATAAGCTGAAGTTGCTTATCCTCGAGCATTTCCTTGATGAAATGATACTTCACATCCACATGCTTTGTCTTTGAGTGATAAACTGGATTGCGAGCCAATTGTATAGCACTTTGACTATCACAATATAACACAGGCATCTCTTCTTTGATTCCCAAATCTGTTACTAGTCGATTAAGCCAAATTGATTCTTTGCATGCCTCTGATGCTGCAACATATTCAGCCTCTGTAGTAGACTGAGTAACACAATCTTGTAATCTAGAACGCCATGATACTGCTCCACCAGCCAATGTAAAGACTTACCCTGACGTAGACCTTCGGTTGTCTAAGTCACCTGCATAATCTGAGTCTGTAAAACCCTTTACACTTAGCTCCTGACTCCCATAGCATATACGCATACTCTTTGTAGCTTTCAGGTATCTCAATATTCCTTTCACTGCCTCCCAATGTTTCTTGCCTGGGTTTGACATGTATCGACTTACTACTCCCACTGCAAATGCAATGTCTGGGCGAGTAGCAATCATTGCATACATCAAACTACCCACTGCAGACGCATATGGAATCTTATCCATTTCAGCCTGTTCTTCCTCAAACACAGGACAATCTTGGTTGCTAAGTTTCACATATGGTGGCAATGGAACACTCAATGCCTTTCCCTTCTCCATATTGAAACGTTGCAAAACCTTGTCAATATACTCTGTTTGAGATAACCAAATCAACTTCTTTGATCTGTCTCTCTCAATGCGCATACCAAGTATATGACTTGCCTCACCCATGTCTTTCATGTCAAACGATTTTGCCATCTTTGACTTCAAAGCTGAAATTTCTTCCAAGTGCTTGCCAGCAATCAAAATGTCATCCACATACAAAATAAGGATGAGCCAACTACCATCCTTAGCCTTCTTTGTATATAGACAGTGATCGAACTCACTACGTTTGTAGCCTTGAGAAAGCATAAACTTGTGGAATTTATGGTACCATGCCCTCGGTGATTGTTTTAAGCCATAAAGACTCTTTAACAATTGGCATACCCAATCTTCCTTGCCTTTCTCAACAAACCCTTCTAGTTGCTGCATGTAAATTTCCACATCTAAATCACCATGGAAGAACGTTGTCTTGACATCCATTTGGTGCAACACCAAATCTAATATGGCAACCAATGCAAGAAAGCATCTCAATGTAGTCATCTTGACCACCGGAGAGAAGACTTCATCAAAGTCAATGCCTTGTTCTTGCTTAAAGCCCTTGGCAACAAGCCTTGCTTTGTACTTTGGCTGACTATCATGAGCGGTGATCTTATACCTGTAAACCCATTTACATGGTAGAGCCTTTTTGCCCCGTGGTAATTTAACTAGCTTCCATGTCTGGTTTTTATGCAGAGCTGTCATCTCTGACTGCATGGCCAATTGCCAATTCCCGGAGTCATTCATTTGCACTGCTTCCTTGTAACATGAAGGCTCATTGCAATCAGTCAACATGACATAGTTCATAGATGGAACAAACCTATCAGGAGGTCGCGTGACACGTCCAGATCTACGCACAATAGGTGGCTCAGGCTCAGCCACAACCTGTGGTTCCACTCTATCCTGTCCTTGCTCCTCTTGAGCCCTGACATTTTGTCTTGCACGTGCAGGTCCATCTTCTTGGAAGACAACTCTTCTAATCTCCTCAACCCTCTCTGGTTTAGAATGATATTTGGATTCATTAAAGTGAACATCATTGCTGCGGACAACCTTTCTGGATTCGGGATCCCAAAGTCTGTACCCCATCTCACCAGAATTACCATAGCCTAGAAAGATGCACTTTCTACTCTTTGGCTCAAGTTTGTTCCTAAATTCCTTTGGAATGTGAGTATATGCCTCACAGCCAAAGACTCTAAGATGCTTGTATGAGGGCATTTTGCCTGACAAAACCATCTCTGGCACTGAATCCTTCTGCAAAACCTTGCTAGGAGATCTATTTACAAGATGAACAGCTGTTGATACAGCTTCAGCCCAAAACCCATTTGGCAGCTGTGCATTAGACGACATACTTCTGACCTTCTCTTGTATGGTCCTATTCATCCTCTCAGCAACACCATTTTGAGGAGGATTGTAAGGAGCAGTAAGTTCACGTTTTATACCTTTTGACTCACAAAAGTCCTGAAAGGCCTTTGAAACATACTCTCCACCATTGTCAGTGCGTAAGCATTTAAGCTTCTTGCCACTCTGATTCTCCACAAGTGTCACAAACGTTTTGAAAACACTAAACGCTTCATCCTTGTGCTTGAGAAAGTAAACCCATACTTTCCTCGAGTAATCATCTATAAATGTCATAAAGTAAGAAGCTCCCCCTAGAGATAGGTTAGGCATAGGTCCACACAAATCATTATGAACAAGTGCCAACTGTGTATCTCTTCTACTGTTTCTATGCTTATGTGGCTGCTGTGTTTGCTTACCATACAGTCAATGTTCACAGAATTCAAAATCATTAAATGAAAAGCCAGGCAAATAACCAGAATGAGACAAGATTTCCATTCCCTTCTTGGACATATGTCCTAACCGGCTATGCCACAAAGAAACGTTCGGCTGCTCGGTTACATTGATTACATTTTTAGAGACATTTGATACATAAATCATGTAAAGTCCTCCAGACTTTACTCCATGTGCTACTGTCATAGAACCCTTGGATATCTTCTACATGTTCTGTCCAAAAGTGGTGACGTAGCCAGCATCATCAAGTAAACCTGTGCTGATCAAGCTCTTTGTAATTGCGGGAACATGTCTCACATTCTTCAGCGTGAAAGAAGAACCATTCTGAAACTTCAATTGAACATCTCCAACACCTAAGATCTCACATGTCTGCCCATTGGCTAGCCGAACATGATCTTTAGTGGTCACATAAGAGGTAAACCACTCCTTGTTTGGAGACACATGAAGTGATGCCCCTGAGTCTATGATCCAATCACTCAGTGCATTTCCATCAGATGCTGTAAGAAGAGCTGAGTCCATTGTATTCTTCAAGAAGTAGATGTCTCCTAACACTAGACTGTCATCCTCTGCAACAGTGTTTGTCACATTTATTTCTTGAATCTTCACTGAGGACTTGTTCTTCTCACCATGGTCTTGATCTTTCTCTTTTCCTTTTTCTGCTTTCCATTCTCTGCAGTCTCTTTTCATGTGACCCTTCTTGCCACAATGGTAGCATTCTATGTCACTCTTGCCTTTAGCACTGCGGGACTTGCTACGAGACTGATTCCTCTTTCCACCTTTGTACTTTTCTTTGGTCCTTCCCCTGACAACTAAGGCTGTTCCTTTGCCTTTGTCCATTGTCTTTCTATTGGTTTCTTCAGTAAGCAGACTTCCTTCTACACCTGCTATGTTCAAACCATCTGGAGGTGCAGGATTACTCAAAGCTGTGCGAAAAGTGTCCCAACTTTCCGGCAATGTGATCAACAAGAACATAGCTCTAACAGGTTCATCAAACTTGACACCTTGAGCTGACAACTGACTGTAGATTGTGTTGAATTCATTCAAATGATTGGACATAGGTGTCCCTTCTTTCATCTTCAAGTCAGCAAGCTTCTTAAGCCAGCATACCTGTGAAGCTGCACTCTGCTTCTCATAAAGATCACTCAGCTTTAACCATGCTTGATAAGCCGACATCTCGTCTGCTACATTGAAGTAAACGCTTTCTGCCAAAGTCAGCATAATGGTAGAAAGTGCCAATTCATCCACTTCGCTCCATTCATCTTCGTCCATAACTTCTGGTTTTATCCCCTTGAGCTTTATAGGTTTTATCTGCTTCTTTTGTACCAACACGTGCCAAATCTGCTTCTTCCACAATGGGAAATTGGTTCCATCCAGCTTCTTGATATTGTAAAGAGCAGTGTCCTGTGATCCAGCCATAGCTACGCTTCACAGTGGTTTACTTTCCTGGGAAAAATTCGGCAGAGTTTCCCCTGTAAACTGACCTCTGAACCAATATCAACCTGTCAAATGAACCAAGAAAGCTTGAGATTCTGCATAAATTTCGACAGAGTCTCCTTTGTAAAATGGCTATGGTGTACTCAAAAACAGACCAAAAACAGCTCAAAAAACACTGTCTCTCTGACACTGTAAGCTGCGGGTAAACCTGTCCTGCACCTGTACTGTCTCTGACACTGTAAGCTGCGGGTAAACCTGTACTGTCTCTCACTGTCCTGTCACTGTCCTGTAAGCATAGACTGTGACAATGTTTCAACGGCAGTAAAGCAAAGATGCAATCCCAACTGTCTAACTCACAGTCAATACATCCTAGCTGCCTATCTAAGGGTGCTCGAGGGATCGCTCCAAGACCTGTATCACTGAAAGGATCTCAACATTCGAGAATCCCCCAGCTCAATAAAACCTCACTCGACCCTCAACAAAGGCTGCAGTAATCTGACAGTACATAGACTTCCCACAAAGTCATACATCCACAAATTTCCCACTATATGTTGTAACCGCTGCGGCGGTTGTTTGCTGCGTGACTCACAGCCAGCAAACCCTCAACAAACATACATCATCTCTGACAATACATCCCATGTGGAAGTACCTGCAATGTCAGGATGAAATCTGGCATATCAAGCAGCAAACACAAGCTACCTGATGAACTAGTGGATGTCGCCTACAGTCTGTGTGTAGATGCACCCGTGTCGTATGTGACATGCCTCCAAGAACTGTGAGCCGTCCTTCGATGTGTAGACAGCCACAAATCAACACTCTGGGAGTGTCGATATCCTCAACACCTACAGTCATAGGCCGAAAACCCCAAATTTGCAGAGTCGGATCTGCACCCGTCGAGACCACGTAGTCGAAAATGGCCTGCGCAGACCTTTGTCGAAGCCGAACGGTGGCCGAGATGACCTCAGAATTTCACTCCAATCTGAGCTGGTGACTCTAGCCTCCTGCAGTGTTGCCCCGAGCCTCGATCTGAGCTCTGATACCAGTTGAAGGAGTACGAGCGGAAGTGCGACACGAGAGAGAGTGCGAGAAGAAGAGCACGACAATATGGTGAACTGGCTCTACTATAATGTGTAGAGCATAGTGAGTTCTTATTAGGTTTTTACAAAAGAATATGTGTACATACCTGGCAGCCCGCCCACTTACCTGGGCGACCATATTGGGCTTTATACCCCAACAGGTTGCGATAGTGCGTATCGCCGACAAGGGGATAGGCTCAATCATGTAAGTGTGCGTACGGTTTCCTCTTTCAACGAAGAACATGGTTTTGTAGTTGGGGACAATATGGGTGGTGTAATGTATAAAGCGTGACCCATCGGATTTCTCCCAAGCCGTAATACATTGGCGTTGTAGAAAAGCTTCATTCACTTGGGAGTCAATTGAAGCATCATGTAGCAAGTGTAATGCATTCCATCTCCCAAACCACTTCTTTATGTCTTGCATCCATCCCGTGCTCAAGATCTTGCTTTTATGCGTCTTTTGAACTTTTTTGCTTGCTTCCCATGCAATTGTAGGAAGTCGATGTGAGGGGTTTTGACGCATCTTTATCATGTACTCCACAACCCTTTCCATGCCCATAACCTCAATTGGAAGACATCCCGACTCAAGAAGTAGGAGCATATATGGTGTTTGTGTCTTCACTTGGAGAAAGTTGATAAGAAAACGCTTTTGGACATTCTCAAACTCTTTCCAAGTAGACTTTGAGATGCTCCCGCCCCACACTTCAACTCCATAAAGAAGAACCAATGTCACCAATGCATCGAAAAGATACTTCTTGAGAACCCAACACTTGATGTTTCCCGCATTACACATGTTCTCAAATGCATAAAATGCTCTCTTTCCCGCTTCCAAACGATACACCAGAAGGACCTCTCTCTCTCTCTCAGAGAGAGAGAGAGAGAGAGAGAGAGAGAGGGCGTCTCCTCCTTCTGGTGTATCTTGGTATAGCAATGCTATCAACGTTGATTATACAAATTAGGTAAGTTAGCATGGTGTGAAGATATGAAAGCCGTCTGAAATCAATGTAACAATAAAGCTTTTTTTGAAAATGGAGTGGGTTCTAGAATTGTTTTCAACAATAGGAACACAATTGAATTGGTTGTCTCTACTCCACTCTCTTACTTACTTCTATCCTTGCGTATTTATTATGAGCAAGGCATGGTAGAGGTGTACATCATAACTTTTTATATGGCAAGAAGACCATCTTTCCCTTGGTCTACCTAGAGTTGACAAAAGTGCTACCAAGTCGAGAAGTACAAATTGGGTAAGCCAACAAGTTTTTAAAGATGAAGGCCCATAATTGCTACAGTGTGTAATTATAAAACTTTTCATGTCTAAGAGTAGAGTTGTGAAAATATAAGAGCTATCTAGAAGCCGTAGCAACGCGTGGATCACATACTAGTCACCATAAGAATGAGCTATTCCAAGTAAAGTGGGACCAATTCATTGGTTGTATGAAAAGCAAAGCTATTTTGGATTAAAATATATAAGATTCTATCGTCATTTCAACAAGTTAGTAGAGATTTCTTGCTTGCTATGAAAATATAGGTTTTAGCACTTAGTGCACATGTTTAAGGGCATATAAAAAGTATCAAAGCACGTTTTTTTTAAATATTGATTTTAGTAATTTAAGAGATAGACAACAAAATTTTACTACTGTCTTGAGTAGGTGCCACGATTTTTAAAAAAGAAAAGAGAGCCGAATCAAACGAGATACATGAAGCAGGGGAGTGAAATCGCAGGCTTTTCAATTCACTGCATGGCAACTCAAAAGCGACAAGATTGCATGTTGTCCCTCTATCTCTTTCTATCTCTCTCTCGTGGAGACGTCTTTGTCGAGTCTCTCTCTCTCTCTCTCTCTCTCTCTCATGGAACAAGGGAGCGTAAGGAGGCCAAGGCTATGGGATACCTGCGTTCGTTGTAGTTTCTCCACACATAGTAATCCGTTTGCTGGCACAAGAGAGGGCAAGGCAAAAGGAGATCTCTCTCTCTCTCTCTCTCTCTCTCTCTCTCTGTAGCAAGGCTTGACGATGTGTCTGCTCACTAGTCACGACCTGCTGAGCGTAAGGCTGCCGGTAGAGGTTGCGAGGCAGGCCGCAATCGTGTTGTGAGTACGAGGCTGCAGACAATAGAGAACAAAAACGGTAGCACAATCACACAAAAAGGGGGGATGGAATCTGGAAAGGGTATCTTTGAGAGTATTAGATTTTTAAAAAAAGTAGAGCGAGTAGTAGGCTTGAGTTCAAGGCTTAAAACCTTTCTCCAATTCGCTATTTTCTTTTGGGACGACGTATAAGGCATCTAGTGTCTAGTATCTAAGCATCTTCTGGCACTTAGCAGCGTACTTCCTGGTGGGCGGACATGGCAGCTCTTGGTTTGGCAAGTCCCTGTCGTCTGCACAACAATGCGTCGTCAATACGACGGAACCTCCTCCCTCATCCAGCTAGCAAGCTTTCCATACCACCTTATCCTGAGTAATGACTGCTTTTCTTTGGAATACTTCTTCTTTTGTTATGAGAACGAGAAATTAGAATGCTGATTAGGTCCCATTTCCTGTTCTGGGCAACAAAATAGGCAGACACAAGTGCGAAAGAGGCTGAATTTTTCTGCAAATAAATTAGTATGCAAAGCCACTGCAGCGGCTTCCCCTCTTGTTGAAGCGGTCGTTGCAGATGTGAAGAAGGCTCCTGTACTACCTTTTAGAGTCGGGCATGGTTTTGATCTTCACAGACTGGAGCCCAATTTGCCTCTTATAATTGGCGGTGTGAATATTCCACATGACCGAGGATGTGAAGCACATTCTGATGGTAAGAATTTTCACTATCTCAGCTCAATTTTTGATCTTTGAATGTTCATGCATGCAACTCCTGCTATTATTCAAATGTATGCATTCTTGCTCATATGATATAGTGTTAAATTTGTCACGTTTCTCTTGTCATTTTCAATATGCCTGGATGCCATGCATCAAATCTGCTACCTTAGTTGTATTTTTGAACTGTAGGTGATGTGCTCCTCCATTGTGTGGTGGATGCTATCTTGGGAGCCCTCGGCCTTCCTGATATTGGACAGATTTTTCCAGACAATGATCCAAAATGGAAAGGAGCTGCATCTTCAGTCTTTGTGAAAGAAGCTGTATGTTTTTTAAAATTATTTTTTCTGGAATTGCACCACCCATTTCTCATGCCTTGAAGAGATTTATTGAATTTTGGCATGTTTTGCTTGAGAAGATTTGTGAAAGAAGCTGTGTGTTTTTTAAAGCTATTTTTTCTGTAATTGCACCACACGTTTCTCATGGCTTGAAGAGTTTTGTTGTTTTCAACTTGAATTTTTATTTAAGTTTGATTTTTCAGAGCAATATTTCTGGTCCTTGTGAAAAACTTGTAGTAATTAAATTAGCAGGTAGATACCTACCTAGTCAAATGGCACTCAAGTAGTCGAATGATTGTCACTTGTCTCTTTGATGCCTGCGTTATCCATGAACGCCATCTACAGCAGCTCTGAAGAGTAAACTGTCTAAAGCAGCCAGACACTATCCTTTGCATCATCCTTTTGTGTATTTGACGATACTAAAAGTATAGCACGCTACCTTATTTACTTTCATCATAAAAATACACTTGGATGGCTGGATCTCACATATATAAGGAACCCAATCATCCATAGCTGGTGGGTGTTTTTACTAATTGGTCTCAATCAATCTAATTCTTCCCTAGATTTTGACCAATAGCAGGAAGGGTACCTTGAGTATGTGTTATCATCATAAATTGACACAGGTATTACTAGTTGACAATTGGGTTGTTGGAGCAAAGGCCAGGGCACTTGGCATTTCTGATCACGTTTGCTTTATGCATTGGTACATGATGTCCTTGTCTATTGATCAAGTAGAGCATATGCGGTGGACTTGGGCTAGGGCTAGTCTACAATTAATTACTTTCTGTTGGATCGTCTACTTTACGGCTAATTTGCAGTGGTATTCTGTGCCTTTCTAGATGCCGTCTTTCAGTGAACTGTGTACTAGTCGCTGCAAATAAACAAGCCTGGCAATGCACACAACAGCCCCTGCCATTTGATGATCTAGTTTCCTAGGTATGCACTATGAATTCGAGATCTATTAGTACTGTGCGAAGCAATGCTATCTTAGCTACATGAGGTCGCCCTACATAGGCCGGAGTTGGCTGCTGGGGCCAAGCGCTCAACTGAGCAAGTCATCTTTGCTTTGCACTCGTGACAACAATTGCAACTCAACTGAGGCCTTTATGCAAGTCATCTTTGTTTGGCACTAGTGACAATACTTGCAACTCTGTGCCTAATTATGTAAGCATTAGCATTTAACATACACTACCCTGCCCTGCAAATTTGAGGAGGAGGGAGGAAGAGGAGGGGATGGAATTGTCAAAGTGCAGCAAGAGAGAGAGGAGAGAAAAACGCTAGCGAGAGAAGATGGAGAGAGATAGACAGACAGAGAGAAGTGGACAAGCCTTGCGGGTAAACTCTACAACACGAGAGAGTACACCAGCACTGCACAATCTGCCAATAACGGGGGCGCCCTTCTTCCCTAGGGTTAATCGCTGGGGATGGTTGCTCGACTCCCCAAATACTTGTACGATGGGAATAAAGTCCAAGGGTGCCCGGTCTTGATGGCTGATAAACGCTAGGTTATCCTGTCGGTTCTTGCTGAGAAGGTGCACTGCAAGTGTAGGTACTCTGTTGCCTCCTCTGCCAGAAAGTGCTAGCGCTAGGTTTCTTTTAAAGAGACTAGCAAATTTGCCCTACCCAATTTCCCAACAAAGTCACTTATTAATAATAAGTGAAAAATGGCTAAAATAGGAAAAATGGGTTCTGTGCACTGTAAAACGCTCATGATGGCTAGTGACTGTAATGCTGATGATCATGCTGTGTGCAACCTGAGGATATGCAACTACTCCAAGTGCCTGGACATGCACGACCTGCGCACAGGCTCACAAAGGTGCCAAAACACTTCCTAAGCTGACCTGAATCTTGGACCTGAAGTAGCTTGTCCACATGCACATAGGGTTAGATGTGCACGTGACATCCCCTCCTTTTTAAAGTGAGGTATTGGTACCGATCTGCATGGCTTCCTTGCAGGTTGCCAACAATTCGGGATAATCTTTGAAAAACTCTTCATCGACCCACACTGCCCTGTGGGTTTCTCGATCCTTGAACTTCAAAAAATACTGTCTTACTTGCTTCTTTGAACCATGGCAAAACCGATGCAACAACACTTGCTCCGGCTCCATGACTTCAGCTTCATCGATGATCTCCAGTTCTTCTTCTTCGGAAATGTCCTTTGGAGGTGTTCCCTTAAACACTTTCAACCAAGAAACATGGAAAACGTTGTGCATTGACCATGAGTTAGGGAATTGCAATTTCATAGAAACCTCATTTATCTTTTTAATGACAGGAAATGGACATACATTCTGAAAGACAACTTAGGACATTTCTTTCCAACTTGCTTAAGACGTTGTTTCATGATTCTTAAATAAACCCAATCCCCTTCCTTGGTCGAAACATCTTGACGATGCTTGTTAGCTTGTCGAGTAAGACTCTGAGCCTTGCTTAGCCGAAGCTTCACACTCTTAGAAATCTCATCCAATGATTGACTTTCAACATTGGCATCAGGCATTTGACTGACCGAGCGAGTCAAAAAGACTGGAACGGACAGCCAAAAGCTGCCTCGTACGGAGTTCGACCAATGGCAGAGGAAAAAGAGTCATTCAAAATAGCTTGAACCAATGGGAGATAGAGCTCCCAATGAGACTGCTGATCATGCACATATGACTTTAAAACATCAAAAGCCAACTGATTGTAAATCTCTGTCTGACCATCTACCACAAACTGTTGACGTGTCAAAGCCTTGAAGAATGGAGCCAACTTACAGATGCCGGCCGAGGGGCCTAAACCCTAAGAAGAACAAGTAGCAGAAGAAGAAGTCCTACCAACTTATGGGGACTCCGTTTGATAGGGCCCCAGTGACATACAGAGATTAAAATAAAGCAAGACACACACACACGCAAAACTGATGACGTGGCAGCTGTATGGACGCTCCGTATTTTGTGATGACTGATGACGTGGCAGTTGTACGGAATTCCCCAAATCGCACTAGCAGGTTTTTGGCATTGCTTTTGGACCAGAAGCTTTTGAGTTTTGAAGGCTTTTCATGTAAACTGCTTTTTGGGGCCTAGGGCCTTTAAATATGTGCTAAGGGCTCATTCTTTGGCATGCTTCCTGGAGAAGGTGCATAGTCTGGAGTATTGGCTTGTACAATGTTGATGCAATATAAAGAAATACCGAAAGGGGTGCCAAGGTTTGGGGCCAATACTCTCTGGGGTGGAATTCCGCCACTCCGTGTCGCGTGTCGTCTCTCTCTCTCAGTTCAGTTGTTATTGAAGTACTAAAAGTCTATTCAGTCTGTTCTTTTCTATTGGCACGTGATGTTGTGACAATGGTATCAGAGCATCAGGTGTGTGCTTTTCTGAAAGCATACCGGTCAAAGGAGCAGACACAGCTATTGGAATTTTACTTGAAGTATCTTCGAGTCCCGACCCCGGACTTATTAGCCACTTCCACCCTTACTTCATCGCGCATCGAGCGCGCCCGGGTCTTCATCGCTTTGTCTTACAGGGCATAAGTCATAAAGAACCCAAGACATGGATTCAACTAAATATTTGCAGTTTTTGCTCAACGAACTCCACGACATTCTTTCGCGGCATCCTCAGCAAAATCTTCCGATGCTGCAAAGTTTTCAACAATTTTTGAACTACATGTTACCCCCTCTGATGCCCCAGGTTGTACCTCCTTCTCCGGCACTAGAAAGTACGAGAGCTTCCAACTGGCAACCTTCTCAGCTGTCTTTTCCGATCGGGGGAGTTTTTAGGAATATGGTGCAGCCATCTGATCCTGATCCAGTGCAACCGCCTTTGCCATCGCCATTACCCCCACCTCCACCACCAACACCGTCACCGCCACCAGGCTACAATGGTTGGAGCCCATATGGATACCCTTATTATCCATACTCGGGATATGCGCCTAACCAACCCAAAGATTTCAAACATGGCGGTACGACAGTCAAATTTCTAGGGTGAAGGATCGCAAGAAAGCATTGGAGTTCCTACAACAATTCGACAACATCTATGCTTTGGGGAACTATACAGAAGAATCCAAGATTTCTCGAGCAGGGGGATTTCTTAAAGATAATGCTATGCAATGGTGGAGTTCAGTCGCGACACAATTGCATGCTCCAAGGACCTAGCAAGCTTTCAAGACAGTTTTTGCACGTAGTTACATGACTTCTATGTTGGAAGTCCGGATTTTGGCAGAGTGGGGCAACTTGAAAATGTTTGCCATCGAAACCATGGACGAATACAACCAAAGGTTTCTCGACGTCTACCTTCCGGTGTCCTTTAGATCTGTTCACTTGGAGGCTCGATGCGAGCAATACACCATTGGACTACCATCACCATTGCAGGAATATTGTCTATCCAAGCAGGTCTCCACCATGCAAGAACTTATGGACCATGCCGCAGTCGGCTACAAACTAATGAAGGGAAAGATAGAGTTTACCACAAAAGAATCTCCGGCCACTAACCACAACTCTCGGCAACAACGAACAAAATTCTCGAGAGTCTCGTGAAAATTGACTGCAAAGGCCTCGTTTGATGCCTCAACAATGAGACACCTTACTACAAGAAGGCCGATGCTTTGGATGCTTTCAAACAGGACATAATCGTTCTAACTGTCCCAAACGCACTGATAGACCAGAGGAGCCGACGCCCGCACCAATGGTCGATAGAACCCCAACGCCACCTCCTGCTAAGAGAGCTAGACCCGCTATTGGACTAGTTCCTAATATTTATGGCATACGCCTTGAGAGTACAAATGAATTGTGTCGAGCATATGGCAAAGTCGATGGCTTTAAAGCCCTTATTTTCTTTGACCCCGGAGCTACAGAGAACTTCATCCATCCAGAATTTTTAAAGCAGATGCACTTTGATTATGATGCAGAGGGTGGAGAAATTGAAGCTGAGCTAGCCATAGGGAAAACTCAGAAAGTAGTACCGCTGATTGGTGCTCTTCCCGTGACTATTCAAGATTATCATGGAAAAGCTGATTTCCATATCATGAAGGTGGGCAATTGCGATGTTCTCTTGGGCATGCCTTGGTACGACAAGAATGATGGGACTCTCCAGGTTCGGAACCGAACCATCACCGTGATGCAAAAAGACAAGCCAGGCGTCCTCAAAGTTCACAACAACAATTCTACCCCCGTAAAATAACCACAAGGGTCCGGGCCATGAGTAAAAACAACACTTTTCAATCATCATTTCTCACTACTCAACCCCAGAGTAAAATCACCAATCATTGAAACCAGTATTAAAACCAAAGTTGGTCAAGAGCTTGTGTTGAATGATGTCAGGTTTGTACCAGGCATTAAGAAAAGTTTGCTATCTGTTGGCCAATTAGATGCACATGGTTATACAACCAGTTTTGTTGGGAGTTCATGGAAGTTGCTTAAGGGCTCTATCCTTGTTCAAAAGGGTCTAAAAGAGGTACTTTGTACTATTTACGATGCAAGCTTTGCTTGGCAAGTTTCTTGCTGTTGCTGAAGTTGCTTCACACACGGAATTGTGGCATAAGAGACTTAGACATATGAGCCAAAAGGGTATTGATGTGCTTTCCTCTTTGAAGAGGGTTGATGTAAAAGGCAAAAAAATGGATATTTGTAACGATTGTCTTTATAGAAAGCAAAAGAAATCTTCTTAGCTGCAATGTATAGCTGACACTCATCCAAACGGGTTAGTACCCTTTCTACATCCTTTTCATGTTCCCACGATGCAGAAAAAATGAGAATATCATCAAGAAAGATGAACATACATACACCAACCATATCGCCAAAACGGCCTACCATGAGACGGTTAAATGTACCCACGACACCTGTTAATCCAAAAGGCATAACCACATACTCCCATTGCTCTCGCTCTGTGCAAAAAGCGGTCTTGTAGATGTCACCTTTGAATACCCTTACCTGATGGTATCCACTTTTGAGATCGACCTTACTAAAAACCTTTGCCCCGTTGAGCCTATCGAGGATATACTCAATGTGAGGCATCGGAAACTCATCTTGTTCAATACCCTGTAATCAACACACAAACGAGACGAACCATCCTTCTTGCGGACAAACAAAATAGGAGCAGCAAAAGGACTTACACTAGGACGTATGAATCCTTTGGCCACTAGCTCCGTGAGTTGCCACTCTTAACTCTTCTTCTTGAGTCTTGTTCAAACGGTAGTGAGTCTTACCGACAGGCTGTGTCCCCTCCGTAAGCTCGATACGATGGTCCTCTGGCCGTCCTCTGGCCGCTCGGGTGGGAGACGGGGTGGAAGATCATTTTGCAAAAAGAGATGCTTAAACTTGGTAAACAAAGCTGAATACTTGTCTGGAGCCTGAATGCTCTGGGTAACTGGAGAGGCATAGATGAATGCCGCTTGTGCTCCTCGTCCTAATTCACGCTTCGCCTGCACATGAGAAATGAGAGGTAAAGAATGCAGACCCTCTTCACCACAAATGATCATGGGAGAGGTTCTTTTGGCATTTAGAGTGAGAGTATTGTCCGTCCAATCAATGAGAGGGTTATACTCCCGAAATCATCTAATGTCCAAAATCATATCACAGGTTTGGGGCAAGAAGCAAGAGGCGGAGTGCAGCAGAGAGGAAGCGCTAGAGATTGAAGCAGGGAGAGAGAGAGGGCTCACGTTTTTGGGGAAAACTCAATAAGTGAGTTTTGGGTTTTCCCACTTTTATTATAAGCGACTTAAAAAAAATGTGTCCAGGTTCACATTGAACATCCTGGACAAAGTATAAAAATGTACAAAAAGGGGTTATTTAGGCCTTTAACCCAACAACCTCCCACTAAATTAACCAACTCCCACCAGCTGTATGCAATGCTCATGTTGAGCCTTAGCAAGACTCTTGGTGAGAACATCTGCAGGGTTATCCTGTGTATGGATCTTAGTCAAGGTGACTAGACCATCCTCCAATACGTGACGAATGAAGTGGTACCGCACATCTATATGTTTGGTACGCGCATGAAACATGGCATTTTTGGCTAAATAGACAGCACTCTGGCTATCACAACCCAACACGGGTGTATGAGCAGGCATGCCAAGTTCTTTTGCAAATCTGCCCAACCAAATGGCCTCCTTTGAAGCCTCTGTGGCTGAAATATATTCAGCCTCAGTAGTACTCAATGCCACAATTTTTTGCAACCTAGAACACCAAGAGACTGCACCACGAGCAATGGCAAATACATATCCACTGGTAGATTTCTTGGTATCCGTGTCACCTACCATGTCTGCATCTCAATATCCCTACAACTTTAAGTCACTTTTTCCATAACAAATACACTTTGATTGTGTACCTTTCAAATATCTCAGAATGCTTGACAGCTTCCCAATGCGCTTTGCCAAGATTCGACATGTATCGACTAACAACTCTCACTGCATAAGCAATGTCGGGACAAGTGGCAACCATAGCATACATAAGAGAACCACAAGCTGATGCATATGGGATTCCCTTCATTGCTTTTAATGCCACCTCATCCTTTGGGCAATCTGCTTTGCTAAGCTTAGTGTATGGAGGTAAAGGTACTCCAAGAGGCTTAGCATCAGCCATATTAAACCTGTCAAGTACTTTTGCAATGTACCTTTCTTGAGATAAAAACAACAATTTCAGCTTTCTATCTCTTTTAATACGCATGCCCAAAATATGCTCTGCATCACCCAATCTTCATCCCTTTTTGTATCCTCACGTGTAGGAACTACAAAACCTTCAGGTTGTTTCATGTATATGTCCTCTTCAATGTCACCATGCAAAAACGTTGTCTTTACATCCATTTGATTCAATTCCAAATCAAACACCGCAACGAGAGCAAAAAGGACACATAGAGTCGTAAGCTTTACAACACCTCTTTATATGTAAGAGGTTCACCTTCATCTGTTAACATTACATAACCCAAAGAGGGATTAAATCTCTACGGTTGCCTTCTCAAACGAGTTGACCTACGTACCCAATGATCTACATTCTAAGGCAACGGTTCTACATCATAAGGCAACTTATTTTCAGCTCTATCATGCTGATGAAAATCATTTTCAGCCAATTCAGGTGGCTGGCCATGTCCTACCTCTTCTGGCTCAAGGTTAACCGGTTGATTATCAATTTCAGCTTGCGGTTGTGCATCATGAGGCTCTTTTTCAACATCAATGGGTGGCACGGAAGACTGAAATCTGATTGTTTTCTTGTTAGCATCAGATTTTGTAGCATTCTTAAGCACTTTTGCGTCATTGAACACTACATCTCGGCTACATATTACCTTTCTAAACTGTGGTAACCACACTCTATAGCCCATTTCACCTTCTTCCCCATAACCTAGGAAGACTCCTTTAATGGACTTCATATCAAGCTTTGTTCTCAAGTCAT
This sequence comes from Adiantum capillus-veneris, assembly GCF_014529385.1. Taxonomy (NCBI): domain Eukaryota; kingdom Viridiplantae; phylum Streptophyta; class Polypodiopsida; order Polypodiales; family Pteridaceae; genus Adiantum; species Adiantum capillus-veneris. The sequence continues at coordinate 54,590,257 of NC_140959.1, read as the reverse complement.
TGCGTACATGAACAAAAGCTTCGCAGCCAAATACTCTCAAATGATCATAAGAGGCAGGTTTGCCAGACCAAACCTCCTCTGGAATGTCACTTTTCAACGTACTATTAGGAGAGCGATTGCAAATATGAACTGCAGTTTTCAATGCCTCCTCCTAAAACTCTTGGGAAAGATTAGCGGTGGACAAAATGCAACGCACTCTCTCGCATAAAGTACGATTATACCTCTCAGCCACACCATTAGAAGACGGATTATAAGGGGTTGTCAACTCCCTTTTAATTCCATTTTCATCACAAAAATGTTTAAATTCAGCAGATACATACTCTCCTCCGTTATCAGATATGAGACATTTAAGCTTAGTACTCTTTTGCGTAGTGACAAAAGCATGAAACTTCTTAAAAGCATTAAAAGTCTCACTCTTACTTTTCAACAAATGCACCCATCCTTTCCTAGTATAGTCATCAATGAATGTAACAAAATACAATGCACCACCAAAAGGCTTAATAGGCATAGTGCATACATCGGAGTGAATAAGATAAAGAGGATTAGCTTTGCGAGAGACACCAGAGTAATAAGAAGATTTCTTTTGCTTTCCATAAAGACAATCGTTACAAAAATCAAAGTTTTTGCCTTTTACATCAACCCTCTTCAAAGAGGAAAGCACATCAATACCCTTTTGGCTCATATGTCCAAGTCTCTTATGCCACAATTCCGTGTGTGAAGCAACTTCAGCAACAGCAAGAAACTTGTCAGGCAAAGCTTTGCATCGTAAATAGTACAAAGTACCTCTTTTAGACCCTTTTGCAACAAGCATAGAGCCCTTAAGCAACTTCCATGAACCCCTAGCAAAAATTGTCATATAACCATGTGCATCTAACTGGCCAACAAATAGCAAATTGTTCTTAATGCCTGGTACAAACCTGACATCATTCAACACAAGCTCTTGACCGTTGTTAAGAGCCAAACGCATAGTACCCATTCCCTCAATATTGCAAGAAAAATTATCACCAAGGTATACCTTGCCATAATTGCCTGCAACATATATTGCAAAGCACTCAGTCACATGGAATGAAGCACCAGAATCCACTATCCAAGACTGGGATAGGCCATCATTAGCACTAAGTAATGCATCAATGACATCTTTCTTCGAGATAAGCATGTCTTCTGCATTAGTTATCACCAAATCTGAGGCATATGAAGCCGCAACCAAAATTTCCTCGACGTCTGACAACTCCTCAATGACGACACTAGAGGATACATTTGCATTCTCAGCATCCCTAGAGGAATCACCTGCTGATTTTTCCCCTTTCCTTCTTCTTTTCTTGCATTTCCTTCTTCCTTTCCCGCTCTTTCTTGAAATACCTGCAATTGGGTTTCTCGTGACCCTTTCTGCCACATTGATAACAAGTGACATCCTTATCTTTTGTCTTGCTCTTACTTCTATTTTGAGTTCTGTTGTCCGCATCACGCTTTTGATTTCTACCTCTTGCATTGTAGGCAAAATTGCCACCTTCCCCACTAGACTTGCGTCTAATCTCTTCATTGAGAATAGACCCTCTCACACCATCATATGTGAGGGTGGGGTTATTGCTCAAGGAGACAACCAAAGTTTCCCAAGTATCTGACAGTGTCATAAGCAAGAAAATAGCTTTCAGCTTATCATCAAATTGTTGAAGCCCACTGTTCTGCAACTGACTCAACACACCTGTAAAAGCACTCAAATGCTCAGAAGCTGTCTTCGAGTCATCAAGCTGCATATTCACCAACTTTCGCATCAAATGCACCTGGTTCACAGGCGTGGTGTTTTCATAATTGGACTTTAGCTTTTGCCATATTGCATAAGCAGAGTCCAAACGCTTGATGTCCATCAAAATGTCGTCATTGATAGCCATTTTGATGTAGGCCATAGCTTTCTTATTCAACCTGGCCCACTCTTCGTCAGACAAACCTTGCGGCTTATTCTCTTCCAATGCATCTTCACAATCCTTTAGGAAAAGGATACCTTGCATGTGTTCTTGCCAAAGATCAAAGCCTTGACCATCGAACCGTTTGATTTCCATCTAATTTTTAGTGTCAGATGCGGAAGAGGAAGAAGCCATTTTAATTCAACCACAAGTGTGTATACAAGAGAGATGCAATAGGCTGAAAATTTCAGCAAATAAGAGCAACCACAAGACTTGGGGGGAATGGCTTGATATTGCTTAATAGAGTGCCCTTAAAGCTTGTCCCTTCGCTTTTTGATCAATGACAGTCCAAAAACCGAGAAAAAGCCCTTTGAAAGATTAGAAAAGGGTTTTATAGGGGGCCCCACCTTTTTTTGGAAACTTTGATCTTATTGGACCCCTCGGACTCCGAATTTGGTAATTTATACAAGCCTTGAGGCCCTTGAATCGCCTTTCCAACTTCCTCTCACACTGCCACACTCTCATCACCTTGAGGAGGGGGGCACTAGTGTCTTCTCTCCCTTCAATTTAAAAGATTTTCTCTTTGGGCTCGCGGGAACGGGCGCTTGGGCCTGCCACGTCATCATTGCGAACAACTCTGCCACCGTCGACGCCGAGCGTCGGCCCTGCCGACGCTCGGCAGGGCCGTTGCCCGTTATCGCTCAGGAGCGTTCAATAACGCCGCATGGAGGCAGTGCCCCGGAACGCCATCGCCATCAGCTCATCGCCAAGAACTTACGTTTTGAGATGCCTTTGACTTGGCGCCATGGCAGTATATATAGAGCACTACCGTCGCCTCACATAGGTGGTAAAGTGGATGCCATGTGGCAACGCTATAGAGCTCCGCCCCATTGGGGATTAATGACACCCAACAAAAAACAATATAAAAACTTTTTTCCCCCTCAACTTTCTCGATTGAGGAGCTGTCACTTTCTATCAACTCCACATGATGTGCACTACCTCCGGGATCCTTGGCGGGGCTCAAAAACCTCCAGATGGCACGCTTACCAATGCGGTCAAGTGGGCACACAATTGGCCCTTGACAAACTTTCAACTGGCCATATCTTTCTCGTTCGAGCTTCGATTGATGATCCGAAAAGATTGACATGCTCCACAACTTGAGCACTTCACATCCATCGACATCAGCTCTGGCCACCTGTCTCCACTTGCCCTATCCGTAAGGAATGTGCCATGCATTCCATCTTTAGACAGCCATAACTTTCACCTTGAATCTCTGTTTGAGGAGCCGTTTGGACCGCAGCTCCTAGAGCATCTCGAATACCACATTCCAAGGCATAATTTCCATACTCGGGACACCTAGGCCTGCCACCCCAATTGGCCCTTCTCGAGCATTTCTGGCCTAAAAAACCACATCAACCATGCATTTCAACCACCCCTTACTTGCCCAGGGCCTTTGCACATGCCTTAGCACTTTGCCATGCACTTGTCTGCACCCTTAGCATTGCTTGGCACCACCTCTAGGCTCGACCAACTTTGGTTGCACCAACGTGTAGGTAAAGTCGTCTGCCTAGGCACATTTGCCTCTTGATCTTCAGACTCCATATCCTCATCTGCATCCTCAAAAAGACGAGCCCTTTTCCTCCTAGTGGCAGTAGGAGGTGGGTCAGTAGCCTGCAACCCACCTGCCCCAGCTCATGTATTTGTAGGTGAATCTCCAAGATTTTTGAACAAGGCATCGTGTAATGCGTACTCTGATGCTACATGTGCTTTGGTTTTCTTAGATGAAGGGACGGTTCTTGTGGGAAAGTACTCAAGTGTCAAAGCATCCTTGTTTGCTTTTGGAACATCCTTGCATCCTCCACAATGGCCAGTAGTATCGACGCTTGTAAGGTGCTTTATCACACGAGTGACAGTGCTGGTCTTTTGCTTTCCATGGTACTTGCACCTCCAAGTGCATGTTCCTGAACCTACTTGCCTTGGTGTGTTCACTACCGCAATAGCATTGGTGTGTTCGTTGAAGATGGGGTTTACTTGCGAGGCATGATGGACCTACGACAAAAACACCCAAAGCAAAGCATTCACTTGAAAGCATTTTGGAGGGATAGAGTAGGAGAAACTCATAGAGAGAGATGGCACGAGACTACAAGACACTTACCGTGTGTGTAGAAGCCTCTTGTGCAAACTGTAGCAAAGTTCTCTGTAACCTTTTGTTGCGCAAAAACGCTCGAAGCTTATTTTATCAACTCTTTGTAATGGGTAGGTATCCTTATATTATGTAGGCGAATATAGACCACAAAACATATGCTTTCGATTAGAGGCTGAAATTACATATCGTAAAAAAGCGTGACTGTACAGTATGATCCATACGTATTGCACGCCGTACAGTACGGATCCAACCTTGCTTTCCAGGGCCCAGCATGTGGAGGTCTCTCTCTCTCTCTCTCTCTCTCTCTCTCTCTCTCTCTCTCTCTCTCTCTCTCTCTCTCTCTCTTCTCGGGTGTGTCTATGTATGTGGGTGTGTGCGCGCTAATGAAAAGAGGAAAATTTAAACCGGCCCGTAGGGCAATAGACTTTCGCTTTCATCCGATCTTCACACCGTTAAACGTTACGACACAGAGGAACTTCACGAATAAACCTGTGATTGGAATTTAACACTTCAAACAAAAACACGGCCAGGGAGCTAGAGTGCTTCCAAGCAAACAACGACACCCTGTAAGCGCCCCAAAGACCGGCGCCCCTTTCGGTATTTCTTTATTCTAATTGCAAATAGACGATCCGAATGCTTTCACCTAACTCTCACCAAGCTGTCCAAACCTGTCCATGGCTGTAATTGCACGTTTTTGACCCAATTTCGCTAGCATAACGGCGCAAAAACCCATGTAGGTGAAAGTACACATCAAGGACACTTTCCCTTGCAATTTGGAAGCTTTCCAGTGAGCTGCAGGTCAATTTCAGTGTGCTGTAATTTCTTGTTTTGTCACTGTCAGGTGCCCAAAGCCCTATGTAAGCATCCCAAGGCTTTCCCGAGGCTCCCCTAGCGATGTTCTACAGTTTAGGTGCGAAACCCTAAACTTGCAGAAAAACACAACAGGCTGTAATTCTGTTTTGGATCGTTTTGGGCGGAGCGAACACGTGTATGCGTGTCTCAAGTGCTCCACACGCAATGGGACAGTTCCCCTTTGAATCGGATGAGTTTTCACGCGAGAAACTCTCCGATTTTGCAATCCTTCATGATGGAAATATGCGTACCTATGGGGGATTAGCAATTAGCTAATCCGGTACTTGTTCTGAAGGCTCTTGCCTTGGCAAACATGCATAAAACCCCAGAACTGTACATGGTCAACTGAGAAGCCCAACTATATGTGCAAAGGGGAGAGAGATGCGCGAGAGCAAATTGTCGCGCTACATGAGACAAGGGAGAAGGCAAGCTTTCCATTAAAGCTGTGATCACTTGCACCCACTACTCACACACTAGTCACACTGAGTTGAAAAATTAGTCCCCACTCCAAAATTGGGCGCCCCCTCTTGAGATTGCAGCTTCTTGAGTGTGTGTTGTCTTGCGGGTTGCTCTCCTACTGCCATGTGTCTAATCTGCCTCTTTTGAGTTAATTTTCTAGTACCCACCAACTTATAGGTGTTGCGAGGGGCCTAAACGACTTTGAACAGAGCCTAGACATACTTTTACTGCTCGGATTTCGATGCCGACTAGCCTGACCATCTCGTGGCAACCTGCCCTCCACTATTGCGGGTGAAACTCTCGGCTGTCGGCCGTTTCACACTGGCCACACAATGTCCGTCCATTTGTGACTTCAAAAAGAGGGTCTCAAAAATTAAATAAAAATCAAGGGAAAGAACCAACAACTAAGGTTAGTGGTTGCCACAGCCTCGTGACATACCCCCTTCTTGAAATCGCAAACGTCCTCTATTGCATGCCAAATATACATGCCATAGATGATTTAGTGTGATTAGCACCTGTAATGTGCAGTGAAAGTGAATGATGGTGCAAGCTCAGGATGAGTGATCAATGAGTGCTCAAGGTTCCTTTTACTGAAGGGAAGGGAGTGCCTTCCTTGACTTAGTGAGAGATTGAGCAATGACCAAAACAATAGAGTGGAAAGCTGTGAGAGAAAATAGACACACACACAGAGAGAGAGAGAGAGAGAGAGAGATAGAGAGAGAGAGAAGATATGACACCAGATGTCGGGTCCCAAACCCTCCTCCAAGGGCCCCCCTCTCTATTGCTAGAGAGGTATTTGCTTTAGATTGCACAAAGTCTGGTACAATGGTTCTAAATGCTATGATGTTTGACGACGACGATGTCGACGACGATGTCAACGACGACGACGACGACGATGATGTCGAAGCTAATGGGCTGAAATCTGAAAACGCTAGAGGTGCTGATGGAATCTTGATAGTGTTGCGAGGCTACGGGCTGAATTGCTGTCGTCAATGACGACAATGGCTGAAAACTGAAAATCAGAAAAACGCTAACTGGATTGCTGGCTGAAAGCTGAACTGCTGTCTTGGCCGCGATGGGAATGGCGACAGCGACGAGGGTAAGGCTGATCTGCTGGGTGCTCCGGAGGAATGGCGATGATGAAGCAAAAACACTAGGCTGATGTGCTTGGTACTCCGGCGGGATGCCGATGAAGCAAAAACACTACTGTGGCTGAAAACGCTGATGCAAAACGCTAGGTACTCATGGGAAAAACACCGATGATGATGGTGATCACCAAAAACTGGGTGTTGCTGGTTCTGAGAGGCTATTCTTCCTGCTCCTTTGATTTTCTCTAGCGCCCAAGGGGCCACATATATAGGTGCAAATGTCTGGGTCGGGCAGCCATCCCAACAAATCCAACGATTGGGTAAATGAAAAGTCACCTTTTAATAAAATGCACTTAAGAGGCGGTTATTGTGCAGTTTAGGAAAAAGGTTCCATGCGGTGAAAATGCTTATGCTTGGTGCTAGGTACTAATGCTAATGCTAATGGGTTGTGCAATCAAAGGGTATGCAACTACTCTTAAGTGCGTGGACATGCACGTCGTGCGTACAGGTTCACAAAGGTGCCAGGCACTTCCTAGGCTGACCTAAACCCTAAAAGTAAGTACAACTTGTCCACGTGCACATAGGGCTAGATGTGCACTTGACATCCCCCCCCTTTTCAGGGTGAGGTACTGGTACCGAGTTGTATGGCTTCCATATAGTCCGCCAATAGGGCGTCTACCTTAGGGGCCAATCATTTTCGATACAACTCCACCTTTTATGCGTCTGTGGCAGGTGTTCTCTTTGTGCAATGTTTTTCCGTTTTCAGTTATGCACCTGTGTTGAAGTGCTAGTCAGTTTCACTGCCAAATGCGCTCGCTTCGTATACCCAGCTCTATGCCTTAGCCCCTTTTAACTGATCCTGTCTTGTGTGCCTCTATGGGTCAATCTCCAAGCCGATGTGCCTCGTCGTCTTCGTCTCCTTGTTTCCATGCCACAATCAAGCATCCTGGTGCTGTGGTACATTTGAATTGGGAAACCCATTTCAACTTTAAAACATCTTTTCTGTCTGTAGATTCGAATAACTAAACTTTATGCTCCAAAAATTGTTTTACTAGCTATTTCTCTTTTTTTTCCAAGTTCCAAGTGGCTTTCTTTGTGATTGTATCTTGTAATTGATGACTTGTAGCTTGTGTTGACAATGCTAAAATAGACATGCATATTGACGTAGTGGAGATGTTATAGTATTTAGTCAATACTATGCATGATGGAGTTGATGGTTATATAGTCTTGCGTCGGTGACTATCATACGCAGATATTTTATAAGTGTATCTGGGGTTTCCTAGATTCATCTAGGTGTATCATGATGTAGGCTCCTAGAAGGTAATGCTTCCAAATAGTTAGAGCATGTATAGTAGCCATAAGTTTTGCCTCTTCTCTTCAATAGAGGCGAGCAATTCAACATCCTTAAACCATCTACTTCCATAAGCCAATGCATGAGCGTCTTGGTTAAGCTTGGCCCCAATGCAATCCCCTAAAGCATCGCAGTGAACCACGAACGACTGTCTCAAGTCTGATACTATCAAAATAGGATCATGGCTTAAGAAATACTTAAAATAGTTAGAGCATGTCGACTTTGTTTTGAAGTTGTTGCTACACCTTACGATCATTACAGTGAACAAACTACAATACATTTCACAAAATAAGTTTCAAGATTTAATTGTTTAGTTTCATGTCCTTTGCCTACATATGTGGGTGTAGTCTCATAGGACTCTGCAGCTTGTCTGCATGAGGAAAAACCCCAAAATACCCGGGATTTCCCAAAAAATTTATAATTCATACTGCCCTAAAGACAAAGGCCAAATAATTCAAGGAAATTCTAAAGATCAAGAATTTCCAAAAAGTGGGTGTTCACATAGAGTATAATAAGCTTAACTTTGTCTGCATTTAGTGCCTTCACATGCCCACAAAAAGCACTACTAGTACCTTGGAACTGCCCTAGTTCACATGTTCAATCAACTGATGATCTCCCCCATCCAGTGCCCAAAGAATCAAAGCCCTATCTGCTCCAAAGTACAATCCTGAAGGCTTGTGCCTCTTAATTTTTGTGCCCTTTCGATGTCAAGATTGGATCCGTCTCTTTCTTATCATGCAGCAGCAGCATCTCTGTTTCAGTGGTGCTTTTATATGGTTTTAGAAAGGCAAATCGCGTGGCATGAAGTGAGTGTTGTTTAAAATTGGATTTTATGAATAATTCTTTTTCATTTTGCTGACATTCAGTTGAGGGTCTGCAGGTTCGATTGATGCATGAAGCGGGATATACTATGGGCAATTTGGATGCCACCCTCATATTACAAAGGCCAAAGTTGAGTCCCCATAAGGAGGCCATAAGGTCGAACCTCTGTGAGCTGCTTGGTGCAGATCCTTCAGTCGTTAATATCAAGGCCAAAACCCATGAAAAGGTCGATAGCTTGGGAGAGAATCGCAGCATTGCTGCCCACACTGTTGTGTTATTGATGAAGAAATAAGGAAATAAATGTATAGTGAAGGTTTGCAGGCTTTAATGGCTACTCATGTGTACTAATTGATTATTGATTAACAAATGATTCATTGGGTTAGCAAAAAAGTTAATAAAAACATCCAGTTTTTCTCTAGGCATCATGTAAATTGATTGTCTAGTCTATCTATGTCAGAACTGCACTCCTTGGTAGAGGGCACAAATCTACCTTGAAAAGTTTGTGCTGATTAAAGTGGACTGGCCCAACATAGGCCTCAAGGATGAAGTGGTAGTGATGATGCACAACATGTTGCGAATAATCAATCTCGTGTGTTTTATCTGCTGAAAGGATGGACTCTTTTGTATCTTGATGAAGAACAGAGGATAACCATATCCTCTTATGTGTGTTTTTAAATACCTTTGAAAAAGTGTTTTTTTCTTTGTGCTTAGAACATACTGCATTCTGATTACGAACAGCATGACCATCTTTGCCCAGAATGTTTGCTTAAAGTGGACGTGTATTAGTGGCAAAATGCAACGGTTGCTTGGCATGGTGCCAGTGTAGTCACCTCCAAGCCTAGGCGATCTGTCATTTGCTCACCCATGGCACAGATCTATGCTACTCCATCAATATACACACTTGAGACACATTGCACATATATCACTTGATATCATTATCATATGTTTGAATAGCAAAAGCACTTCAATGCAAACACATAGCAAACAAGGGAGGACAACCTTTAACAATATTGCATCTAGTGTTCCCAGCGTTGGCCCCTAGATGTGAAGAGGTTATCACAATGACGAGGGCAATTGCAAGTATAAGTGAATTGCCCTAAAAAAAGGGTGAAAAGAGGTATAGCTAACCTAGTACATGGATCATTTACACCTGCACAAAACAAGTACAAAGGAAGAATTAGGTACTTGTTTTTGGGTTCAATGGGAAGCAAAGAAGATGTCTAGTCATATGAGACTCTTAAATGAAGGGGGTATTCTTCAAAGCTAAAGAACAAAGATGTCAACAAACATATGCCTAACTCCCTTCTTCAATGAGGCTTGTTTAAGAAAGCCAAAAAGGGTGAGAAGAGTAGGAAGCATCTGGCAAGTTGAACTTGTGGCAGTCAGGCTTGCTTGAGGAATTGAGGTGAGATACATCAATAAGAGTGAGTGTACCTATCTCAATGATCGGGGTGGAAATGCTTTACATGCCTGCTCCTAAGCCATATGTCTCTTGGGCTAATGTTTGCAAACAACGGTTACCCGTTGTAATAGGTGATACATAAATAGTCATTGAGGTGTGACGACTTGGTATGGATTTTCGAAAAGCCACAGGCATAAGGAATTATCCATGTAACTTCTCAAAGAAGAGACTTGATGGTTATTCAAGCATGTGAAAGCCATTACATCAATTGCTGCATTATGAAAGCCATTTGACTTATTTGCTTATGATGCTTGGATAAGTTCAACATATGGCTCTTTTTTCATTGCTTGGTAAAATGATTTCTACTCAAGCTTGTAAACTTTTGGCTTGCAATGCAATTAAAAATTCTTATTGAAGATGCCATCATTCATATACCTCAATAGAGAATTCAACGCTATTTTAAAACATTGTCCTATTGAAAATCCAAGATCAACATGGAGCAATCACACCAAAATACCGGGAAAATTTCGTTTACGTAGGCGATTTGAAAGCCTAGGTATGGTCATGCCACAAACTTTGGTGAGACCTATGAATTATTTACTGGTTATGTGAATTGTGCATTGTGAAATGGGGTTGAACTATTTAATTTTCTAGAGAGAGCTAAACAAGAGGTGGTTTTGCAAAGGTGAGGTGCCGTATGGTTCTCCATTTACATTACATATGACTTTTAGTGCGAGTTTTAGGCCAGTTAACAGTTAACATATCTCAACAAGCATAATGAGGATTTACTAAAATAGAAAATTATTGTGTTAATTGTGCTTTGAGGATAGTCAAGATTAAGTTTTGAGTGGAATGTATTATATGCATATTTAAGTAAATACAACACAAAAATGGGAGGAAAATAGGGTAAGCCCCCCGTTTTCTATTTTGAAGATATAAAAAATGTGCATAGCCAAATATGAACACAAGGGAGAAGGCGGGACTTACTTCGTGAAGGTTTTTCTTACAGGTTGTAAGGGTTAGGCTTATGCAAGGGTTGGGTGAATTTCAGGCTAACCATCATACATGGTTTGTTCAATAGAGCTACTTGAGAAGAATGAGCTTAAATTTACTAAATGCAAAGTTTTTACCAAAAGGGATAAGTTCTAATGATCATTTTTGCCTCTTTGTGAAAGTTTAAATAATATGGAGAATCTTCCAATGGAGTTACCTCTCTTGCAAAAGTTTGCTTGTAAGGTTTTCCCTAGAAGCAAATTTTGACTTTGTCAATTAGTGATATTTGTAATTCATGAGTGATGATCAATCTTACACTCACATGCCTCAATCGATTACAGCTTAAGGTCATCATAGACTTCTCATGGAGCTCAACCACATGGTTGATCGTCAGAGAGAATTGAGGAAATGTCTTCAATGTCTAGGAAAGTCTTTTTCCCTAAAGATCTAGACTTCCTCCTCGTAAATATACAAATAAAAAATAGTAGTAGAATTTTGCAAGTTTGCAAAATTTTTGGATTATTTTCGTGTATTTTTTACTAGCTTTTCTTCCTCTTACCTTGGTTTAAAATCCAATGCTATGGATTTTCAACATGTTCTATGCTAAGCTGAGGCAAACCTTTCTCGAACATTGGATGTCTTGTTTGTGAAGTTTGCAATGCCGACAAGGGGCTTTGTTGTGGAAGGCCAACAAGGGTATTTGAAAATAGGGATAACCCTATTCAAGAGTGGATTCAAGTATACCAACTTGCTTTGCGAATTAAGACGTATCAAAATTAAGACATATAAAGACATTTGTTCCTAAAAAACACATGCAAGAGAAGACTAATGCTAAACACAAAGAAGGCAATCACACCCTCCAACTTATGAACTATTCTCAACTACACATTTTCCATCTCCAAATTATTGATTCTCTTCACCTACCTCTTTATATTCCCTTCAAAAAGTGCTAATGTGATTGGTGTCTAGATGTTGTAATAGTCATGAGTTTATCCTCTATATGCCCTACTCTTCAACTTGAGGTAAAGCAGCATGATTGAACTCATGATCCATTGGACTAGATGGCCATTGGATTAGTTGCGACCAATGATCAACTAGTATATACTTTGCATTTTCCTTTATAGGTGAATATGGACTTTTCTTGGATTCATCTAGGTATATGTATATAAATTTTTGATCAAACCTCTCTCCCTAGCATATAAAAGCACACATTCATCCTTTGATACAAACATGTAGCTCTGCCTCAAGCTTCAAATAGTTTTGTGAAGTCTATTGTCTGAGGATGGCAATTTTCACTCATCGTCCAATCACCAAAGAGCTTCCAACCTTCATTTTTCTGACCCATCTTCGATTACTCGCCCCCATAACTTGGAAGTAGAAAATATGGCAATTAACAATGTTCTCTCCTTTGTCACTAGCTCGTCAACATAGCTAAGCTTGCATTATAAAGACTGAAAATCAAGGACACTATCATTGGTATGTTGAATTATCCACAAGATGGTACAAAGGCATATCCTCACCTTTATCTTCCATGATAGTTGACTGTCAAGGCACCCCGCACTCATGCTTGTAGTGCTATGCGGAAACAATGGCTCTAACCTACCAAGTTCCTAAAATACTCCCTTCATTTAAGAGCCTTCTAAGATATGTTTTCATTTTTTTGTTTCAGAATGTCAACGCAAGCATCCACCTTGTTAAACACCACAAACAATAGGCTTATGCCTTTTCTGGCGAACAATAGCTCAAGACACATGGCTAGGAGGAGAGCACTTAATATTTTTCCACCTCACTCACATACATAGACATTAACTTATTGCTGATCATTTTGGCTCTTAGTCTTACCACTACAAGCATTGTTCCCTTTCCTCGCGTCATCTCAGTTGGGATTGACCCTCCTAACATGGATGAATATGGTAGGTGATCCACTAAAATATTGTGTTAAATTGGTATATTTTCACCAACCACAAATATTGAATGCTGGCGATGTTGCTCTAGGCAGTCAAAGAGACTCAGTAAATCAAGCCTTTCAGTTTTCCCAGCATTCCTTGAGATGATAAACATTTTTCGCATTATCTCCCACAAGCATGGAAAGCTTGGTAAGTAGAGGATTATTGCTCAACCCCTGCGGATGTGAGGTGTGGGTGAGTGGGCACAATCACACAAAACTAGCCAAAGCGAAGCTTTGAATGGAGTTAAGAAGAAAAAACAGTACAATACATACTTCATTGACGATCTAGACATTTACCTTCATTAGGACACCACATAAAAAGAAACCGTGGGGATGGTGTGATAAATGGAGCATGTAATACATAAATTCACTGCAATTTGCTTGAAATAGAACTTTATTCTTAAACTGTGGAAACAAATGGAGAATTTCACTGAATTTCTCTATAGGTAGATTTACTCAGCTTCAAATTTCAAATTTTGACGTATAATTCAAAATTCATAGAAGGATCAGTTCCTTTTCAAACAATGAAAAATTTGTGGTTGAATAACAGCACAAGAGGCCGTGACCTCCTTGTCCATATCTGGACTCCAGCTTCGGCGATCTCCATGACAAGATGGCTGAATGTCCCCTCTCACAACAGCCAACCCACTGCATTGTGAACAGTATCTTGAGACCTTCCACTATTTTCACATCCTACCACCTTCACATGAATTGGAAGGAGAAGACAGTTTAGCTCAGGTGGTCCCTTTCCACTAATAATCCAGCACAAGGTGAGGACAACGGTCCACTTTTGACTGCACTACCACCCATGTACAGTCCAAAGCCCATGCGAAGAGCTCAGGTACATATTGAATTCTCTAGCTCTATTAGATAAGTTGGATAAGTATTTCGCAGGGAGATCTCTAGCTCTATTAGATAAGTTGGATAAGTATTTCGCAGGGAGACCTTGTGCATACATACCATTCGAATCATCAAGGGGGCACAACAGGGCAAGCTCATATCTGATGAGGAATATCTACAAACAGAATCATCAACATAGGGGTGAGAAGGAATATAAAGAGCAAACAACTGACCAGAACAGAGAGGCGCTATCCGCACGTCTACAAAACACAAGAACCCCAAACCTAACAGACTACAGACCCCCCCCACCCCCCCCCTCCCCCCAAAAAAGAAGCCAACAGACAAATGTGGGCATACAACTCTGAAACTTCCAGGTAGGCTTTGCAATACACAAAGCAGACCTAAAAAACCACCACACAAAATTTCCTTCCAAAAGTAACTCGTTTACATAAGTATTTCAGGCTCTGAAAATTTTCAGGCCATCAAAGCCGCAAGTCCTGAGACCGATATATGATGTAATAGCCACAACCCTCATAAAGCTTCCCAGATTTGAGATCATGGGACATTAGATACTAAAGTTTGATTTACCACCCTACAAAGATTAATTTGTGATGGCTTGAGATCGGTTCAAAATGACTCCTTCATACTTCACTTGAAACCACTTCATCGCATCTTCCTTAGTCACCCGGTGCTGGATGCCAACACGTGCCTTGGCCCTCTTTCTCCTACCGACTCTGTAGCCAGCACGCTCAAGCACCACATAGAAATCCATGCCATAAATACCAGTAGATGGGTCATATCTGTGACAACAGAAAATCACTTAATGCTTAAATTAGGCCAGCCCCAACACTGAAAATCCTTAGTATGCAAGAATAACTGTGATTCCAATGACTTACTTGATACCCAGATCAATGTGCTCTTGAATGCCGAAACCAAAACAGCCAGTGTCACTGAAATTTCTTCTGATGAGCTCATACTCTTTCACCTTCAAGCCACTCTCAAGGAGTTGCATGGCCTTAGATCCCCGAACAGTTACATAACAGGCAATCTTTTCGTTCCTCCTGATTCCAAACGACCTCACAGTGTAGCGAGCTAGACAAAGGCAAAAAAAACCAGTAAGGTGAGAAAACTAAGCTCCTCTTATAAGAAAGGTGCCATTACGCACATAATTGCAGGCATACCCTTGGAAAAGACTGGAGTTTGCCCACTTAGTTGCTCAAGAACCTGGAAAACACGCCAAACATAACTTAAAGCTGACTGCTGACAGCTTAATAAAACAACAATCTCATGTGATAGTGACCAGAAAATACCTTAGCAGCCCTTGTGAGACGATCACCACTCTCACCGACTGATATGTTCAGCACAAGCTTCTGCACTTTGATCTCCCGCATGGGGTTGGCAGCCTTCTTCTCTGACACGGCCTGCAAAAGGTAATTACCAAAGACAACATTTAGGGCCTTTAGTCAGAGTAACCCATAGCAATACCTTGATCATCGACCCCTAGTCCAAGCAGCAATATACAGTACTCATCTCATTAAACAAGTGACAAGAGCCAGCACACAAGTGGCATTAAGAATACGAGACATCCACTGCATCGGTTAGAGTAGGTCAAGCAGCAACTTGGTATAAAACAGGCATTTCTTGAAAGGCTTTCAGTGATGAAATAGCTCATGCAACATCAATGGGTCCTTTCTAAGTCCTTCTTGCCCTTCCCCAACTCAGTAAGTCCACGTCCCAGAGATTGAGATGAATCGACATTCAGAACCGGCACAGATGCATTGAGGTAAAAAAAAAAAGGAAGGTCAGGCAGCATAATGGCATGCCAACCAGTCTTAAAGCTAGAAGCCTTGCCCACTTCCGTAAATGATCAAAAAAATTGAAGAAAATTTATCCACTAAATATGATATCATTTCAAGGCCTCAGTTCGTCCTAGTCAAAATTCAGATTCAGGCATGATTATTCGCCTATATGCTTTTAACATCATTGGCCCTGATTTCTAGAGCTAAATGTAAGCCACCACATAACAACCTCTCAGCAACTTCTCCTGAACAGGCTCACTGAGTCCATGTATCTAGGAACAATAACAATGGTGATTCAACCATTTTGCATTAAAGCAATTGTGGTAATGATCGTAGAAAACGAACTTGATGCTCACTTCTCTATTTGATCACAAAAAAGTAAACTCATTTTGCTCAATCATTTCCCAGCAGGATGCAGGGACTCAGAAAAGACTGCTTTCCAATGTCCTCTGAACAATTGACTGTAGAGGAAAGAAGACTACGACTCGTGCTGGAACAAGCAGAGTGGTAGATCAATCATCAAAAGCCATCCATGAATGTGGGCTCAGGGTAGATATCCATACATCCAAGCAGCAAAATCTGCACCTCGGCAACGAAATAACATAGTGCAAAACCTAAATTCAGAGTTCCATTCCCGCAGACAAAAAAGCTTTAGACATGGCCAGCTCCCAACAAAACCCTAACCCCAAAAACCTTTCGCACATGTCATGGACAACAGTACAAAAATTTCCCAAGCGGTTATCCCTCTGAAAGGAGGAGAGCGCGCACAGACAGACATACCATAGGTGCGACGAGAAGAAGCCCCCTCCGATCTCGCTGATGCGCTGCTGCGAAAGGAAGCCCTCGAACGCAGCTGGCTACTTAAAGTCTTAGGATTTGGGGGCGAGAGAGAGAGAGAGGGGGGGAGAGAGTCCATTTCTAAGGGCAAAATTCCCTAGACCTCTCCATATTTTTCAGAGGGTGGATATGAAAAAGATTAAGGTTTGTGTGGAGAAATTCCATAGTCCTGGCGCATCGGTTGAATTTTTTGACAAATATAAGAGAACTAGAGTGCTTCGTTAGCTGCAAAAGCATTGAAGTAGTGTTGAGCACATTTGAGGAAGACGTGTGGTAGTATACCTAGTGTATCTATGTCCATAAAAAACATTACCCAATATAGAATCATGCCCCAACAATCGTGCATCGAATTCACATCTTTCTTATCACAACAGAGGCATTTAGGGATCATTTCATTCGGAAGAATACCCTCATGTTGTATTTGCTCAAAAAAGTCAAAGGCTATTGGTCTTGCCCATTTTGGGCATATCCAGCAATCAAAGTGCTCCAAGACATGACATATCGAGAAGGGGGCTACTCCATGATGCATTGTGCCTAGCAAAGGGACCAAACTTTGCATACATAACTAGCAAATGAAAAGGTCTTTATGATGAAAATTATATTGCATAGATCAAAACATAAGCTTTGAGGACAAATGCAATGTGCCACTTCATTTGTAAGAAAATCCAAACACTCTTTGAACAATCAAGAGCATTTTGGCCTTGCCCATTTTGCGCATATCCTAGAATCATAGCATTAGAGGAGATGGCATTGCAAGAAGGGAGATCTCTAGGACACTTTGACTTGCACTTGCATTTGGCAATGACATTACCTAGCACATTATGATGCTCTAGCAATCCCTCCAATAAAACCTCATCATGAATTTGCTTCTTCATTGATGGTGACTCAAGTCTTAAAATAAGCACTGAGGTTGCATATGTCAAGGGACCAATGACTTAAATAGAACAATCATAATGTCCTAAAGACTCAACATGTCACAAAGACTAATAAAGTCACTCAGCCTACAAGATGCATACATCATATGCAAACATTCCTAGCACAATATATGTAGTTCGCATATGATTTCAATTTGAAGTTAGTCTTTAATATTTTTTGACCTAGACCATTTTTACTTAAATCACTTCAAGTTTATATGTACTTGCATGCTCCCATCAAGGATTACTTGATGTGCACTTTTTGATTTTTATTGACTCTTACATTGTTAGGGGTATCTTAGACTTAAGAATAAGGAGAGCCCCATAAGGTGTTTACAAAAACTAATGCTAAAAAATCATGAAAGAGAGTTGAGTGACAAATGATGTTTTGTTGATTGACCAAGTATCAGTGCCTTACTCGCTTCCATGGTGAGTTTGTACAATTGTCTTATTAGACTGACTTTAGACTTTGTGGCTCTAGTCTCGAAGTTCTCCATTTTGGCTCTAGTCTCCCGAAGTTCTCCTTTAAGATTTTCCAAGAATAATATCAAGCACTAATGCACTCATCAATGAAATGCACATAATGATAATTCCTAAATCTTGTTGACCTTTGGAAGATAATTGAGTAACAACAGAAGAAGATGATGCCCTAGTTTGTGTAGCGCTTAGCTGTGGCTACTATGAGATAGGAGCTTTGACTAGTGCCCACAAATTTCTATTCATAAGATAACCACTAAGTTTGGTTTTCCATGTATGGAAACCAATTACATGAAACTTTTCTATCCCTTTTTATTGCATTGTGCTAATGAAGGCTTGTAGTGATCTATATTAGGCTCCCCAAAAAGGTACACCATTTTCTATCTTGTCACAATTGCACAATCACCAAATCATCTTCAACGATGATAATGACAGACATTGAAAATCATAATTGAATGTGCGTGGATAGGTTTCTTTTTATGCAAATTTCACACACACACACACACACACACACACATAGATGAGTTTGTTTTAGAACCCTTCGAAAATATTTCTCCCCCAAAAAATATGGTTGAAGTTGAGTGACCCTAGATATTTTTTTTTGGTTTTATGTGAGCCAACTCTAGGATTTTCCTTTGTAGTGTGAACTACCCATTGAATGTCAACGACACCACTACAAGGTGTGTACCTCCCCTTAATTGAATGTAGAACCATAGGGATTGTGGGAATGTCATAAAATCTAATATCTAACTAACCCAAATGATTTTCTCATATTAAACTGATCACTTAATGTGGGAGAATAAACGGGAACAAGAGTTAGAATATAGACATGTGCTTAGATTTATCTCATCATGGGACCGAAGGCAATGGGTCCAAATGGGAGATGGTCTAGCAAAGAGCAATGCTAGATAATGGAGCATGACCTTAGGGTTAGCTTCATTAAAGACCTCCGAAGGTTAGTGTTAAAGTCCTTAGACCTAGGACCTTTAGGTACTTTAGACCTTAGCCAAGCTAGGCATGTGCTTGAGGTGCTTGTCGTGCTTGAGCTGACTAAGGTGCTTGAGGTGCTTGTCATGCTTGATGACCAAGGTGCTTGAGGTGCTTTTCGTGCTTGATGACCAAGGTTCTTGAGGTGCTTGTCATGCTTGATGGCTAAGGTGCTTGAGGTGCTTGTCATGCTTGAAGGCCAAGGTGCTTGAGGTGTGCAAGTCAACCATGATCCCTACAAGAAGGGGGGCGATCCCTAAAGCTAGGGGAATAACACACACACATCTCACTCAAGGCAAGCCCAAGACTTAAGAGGCAACAAGGACACATGTCAAGCACCTACACATGCTGCCCTCATGTAGTGCCTAAAGCCTATTGGTTGACCTCTAAAGGGGTCCAATGAGAATTTAGTTTATTTAATTAATTGTTTGAGCATTTTTTAAGCCCTCTCTCTCAAAGGGGAAAGGAGGACACTTGTCCAAATGCTACCATGGTTGCTTGATATGTCTAATGCATGTGATTGGCTAGTCTAGAGAAGGTCCAATCAACTTCAATCTTGAGCTAGGAAGAGCGGTCGATCCAAGCAAGGAGGGGGGTAGCTTGACCATACTCTCTCTCTCTCTCTCTCTCTCTCTCTCTCTCTCTCTCTCTCTCTCTCTCTCTCTCTCACACACACACACACACACACACACACACACACACACTCATTCTCATGGTGTGTTGAGCAAGAACTCCGTCTCCTTCTCCAAGATTGAGAAGTTGAGAGCCTACACCAACAACTCTTGGCTATGGAATACAAATCCAACCAAGAGTCGTGCTCTAAAGTGCAAGCTTGCCATCTTCTTCATCTCTATTACTATGCTACTATGCTATGCTAATCTAGAAGAGTAATACAAGTGAGGAGATTATTTCTTTCTTGTAAGTTACTTCTTCTTCCTGTTCCTTACCCTCATTCCCTGCTAGCTCTCTCCACCTTCGAAGTTGTTTGAGGTCTTGAGACTGAGGCCAGAGACAAGTTAATGCTTTCATTTAGCCAAGTTACGGGCATAATTGTGGTGTATGAACCATCAAGGTCTCAAGGAACACAAAGCTTGTATTGTACCAAGTCTCTCTTTATGGGAGAAGCTATAATACAAAAGCCTTTTGGAGGGGGGACCGGCTTCACATAAATTTGGTCCTCAAATGTTGTCAAGTTCTCTAATTCTCTCCCTTGCAAAGTATTTTTCATGCAAAGTTAATTAGGTATAATGGTTACGTTGCTACCTCTAATCAAGTTCTCCCTCTATGTTCTCGAAGTATTCTCATAAAAATGCTCACTACACTTTTCTTAATTTTGCTATTCTCATTGTTCATAGTCCATTTCCGTTACAGAATTTCCCACTGGAAGGAGGCCCTCTCAGACCCAACGAATTTTCATAGTCGATTTAAGGAATTGATGGAGTCCTCTAGTGGGAAATCCCCCCCCCCCTCCGAGAAGAACTTGACCCTTCACATTTTAATCAAGATCACCACCTACTAGCTCACCTACTTGAACCCACAACCCCCACGCCAAAAATAGGCTCCTTGCACTATCCAAGTGGCCCATGTGGCTCACTCACACACACCTACAAATAGCCGAAAACCAAGGCTTTGTGATAATAAACTCCAAATTAAGAGGTTGAGGATTCAATTGAAAGCTTGTAAAATGAACTTAAAGGAGACGAACTTAGTTGTATCACTACTTTTCCAATAATTTGTCATAATCTATTCTTGTTATGTATAAGAGGATCTACAAGGGAGTCTCTTATAAGGAATGAGCTTGATCTTATCACTATTTTCCCAAAAGCTCATCTTGTGTCATTATCTCTTCTTGTTGTGTACTTGTTGTGCATAGCAGACTCTATAAGGAGAGTCTCTTATCATCGATTTCCCCAATAGCTCATTGATGTGTCATAATCTCTTCTTATTTTTAGGAGGAGATCTTCCTAGAATGAGCTCAATCTTATAGACATCTTCCCTAAAAAAGGAGCGAGATTCCCTTGGATAGATCCAATAAAATTAAGATGCTCATCAAGAAATAATCTTAAAGACGAATTCTCTTTGGATGAGGTAGGACCAAGGGGAGAGGAGTGATTAATTTTAGTTGTAGACTCTATAACATAAATTGTATATGAAAAAATAGTCTCCTTCATTGACTTATGAAAATATTTTTAAGATGGAATAGTGCGATCTTTGCTATCTGCACAAATTATCATGTCTCTACCTCTCTCTTGAAACTTAGTGACTTTATTAGCCGCAATATTGTGAAACCAGGGAGCCAATGAGATGTATGATAACTTAAGCAAAGTTGCTAAAGACACCCCATATGTGGACGGATGTGGGTAATTTTCTTCAAAAATTGGAAAAGCAAAAGCCCAATGGGAAACTTGAGAGCTAAACTAGAAGATATCGAGAAGCTTAAGAGGACACATGACCAATTCCTATCAATAAAGTTGTACTATTGTGAGGGAAGAGAAGGAATTCCTACTCTACCATTCAAGTATTATGGTGTTAAAACCTTGGCAATACTAGATGGTGGAGGTGGAGTAACCACAACACAAGTGTGAAAAATATGGGGACAATTTGCCTTGTGGAAGCGGCAAAGGGTTATGCCGAAAGAACAAGTAGAGTGATAGAGCACCTCTTTTGGTCATTGAATGCGAGCATACCTTTGCTATAGTAGACTTTGGAAGAAATAATTATGATGTCATTCTTGGACATCCATTTATGCATCAGTTGAAAAGGGTCCAAGATTAGGGTTATGATTATATTTACCTATACCATGAGGAGATTCTCACAAGAATAAACTTGAGAGATCATAGTCATCAGGATGTGTACAAAACATTAGTCAAAGATTTTGATTCGAGAATAATGGTTAACACCAAGGTACCTACTTGGTTTCAATCTAAAGCACACCTTTGGATGTGTGATGCTTTAGAATGTGGCAGCCTACAAAGGGAGAATTGTGTTTTGGAGAGGTCAATTTTAGATGAAGCTATGTGCTAGATCCCTTTTCTGAGGCCCTGGTTGAACATCCTCCTGATTCAAGGGGAATATAAAGAAATTCTCTTGATCTACATACCCTTGAACATGAACTCAAAGCTTTCCAATCAAAGAAGTAGTTGGAACTCCTTGCCTTTTAAAAGCTCCATTTGCATCCTTTGAGGGACCCATCCTAGTAGCTTGAATAGCCAACTTGATTGCTACATTTTGAGATATAAAGTTATGGGTTGAGCAAGGGATGAAAGCATCATGATCTCAAGTCTTTCTCCAAGTGTAGCATATTGGAGGTCCTTGTGGCGTTGATGCATTATGTGGGAAAACTTGAATGCTTTTGGGTCATTATTTTTTGTTCCCTCGGTTACTAAGGCTTCAACAATTTCAGTTTTAACTATTTCCCCACATCTATAACAATGGAGGTCCTTGTGGAGTTGATGCATTATGTGAGAGAACTTGAATGCTTGTGGGTTATTCTTTTTTGTTCCCTCGATTACTAGGGCTTCAACAGTTTAAGTCTGAACTATTTCCCCCCATCTGTAACGATTTTGATCCTTCTTGTGTCTCTCAAGTTCCTCTTGTACTTTTCAAGTTCCTCGAGAGAGAGCTTATCGGTTCCTTTATAGAATCTCTTCTCTATCTTTTTTTGTTGTTTCACTTGCCTATGAAATCCATGATGGATCAATCTCTCTCCTCCTTGTGGTTTCTCTCTCTTGTTAATAAAGTTATGCAAATGTCGATGAGAGAGAAGATCTTAGAGGCAAAAAAAGTGTGGTGAATGATTTCCTATATCATAGTGGGCCTCTGTGCATTGACATATGCATGCATGTCATCAAGAAGTTCTATACAAAATTATTGACAATGTTCTAAGAAGCCTTTTCATTTGAAGACGATGACTTTGAGATGTAAATCCCACAACGTGTCAACATAATTTTGAAATTTCTCTCCTCTTTTCAAGGTGTTGTAAGAACCCCAAAAGGGCCTTGTAAGAGCAACCAATCAAATTTCAGTCAACAACAGGTCCTAAAAGGGGGCATGGATAGCCCATATCTACGTACCTGAAAACTATATTATGTAACATATCTATGGAAAGAGCTCAACAATGCAATCCAAATGCACTATTGTCCGACAAATTTGAAGTTAAAAATGCTCAAGTTATTGAAGGAGTACGAGCGGAAGTGCGACGCGAGAGAGAGTGCGAGAAGAAGAGCACGACGATATGGTGAACTCGCTCTACTATAATGTGTAGAGCATAGTGAGTGAGTTCTTATTAGGTTTTTACAAAAGAATATGTGTACATACCTGGCGGCCCGCCCACTTACCTGGGCGACCACATTGGGCTTTATACCCCAACAACCTCCCACTTAAAGTCCAATGTGGTACTTTAAGTGTGAGAGAAGCTACTATACAAGCTAATATACAAGAGATGTAGAGAAGTGATGTACTACCCTACACCTAACTGCTTGCGAAAATGCGCAAAGCTCTCTGAGGGAAGTCCTTTTGTAAGTAGATAAACACGATTTTCTGTGGTGTGAACTTTGATAAGCTGAATTTGCTTATCCTCGAGCATTTCCCTGATGAAATGATACTTCACATCCACATGCTTTGTCTTTGAGTGATAAACTGGATTGCGAGCCAATTGTATAGCACTCTGACTATCACAATATAACACAGGCATCTCTTCTTTGATTCCCAAATCTGTTACTAGTCGATTAAGCCAAATTGATTCTTTGCATGCCTCTGATGCTGCAACATATTCAGCCTCTGTAGTAGACTGAGTAACACAATCTTGTAATCTAGAACGCCATGATACTGCTCCACTAGCCAATGTAAAGACATACCCTGAAGTAGACCTTCGGTTGTCTAAGTCACCTGCATAATCTGAGTCTATAAAACCCTTTACACTTAGCTCTTGACTCCCATAGCATATACGCATACTCTTTGTAGCTTTCAGGTATCTCAAGATTCCTTTCACTGCCTCCCAATGTTTCTTGCCTTGGTTTGACATGTATCGACTTACTACTCCCACTGCAAATGCAATGTTTGGGCGAGTAGCAATCATTGCATACATCAAACTACCCACTGCAGACGCATATGGAATCTTATCCATTTCAGCATGTTCTTCCTCAGTCACAGGACAATCTTGTTTGCTAAGTTTCACATATGGTGGCAATGGAACACTCAATGCCTTTCCCTTCTCCACATTGAAACGTTGCAAAACCTTGTCAATATACTCTGTTTGAGATAACCAAAGCAACTTCTTTGATCTGTCTCTCTCAATGCACATACCAAGAATATGACTTGCCTCACCCATGTCTTTCATGTCAAACGATTTTGCCATCTTTCACTTCAAAGCTGAAATTTCTTCCAAGTGCTTGCCAGCAATCAACATGTCATCCACATACAAAATAAGGATCAGCCAACTACCATCCTTAGCCTTCTTTGTATATAGACAGTGATCGAACTCACTACGTTTGTAGCCTTGAGAAAGCATAAACTAGTGGAACTTATGGTACCATGCCCTTGGTGATTGTTTTAAGCCATAAAGACTCTTTAACAACTGGCATACCAAATCTTCCTTGCCTTTCTCAACAAACCCTTCTGGTTGCTGTATGTAAATTTCCACATCTAAATCACCATGCAAGAACGCTATCTTGACATCCATTTGGTGCAACACCAAATCTAATATGGCAACCAATGCAAGAAAGCATCTCAATGTAGTCATCTTGACCACCGGAGAGAAGACTTCATCAAAGTCAATGCCTTGTTCTTGCTTAAAGCCCTTAGCAACAAGCCTTGCTTTGTACTTTGGCTGACTATCATGAGTGGTGATCTTATACTTGTAAACCCATTTACAAGGTAGAGCCTTTTTGCCATGTGGTAATTTAACTAGCTTCCATGTCTGGTTTTTATGCAGAGCTGTCATCTCTGACTGCATGGCCAATTGCCAATTCCCGGAGTCCTTCATTTGCACTGCTTCCTTGTAACATGAAGGCTCATTGCAATCAGTCAACATGACATAGTTCATAGATAGAACAAACCGATCAGGAGGTCGTGAGATACGTCCCAATTTATGCAAAATAGGTGGCTCAGGCTCAGCCACAACCTGTGGTTCCACTCTATCCTGTCCTTGCTCCTCTTGAGCCCTGACATTTTGTCTTGCACGTGCAGGTCCATCTTCTTGGAAGACAACTCTTCTAATCTCCTCAACCCTCTCTGGTTTAGAATGATATTTGGATTCATTAAAGTGAACATCATTGCTGCGGACAACCTTTCTGGATTCGGGATCCCAAAGTCTGTATCCCATCTCACCAGAATTACCATAGCCTAGAAAGATGCACTTTCTACTCTTTGGCTCAAGTTTGTTCCTAAATTCCTTTGGAACGTGAGTATATGCCTCACAGCCAAAGACTCTGAGATGCTTGTATGAGGGCATTTTGCCCTACCATACCATCTCTGGCACTGAATCCTTCTGCAAAACCTTGCTAGGAGATCTATTTACAAGATGAACAGCTGTTGATACAGCTTCAGCCCAAAACCCATTTGGCAGTTGTGCATTAGACGACATACTTCTGACCTTCTCTTGTATGGTCCTATTCATCCTCTCAGCAACACCATTTTGAGGAGGATTGTAAGGAGCAGTAAGTTCACGTTTTATACCTTTTGACTCACAAAAGTCCTGAAAGGCCTTTGAAACATACTCTCCACCATTGTCAGTGCGTAAGCATTTAAGCTTCTTGCCACTCTGATTCTCCACAAGTGTCACAAATGTTTTGAAAACACTAAACGCTTCATCCTTGTGCTTGAGAAAGTAAACCCAGACTTTCCTCGAGTAATCATCTATATATGTCATAAAGTAAGAAGCTCCTCCTAGAGATAGGTTAGGCATAGGTCCACACAAATCACTATGAACAAGTACCAACTGTGTATCTCTTCTACTGCTTCTATGCTTATGTGGCTGCTGTGTTTGCTTACCATACAGACAATGTTCACAGAATTCAAAATCATTAAATGAAAAGCCAGGAAAATAACCAGAACAAGACAAGATTTCCATTCCCTTCTTGGACATATGTCCTAACCGGCTATGCCACAAAGAAACGTTCGGCTGCTCGGTTACATTGATTACATTTTTAGAGACATTTGATACATAAATCATGTAAAGTCCTCCAGACTTTACTCCATGTGCTACTGTCATAGAACCCTTGGATATCTTCCACATGTTCTGTCCAAAAGTGGTGACGTAGCCAGCATCATCAAGTAAACCTGTCCTGATCAAGCTCTTTGTAATTGCGGGAACATGTCTCACATTTTTTAGCATGAAAGAAGAGCCATTCTGAAACTTCAATTGAACATCTCCAATACCTAAGATCTCACATGTCTGCCCATTGCCTAGCCGAACATGATCTTTAGTGGTCACATAAGAGGTAAACCACTCCTTGTTTGGAGACACATGAAGTGATGCCCCTGAGTCTATAATCCAGTCACTCAGTGCATTTCCATCAGATGCTGTAAGAAGAGATGAGTCCATTGTATTCTTCAAGAAGTAGATGTCTCCTAACACTAGACTGTCATCCTCTGCAACAGTGTTTGTCACATTTATTTCTTGAATCTTCACTGAGGACTTTTTCTTCTCACCATGGTCTTTAGCTTTCTCTTTGCCTTTTTCTGCTTTCCATTCTCTGCGGTCTCTTTTCATGTGACCCTTCTTGCCACAATGGTAGCATTCTATGTCACTCTTGCCTTTAGCACTGTGGGACTTGCTACAAGACTGATTCCTCTTTCCACCTTTGTACTTTTGTTTGGTCCTTCCCCTGACAACTAAGGCTGTTCCTTTGCCTTTTTCCATTGTCGTTCTATTGGTTTCTTCAGTAAGCAGACTGCCTTCTACACCTGCTATGGTCAAACCATCTGGAGGTGTAGAATTACTCAAAGCTGTGCGAAAAGTGTCCCAACTTTCCGGCAATGTGATCAACAAGAACATAGCTCTAACAGGTTCATCAAACTTGACACCTTGAGCTGACAACTGACTGTAGATGGTGTTGAATTCATTCAGATGATTGGACATAGGTGTCCCTTCTTTCATCTTCAAGTCAACAAGCTTCTTAAGCCAGTATACCTGTGAAGGTGCACTCTGCTTCTCATAAAGATCACTCAGCTTTGTCCATGCTTCATAAGCCGACATCTCGTCTGCTACATTGAAGTAAATGCTTTCTGCCAAAGTCAGCATAATGGTAGAAAGTGCCAATTCATCCATTTCGCTCCATTCATCTTCGTCCATATCTTATGGTTTTATCCCCTTGAGCTTTATAGGTTTTATCTGCTTCTTTTGTACCAACACGTGCCAAATCTGCTTCTTCCACAATGGGAAATTGGTTCCATCCAGCTTCTTGATATTGTAAAGAGCAGTGTCCTGTGATCCAGCCATAGCTACGCTTCACAGTAGTTTACTTTCCCGGGAAAAATTCGGCAGAGTTTCCCCTGTAAACTGACCTCTGAACCAATATCAACCTGTCAAATGAACCAAGAAAGCTTCAGATTCTACAGAAATTTTGGCAGAATCTCCTTTGTAAAATGGCTCTGGTGTACTCAAAAAACAGACCAAAAACAGCTCAAAAAACCACTGTCTCTCTAACACTGTAAGCTGTGGGTAAACCTGTCTTGCGCTTGTACTGTCTCTCACTGTCCTGTCACTGTCCTGTAAGCATAGACAGCGACAATGCCTCAGCGGCAGTAAAGCAAAGATGCAATCCCAACTGTCTAACTCACAGTCAATACATCCTAGCTGCCTATTTAAGGGTGCTCGAGGGATCGCTCCAAGACCTGTATCACCGAAAGGATCTCAACATTCAAGAATCCCCCAGCTCAATAAAACCTCACTCGACCCTCAACAAAGGCTGTAGTAAATCTGACAATACATAGACTTCCCACAAAGTCATACGTCCACAAATTTCCCACTATATGCTGTAACCGCTGTGGCGGTTGTTTGTTGCGTGACTCACAGCCCGCAAACCCTCAACAGACATACATCATCTCTGACAATGCATCCCATGTGGAAGTACCTGCAATGTCAGGATGAAATCTGAAATATCAAGCAGCAAACACAAGCTACATGATGAACTAGTGGATGTCGCCTACTACAGTCTGTGTGTAGATGTGCCCGTGTCGTATGTGACGCGCCTCCAAGAACTGTGAGCCGTCCTTCGATGTGTAGACAACCACAAATCAGTACTCTGGGAGTGCCGATATCCTCAGCACCTACAGTCGTAGGCCGAAACCCCAAATTTGCAGAGTCGGATCTGCACCTGCCAAGACCACGTAGTCGAAAATGGCCTACGCAGAGCTTTGTCGAAGCCGAACGGTGGCCGAGATGACCTCAGAATGAAATTATGAGAACACCAAGCCCTTTGGGCTTACCCACAGGATTTGGGGCCGTATTTTCGCCTGTCGAATCTTGTTAGGAAATAAGACGTAGCTAAATAGATAATTGAGTAGATTACTTAATGGAGAGAGACAGATTTACATACACGAGATTATAGAGTAGAGAGAGAGAGAGAGAGAGAGAGAGAGAGAGAGAGAGAGAGAGAGAGAGAGAGACTACACACGATATACGTGGTTCACCCAATGTGGGCTACGTCCACGGGAAAGTAGCCACTCAATTGCTTTAGTACTTCAAAACAAGAAGTAATTTACAAAGGGATTATACCCTTAATGGAGCTCCCGCCTTGCTTCACTCTCACCACCTCACACTCACCTTGTTGCATCAACTTCACACTATGAAATGTGTGTAGAAATGACCTCCTTTTATAGGCTAAAAGGGCTGCCCTCTCTTATGAGAGACAGCCATGTGTAGCCGCCCTTGTGCGAATAAGTCCAAATCGGACCCTCCAATCCGCCCATGTGTAGCCGCCCTTGAGAAGACAAGTTCGCTTTTGAATTCGGCCACCGGCCACCGGCCATTGACTTCCGACCACCGGCCATCGGCCATTGACTACCGGCCACCGGCCAACCGACCGGTTGTTTTCCGACCACTTTCCGGCCGCCGTCCGGCCATAATATTCCGGCGAAAAAGAATATTCCGGCGGCCTCCGCCCCCGAGGCCTTTAAAGTTGCCCCTGATTCCTGTCCGTAAAAATTTTGGTTTCCGGTGAGTGATTTTCCTTCACGCACGATGGCTTCTCCTCATAATGGGGGCTGACAAATGTGCGCTTTTACCACAGAAAATTACAAAGGGTAAATCAGGCTCCATACTTAACAATCTCCCACTTGGAGACTGATCTCCAAACCAAACCTGTGACTGCTTTCCATTCTGGCTTCTTATCCTTGAATGCCGATTGAAGATGAGCAAAAGCTGAACTTCTCCTTGTTGACCACCTTTGTAAACATGTCTGCAGGATTTTCACTTGTATGCACCTTTCCTAGCTTTAGTTGTCCCTCTTCCAAAAGAGTGCGTATGAAGTGATATCTCACCTCAATGAACTTTGTCCTTGAATGAAAGGCTGAGTTCTTCGCAAGATGGATAGCGCTTTGGCTATCACTGCACAAGACACAATTGTCTTGTTTGAATCCAAGCTCTTCTAAGAATCTGTGAAGCCACAGAATTTCTTTGCTTGCCTCCGTCATTGCTACATACTCTGCTTCCGTGGTAGAAAGTGAAACCACTTTCTGCATCTTTGAAGCCCAGCTTACTGCTGTGCCTCCAACCGTGAACACATAGCCTGTAGTGCTCCTTCGAGTATCTTTGTCACCTGCCATATCTGCATCAGCATACCCTTCTAGAAAAATATCAGTTCCTCCAAAATACAAAGCATTTGTTGTTGTCTCTTTTAGATACCTAAGTATCCACTTCACAGCTTGCCAATGCTCTTTACCTGGGTTGTCCATGAACCTACTCACAACTCCCACTGCATGTGCAATGTCTGGCCTTGTCCAGACCATAGCATACATTAGAGAACCTACCGCTGCAGCATATGGAACTTTAGACATATAGGCTATCTCCTCTTGTGTCTTTGGACACATATCCTTTGTTAGTTTAAAATGACCAGCCAAAGGTGTAGAAACTGGTTTTGCATTTTGCATTGCAAACCTTTCTAGTACCTTCTTGATGTAATATTCTTGAGATAGCTTTATTGTTTTCTTCGTCCTGTCCCTTGATATTTTCATACCAAGTATCCTCTTTGCAGCACCTAAATCTTTCATTGAAAAAGATTTGGACAGCTCCTCTTTTAGGTCTTTGATGTCCTACATGTTAGCACTTGCAATCAACATGTCATCAACATACAACATTAGGATGATGAATTTCCCATCTCCCAAATTCTTCGTGTAGACGCAGTGATCCGAGTTGCATCTTGTGAATCCATGATCCAACATCCATCGATCAAACTTCAAGTACCATTGTCTTTATGCTTGCTTTAAACCATACAAGCTCTTCTTTAATCTGCAAACCATTTTATCCTTACCTTTTACTTCATACCCCTTTGGTTGAAGCATGTAGATTTCCTCCTCTAAGTCACTGTGAGGGAATGCCGTATTTACATCCATTTGCTCGAGATTTAAATCATGAGCAGCCACAAGGCTTAAGACAAGCCTAATTGAGTTCATTTTTACAACAGGAGAAAATATTTCATTGAAGTCAATACCTTTCTTTTGAGAAAAACCTTTTACCACAAGCCTAGACTTGTACCTTTTCTTCCCACCTTCTTCTTCCTTTATCTTGTACACCCATTTGTTTTGAAGTGCCCGCTTACCTTTAGGCGACTCAACCAACTCCCATGTTTGGTTGTGATGTAGTGAGTCCATCTCCACTTGCATGCTCTTCGTTCATTCTTCTTTGGATTCATGTTGCATAGCTTCTTCATATGATTCCGGCTCTCCAGAATCTGAGATCAAGAGATGGTTGAAGGAAGGAACAAACCTTTCTAGAGGTCTACTTGCTCTTGTAGATCTTCGGGGAATAGGTTGAGGCTCCTCATTTGGTTGACGTTGTTGCACATTGTCACCGTTTGCAGTCCTTGAGTCTTCACCGTCCTCAAGCTCCATGTACTCATCACCTGTTTCTTTTGTTTGTTTTCTTTCCAAGTAATCTTTGTACATATTTTGTTCGTTAAAAATTACATCCCTACTCCTTAAGATTTTACCATCTTCAGGATTCCATAGGCGATACCCAAAGTCTCCTTCTCCATAGCCAATGAAGAAACACTTTTTGGACTTTGCATCTAACTTTGATCTTAGGCTTCTATCTATGTGCATCAAAGCCTCACACCCAAACACTTTGAGAAATGCATAATTCACCGGTTTACCTGTCCATGCCTCTTCTGGAACTCCCCCATCCAATGCCGTTGAGGGTGACCGATTGATTAAGTACACAGACGTACTTATAGCTTCTGCCCTAAGCTCAAGTGGTAGGCCTGCATGTAGCCGCATGCTTCGTGCTCGTTCCATGATTGTCCAGTTCATCCTTTCCGAAATCCCATTTTGTTGAGGTGTCCTTGGGGTTGTCCTTTGCCTCCGAATGACATTGCTAGCACAAAAGCTTTCAAAAGCTTGGCTGCAATATTCGCCTCCATTGTCGGATCTGAGGCATTTAACCTTGGTACCTGTTTCATTCTCCACAAAGGCTTTCCACCTTTGAAATATGGAAAATACATCGGATTTATTCTTCATGACATAAGCCCATGTTTTTCTAGTCGCATCGTCTATGAATGTTACATAGTACAATGAGCCACCAAGTGATGGTGTACTTGCAGGACCCCAAACATCAGAATGAACCAACTCAAGTTTTTTATTTTTTCTTTCATTTCCTGATTTTTGAAATTTTACCCTCTTTTGTTTACCATAAACACAATCTTCACAGAACTCTAAGTCCACTTCTTTCAAACCTGGTAGAAGCTTCTTTGTTTGAAGGATTTGCATTCCTTTGGCACTCATATGCCCAAGTCGGTAGTGCCACACCGCACTGTCAACTTCTGTAGTTGCTGCACAAGCTGAAGGTTGCGTGCTAACAGTACACAAGTAAAGTGTACCGACTTTTTCACCCTTGGCAACCACCAAAGATCCCATTGAGATCTTCCACCGTTTGTTTCCGAATGCAATGTTGTGACCTTCATCGTCCAATTGTCCTGTAGAGATCAAATTTTTGCGAAGAGAAGGAACATGCCTAACATCTTTAAGCTTCCATTCATTTCCGTTAGCAGTTTTGACAGAAACTGTACCTTTGTCGACAATCTCACAAGCTTCATTATCTCCCAAGTATACATACCCAAAATTACCTTTAGTGTAGTCTTGGAAATGTTGCTTGTGTGGTGTCGCATGGAATGAAGCCCCAGAATCTACTATCCAGGAATTAGACACATTGTCCAATGAGAGAATTAGAGCATCTTGCTCTACTTTACCTGCCACATTGGCCTCCGACTTGAGACTCTATCTCCTTCTTCTTCTTGGACCAGCAATCCTTCTTGACGTGGCCTTTCTTGCCGCAGTTCCAACATTCAAGAACTGACTTTGTGCGTGACTTGCTCCGCCTTGAGCGATCACGACCCTTTTGGTTTTTGAACCTCTCCTTAGGCCTTCCTCTTGTTTCCACTGATAGTGCAGCACTTGATGATTCTCCTATGCTTCTCCTTCGCATTTCCTCGCTTAGGAGAACACCCACAACATCATCAAACTTAAGAGTATTTGTGCCAGAGATAGAATTACTTACAGCCATCACAAGGCTGTCCCAACTATCCGGTAGAGATGATAGTATAAGGAGAGCTCGTACTTCGTCATCGAAATTGATTTTCACTGATCGAAGTTGACTTATGTTTGTGTTAAAGTCATTTAGGTGTTCTGCAACTGAATCATTCTCTGCCATCTTTAGATTGAACAAGCGCTTCATAAGAAATACCTTATTGGATGCCGATGGTTTCTCGTAGAAGTCGTCAAGTGACTTCATCAAGTCCTCCATGGTCTTCATCTCGGAAACATTGAAGGCCACCGTTGACGCCAAGCTTAACCGGATTGTTCCCAGTGCCTTTCGATCAAGGACAATCCATGCTTCATCTACCATTGTTGCGGGCTTCTTCGCAAGATCCCCTAGTGGCAAATAGAGGTTCTTCTGGTAGAGATAGTCTTCAATCTGCATCTTCCAATGTTGGTAGTTTTTGCCGTTGAACTTCTCAATCTTGAGCTTCCCTTCCTCCGCCATAACTCCCACTCAATTCAAGGAATCCTTTCCTTGAGATAATTTAGCTACGAGCAAACCTTGCTCTGATACCAGTTGTTAGGAAATAAGACGTAGCTAAATAGATAATTGAGTAGATTACTTAATGGAGAGAGACAGATTTACATACACGAGATTATAGAGTAGAGAGAGAGAGAGAGAGAGAGAGAGAGAGAGAGAGAGAGAGAGAGAGAGAGTACACACGATATACGTGGTTCACCCAATGTGGGCTACGTCCACGGGAAAGCAGCCACTCAATGGCTTTAGTACTTCAAAACAAGAAGTAATTTACAAAGGGATTATACCCTTAATGGAGCTCCCGCCTTGCTTCACTCTCACCACCTCACACTCACCTTGTTGCATCAACTTCACACTATGAAATGTGTGTAGAAATGGCCTCCTTTTATAGGCCAAAAGGGATGCCCTCTCTTATGAGAGACAGCCATGTGTAGCCGCCTTGTGCGAATAAGTTGAAACCGGACCCTCCAATCCGCCCATGTGTGGCCACCCTTGAGAAGACAAGTCTGCTTTTGAATTCGGCCACCGGCCATTGAATTCGGTCACCGGCCACCGGCCATTGACTTCCGGCCACCGGCCAACCGAACGGTTGTTTTCTGACCACTTTTCGGCCGTCGTCCGGCCATAATATTCCGGCGAAAAAGAATATTCCTTTAAAGTTGCCCCTAATTCTTGTCCATGAAAATTTTGGTTTCTGGTGAGTGATTTTCCTTCACGCACGATGGCTTCTCCTCATAATGGGGGCCTTACAAATGTGCGCTTTTACCACAGAAAATTACAAGGGTAAATCAGGCTCCATCTTAACAAATCTCACTCCAATCTGAGCAGGTGACTCTGGCTACTTGCAAATGCTGCCCCGAGCCTCGATCTGAGCTCTGATACCAGTTGAAGGAGTATGAGCGAAAGTGCGACGCGGGAGAGAGTGCGAGAAGAAGAGCACGACGATATGGTGAACTCGCTCTACTGTAATTTGTAGAGCATAGTGAGTGAGTTCTTATTAGGTTTTTACAAAAGAATATGTGTACATACCTGGCGGCCCGCCCACTTACCTGGGCGACCACATTGGGCTTTATACCCCAACGGTTATGGCCAGTTGAAAATGGTGGGACCGTGGCTACACGCCCATTTTCATTGGTGTAGAGAGTATATTCCAAAAGCATATTTGACCCTAAAGGGCCCGTTTGGGGTTCATATTTACCCTAGCGATCTTTAACTTATTTGGTTAGAAATTGCTTCATGATAGCAACCACAAACTCTTTTGAATTTTCTCTCCTCTTTTCAAGGTGTTGTAAAAAAATTATTTTCAACTTATTAAGTTAGAAATTGCTTCATGATAGAAACCAAAAACTCTTTCTAAGTGCATGGTGATCTGCTTTAGCCTTAAGACTAGCCTCCATTGCTTGGAGGTCTTTTTGAGGCATGCAGCTACATGTGAAAGCTTGAATTGTTCTATGAGGCACTCATTATTGATGGATACACTGTGATCAAGCAATGTAGATAGAAAGAACATGAACCCAATCCATATATGTTATTGACCAACTATGGCACAAAGGCTCGAAACATTATCTACTGATCAAGGGGAAGTGTGTGAGTGACCTAATGTTAAGAAGACACCAAAAACCTATCTAACCAAGGAGATATACTCATTACCCTTGATTTAATCCACCACAAATCTCTAAACAATTGGACTACAAATGCCTTCAAAGTCAAGCATAGTGATGTGTAGACTATTGGCTTTCAAATGAGATCACTTTCACCATTTTGGCATTGGCACAAAATCACAATTTCAACAAATAATAGATTTTTAGATATCATATTTTAGTATTAGCACATGCAACATCATCTATTCAACCCCAGATGGAGGGGGGTCTACCTTTCAAAAATACCTACATAATGTACATTCAAGAGGTATTTATAAAACCCCTCTACACACACACACACACCACCACCATGAATGAAAGACCCCTTCTTCTTCATAAACCTATAACTTTTTTTCAAATTTTCTTTTTTAACCCATCTTGTACATGTAATTTTGTAACTCTTTGAAATATAAAAACCCGTTTGGGTGAACTCATGTGCTACACTTACATATTTTGGGCTACTCAAGCTCAAATTATAAATATGCAATTGAAATTTAGAAATGATAAATACATGAAACAAAAAGAGCAAATATAGCTTAAAGGCAAACATCATACACAAAGATTAAACACAATGAAAAATCACTCAATTTGAGAGAAAAGGTAGAAAGAGGTAGCCTTGGAAAGGATTTCATTAGCACTCAATGACAAAAAAAAATGGAATCCATGCAAAAGTTTTAACACAATGACTCTCCTTAACCATAGTTTATCCAAAACCCTTAGAAAACTAACTTCTATACTCTTGGCACAATCTTTGTCCGGACGAAATATGAAAAGCTTCTGCTAATCCTACTCTCATTACCAACATCTTTACATCTAGCATCAACATTTACAGAGATTTTGTCATAATAACAAACTCTGATTATCCTAAATGATTTTCTCATGTTAAACTGATCATTTAATATGGGGAAGTACCAAGGGAGAAAAAGCTAGAATATTTGTTAGGCTGGGAGACCGGTCATAGTAGGGATCCAAAGGGGGGGCCGTTTGCAAAAGAGCAATGTGCATCAATGGGCTTCAAAGACCCTAAGGTTAAGCCCATTAAGACTTCAAAAATGCTAAGGTTCCAAAATTCAAAGGTAATGTCCAATGGTCAAGCCCTAGGGTAAATTGGATGCTTTTGGGAAGACTCAAAAGTCTTCCCACATCCCTATCTAGGAGGGGGAGAGCCTTTTATGTAGGGGATGAGAGAGAAACACACACACACACACACTCTTGCAAGTTCCCTTTACACAAAGGGCATAGTGGACACATGTCAGCTCCCTATCCCAGTTGCCCCCAAGGTGCATTCAAATCCTATTGGATGTCCATAGAGGTGGACTAATGAGAATTAGTCTAGAGTAAATTTAGTTAATTCATTTAAAAACACTTGATAAAAGAACCAATAAAAATTAAGCTCTGTAGAAGACTATTGGACAGTCTCCCAAGGGGTCCAATGAGCATTCAACAGCCCAATGGCTTGCCTGATTCCTATTGACCAGAAGACTAAGAGGTCCAATGAGAGTTTAATTGCATTATTTAAATACCTAAAGCTCTCACAAAAGGGGAAAGGGGGACACATGTCACAAGGCAATAACTTATGCTTCTTAATTGTCATTGGCTAAGCTTTGCAGGGGCCAATAAGATGCCAACATGAGCAATTAGCAAGAGGGGTCAACCAAGAGAGAGAGAGGGGGCTGATTTTTGCAAGGCGTTAACACACACACACACTCACACAATCTCATGTGTGAAGTAAAGAAGATTATCTCCTTCTCAAGCTTTAATGAAAATCTCATCATCTACTCCAAGCTTGTGAGAAGGGAGGCCTACACCAATAACTCTTGGCTTTGTGATGCAAATCCAACCAGGAGCCAAGCTTCAATGCATGCTCATCTCCTCTACCATGCTAATTACTAAGCTATGCTAAGCTATTAAGAGTGATTATGTGAGGAGACATAATTCTTTCTTGTAAGAATACTCCTTCTTCCTCTCAATCTACTCTCATACCCCGCTAGCTCTCACCATCTTCGAAGGTGTGTGAGGTCTTGGGTGTGAGACCGTGAGGGAATTGATGTTGTGTTTTCAAGCGTAAGGTTGGTGCTTGAAGCTTTCATCTTCATTGCACCAACAAGTTATTGAAGGAACACAAAGTATTGTATTGTAAAATGTTTCTCTTGATGGAGGAAACCTATAATACAAAGCCTTTTGGAGGGGGGACCGGCTCCATGTAAATCCGGTCCTCAAATGTTGTCAATAGCTTAAATTCTCTCTCTATTTGAAGTATTGTTCATGCCTATCTAACTAGGTGTTATGATTTTTTTGCTCTCTCCATCCAAGCACTCTTGCTATGCTCATTAGGAATCTAGTCTTAATGAAATGCTCACTATGTCTATGTTATTTTCCGCTACACACAAGTTAGTAGACCATTAAATGTTACAGTGGTATCAGAGCACAAGGTTTCTCTTTTCTTGCTCAAGAAGAGAGGTCCTCAAGCTAACTATAAATGTTTTTATTATTAATTGCAATTGAGCAAGTAGAATGGGGATTTTTTAGCCTTGCAGTGTGCCTGCTTCGTGCAGATAACGAGGCATCATCGTTATCTTCTTCGTGTAGATAACGAGGCATCATCGTCCAGAGCTATGGTCTTAATAGTGGAGTCCTACTGGGCTTGACAGGAGCCAGTACTATTTTGGTGGTGAAAGACCC
Organism: Adiantum capillus-veneris; assembly: GCF_014529385.1. NCBI lineage: Eukaryota > Viridiplantae > Streptophyta > Polypodiopsida > Polypodiales > Pteridaceae > Adiantum > Adiantum capillus-veneris. Next base: position 54,552,889 of record NC_140959.1, on the reverse strand, counting down.
TCTCTTCTATTCCTTGCAATTAATGACAGTCACAAGCCACGGGTACAGGAGCTTGAGTGCTTTTCTAAAGGGGTTAAGAGGAGTAGCAACTAGGGCTTGAAGTGCCAAAGTACACTTAAAAATTTACACCTAAAAGTTGTTAGAATGGCTGACAATAGCAAAGAGAGTGAAATTAATGTTGATAGGTTTGATTTTGCTAATGAACGGGCTACTACTGATGCCCCTATTCTTGTTAATTACCTTGTTACCAGGCTTCAACAAGCCATGGGTAATCCATCCCTCCAAAGTGAAGTGCACCGGCAGCTACGTGCTCATGGGATTCTCCAAACTCCCCACCAAGAAGAGAGAGTACCTAGGAAGCCTCCTTGTGAGACTTCCAAAAGGGGACTCTCTCTGATAAGGGAAGAAGAAGAGGATATGTACGAAGGGCTCAAAAATCTACTACTTGACGACACATCTCCTTCCCAAAATTTCAATGGTAGAGCCCCCACCTCGGAGGAGATGGCTCCACGAAGACGGCGGGAAAAACGCTCTCCACCACCCCCTAAACGGAGACGACCATCTCACACTTCTCCACACCATAATTCAAACATGGACGACAAAAAACAAGAGAAGAAAAAGGCAAGAAAGAGGTCACCCTCTTCTCCATCTCCTTCATCCTCTTCCTCTTATGAAGAAAGTGATGGTGCAGACAAGGAGGAACAAGGGAAGAAAAAGGTGAGAAAGAGGTCACCCTCTCCTCCATCCTCCTCAAATTATTCCTCTTCTCTGAAGAAAGTGATGGTGCAACTTTCCAACCACCAAAAAGAAGAGGCCATAGGAAATCCTATGCTGTGTGGAAGAGGTCGTCCAAGATCAAAAAGTTCAAAGAGGGAGGAAAGAACACCTCTTTCCTTACCTACGATGGCACCTTTGGTGCTACGGACAAAGTCTTGGCCTTCATTCAACACTTTGATGTGGCGTTTGGAGATGAGGGCTTCACGGAGTCCTCTAAGCTACGCCATGTAGCTATGCATTTTCAAAAGTCCACCAGACAATGGTGGTCTTGTCAGGACAAGGGTCCTACGGGGCAAGGACCAACCTAGGGGGTCAAGGACCTAGGCCAAGGGCCTGGACTGGGGATCCGCTTAGGGCAAGAGCTAGGAGCTAGGCCTATATAAAGGGCGGTAGGGAGGAGGATCCCATGTCTCAGTTCCCTAGGCCTTACATTGGTATCAGAGCTCAGGGGGAGGGGAGAGCCATGGAGGAGGGGGGAAGGTCTTTCTCTCTCTCTTGGTCTCCCTCTCTCGCATGTTTTGTCTCTCTATCTCTCTTTTCATGAGAGCTTCCATGGCGGGCTCAAGAAGCCGTGGACAGGAGCCCTTAGCAGGCGAGGGCAGGACCCGTCAGCATGCTGGGTCGATCGTGTGCAAGCACCCCTAGCAGAGGAAGCAAGGCAGGTCGGCCACCTCCAAACACGTCGCGGACGGGCTCTATGGGTTTGCCCTGCCCTGCTCCTCCTTATCTGACACTATAGTAGCCCCGTTTTCGGGCTCTGCGGCGCATCCTCGCATGCTTTCTTGTCTGCGCAGGCGGCAGAGAATGCCATCGCTTGTATGCTTTTTGGGTTTCACACAGAAATGCCCTAAGGCCATTGGCCTTGGGCACTTTAAAAAAAACTAAGGGAGGGTGCCCACAGGCTACCCCCCAGTTTTAACCTCTTCGTTTACGCTTCACGGCACCATACCAAGTCACCGTATGGGGACGGAGCACGGATTTCTCGAATGCAAGACAATAGACGCAATATACAGATATACTTGAGAAAAACATGCACACACGCCATGATCATCAGGTTTGCTATTTTTGAATTCCCAATGTTTTTCTTAATCCATATGTGAAGAATTTTTGTAGCATTCTAGGGATAGGTTTCCAGAGGTTACTTTTTACTGCAACGGCGAGGTCTGCTGTTAGTTTGGCTAATGTGTCTGAAGTTGTGGTTACCATATGGGCTCTACGATGGCGAATTTTACCAATTGTGTTCGACACGGTTTCAAGCAAGGCTGCGAGGCAACAATGATGTCGACACTCTGTTCGAGGTTCATTAACATTCGAGACAAGCAATCCAGATGGCATGTTGATAAACGTACAATATGAGGTACAAAATAACTTTCGATTGCGTTTGCCAAGTTTTTAAATTACATGCTCTCGTTGTGAGCGGGATGGAAACACACAGAAGGCCTCTATAACGACCCGACACACACTCTTGGGAAGATACACACACACACTATGGGGCACCACTCGGCTTACACAACACACCTGGCCGAGACAGGGAACACACCTCTGGAGTGAGAGGAGAGAGACTATCCACTTGCCCACTCCACACAGACACACACACACACACACACCCAAAAAACTCATCTCAAAAGAGGATAATTTCTAATGTTTAGATACAATTGAGCTTGGGACAACACCAATGGGGCAAATAGCTCACACAGTATGGGTAAAATAAGCCAGATACAATCACAAACTGGAGCAGAAACTTCGCTCATAGGAGAAACTTACACAGCCAAAACAGCAGAAAAAGAGGGAGGAATTTGGCAAAATGGACAGCGCCATCGCGTCCGGAACGGCCCAAAACCCCAGTCTACAATGTCAAAGTGCTCAAATCCGACATCGGATGAGCAGTTTACGGCCAAAACAGGCTCCGAAAACCCCAAAAACACACCTACGGCTGTTCCTCCTCTCTTCTCCACGTTTTTTTTGGTCTTCTCTTTTTTTTTTCAGTTTCCACACTTAGCTTTATTAGTTGGTCACCCTTGGCCTTTTAGATGACCTCAAACGGACCCCGAACAGGCCAAAAACTGACCTCGCAGTGCATAGTTGTCACCTTTTTGCATCATCCGCACACCTGGCACTCAGCTTTTTCCAATAATGCGTCTCGCCACCACATGAAGTGGCCCCAAAATATGGTCCTCATGATGACCTTTCTGCATAATTATCACAAGAAAACATCCACGCCGTGTCTGTACTCATCCACGTGTAAATATTGACCCCATTCGACGTCTTGACACCACTAGATGCCATCTGCCGCACCTGCTTACCTCATGTCGTCGGCCCGCGGATAGCTTCCTCGAGAAGTTTTACGCGCTACCAACTCCTCATTATTGTAGAAAAACACACTAGTACTGGTAACGATGAAAATCGATGCACTATGTATAGCCTGTCCTACCTGTACACATGTGGGCCCCACATAACCACCTGGCTCTGGAAAATGGGCAATCCTTTGGAAACACACAGAAGGCCTCTATAAAGACCCGGCACACACTCTTGGGAAGATACACACACACACACACTATGGGGCACCACTCGGCTTACACAACACACCTGGCCGAGACAGGGAACACACCTCTGGAGTGAGAGGAGAGAGACTATCCACTTGCCCACTCCACACAGACACACACACACACACACACCCAAAAAACTCATCTCAAAAGAGGATAATTTATGATGTTTAGATACAATTGAGCTTGGGACAACACCAATGGGGCAAATAGCTCACACAGTATGGGTAAAATAAGCCAGATACAATCACAAACTGGAGCAGAAACTTCGCTCATAGGAAAAACTTACACAGCCAAAACAGCAGAAAAAGAGGGAGGAATTTGGCAAAATGGACAGTGCCATCGCGTCCGGAACGGCCCAAAACCCCAGTCTACAATGTCAATGTAACATTTAATGGCCTAAAATCTTATGTGTAGCGGAAATTAGCATGAACATAGTGAGCATTTCATTAGAGTTGATTCCTAATGAGAATTACAAGAGTGCTTGGGTGGAGAGAGAGCAACAAAAAGCATAACACCTAGTTAGATAGCATCGACAATACTTTCAAAAGAGAGAGCAATTAAGCTATTGACAACAGTTGAGGACCGGATTTGCATGGAGCCGGTCCCCCCTCCAAAAGGCTTTGTATTATGGTTTCTCCCATCAAGAGAGACATTGTACAATACAATTCTTTGTGTTCCTTCAAGACGAGCTAGTGCAATGAAGATGGAAGCTTCATACACCAAGCAAAACACTTAATCAAACACAACTTGAATTATCCCCGTTCTCAGACCCAAGACCTCACACACCTTCGAAGATGGTGAGAGCTAGCAGGGTATGAGAGTAGATTGAGAGGAAAAAGAAGTATCTTACGAGAAAGAAGTACATCTCCTCACATAATCACTCATATTAGCATAGCTTAGCTTAGTAATTAGCTTGGTAGAGAAGATGAGCATGCATTGAAGCTTGGCTCTTGGTTGGATTTGCATCCACATGCCAAGAGAGTGTTGATGTAGGCTTCTATCTCACAAGCTTGGAGTAGGTGATGAGCTCTCCATTAAAGCTTGGGAGGAGATAGAGTATTTTCCCTTCACACATGGTCAAGTGTGAGAGTGTGTGTGTAAAAATGCCAAGCAAAAATCAGCCCCCTCTCTCTCTTGGGCGAGCCCTAGCTGCTAAGTTAGTCTGGCTTTTGCCTCATTGGACCTCCCCAGGTCAAGCCAATAGGGATTAAGCAGCATAAGTGATAGCCTTCTGACATGTGTCCCCCTTTCCCCTTTTGTGAGAGCTTTAGATAATTAAATAATTAAACTAAACTCTCATTGGACCCCTTTGCCTCCTGGCCAATAGGAATCAGGCAAGCCATGGGGCTCCTGAATGCTCATTGGACCCCTTGGGAGACTGCCCAATAGTCTTCTAGGACACTTAATTCTTATTGGTTTCTTTTATTAAATGTTTTTAAATTAATTAAACTAGATTTACTCTAGCCTAATTCTCATTGGTCCACTTCAAGGGTCTTCCAATAGGAATTGGGCATACCTTGTGGGCATCTGGCCTAGGGAGCTGACATGTGTCCCTCATTCCCTTTGTGTAAAGGGAGCCTGTGTGTGTGTGTGTGGCTTTCTCTCTCATCCCCTAGCTTTGGGGCTCGCCCCCTCCCATGTAGGGATGAAGAAAGACTTTTTGGGTACACACTAAGCATCCAATTTTCCCTAAGGTTGACCTTTGGACACAACCTTTGAATTTTGGAACCTTAGCATTTTGGAAGTCTTAATGGGCTGAACCTTAGGGTCTTTTTAGCCCGTTGTTTCACATGGCTCTTTTGCAGATGGCCCCCCCTTTGGATCCCTATTTTCCCTCCTTTGGATCCCTACTGTGGCCGGTCTGCTAACTTAACCAATATTCTAGCTTTTTCTCCCTTGGCACTTCCCCACATTAAATGATCAGTTTAATATGAGAAAATCATTTAGGAGAATTAGATATTGATTATTATGACATCAAAGTGCTCAAATCCGACATCGGATGAGCAGTTTACGGCCAAAACAGGCTCCGAAAACCCCAAAAACACACCTGCGGCTGTTCCTCCTCTCTTCTCCCCGTTTTTTTTGGTCTTCTCTCTGTTTTTTCAGTTTCCACACTTAGCTTTATTAGTTGGTCACCCTTGGCCTTTTAGATGACCTCAAACGGACCCCGAACAGGCCAAAAACTGACCTCGCAGTGCATAGTTGTCACCTTTTTGCATCATCCGCACACCTGGCACTCAGCTTTTTCCAATAATGCGTCTCGCCACCACATGAAGTGGCCCCAAAATATGGTCCTCATGATGACCTTTCTGCATAATTATCACAAGAAACCATCCACGCCGTGTCTGTACTCATCCACGTGTAAATATTGACCCCATTCGACGTCTTGACGCCACTAGATGCCATCTGCCGCACCTGCTTACCTCATGTCGTCGGCCCGCGGATAGCTTCCTTGAGAAGTTTTACGCGCTACCAACTCCTCATTATTGTAGAAAAACACACTAGTACTGGTAACGATGAAAATCGATGCACTATGTATAGCCTGTCCTACCTGTACACATGTGGGCCCCACATAACCACCTGGCTCTGGAAAATGGGCAATCCTTTGGAAACACACAGAAGGCCTCTATAAAGACCCGACACACACTCTTGGGAAGATACACACACACACTATGGGGCACCACTCGGCTTACACAACACACCTGGCCGAGACAGGGAACACACCTCTGGAGTGAGAGGAGAGAGACTATCCACTTGCCCACTCCACACAGACACACATACACACACACACCCAAAAAACTCATCTCAAAAGAGGATAATTTCTGATGTTTAGATACAATTGAGCTTGGGACAACACCAATGGGGCAAATAGCTCACACAGTATGGGTAAAATAAGCCAGATACAATCACAAACTGGAGCAGAAACTTCGCTCATAGGAGAAACTTACACAGCCAAAACAGCAGAAAAAGAGGGAGGAATTTGGCAAAATGGACAGCTCCATCGCGTCCGGAACGGCCCAAAACCCCAGTCTACAATGTCAAAGTGCTCAAATCCGACATCGGATGAGCAGTTTACGGCCAAAACAGGCTCCGAAAACCCCAAAAACACACCTGCGGCTGTTCCTCCTCTCTTCTCCACGTTTTTTTTGGTCTTCTCTCTGTTTTTTCAGTTTCCACACTTAGCTTTATTAGTTGGTCACCCTTGGCCTTTTAGATGACCTCAAACGGACCCCGAACTGGCCAAAAACTGACCTCGCAGTGCATAGTTGTCACCTTTTTGCATCATCCGCACACCTGGCACTCAGCTTTTTCCAATAATGCGTCTCGCCACCACATGAAGTGGCCCCAAAATATGGTCCTCATGATGACCTTTCTGCATAATTATCACAAGAAAACATCCACGCCGTGTCTGTACTCATCCACGTGTAAATATTGACCCCATTCGACGTCTTGACGCCACTAGATGCCATCTGCCGCACCTGCTTACCTCATGTCGTCGGCCCGCGGATAGCTTCCTCGAGAAGTTTTACGCGCTACCAACTCCTCATTATTGTAGAAAAACACACTAGTACTGGTAACGATGAAAATCGATGCACTATGTATAGCCTGTCCTACCTGTACACATGTGGGCCCCACATAACCACCTGGCTCTGGAAAATGGGCAATCCTTTGGAAACACACAGAAGGCCTCTATAAAGACCCGACACACACTCTTGGGAAGATACACACACACACTATGGGGCACCACTCGGCTTACACAACACACCTGGCCGAGACAGGGAACACACCTCTGGAGTGAGAGGAGAGAGACTATCCACTTGCCCACTCCACACAGACACACATACACACACACACCCAAAAAACTCATCTCAAAAGAGGATAATTTCTGATGTTTAGATACAATTGAGCTTGGGACAACACCAATGGGGCAAATAGCTCACACAGTATGGGTAAAATAAGCCAGATACAATCACAAACTGGAGCAGAAACTTCGCTCATAGGAGAAACTTACACAGCCAAAACAGCAGAAAAATAGGGAGGAATTTGGCAAAATGGACAGCGCCATCGCGTCCGGAACGGCCCAAAACCCCAGTCTACAATGTCAAAGTGCTCAAATCCGACATCGGATGAGCAGTTTACGGCCAAAACAGGCTCCGAAAACCCCAAAAACACACCTGCGGCTGTTCCTCCTCTCTTCTCCACGTTTTTTTTGGTCTTCTCTCTGTTTTTTCAGTTTCCACACTTAGCTTTATTAGTTGGTCACCCTTGGCCTTTTAGATGACCTCAAACGGACCCCGAACTGGCCAAAAACTGACCTCGCAGTGCATAGTTGTCACCTTTTTGCATCATCCGCACACCTGGCACTCAGCTTTTTCCAATAATGCGTCTCGCCACCACATGAAGTGGCCCCAAAATATGGTCCTCATGATGACCTTTCTGCATAATTATCACAAGAAAACATCCACGCCGTGTCTGTACTCATCCACGTGTAAATATTGACCCCATTCGACGTCTTGACGCCACTAGATGCCATCTGCCGCACCTGCTTACCTCATGTCGTCGGCCCGCGGATAGCTTCCTCGAGAAGTTTTACGCGCTACCAACTCCTCATTATTGTAGAAAAACACACTAGTACTGGTAACGATGAAAATCGATGCACTATGTATAGCCTGTCCTACCTGTACACATGTGGGCCCCACATAACCACCTGGCTCTGGAAAATGGGCAATCCTTTGGAAACACACAGAAGGCCTCTATAAAGACCCGACACACACTCTTGGGAAGATACACACACACACTATGGGGCACCACTCGGCTTACACAACACACCTGGCCGAGACAGGGAACACACCTCTGGAGTGAGAGGAGAGAGACTATCCACTTGCCCACTCCACACAGACACACATACACACACACACCCAAAAAACTCATCTCAAAAGAGGATAATTTCTGATGTTTAGATACAATTGAGCTTGGGACAACACCAATGGGGCAAATAGCTCACACAGTATGGGTAAAATAAGCCAGATACAATCACAAACTGGAGCAGAAACTTCGCTCATAGGAGAAACTTACACAGCCAAAACAGCAGAAAAATAGGGAGGAATTTGGCAAAATGGACAGCGCCATCGCGTCCGGAACGGCCCAAAACCCCAGTCTACAATGTCAAAGTGCTCAAATCCGACATCGGATGAGCAGTTTACGGCCAAAACAGGCTCCGAAAACCCCAAAAACACACCTGCGGCTGTTCCTCCTCTCTTCTCCACGTTTTTTTTGGTCTTCTCTCTGTTTTTTCAGTTTCCACACTTAGCTTTATTAGTTGGTCACCCTTGGCCTTTTAGATGACCTCAAACGGACCCCGAACTGGCCAAAAACTGACCTCGCAGTGCATAGTTGTCACCTTTTTGCATCATCCGCACACCTGGCACTCAGCTTTTTCCAATAATGCGTCTCGCCACCACATGAAGTGGCCCCAAAATATGGTCCTCATGATGACCTTTCTGCATAATTATCACAAGAAAACATCCACGCCGTGTCTGTACTCATCCACGTGTAAATATTGACCCCATTCGACGTCTTGACGCCACTAGATGCCATCTGCCGCACCTGCTTACCTCATGTCGTCGGCCCGCGGATAGCTTCCTCGAGAAGTTTTACGCGCTACCAACTCCTCATTATTGTAGAAAAACACACTAGTACTGGTAACGATGAAAATCGATGCACTATGTATAGCCTGTCCTACCTGTACACATGTGGGCCCCACATAACCACCTGGCTCTGGAAAATGGGCAATCCTTTATTTGATGCACCATGCATGTGTATGTACATATGCGCAATCCCTTGCTCCAAAAAACTCCTGACATCGTCATACAAGCGAGGCTTGTGATTATTCCGCACATCAACGGGCCAAAATATTAGTACAAGAAAGCTTCAAGGGAAGGGAGTTTGTGTCAAGGGATGTGGCATGTAAGGCAAACACTATTAGGCAAGTCGATGCGAGTACTTTAGCAGGTATGTATGCTGCCTGACATTTGCTTTTCCATGCTTGTACAATTTCAACTTTGACGGCATCGGCAAGGCTCATGAGCATTCCCAAAAGCATGTTTTTTTTTTGTTTTTCTGCAAACACGATGAGCAACATAAACTCACACTCAAGCACGGCTTCAGTGAGCAATGTTCTCATTCATGCATAGCAAAGGTCAACGCATGGCCATGCATGAGAATCTCATGGAGATCGGCACGGCATGTTGCTAATCTTGATGAAGGAGGCAACAGGTGCTTGACAGGACCAACCATTCATCACGAAGCTGTCAAGCAAATTGTTAGGGCTTGTCTCCGTAATCAAGCCAAGCAGGTACGAGGTACATCTTTTGCCAGAAATTTTTATTTTCTATTTTTCAATAAATTGTACAATTTGACAAGGTCGATTGTTTGTGATGCCGACAAGATCGACTTTCTTTCAATAGGACATTTGTCTATGAGCAAGAGTATCTGTAGCTCTGAGGCATGGTAGCATCCAAATTGGGTCTACTGAAAAGTATCATGCAAAGACAAGACTTCCATGTTTGGCCTGTGCTATGAGCATACAAACTTGGGAAAGACTTGACAAGGTCGACTTTCTTTTGCTATACGACATTGGTCTGTTAGTAGGAGGATCCGTTAGCTATGAGCTCTTAGGAACTCCATAAATAATTATGTGAAGCAAGGCTTCAATTTATACATCTTGTATAGAAGCTGACCACGTTTGGCATATGCTATGAGCATACAAAATTGGGAAGGAATAGGCAATGTGTTTGCGGGTTATTTCATTATGTACCAGACAGGTGTATAGGATATATGAGGGCATCTATGCAGATATGGCTATGGGCCGTTTTGGAATGAGTTTTTCCTTCCAAATTTCATGACAATTGGTTGCAGCAACAACGACCAGGTTAGCCAAGTTTAAGTTTTTCTTGTTTTTCCCTGTTTACACCTTACTTGGCAATTACTGTCATTGTGCAAAGCAAAGTGCTTTGGCACTTTTATATGAAGCAAGGCTTCGAGGAACTAGAAATATAGGAATATCACTCACAGAATCCCTACCAGTCTAAACTGTGCACGACACTTAGGGTTTTGGTTCTCACGTTTGACGCAATCACTCTCGCCAAGGGCTTCAAAACTGTATGCAAGGCATGCTAACCAAGTGGCATGAATTCCACCGCTTCAAAGATTACGCTTCCGCTATCACACCAGGCACTCTGTCATAGACAAACTAAGTTATGGATTGTTTAAATTTTTGGTTGCTATCAACACACAATACCACTAAACGGAACCTACATCTAGGACTTATTTCACAGGCAAAATGCCATATCAAGTAAAGTCATGACCCCATACATGGTAAGTGGGTCAAATTGGGGCTTGTGTTTTCTGTTCCCTCTCTCGATGAGAGCACTCACATGCAAGATTGTTGCATGCTTATAGGATAAGCTCCAAGTTAGGCATAAGATGTGTCAGAGCACACAGATTGGGCACAACATATACAAATTCATCACTTAAGGAAAGTTCCTAAGCCCAACATTCTCTCTCTCTCTTATTTCTCTCCATGAATAATGAAAACTTTCTAAGCAGTTTTTCAAACATGTTTTGTTTGGGAGTCAGCATGAGCCAAGGTGCTATAACTCTCAGCTAGAAATTGGACAAGACACCCTCTACATTAGTCTTCATTGTTTCATCAATTGAACACTACTTTCCATAAAGGCTATGAGCCACACACGCTGGCTAAGAGCCATTGGTAGATCTTGGGTAAGATCCAACTACTGCCATCCTTGGGTTATTGTTCTTAGGATGGAACATATTTGCCCACTGGAGTACACATCAAACATCTTGACGTTAATGGACGAGCAAGAGTCTGGTCATTTCGGAGGATTTCTTGCTCTCTCTATAGCACTACGAGTGTTTATGGACATACTGTTCTGGGGTAAGACCTGGCGTCAGGACAAGGGTAGGACCAGTCACGGCCAAGGGCCAGGATGGACATGCAATCAAGGGGGACCCTATATTTAGCAGGCCAAGGGTCTATATAGGGTATGGTTGGGTGGAGATTAGCATGTTCAGTCCCCATGCCCTTTCACTGGTATGAGAGCTAGGGGAGAGGAAGGCCATGGAGGAGGGAAGGAGAAGGTTCGGCTTGCTTTTTGCATGTCTTCTCTCTCTCTCTCTCTCTCTCTCTCTCTCTCTCTCTCTCTCTCTCTCTCTCTCTCTCTCTCTCTCTCTCTCTCATAGCGGTCTTGGAACTCGTGGAATCCGTGGGCATGGTCCTTTGAAGACACGAAGCCGAAGAGGACGAAGTCGAGGCCGACACAGGGCTGTGGGAGCGGCTACTTGCAATGGAGTAGGAGCCTCGACAGGCCAAGCAATGCGGGCATGAGCCCTTACACTCACAAGTGGTCAAAGTCAACCAGCACAAAATTGTTCTCTCCCTCTCTCTCTGGGTTCGCCATGGCCCAAGGGGCATGTTTCGACACAGGCAAGGTCTGAGATTCGGATTGTATATGAATCGGGCATCTAGACCTCCCTTGTTCACACAAAGCGCCCAATAATTGGGCCTTTTACACCCTTTAATTGTTTGTTCCCACAGTGGGACTCCCAAACAAGGTCGATGAGAAGCATGCAAGGAGCTAATTGCAGAAATTTAGCAAGCAAGCTCACATGCAGCAACATGCAAGTCATGCAAGCATCAAAGTACAAGAATTGACCTTAATAGAAATTTGGCGACTTCCTCGCCAATCAATTACATAAAATTTAAAACTCCGAATTTACACGAGCGCATCAACTGCGGATCGACGCTATTACAAGGGGATCAAACAAGCAAGGCCTTGTAGTCCTATTAACACGTGGATGGTTATGTTTGATTGTGGTCGTTTTGTACTTTTTGCAATGGGAGGCGCTCTCTTTCGGCAAGAAGATTTGGACAAGTTATGTCGTCAATTTGACGATAGACTGGCAACGGTTCGAGGTTCAAGGAAGCTCGTCAGCATAGGCTATGTGACCGACACGGCAAGACGATTCTTGACAATGAGGTATGCATAGTTTTTGCATTTTTCTTGTCTAGTTAGTTCCAATTATGCAGTTGGCATTTGAATTTCTTGGTCTCCAAAATGGTGTTTTCATCATTGAGCAAGGCTCACTAACTGAATATAAATATCTATATTCAGTACAACACTCGGGAGTTGGTCCTTGAGGTTTTTTTTTCATGCATGGTATGTGCACATCTCTAAGGGCTATGTCCAAAGAGAGGCTTTCTTTTTCATGCTTATGGTATAATACCTTGCTATGAGCAGATCAATTTGGGAGACCTTTACCATTGTATGGCATGATCATTCATTGGGTACTACTAGTATATTTAAAACAAGATTTAGGCAAAGGTGCTCGGCATGGCCGACCACTCATTATAGCTTGAAAAGACGACAAGGGTTTCTCTATGTTACATTTTGGATTTGTATTTTTTGCTAAGACATAATTCCCAGGCAAAGTTTTACAGAGATTCTGTCAACAACCGAGATGAATCTATATGGTCAAGGACAATTGTAATCGATCCACGAAGGTATGAGGTACATACTTTGCAAGATTTTTTATTTTTTTTCAATACATCGTACAATTCGACAAGGTCGATTATCTGTGAATGCTTGACACGATCGACTTTCTTTTGCTATGCTGTTGTAAATTGGCAAGAGCATCTGTTAGCTATGCGCACCAGAACGCCATGAGTACTTATGTGAAGCAAGGCTTCCCTGTTGGTATTTTGCCATCGCGGTTTTTCAAGTCGTTTAAATACGCATGAATATTTCAGGGCCATGCCAAGGGCATGTCGAAACACGTATTTTGGGCGGTAGTGTCCAATGTACATTATGCTGTTATGAATCCATTTGTAGGATTCGATTTGGCACATGTTGTCACATGGGGTACAACATGGTCTAGGGACTCAAGGAGTTTGGTTTAGCCAGTGTGGAGCAATGAATGAGGGTCCCTCTCACTCTTGCCGCAGAGTTTTTAGAATTACCTCCACACACAAGTACATCTTGTACTTGTAGGATGTTCTTTTTTCAGACATCCTTAGTTGAGACATATCACGCACGTGGTGAATATGAGTCTCTGGGACTGACACTGGCGCCCCTATTTCAAATATGTGTCGCGACAAAGTCCCTAAGTGCTGGTCAAATCTATTTTCTAGACCATTTTCAGCACGACGTATCAGGAGCAATTTCAGTGGCCAGAAATTGTCAGATACTTAGAAGGACTTGTTCAGTTACAAGTATTGCTAAACAACATTACAAATGGTTGTTTATACATATAGCAAAGCTATAAGTTATTAATGAAAAAGTTTCATTGTCTGTACCTAGAAGTGATCAATGTTTCACCTTCTACTATGACTCAGAGTTTCAACAAGGCTTGCACAAGATTGCAACTGACAGTATTTAGTTTCTTTTCAAAACTATTTACATTCCTTTTTAATGTGTGCTAGGCGCATCACATTCGCCATAAGTATTGGCAAGGATCATTATGGATATACAGGTTCGGGTTTATTTTTGCTAAATGCATGCACACTAGGTGTTATGGGCCCTAGTCTTTAGCAAAGGCTGATTTGGAACGGCATGCATATTCCTTCAGTTGTTGCTTATGAAGCATTTTGCACTCTCAGTGCAATATCTCTAGGAGATTACTTTTGGGTCTACTAATCACCAATAGAGGTCATGGCTCGGTTTGGGCGTTTGTGGATTTTTTCAAGTTAACACGATGGTTATTTCGTACATTTTTGATTCCTCACCCATGTTATACACTACTATGATTCCCCGTTGTTATACACTACTATGATTCCCCGTTTACCAGTCATCTGGGACGACTATCTGTAAACCGTGAGGAAAACACACTTCAGTACTATCAGTTATCCAAGGGGATAAGCAGATTAAAAAGAGTAATCTTGTGCTGAAGGATAAGCAAAGTGCGTACGTTAGCACCAAGCGATCCAATTAGTAAGCATTTATTGCTCTTCTTGGAGTTTACTTACTATCAGTTAATGCATGTTGCGACTCGGTAGTCTCTTCATGTATAAGTCAGGTTCTCAACCTTGACACTCGTTAGGGTGGGGTTGTTTACTGATGAAATTTGAGAACAAGTCAAGGAATTACACTTGGCTGATGAGTTAGGTCACCAAGTTACTTTCACAAAAAGTGAAAATCGGTACTCTTCAGGTACATCTTTGTCGTGATAACTTGTTTAGCATGCTCATGTGCGTTCTAAATGGAGTCCAACAATGTGGAAAATCAAGATGTTACTCTTGGTTTCATTGAACCTCCTGCGGAACCGTATTGCGGGCAACCAAACAGCTAGATCCTTGAGGGATGCCACTTGGGAAAACATTAGTGTTCTTAAGAAGAAGTTCTCCACTTTTGTTTTCGAGGAAGAAAACTCTTCTTAAGGGGGGAGTAATGTCAGGACAAGGGTCCTACGGGGCAAGGCCCAACCTAGGGGGTCAGGGACCTAGGCCAAGGGCCTGGATTGGACCAGTGTGTACTGGGGATCCGCTTAGGGCAAGAGCTAGGAGCTAGGCCTATATAAAGGGCGGTAGGGAGGAAGATCTCATCTCTCAGTTCCCTAGGCCTTACAGGTCTAGCTTACGGATAAACGATGAAGCTCCACAAACATGGAAAGCTTGAAGAGCTTCCATCATGAAGCAGTTTTTGGCTACCAATGCCAAAGACAAAGTACTCACCAAATGGCGAAGCTTGAAGCTCTCTCCATACGAATGTATTCACAAATATGTAGACAAGTTTTGGGACTTACATCTCAAAGCCATTGTCTTCAAAAAGATGGATTTTGGAGAGAAAAAACTACAAATTTGTGTGGGTCTAACTGAAGATATGGTGGAGTATGTCAACTCCCAAAGGCCACGTACCATATCTGCGGTCATACAACATACCATGGTGGCTTTACAATTCAATTTTCAACAAGGGATAAGAGAAATCTTAAGCCCACAGAGAACAAGGACCGTAATAACGAGCCTAAGGAGAAGAACACTGTCCAAAAGTCTCCTAAGGCAGCGCCAACAACAATAAAGCTAAGGAGAAGGGAGTTTATAAAGGTAAAAATAAACTCTTTCCTGAAGAGCTAGAGCGTTATCATAAAGATAACCATTGTTTCAAGTGCGGGGAGCAAGGGCATGCCTATCGTGCTTGTCCCCACAAGAATACACGAAATGAGCCTTCTAGAGCTACCTTAGTCGAAATCCAAGAAGAGGATGCTCACCACAAAGGATCTCCTCTATGCCATGCTTGGGGAAAGGTAAGAGAACATGATGCTTTTATTCTCTTTGACCCTGGTTCTACTAAAAAAATTCATATCCACAGAGATGGCCACCAAGCTACGCATCCAAGCCTATGAGATGGGAGATTTTCTACCCGCCGATGGTGCTTTCAAGGGGCAAGAAGCCTCAGTCACTCCCTTAATTGGGAATTGAGGCTCCATGTCCAAAGCTATGTGGACAAGGAGGACTTCTTTATCTCTCCTCTCAAGCACGAGGATGTAATCCTAGGGGCACCATGGTTTGATCGCATGACTGCCAATGCTAAATTCCCTGAAAAGAAAATCTACTTTAGGTTCAAAGAAAAAGATATGTACATAGATGCTAAGGAGTTGGGTAACACCATACCCATTGTACATACGCAAGCTTTCAATAAGTCAATAAAGAGCTCTATTTCCGTGTTTATGATTTTTGCTTAAGATTCTCTAAATGAACCTAATGCTTTAGCAAAAGAAAATATAAACAATCACAAGGAATTAGACTTATCCAATTTTCTCAAGGGATTTCAAGATGTTTTTATTGATGACATCCCTTGTGAACTACCTCCTAAACGAGGCAATGATGACCAACTTCTTCCAAGAAGTTCACCGCCTAATAAACCTCCTTATAGATTTTCTCAAGCTCAACAAGAGGAGATTATGCGGCAAGTGCATGAGTTAGTTGACAAGGGCGTGGTTAGGCCTAGCTCATCTCCATTTTGTTCACCCGTGTTATTAGTGTAAAAGAAAGACGGCACATATCGTATGTGTGTCGACTATAGAGTACTAAATAGGATCACTATCAAAAATAGATTTCCCGTTACACAGGTAGAAGACCTATTTGATAAGCTACAAGGGTCGACCTACTTCAGTAGGATTGACCTAAAAGGATAGTTGATCAAGACATTGTAAAGACTGCATTTTTCTCTACGTTTGGTCTTTACGAATACATTGTCATGCCTTTTGGCTTGACCAATGCACCAACCAGTGTTCGGGAAAAATCATTTTCACAAACATACAAAAATCCTTCCAAGACAAATTTGAACCGGAAATTTTACAATACTAGCTAATATTTTTGCAAAATTACACTATTTTCCACGTATTTTAAGTGGAATTTTCTCCTTCTTGCCCTCCCCTCAACCGACTACTTCGATTTTGCAACCGGCTCAAGGCTAAGCTGAGGCACACTTTTCCCAAACACTGGCACCAACCACATTTAACCGCTTGATGGAGAAGCTATTCAGGCCTCACCAAACCTTTACTAGAGTGTTCTTTGATGATATAATCATCTACTCTAATTCACTAGACAAACACAAGCAACATCTCCATGTAATTTTGCCCGCCGTCTTCGTGGAGCCATCTCCGCCGAGGTGATTGGAGACTCACTTCTTTCTTGTTATTTCGGTGGGGGACTCTACCATTGAAACTTGAGTTCTCCTTTGGTAAGGAGATGCGTCGTCAAGTAGTAGATTTTTGAGTCCTTCGTACGGATCCTCTTCTTCTTCCCTTATCGGAGAGAGGCCTCTTTTGGAAGTCTCACAAGGAGGCTTCCTAGGTACTCTCTGTTCTTGGTGGGAGTTTGGAGAATCCCATGAGCATGTAGCTGCCGTTGCACTTCACTTTGGAGGGATGGATTGCCCATGGCTTGTTGAAGCCTGGTAATAAGGTAATTAATAAGCATAGGGACATCATTAGTTGCCCCTTCATTAGCAAAATCAAAGCTATCAACATTAATTTCACTCTTTTTACTATTGTCATCCATTCTAACAACTTTTAAGTGTAAAATTTTTAAGCGTACTTTTGGCACTTCAAGCCCTAGTTGCTAATCCTCTTAACCCCTTTAGAAAAACACGCAAGCTCCTATATGCGTGGCTCAAATATCATTAATTGCTAGGAATAGAAGAGAGGGTCTTTCACCACCAAAACAGTACCGGCTTCTGTCAAGCTTCTAATAGCTCAATAGTGGTTAAGGCGTAGGCAAGCCCCATAGGACTCCACTATTAAGACCATAGCTCTCAACGGTGATGCCCCGTTATCTGCACAAAGCAGGAGCAGTGCAAGGTTGAAAAATCCCTATTCTACTTACTCAATTGCAATTAATAATGCCAACCATTTATAGTCATCTTGAGGACCTCTCTTCTTGAGCAAGAAAAGAGAAACCTTGTGCTCTGATACCAATGTAACATTTAATGGTCTAGTAACTTGTGTATAGCGGAAACTAACATAGACATAGTGAGCATTTCATTAGAATAGATTCCTAATGAGCATAGCAAGAGTGCTTGGATGGAGAGAGCAACAAAATCATAACACCTAGTTAGATAGGCATGAACAATACTTAAAAAAGAGAGAGAAATTAAGCTATTGACAACAGTTGAGGACCGGATTTACATGGAGCTAGTCCCCCCTCCAAAAGGCTTTGTATTATAGGTTTCCTCCATCAAGAGAGAGATTTTAAAATACAATACTTTGTGTTCCTTCAATAACTTGCTGGTGCAATGAATATGGAAGCTTCAAGCACCAAGCTTACACTTGAAAACACAACATCAATTCCCTCACGGTCTCAGACCCAAGACCTCACACACCTTCGAAGATGGTGATAGCTAGTGGGGTATAAGAGTAGATCGAGAGGTATTCTTATGAGAAAGAAGTATGTCTCCTCACATAATCACTCTTAATAGCTTAACATAGCTTAGTAATTAGCATGGTAGAGGAGATGAGCATGCATTGAAGCTTGGGTCTTGGTTGGATTTGCATCACAAAGCCAAGAGTTATTGGTGTAGGCCGCCCTTCTCACAAGCTTGGAGTAGATGATGAGCTTTCCATTAAAGCTTGAGAAGGAGATAGTCTTCTTTACTTCACACATGAGATTGTGTGAGTGTATGTGTGTTAATCCCTTGCAAAAATCAGGCCCCCCCCCACCCCCCCACCTCTCTCTCTCTCTCTCTCTCTCTCTCTCTCTCTCTCTCTCTCTCTCTCTCTCTCTCTCTCTCTCTCTCTCTCTCTCTCTCGGTCGACCCCTCTTTCTAATTGCTCATGCCGGAATCCTATTGGCCCCTGCAAAGCGTAGCCAATGAAAACTAAGAAGCATAAGTGATATCGTTGTGACATGTGTCCCCCTTTCTGCTTTTGTGAGAGCTTTAGGTATTTAAATAATGAAATTAAACTCTCATTGGACCTCTTAGTCTTCTGGCCAATAGGAATCAAGCAAGACATTGGGCTGCTGAATGCTCATTGGACCCCTTGGGAGACTGACCAATAGTCTTCTACAGAGCTTAATTTCTATTGGTTCTTTTATCAAGTGTTTTTAAATGAATTAACTAAATTTACTCTATCCTAATTCTCATTGGGCCACCTATATGGCCATCCAATAGGATTTGAATGCACCTTGGGGGCAACTGGGCTAGGGAGCTGACATGTGTCCACTATGCCTTTTGTGTAAAGGGTGCTTGCAAGAGTGTGTGTGTGTTTCTCTCTCATCCCCTACATAAAAGGCTCACCCCCTCCTAGATAGGGATATGGGAAGACTTTTGAGTCTTCCCACAAGCATCCAATTTACCCTAAGGTTGGACCATTGGACATAACCTTTGAATTACTGAACCTTATCATTTTGGAAGTCTTAATGGGCTGATCCTTAGGGTCTTTGAAGCCCATTGATGCACATTGCTCTTTTGCAGATGGCCCCCCCTTTGGATCCTTATTTTCCCTCTTTTAGATCCCTAGTGTGACCGGTTTGACAACCATTCTAGCTTTTTCTCCCTTGGTAATTCCCCAGATTAAATGATTAGTTTAACATGAGAAAATCATTTAGGAGAATTAGATATTAGTTATTATGAAAAAACTTTATATTAATCGAAAGAAAAGTAAGTTTTTCTTATAAGAGATTCAGTGTTTAGGTCACATTGTCTCTCAAGATGGCATCCAAATGGATCCATCAAAGCTAGAGGTAATAAAATGTCATAAAATCTAATATATAATATCTAACCAACCCAAATGATTTTCTCATATTAAACTGATCACTTAATGTGGGAGAATAAACGGGAACAAGGGTTAAGATATAGACATGTGCTTATAGATCTATCTCAACATGGGGCCAATGGTAAAGGGGCCCAAATGAGAGATGGTCTATCAAAGAGCAAGGCTAACCAATGGAGCATAAGACCTTAGGGTTAGCTTCATTGAAGACCTCCAATAATGTGTGTAAAAGTTCTTTGACCTTAAGGTAAGCTAGGGCTGAGCTTGAGGCGGCGGGAACCCGACCCAGCTCGAGGTGCTAGTCCTGCTTGTCATGCTTGATGACTGAGGTGCTTGAGGTGCTTGATGATTGAGGTGTTTGAGATGCTTGAGGTGCTTGACATGCTTGAGATGCTAGGGTTGCACTTGAGGTGAGAACCCAGCCCAAGCTTAAAGTGCTTAAGGTCCAAGCTTGTGGTGGGAACTCGGCCTATGCATGAGGGGCTTGAGGTGTCAAAAAGTCAAATATTCAATCCCTACAAGGAGGGGGCGAGCCCTACATGAGGGGGGATGAGAGATAACTCTCACACACTCACACGAGGCATGCATGGCACAAAGAAAGCAAAAGGGACACTTGTCAAGTTCCTCCTCATGTTGCCCTCATGGTGTGCCTGAAGCCTATTGGTTGGCCACCCAAGGGGTCCAATGATAATTTAGGAGATTTAATTAATTGATTTTGAATTTATCAAGTCCTCTCTCTCAAAGGGGAAAGGGGGACACTTGTCTCAAGGCTACCCTTGCTGCTTGTAATGCCTCATACTTGTGATTGGCTAGGCTTGGAGGGGTCCAATGAGCTTCAAGCATGAGCTACAAGGGGGGGTCCACCCAAGCAAGCTAGGGGGTTTCTTAGAAGGTATACTCACCCACACACACTCACAAACACTCTCATTGTGTGCTATGCAAAGTGCAAGAGCTCCCTCTCCTTCTCCAAGCAAGTAGAGGTTGAGAGCCTACACCAACAGTCTTGGCTATGGAGTGCAAATCCAACCAAGATCCATGCTTCAATGCTTAATCTTGCCATCTCCCCCTTCTTCGTTACTATGCTATTATGTATTCTAGCAAGAAGAGTTATGATTAGTGAGGAACTAATTCTTTCTCCTATGAAATGTTTCTTCTTCCTCTTCCCTACCCTCATTCCCTGCTAGCTCTCTCCACCTTCGAAGGTGTTTGAGGTCTTGGGATAGTTAAAGCTTTCTTCAAGTTTATGTTATGCTTGTGATGCATGAAGCTTTCCATCTTCAATGCATCACCTAGGTTACAAGGAACACAAAGATTGTATTGTAACAAGTCTCTCTTAATGGGAGAAATCATAATACAAATGCCTATTGGAGGGGGGACCGGCTCCACATAAATACGGTCCTCAACTGTTGTCATGTTCTCTAAATTCTCTCTCTTGCAAAAGTATTGTTCATGCCAAGTTAGCTAATTGCTATGATTATGTTGCTATCTTCAATTATGTTCACCCGCTATGCTCACAAATTCATTTCTCAAAAGTACTCTCATTAATTTTCGCTACTCTCAAGTTAAATAGGCCAATTCCATTACATAAAAGGATGGCCTAATCCAAGGAATCTACATGAATTAAGAAGCTTTATAGGTATGTGTGCATACTATATAAGCTTCATAGAAAAGTTCTCACAAATTACGGGACCATTACATGAACTAACAAAGAAAAACGTTAGGTATACATGGTGCCAAGGAGAACAATGCTTTCAAAAATCTTAAAGAAAATATTATCTCTCAACCTGCACTTACACTACCGGATCTCTCAAAGCCATTTGAGGTCCAATGTGATGCTTGTGGTGATTACCTTGGAGCTGTTTTGCTCCAAGAAGGGCACACCATAGCCTATGAAAGTCACAGGCTCGACCCTATTGAGAAAGATCTAGGCATATATGAAAAGGAACTCCTCGCAGTTCTACATGCGTTAGACTCGTGGAAGCACTATTTATCGGGGACTCCTTGCATTCTACAGACGGATCACCAAAGCCTTAAGTACTTCTTGACACAGACCAATCTCTCTGACAAACAAATGAGGTGGGAAAATTTCATTTCGAAATTTCATTTTCATATTTCTCACATTGCCGGCAAGCATAGTTAACTAGCTGATGCACTCTCAAGACGGCTGCCGAGAGTGAATGCAGTTTCCATAGCAACTCACAATGATCTATCTTCTATGATAGATGCGTAGGCTATTGATCCCAATTTTAGAGATGTGATTTCAGCCCTTGCACTAGGGAAGAAAGAGGAACCATTTACCTTACAAGATGGTTATCTTCTCTATGGAACTAGAGTATGCGTTACTAACTCACTACGCGAGAAATTAATGTATGAATATCATGCTCCTCCTTATGCGTGGCATAGAGGGATTTAGTCTACCCTAAAAGGGATAAAAACATATTTCTATTGGCCTACCATGAAAGAAAACATACAATAGTATGTTTCTAAATGTGTGGTATGCCAAAAGACAAAGTTTGATAGAGGGAAGCAACCTGGATTGCTTCAACCTTTGCCAATCCCTAATTCACCATGGGAGAGAATATCCATGGATTTTATCTTTGAATTGCCTAAGTCTATCCATGGGAGTACGGGAATATGGACAGTAGTAGACATGTTCAACAAACAAGCTCATTTTATACCTGTCAAAAAGACTATCAAAGCCCATCAAATGGCAACCCTCTTCATATCACAAATCTTCAAGTACCACGGCTTGCCAATGTCCATAGTGTCGGATAGATATCCTAGAATGACCAGTAATTTTCGGAAGGGTCTCTTTGATAATTTAGGGACAAGGCTAAATTTCTCTTCAGCCTATCACCCTCAAACAAATGGCCAAAGTGAAATAGCTAACCTAACAATTCTTGATCTACTTATAGCCTACCTATTGGAAGAACAAAGGTTTTGTCTTATAAGACTCTCTTTCTCTTTCCTGTGCACAAATGTTAAGAAACATGCATGCTTAGGATCAAGTTTGCGGAGACGACGTCTTCCAAACACCAAGTAGAGCTTGTCACTATACTATGGAAGATTGATAGGACTAATGTGCAGACATGCTTGTGGCAGCTTAGGCTCTCAAGTGCCAAATGGATTAGTCATCCATTCTGGAACGATGTCGTAGGGTAAGATATGGATCCTCTACTCGCTAGAAAAAGGACTAATGAATAGACTTTATCTTCTCTACCCCATATTCAAGGACGACTATGATTTCAAGAGAGAGGCAATGCCATAATAACTAATTTCTAATCCTCCTAAATGATTTTCTCATGTTAAACTGATCATTTAATATGGGGAAGTACCAGGGGAGAAAAAGCTAGAATATTGGTTAGGCTGGCAGACCGGTCATAGTAGGGATCCAAAGGAGGGAAAATAGGGATCCAAAGGGGGGGCCATCTGCAAAAGACCAATGGGCATCAATGGGCTTCAAAGACCCTAAGGTTCAGCCCATTAAGACTTCCAAAATTCTAAGGTTATGTCCAATGGTCGAGCCTTAGGGTAAATTGGATGCTTGTGGGAAAACTCAAAAGTCTTCCCACATCCCTATCTAGGAGGGGGCAAGCCTTTTATGTAGGGGATGAGAGAGAAACACACACACACACACACAAACACACACACACACACACACACACACACACACTCTTGCAAGCTCCCTTTACACGAAGTGCATAGTGGACACATGTCAGCTCCCTAGCCTAGTTGCCCCCAAGGTGCATTCAAATCCTATTGGATGGCCATAGAGGTGGCCCAATGAGAATTAGGCTAGAAAAGAACCAATAGAAAATAATCTCTCTAGAAAACTATTGGACAGTCTCCCAAGGGGTCCAATGAGCATTCAACAGTCCAATGGCTTGCCTGATTCCTATTGGCCAGAAGACTAAGAGGTCCAATGAGAGTTTGATTGCATTATTTAAATACCTAAAGCTTTCACAAAAGGTGAAAGGGGGACACATGTCACAAGGCTATCACTTATGCTTCTTAATTGTCATTGGCTAAGCTTTAGGATGCCGGCATGAGCAATTAGCAAGAGGCATCGACCAAGAGAGAGAGAGGGGGCTGATTTTTGCAAGGCGTTAACACACATACACTCACACAATCTCATGTATGAAGTAAAGAAGACTATCTTCTTCTCAAGCTTTAATGGAAATCTCATCATCTACTCCAAGCTTGTGAGAAGGGAGGCCTACACCAACAACTCTTGGCTTTGTGATGCAAATCCAACCAAGAGCCAAGCTTCAATGCATGCTCATGTCCCTCTACCATGCTAATTACTAAGCTATGCTAAGCTATTAAGAGTGATTATGTGAGGAGACATACTTCTTTCTCGTAAGAATACTTCTTCTTCCTCTCGATCTATTCTCATACCCCGCTAGCTCTCACCATCTTCGAAGGTGTGTGAGGTCTTGGGTGTGAGACCGTGAGGGAATTGATGTTGTGTTTTCAAGTGTAAGCTTGGTGCCTGAAGCTTCCATCGTCATTGCACCAGCAAGTTATTGAAGGAACACAAAGTATTGTATTGTAAAATGTCTCTCTTGATGGGGGAAACCTATAATACAAAGCCTTTTCAAGGGGGGACCGGCTCCATGTAAATCCGGTCCTCAACTATTGTCAATAGCTTAATTTCTCTCTCTTTTTGAAGTATTGTTCATGCCTATCTAACTAGGTGTTATGATTTTTTTGCTCTCTCCATCCAAGCACTCTTGCTATGCTCATTATGAATCTAGTCTTAATGAAATGCTCACTATGTCTATCACCAGAAACTTGGCTCACATTCTATGGTCCATACAAACTTCGCTCCCTTTTAGGTCAATTCATATAATGGAAGAGCCTTGGTTGCAAACATATGAATGAAATCTTCTATAAAAGTTGATATATACTAGGAATGAGCTCAACTTAGACACATTGGTTGGTGTTCTTGCCTATTGGACACATGTAACTTTGTCTTTGGCCATTTCGATCCCATTTCTAGATAGAATATGCCCTAGAAGTTGTCCCTTCCAGACCATAAACACCAATTTGAAGGGATTTAGACATGTACATTTTTCTCTGCAACTTTTAAAGACCATTTCGAAGAACATGAGATGAATATCTTCCATTTAAAACACAATAAAATCATCAAAAAATATTTCTAGGACTTGTGCAAAAACTCACTGAAAATTTTCATCATGCATTGCGGAAAGGTCTTTGGAGCATTGCATAATCCGAATGGGATTATTAAGTACATGAATGCTCCCCATTCACTTATGAATGTTGCTTTATCTCCATCCTCTATTGTTATCCTTAATTGAATGTAGCCACTTTATCTGTCCATGAAATTGTACATCTTGTGGCTAGCAATCTCATCCAGCATCATATTAGTGAATGTAAGTGGAAATGGGTCCTTAATGGTATGAGCATTCAAATTCCAATAATCCACATAGACCCTCAACTTCCCATTCTTCTTTGAGATTCATCTTGTACCTTTGGAGCCTCACTATTCTTGCATTTGATTTTAGTGGTATCCTATTCTGGCATACCTTGGGATATACACCTTTTAGGTTTGTATACTCTCAAGAAAATACATACTTGCACTTTTGGATTTCCTAATCTTGCTAGATCCACCTCTCCATCTATTTGGCCACTGTTCTGACCATGCGTGTCTGTGCAGGTTTATATGTGACCTCATCTGGTTTGAAGTCTTTAGCTATTTGCTGACTTGATTGATCTAGAGATTTTCCATTCAAATTCGATGGTCTTTCTCTTGGGTTATACTCAATGAAATTCTCTAGTGTCTACTGTCTTTGACATTCTACCCTCTTGCAATATCCAAAAACACTGCATTCAGGTCTATCTTTGCTATAAGAAATATATTCATCGATGCCAGCATTCATTCGATCTTTTTTGTACCATATTTCCTACACAATTCCACTGGCCTCATTGCCTTCTTCCAACTTACTGTGTTGTTTGTTTATACTTGGATTTGTCTATTGGGTCCCTAAATTGTCAATGTCTGGCTTGCATAATCATGAATGGCTCCCACAAAGCTTGTCTTGAATTTCTCCTTTTCCATTGATTTTTAAGTTCTCCACTAAGCCACTAGCCTATACCACCCTTTGATTTTCCATCTTTATTCTGATTGGAGCTGGTTTCATCTCCTCAATCCCTAGATTCTGTCTGACATGCTCTCTGAGGATGTTCACTCTAGCCTCACTATCCTTTATTACACCTGACAATAGTTTCATTGATTCCTTAGCCTATAATATATCTGAATGATTGGTACTTCATCATCCTTCATTTGAGATAGTGTGACGAGGATGTGGACAAAGGTACATATGAAATTGGAGTATGCAAAGCTTGTAAGATAAACGAATATGTCAATCCTTTCATTCTACCTCTCATTAGATACGACCTCAATTGGGATGTGTAAGCTTTTTTTGTTATTTCACAATCCATTCGAACCTTCAAAATAACATGTCCTTTGGAATAAATTATGCTTCGAACATAGTGGAAGGACAAGAAGATACAAGCTTATACCCTATTAGACCATGACATTCACCAAACTGAAGAACAATTTTTATTTAGCATCTAACATCCACTAACCAAAGAATATGCTATGCACATAGCAGATGAACTGCAAGACAGAAGACATAATCTCGAATCATGAATTCCTACAAAAAGAATTACAGTATTAAATCAACAGTTACAGTTCGTGCCATACAAATTTGTATGTGCACCAAGGAATTTGTTTGAAATAATTTGATTAAAATTATGTTTTATGTCGTACGATGATAATTGAACACACATAGCAGATCCTCATTTGTCAATTTACTCTCATGGATAAACATATTGTGGCTCAAATCCAAGCCAAAATAGCAAAGGAAGATGTAGTAAATATGCTTGCATGCCTTATATGGTTTGCTTTGCGTCACTCGTTCTTCAAAGTCTCCACATGTACACATCGGACTACTCGCAACATGAAGTTCATTCCTCTCTCCCCGGACTTGTGAAGAAGATGTCTCCACCATGAATTTTTCATGCATCCTATGTGCCTTCACGACACAATGCTGAACAATTTGTGCCTCCATGGTTACGGCCGATTCAATTCTCTTTGAGTCTTGAATTGATACTCTTGGCCAATAACACACATTGGTGGGTTCATTTACTGTGAAGCCTCATGTCTCCAATTCCAACAACTCTAAAGCATTCATGTTTGTTCCCTTTTCCATCGGTGGGGACTCTTGCAGGACATTGAGTGATTGTGTTACAGATCCTCCATGTGTGATCCACAGTATGATTGTAGAACCACATGAATTGTGCCTTTGAACCGTTACCTTGACCAGTGTCATCCCCTCTATCCCTTGTGCAAATACCCTAGAAGTATGGTGCAACTGCACCTTCACCCGTGTTCTTTATATTTTTTATGCATTTACTAACTCTAGATCCTAACCACCCCTAACATTGAGCCCTGCTTCCCTTTGGTATATGGTAGATTGCCCACATTGTCTTATGAATATCTGTCTCCTCAATCACCAACCCACCCTTGTGTTCTTCGACTACATGACTTGCCCCTACGGATGTTGCTTGGAGTCCTCTACGATTTTGCAAGATGCTCTGTGTGAGATATTCAAGTTAATGTGACACATTCTCCTCCTCACAGCTTATTGTTGCAACATGTTTTTCCTTTCTGGTTACTATAATATTATCTCCCTCCATTGTCGGTTTCCGATAGAGTGGTGTACATCCTAGCCCATCCTCAATCTCTCTAGCAATAGTAGTTGGACCCGGTGCTCGGCCTTGTTGTGCTCAACAACCAAGTTTTTTAGTTGAAGGTCTTGCTTCGTGATATCTACCCTCGAAAAAAGCAAGCATCTTCACACTTTGTAGCAAAGCGTTTGACAGATAAAAAATGCATGCATCGTACAAGCTCAACATTTCTTTGTTTCCCTCACTAGCAAGCCAAATTGCATGCTTTGTTTTGCCAAGGTTTGTAGTCAAAATGTATGACAGATCATCCACTTCTTGCAACATATAGAAATCAAGGGATTGCATTGAAGCAATACAATATAGAACTCCACTCAAAAAGCGCCTTGCAATGTTTTACCCCAATGAACTGCTTTCTCCAGCAAGGGTAATTCTTGTGCCACCAACTGAGCCAACCATCCATTTGCGACAAGTTACAATCAAACACCTTTCCGGAAGCCCACCAATGAACTGTTTTCTCCAGCAAGGGTAATGCTTGTGCCACCAACTGAGCCAACCATCCATTTGCGACAAGTTACAATCAAACACCTTTCCAGAAGCCCACCAAGCTCAAATAGTCTTGTACAAGCTTGTTTCAACCCCCGCTCCTTACACAGCGCCATAGTTCACACATATGCTTATGCTTATCCTGGAATTTTTTATGCACGTATTGCATGATGTGAATGTGCAAACTTTGCTCCCAATGAAACAAGCATGAGCATTCTCTTCCTTCCATTGAATACAGCTTGAATAGCTTTTCAATTTGCCACATAGCTTCATCTGCCATGAATCCCTTAAAATTAGCTGGACGGTGTCCGCTCTCCAAGAGCACCAAATTCATCATTTCCCAAAATATGATCTGCGCTTCTGTGTCTTCTTCCTTCATCTTGCATATGGCAATTTTTTGCATTTCTTGGATCCTGCAAATTTTAATGATTACTCAATGCTACGAACTAATGCAGAAGAAGAATGACGCTATATCAGTAGGCCTTATGCAGGATCATAGACATGTGATGCCATTGTTGTCTACCCCTCTACTCTACACACATGATCAAAGAAAACCCAACTTTTTCGAAAGTCTCCACTTCCATCTTGTCACATCCTATTCACAAGTTCGACACCAGATCTCGAGCCATTGATTGATCTTTTGAACACATGACATCTTTTGTTATGATCTCTGGATTTCCGTGGAAAAAGCATACCATGAAAAAACCTATAGCTGCGATTGTTTTTCAAGCGAATCAATTGGGACTTTGCACCGACACCAATCCGTGTAGTAGTTGCTTCTCTCATCTAGTGTTTGAATCTGAGTTTCATATAACAAACATGTAGGTCATCCATGAGGAGGAAGTGAGATTGTTTCATAGCAAAGAAGATAAATCAATACCTCTACATATGGTTCAATGGCCACATCTCCTCCAATATAGAGAGGAGCTCATTGCTATTTAGTTGCTCCCCATTGTTTCGTACCACCACCCCCATTATTATCTGCTTTGCAAGATTCAATTGCAAATGCTTAGGTTTAGTCACTCATGTTTCATACACCACATGAGACACAAGCTCTCGTCTTTTGAATTGCCGATTGCAAAGCTCCCTTTGCGACGGGGTGATCATGCCTTTCAATGTGGATAAACAACTGGGTCCAATTGTATTCAATAAGCAACTAATAGATAGTGCAGGAACACTCTCAAAGAAAAATTGGACTCTTACCACAGTGGAAGCAACGCAATGTTCCATTGTGATAAGAAACACAATGTTCCATTTCTGGAGCTCAACCAATTGATGCAATTGATGTTAGCAATTTTCTTGTCCAAGAAGACTCATTTGGCTACCAAATCATTGCATTGCTCGAGCACGAGCTATTTTTACGGACAAGGTGTCCCCCACATTTACTTATCTTTATCAAAGCTAGATACTTCATTCTAGAATGAATAGGCTTAATCCAACAATGATCATCATACTTTTGATCCATCCCTAACATTTTTGGGATACCATCTGGCACAGTGTTCAACTCATAAACGCAATCCCCAACATGCTTCTTAATTGAACATCTAAAAATCATTTGGCTCAACTTGTGGTACTTGTGGCTATTTAATGCAATGTACTCCATCGTACTCTGTGTTTTTTCCACCTGATCCGAACCCGAATATTTTTTTTTTAATGCAATGTACTCCATCATACTCTGTGTTTTTTCCACTTGATCCGAACCCGAATATTTTTTAATGCAATGTACTCCATTGTACTCTGTGTTTTTTCCACCTGATCCGAACCCGAATATTTTTTTTAATGTTTTTGTTTTCTTCTTCTCTAAAACCGTCTTGCTTTGCTTGCTGACAAACAGAAAAAGAATCTTCATTTTTGTTGGTTGAATTCCCAACAACAAAACCTTCTTGTTCCTCAATGGAGCTGTCAGATAACTCCACTATTGCCACATTTGATCTTGAGGACATATCCACACTCTTGTTTGTGACCAAAAAACTCTGTAGACAAAGTCGAATCTAATACAAATCCAAATTGCTAACTTACTATCACACCATCTTTCACCTCAGTCTAGATGTCCCCATCCGGAGTGGAAATGATGGCAAACATCTCGCTGTTACCACAACCCCCATAATCCCCAAGATTCACCATGGAAAATCTTGTTGGGCAATCAAGCAACATAGGGACACCGCTAACATTATTCAAGAACAAACTCACCTTGCACGATGAAGATGAAGCCATTGCTTGGCAAATCTAGTAGAGCGAGTTAGATATCTATGTATATTTTAACTTTCACCTTACCCTATATTTATAGTTAATTGACACACTCAAATACAAAATATGAAGCTCCCTTTATGTTACTCTATCATCAAACATATCTTGAAAAAAGATATGTTGGTTAAAGGCCCAATTAGTATTAATCCCTCCTCTTTACATATGTGTCTATCTACCCCTACCTATTTTACATATCTGTCTTTCTACCCCTACCTATTTTCCCCTCCTTATCTCACTCCCTCCCACCCACTTACCCTCCCTCTTCTTATTTAAATCTCTCTCTCTCTCTCTCTCTCTCTCTCTCTCTCTCATAGATGGAAGGATTGCGCAATGCGTCGCTTGGAGGCCGGAAAGAGGGCTTATTATGCATTTGAGAACATGTGAAATGCTGGAGAGATCAAGTGTTGGGCTCTCAAAAAGTACCTCTTTGACACATTGGTGACACCGGTGCTTCTTTATGGAGTGGAGGTGTGGGGTGGTAGCATCGGGAAGTCTACTTGGAAAGAGTTTGAGAATGCTCAAAAGCATTTTCTCACCAACTTTCTCCAAGTCAAGACATAAACACCCTACATGCTCTTACTTCTTGAGTCCGGATCGCTTCCCATTGAGGTCTTGCGCATGCAAAGGGTTGTGGAGTACATGCTTAAGACACAACGTAGCCCTTTGTATCGACTTCCTAGAATCGCATATGAAGCAAGTCAAAAGGTCCAAAAGACATGCAAGAGCAAAAACTAAGTTCGGGGTGGATGCTTGACATCAAGAAATGGTTTGGAAGATGGGATGCATGTCACTTGGTCAACGATGCGTCGATCAACACCCAAGTTAATGAGGCCTTCTTACAACGCCAATGTATCATGGCTTGGGAGAAATCTGGAGGTTCTCGCTTCAGCCATTCCACCACACACATTGCCCCAAACTACAAATCTCTCTTCTTCTCCGAACGCAGTAAACGAACCCATCCCTACATCCTTGAGCCCATCCCATTGAGTGCGATCTGCACCCTTGCCTCCATTCGTCTTAGCTCCCATTCTCTACGCTGCGAGACAGGACATTGGGGCACTGGCGAGGAGTCTCATCGACTTTGCACCTTATGCCCTCGTCAAGTGCGAGAGAGTGAGTACCACACACTACTTGAGTGCTCAGATTTTGACCACATTAGGTCCTCTTTTCCCCATATATTCAGCCATGAGCTCTCCCTAAATACCTTCCTCTCCCAACCATGATGTGGACTCTCTATTGCGACGCTCACTTCAGCCATTTTTGAGCATTGAGAGTCACTCATGACCTCCACTCACACCACGTGACATGTTCATTTGGTCCCATAGGTCATATTTGACCTCCAAGGATGATAGTAGAGCTATCTATCTATCTATCTCTCTCTCTCTCTCTCTCTCTCTCTCTCTCTCTCTCCCCAACTCTATCTCTTCATCCATCCCTTTCTTCTCTCCCTCTTTTTTCCTTGTTGTCTCTATCTCTATAATTCTCCCACCATTCCTCTCTCTCTCTCTCTCTCTCTCTCTCTCTCTCTCTCCCCTTTCCACATATCTCTCAATCAAAGATCTTTCCCCATCCAACTTTCATTATCTCCCTCCCCATTTCCTCTCCATATCTCTCCCAATCTTTTCTGTCTCGACCTCCCTCCCTCTCTTGGGAGCTCCCTTTCCCTAGCCGTGTCCCTCGATTTTCAAGTCTCTCTCTATCTCACTTCCCCTTCACTCTCTCTCTCTCTCTCTCTCTCTATCTTTCTATCTCTATCTCCCTCCCAACCCCTTTCACCCCTCTCTAACTCTTACCCGTTCTCTCTCTCCCTCTTCCTCCCCCCCCCTCTTTTCTCCCTCAATTTCTCCATCTCTTTCTCTCTTTGAAGCCTTCAATTTCTATCTCTCTCTCTCTCTCTCTCTCTCTCTCTCTATTCTTCTAGAGGATATGAGACTCTTCATCCATGGTGTTATCCTAGGGTTTGCTTTCACCCTTTGCAATCATTGACTACAAAAAAATGTCTCACCTATTTGGAATATATCTTGCTCTCATAGAGCTTCCAACCACAACATTTTTGGATTAGGAGGGAAAGGCCTCTCTCTCTCTCTCTCTCTCTCTCTCTCTCTCTCTCTCTCTCTCTCTTTCACTCTACATCCTGCTAGGGTCTATCAGACTTTCTATCCTGAATTATCATTTTGTTTCTCTCAGGTTGCTTTCAACCTTGATAATATATCTCTTTCTCTCTCTCTCTCTCTCTCTCTCTCTCTCTCTCTCTCTCTGTATCTGGTTATCCCTCTAGAAATAATCGGACTCTGTAGCTAGTATTGCCATAGTGTATCACTTGGATATACTTTTACCCTTGGCAATCATGGAGTTTCTTGGTTTTTAACTATACATAATACATTGTGCTCTCCTTGGGGATAGAAACTGCTATCTACTGGTTACCCCAGTAAATGGGTCTTATGCATGAACTACCTCTTAGTTAAAATGACCTTGTAATAGGATTTCTTCATTATGGGTTTTTGATTTAACCTTTGATAGTGGATTTGGTCGATGTGTATACTTGATTTCTCTGACGATCTGAACGTGGGTGAGTTTACTGTCTTTCTCTCCCATTTTTGACGCGCTCTATTTGGGGAGGATAGTAGCTTGGATGCCGCGCGATGCTTGAGGAAGTCGGTGGCGAGTTAAAGCCTCTCTGTGGCCGCGTGATCTTCTCCTGAATATAGGTCTACTGAGCTGATCCGAAGCGGTTGTGTAGCCTTATAAGGTGAGCCATAGGCTCACTTAGTTTTCATTCTGCAAGAAAGTGTGTGTGTGTGTGTGTCCTCTCATTGTGTGCATAACCCTTCCCTAATACATTCTTCAAGCAACACATGAGGGCTCCGAAGCATGGCCCCCAGCAGGAAATCCGTGGTGGATTCTACTGAGGTTAGAAAAAGCTTTTTTTAATGCAAAAATATTATAATGGTTTTTTTGTGCTCTCCCAAATGGAGGATGTCTGGTTTGAATTTAACATCTTTAACTATGGGCATTGGTTAAATGAACACATAAACTTTCAAACAGATTGAAGGGAATTTATGAAGCGCTTATGGTTGGGAATTGGGGCAGGTTGTTGTATTGCTGTTCACTGGTTTTTCTTATGAAGGTTTGAGTTGCATAAACTCGTAGGGTTGGGATTGAATTTGCCAGCTATTGGCTAATGTTTTGACCTCGTACTCTTGCTCTTGGAAATTTTGTTTGGATTGAGTTAATATTGCATGAAGTTGTTTTAATGGGGTTAGATTGGCCAACTAAGATGGCACCGATTACGGTTTGCACAACCTATTAGCTACTGCTGTATACAGTCCGATTGTAAGGGATTTTTTTCAGATCTCGGGTCGTATTATGATGTACTATCTGCTAGCATGGATAATTTGAATACTGGGAACTGTTTTGGGGATGGTTTTGGGTGGTTTTGGACAGCCAGTGCCGTAGGTATTGAAGACATAAGGGTTGGTATGACCGGCTAAAGCTGCTCTTACTGCTCCCATTTGGGTAGATCTAGTTAAGGCTTGGCTTAGCTTGACTTTGGGAAATGACGGTGTAAAATCCTTCCAATGCTCTTCTGGTATGAGTCTTCTCAGCAATTTGAGGATTGATTTGCTAGTTGGTCTTTATGGGCAGCTAGCTTGCATGGTATAAACATTTTTTTGCCTTTATCTTTATGGGTTTGTCTCCCCCTCTTTGCTGAGACGAGTAGAACTTGGTACTGATAGAATGCTATCGCTGGGAATTGAAAGTGTAAGTAGGTTGCATAAAGCATCATATGGTTGAAGCTTGTTTTGCTGGTTAATCTATGGATCTGTCACTAATGATTCTATTGGTTCCGTTCTCTACGGATTAATACTGGTCATAAAGTATCTATTGAACATAATCATTAAGAATTGTTGAGAAATGTTCTGTTATTGCTGCTTCTAGCTTTCTTTTGAGAATTTGAGGCATATGATTGGGCTGGTTACGGTTGGACATGCCGACCGATTGATTATCGGTTTACTGGTATTGGGATGCACGGCCTTATGGAGGGGAATGATAACTCCTTTTTTGGTTTCTGATGATGTTAGGAGAAAAGACGAGCTTATTTTCATATTCTTTTAGTGGCTCGAAAATGGTCTAATTATATTCGATTGCATGCAATGATGGGCTCGAATTACGGTTCAAAATTTAACACACCTCTTTCTGTAAATATACCGCTGGAGTACTTTTGGTTGGTATATACTGCCTGCATATATCAAAGACTTCTTGATCTGGGCTATATGGGCTCGTAGTCAACCACGGTTTGGTTTCAAAATTTTGTTAAGCTGTTGGGCTTTGCTTTGGTGCATCTAACTTGGGAGTATGCTAATGGTTGGTGTGTTGCAGATTTGTTGGTTTTATTGACTCACACTATTGATGGAAAAATGCATCTATTGTCTTGGTCTTTTGAGAGATTCTCTGAAGGGCTGCTCTTTATTGGGGGATTATGGTTTATTGTTATTTGGCCTGTAGTAATGTATCACCTGGTTTGGGCCCTGTCATCCCCAGGATACGATTGCCAGATAGCAAAACTTGACTGATACA
Source organism: Adiantum capillus-veneris (assembly GCF_014529385.1). NCBI lineage: Eukaryota > Viridiplantae > Streptophyta > Polypodiopsida > Polypodiales > Pteridaceae > Adiantum > Adiantum capillus-veneris. The sequence goes on along the minus strand of NC_140959.1, from coordinate 54,518,195 downwards.
ATTTGAAAAATTGATAAATTGTTGAACAATTGCTAATATGAGGAAGATTTTGACTTCAAAAACTACATTAAACTTACTTTTTTTTTGAAAAGCTTTAACCTTATTTAGATAATGATAAGGAACAATTGGAAAAATCTTTTTCATACTTTATTTTACACTTCAAATTAATAGAGGGATGTACAATGCAAAAGAGTTGACCTAACACTTTGATAATCTTGTTTTTTTGCATTATGGAAACTGTTACACATCACTTATACCTAAACAGCATGGATTTCTTCTTAGGCTAGTACTAGGGTGACATGGATGACAAATAGGTCTCCCCAGCTACCTGTTATGCGGTCTGAAAACTAACGAATAGTTTGTTTTCTTACTTTGGATGTATGTAAGGGTGTCCTTTCCTTCGCTGCTATTTGAGAGGGTGAAATGTTGTACACTTATACTGTAACATTAATCAGGACCTTCTTTCGCTAATATGGCGTGATACTGAGATGTATTTTTTGGGATATTCAGTTGAAAGGAATACATGATTTTGTACTATGGACTATAGACATTGGTCTTTGTAGTTTGTCTCATGTGTTATGTATATTATAAATAGATTAAACTCTCTCTCCTTAAGGACATGGGTTCTTTGGGTTTTAGAACTATGGCACCAGGACCTAGTCTATAGGATTATTATCCTTAGGAGATGCGACATGAAACTGGATTTTCTAGGGTAGGGGGTTTCGCACACAACCATTATGACCTATGTCTTGGTTGGTTTTAGGATGGAATACCTACCATCTCCTCTATTTAGATCTTACTGATATTGATGTTTTTTACTTCAGATTATCCCTGTCTCTGCTGCTCTTGACCTTTCCACCCTTCCCTTCTCCCCGGCATCCCTGCTTGTGATTAAACTTATCTAGGACCCTTTGGCGGTTTCTCTATTAAACCAATTCTCAAATGTTACAGAAACCCATGACTCTATCATGAATCTGTGAACCTTTAATGACTGGGTTCTTATCCTCGCCAATCTGGTGGCTTAGACAAAAGAAGGAATACTTCACCTTCAAAAGTAGGCTTCTAACCTTGCTACAATTGAAATGAGTCATAAATACGATTGTTACCATATACATGTGGTAGTGATGTGTGTGAACACACTAGGACCGCCGGGGCATTTTTTCCCTCTTTAGGAGTTTTTTCCCCCGTGCATTGTATATACGCCCATCACTCTAGGGCTATCTATCTTTCCATTGCACACTAAGAAAGATACTCTCTATTGTGTGCCTTGAGCTTCCTTCGTCTTGTCCAAGCTGTGTGTGTTTCTCTGCAACCCTAATTCCAACAATTGGTATCAGAGAAGGTCATGTCCTCCCGGGTTTAGTCGCCCGTTGTTCCAGCACACGCCTGCTCACTTTCTCCGATTTCAGTGAGCTTTGGCGAGCGTTCGTAGGTCGAAATTTTTTTTGGGAAAGCTCGAAGAGCTAGGTCTGCTTAGAATTTTGATTTGGGCTCATTTCGGCCTCCGTTTCCACTACAGGCAGTACTGCACAGGCTATTTCGTCATTTTGTGTAGAATTTCTGTCAGTGCCGTTTTCTGCATAACAGGTGCCTTACAGCCTTCTACGGTTTGTGCTATATAGCACAGGTTGTTCCCGCTCCGTTTCTCCTATTTTCGGGCAGTTTTCACATCAGGTGCAGCATTTACCATGGCTGACAACAACAACACAGATGTGTTTAAGATGTTTGTTGCTGAGGACAGGTTGGATGGGGACAACTACCCTATGTGGGCTTATATGATGCAACATGTTCTTGTGTCAAAAGGTGTCTGGAACATTGTGCAGGGCATTGATGTACATCCTGGTTCTGAGGATGTAGGCGATGTTGAGGATGTTGCAGGTCTTGCTGCAAGGATTGCAGCTGTTGTTTTGCCTACGGCAGAACAAACTCGTTGGGATGTTAAGGATGCGCATGCTCATGCATTGATTGCGTTGTCTGTAAAGCGCACCATTGTTCCTCACATCCGTTCAGCAAAATCTGCAAAACAGGCTTGGGATATTTTAGCAGGTCTTTATGCAAGCCGCAATGAGGCTAAAATTGCTTTGCTGCGTAAAGAGCTGGAGTCGAAGATTATGCATGAGGAAGATGATATGGACACTTTCCTTGCTAGTGTCAAGGATATCAATGAGCAGCTTATTTCTGCAGGTGAAGTCATTTCAGACAGTTCCCTTGTGCAGACTGTTCTTGATGCCTTACCAGATTCCTACCAGAATTTTGCTAGTACTTGGAGACTGATGACCCAAGGAAATCCAGAAGTTGTCAAGTTTGATGCATTATGCACATTGCTGTTGCAAGAGTCACTGTCCAAAAAAAACAGGACTAGACAGCGTGCAGTTGAACAGGCTTTTATTGCTTCTCAAAGAAAGGGTGGTAACAGCAATGCAGCCACTTCTTATGGTTCTGCTGCGAGTGGAAAAAATTATGTTCCTAATGCTTCTGCTGGTAGTACTTCGTCTGGCAATTCTGGTGATAAGGGCAAAAAGAAGATGCGTTGCCATTATTGTAAAGCCAATGATCACTTGATCAAGTCGTGTCCTAAGTTGAAGGCCAAAGAGGCTAAGAAGAAAGAGGGTGGTTCCACTGCAAATGCTGGTTCCACTACAAATGCAGCCATTGTTGAGTCTTCTGTGAAAGGAGACTGTGTTGCTGATGTTGATGCAGAATGGGCTTTTAGTGCAGAGTGCACTTACAATCCTGTTGTCCATGATGCATGCTTGTCAGTTGCTGCAGATTCACATGTGTGGTATTTCGACAGTGGTGCTACAAAGCACATTACCTCACATCGTGAATTGTTTACCTCTCTCGAGTCTGTCCCTCATGGGAATTCAGTCACTTGTGCCAACAACGCCTCTTATCCAGTTCAAGGAGTTGGAAAGATTGTGCTCACTGCTGCTAATGGTAGTTCCTTCACACTTGTTGATGCACTTTATGTACCTGGGATCAAGAAGAATCTCTTGTCTGTATCCGCACTTGCTAGACTCGGACGTGTAGTCAAATTTGTGGATGACAGATGTACAGTTCATGATCTCAGTTTTGGTGATGAAATTGTTGTATCTGGGCTTTTGTGCCGTGGGTTGTATAAGCTCACTTTGTATGACACGTGTGAACAAAATTTTGCAAATGCTGTTACAGATTCAAGGGCTATTTCAGATGCAAAACTTTGGCATGCACGTTTTGGTCATCTGAAGTTTGCCAGTTTGCTGTGTTTGCAGAAATTTGATATGGTTGCTTCTTTGCCGCCTCTTGAAGCACCTGTCAAACATGTTTGTGAAGGCTGTATTTTGGGTAAGATGCATCGTTCTAAATTTCCAAAGGATGGTTCAGTTCGGGCCACATGCAGGTTGCAGCTTGTGCATAGTGATGTTTGTGGGCCCATGCAAACTCCGTCCTTGGGCAATTACCTGTACTTCGTGACTTTCATTGATGATTACTCCAGGCATGCATGGGTATTTCCGCTTAAAGCGAAGTCCGAAGTTTTTGTGTGCTTCAAACAATTTCTGGCTATGGTTGAAAATGTCTCGAAATGTACTATGGGCACCCTCCGTTCCGATCGAGGGGGGGAGTATATGTCTCATGAATTTAATGCATTTCTGGCTAGTCGTGGGATAAAACACCAATGTACAGTGCCTTATACACCTCAGCAAAATGGTGTTGCTGAGAGGAAAAACAGGTCACTGACGGAAATGGCATGATGTATGGTCAAAAGTCAAGCTTTACCGCATTCTTTTTGGCTTGAGGCCATCATGTGTGCCACTTATGTACTTAACAGGTGTCCTACGAAAGCTTTGCAGTCTATTACTCCATATGAAGCATGGAATGATAGAAAACCTTCTATTGAGCACATGCGTGTTTTTGGCTGTTTGGCATATGCTTTGGTGCCACAAGTGTAGCGTAGAAAATTGGATGATAAGGCTGTCAAATGTATTTTTGTTGGTTATAGTGTTGAAAGAAAAGGTTACAGGTTGTATCATCCGCAAACAAAACGTATTCTAGTTTCTCGGGATGTAGTGTTTGTGGAAGATTCTGTTCAGCCCTTGCTGTCATGTACTAGAGACAGTAATGTAAGCTCACAGGACATTTATGACACTTTGTTGCCTCTTTTCAGTGGTGGAAATACGAATGTAAGTTCCAATGAGGCAAATGTACAGCCTATGGGGGTTTCTGAAAATGTTTTAGATCAGCCTATTGCTGATGCAGATGTACATGATGTACTTGATGAGGAAAGGGCTGAAAATGAGTAGGCTAGAGGTATGCCAAAATGGCTGGTGCACACTTTTGCGTGACAGTAAATTGGATGCACCTTTGTCTAGTCGTACTTGTTCAGGCTCTCGCCATGCATCTTATGCATCAGATTGTTATGCTTTGGCTGTGTCTAGTTTACATGATGTTGAGGAGCCTCTGTCTTTTGATGAAGCACATAATTTAGAAAATTGGATGGCTGCCATGCAATCAGAATTTGATGCACTTATAGAGAATGACACATGGACTTTATGTGATTTGCCTCCTGGCAAAAAGGCCATTGGTATGAAGTGGGTTTACAAGTTGAAACGCAAGCCGGATGGTGAGATTGATCGCCATAAGGCTCGACTTGTTGCAAAGGGTTATGCACAACAGAAAGGCATAGATTATGAAGAAACTTTTGCTCCCACTTGTCGTATGACTACTGTGCGTTTTCTATGTGCATTGGCAGCTCATTTTGGTTGGGATGTACATCAATCAGACATTGTTACTACTTTCTTGAATGGTGACATATTTGAGGAAGTTTATGTAACGCAGCCTCGCGGTTTTGTCATAAAAGGACAAGAGGACAAAGTGTGCAAATGTAACAAGGCTTTGTATGGGTTGAAGCAATCTCCTCGTGCTTGGTATGAGAAAGCTGACACTCATTTGGTCAAACAAGGCTTTCGTAACAGTCCAACAGAAAGCACATTGTATGTAAAGCGTGAGGGTGATGTATTTCTCATCGTGGTTCTTTATGTTGATGATTTGCTGATCACTGGACCAAATGAGAGACATATTGCTGAATTTAAGTCTGATTTGAATGCTACTTTCAAGATGAAATATTTGGGGCTGTTCCATCATTACTTGGGTATACAGTTTAAGCAGTGTGATGGTGGTATTGCCTTGTGTCAGAAAAGTTACATAGAGACATTGCTATGTAAGTTTGGACTTGAGGATTGTAAACCTATTGCCACTCCCATGGAAACAGGTTTGAAGTTGAGTCTACATGATGCTGGCAATCCTGCTGATGTCACTCTTTACCAAAATGCCGTTGGCTGCCTCATTTATGTATGCAACACGAGGCCGGATATTCAGTTTGCAGTCTCACAGGTCAACAGATTTATGCATGTTTTATCCCAAGGGGGGATCATTGCCGCAAGACTTACATGCTTTTTCGGACTCAGATTGGGCTGGTTGTTTTGACACGCGAGTGTCCACAAGTGGTTTTTGTTTCATGCTTGGTAGTTCATGTATATCATGGTTGAGCAAGAAGCAACCTACTGTGGCCACTTCGAGTTGTGAGGCTGAGTACAGGGCAGTCTTCATAGCTATGGTTGAGTGTGTATGGCTCAGACGCCTTATGGATGATTTGGGTGTTGGACAGGACACTGCCAACACTATCTACATTGACAGTCAGAGCGCATTGGCAGTTGCGAGGAACCCAGTTTTTCATGCTCGCACAAAGCACATTGAGGTGCATTACCACTATGTCAGGGAGAGGCTCTCAGCAGGAGAGATCAGCTTGGCTTATGTGCCAACACAGGACAACCTTGCAGATCTTTTCACAAAGGCATTGTCTCGTGAGAAGCTTGAAGCTTTCCGCAAAGCTTTGGGCTTACTCCCCTTTGTGGACTGATCCTGTCCTCAGGGCATGGCACTTCCCTTTACTCATGTGCCAGCTCTCGTTCATCGGATCACTCCAGGGGGGATTTGTTACCATATACATGTGGTAGTGATGTGTGTGAACACACTAGGACCGCCGGGGCATTTTTTCCCTCTTTAGGAGGTTTTTTCCCCCGTGCATTGTATATACGCCCATCACTCTAGGGCTATCCATCTTTCCATTGCACACTAAGAAACATACTCTCTATTGTGTGCCTTGAGCTTCCTTCGTTTTCTCCAAGCTGTGTGTGTTTCTCTGCAACCCTAATTCCAACAACGATCTTCTTCAGTTCTCGGCTAAAGAAGCTGACCTGTCTAACTTTATCAGGAAACTTTGTGGCCTTGCTTCTTGTTTTGCCACCGCTAAATATTTTGATCCTGCTAAGGCTCCAAAAGGCCTCTTTTGTAGAGATGATGCTGCTATTGAAGCAGTAAAAAGCTTTCAGCAAGGACTCAGCTCGTCTAGTGAAACTTCTTTACTAGACATGGTTCCAAAAGTCTCGAAGTGTTTTCCCTTCTTACCTCCGAGATAGATTTCTATCGAAGGAATAGAGCTTGACCATCAGCTTTGGGAGCTTCAAAACAAAGCTTTTGTGGCACCCATCTCGATCGAGACTTGGGTTTTTCTTGCAGCCCTACGTGCCTCCACTAGTGAAGACTGGAGACCCTCAAGGGAGTTCAATTCTTGGATAAAGGTGATGTCATCAAAGAACCCTTTAGTATGCATTTCTTAGATTCGAGAAAATGCCCTATATTATTTGGCATTTATGTAAGAACCAAGGGAACAATGACCTTTTGTAAACAAAGCAGTGAATTCTATTCTGAATCAATCTGGAACATCTACCGCCCCTACATGAAATGTGCTTGCAAAGCTTTGGATGCAAAAGCTGATTGTGAGAGTAACATCCTTTGCTTTGATCATGCAATTTGGTTCCTCCTCAACCATCTAGAGGACCTCTTCCCATCACACACAGAGGAGAATTTTCTCCCTATTATTTGTTCTTGGCTTGGGTATCAGGCTAAGGAAGCTGTGCGAGCCCAGATCGCTTACCTTCACTTCAGGAACTTCATGTACGAGGCTTTGAAAGAGCTCAAGTTAGACGCACCTAGTCATTTTCTCTCTAATTTAAGTGCTTCTAAAGGCATCAAACATATCCTATCCCTCCTCAAACCTTCACTAGATGCAAAGGAGTCCCCTAACCTCAAAAGGCCTTTGTTAACGAGTTCTGCTTCACACTCGATCACATCTTTTTTATCCCCTTCTTCTACACCAGGGTCTTTTGAAGGACGTAATAAAGCTAGAAGCTATGTCAAAGGCAGGGGGAAGAATCTCCCTATCAAGAAAATGTTTAACCCTTAATTGTATTTCTCTTTCAGATCAATGGGACTGCTTTTGGAAAGCTATTTTTATGCAAGGAAGAGAATCAAAAGAAGCGAATCGTTCATTGCCATTTTGCGAATCCTATTCTGGACTTGTTTACTCCAAAAAGTTTGATACGGTATGCTTTTTTACATGTGTTTAACAACACCGGCAAGGTGGATGAACTAACCTTTGGTTGGACCTTTGATCCTCCCTTGAAAAACTTTATATATTCCACTGAATTTCTCACTTTAGGCAAACAACAATCTTGTATGTGCTCTATCTTTGGAAATTTTTGTTCTGACTTCCAGGATTTTGGACAACACGTATGCACTATGGATCTATCTCTTCTTAGTTCTAGGGAAATCAAGGACCTATTGTGTAAAGGTCTGAATCATATCCCACTCCAACCACTAAATCCACACTTGGCATTTGTCGCATTACTTACTTGCTTGACTAACATAGTCAAGATACTGAATTTGGATAGTCTACAACATACTAGACTTGCTGATTCTCTATCCGCTCGCTTTCAAATGTGTATTGAGTCAATCCCACCTGCATGGATCAGTCAAGAAACAACATGGTTTTCCCCCTCACTATCCTCTACGATACATAAACTCAAAAAGGATTGGTTTGTGGTAGGACTTGACAAAGCCCCTCATATACCCACTATTGTCTGTAAACACTTAGCCAGGATTATGGCTCAGTGAAGGCTTAAATGACTGGAATTTTTGCTTTCTGAAATGGGTCTTGAAGAAGCCATTCGTTATCTAGATTTCTCCCTGAGGTACTTTAAATTAGATACTCAAAGTTCGAAAGTACCTATACTTTTTCCCACTTACAAAAGTCACAAGCATAAGTTTAGATGGATTTCAGATGCCTCCAACTGTATCATGTTACATGCCACTAATGTGATCAATGCTTGCCTCAATCTTATTCTTACCGACTTTAATAACATTTGTGAAGAAAATTTTCTAACGGTGAAGACCTTCACTGGACTTATGATTAATAACTTTTGGCTTGTGAAGAACTCTTCTGAGGTACTCATTAATCTGCACCAAAACATTGTTTCAATGTTTTCAGTTGATATCACACAATGTTATGAAGACATATCCCTCTTTCGGCCTTCTGGGCTTTTCTTTGTTCTACAACAGATCGACAAAATGGTTTTCTCAAGGAGGAATGAGATGGGACACCAAACTATTTCACTAGTAGCTAGAAGCCCAAGATGGGTAAAAAACATACAAAAAGGACCACCCACCCATTATAATCTCTATAATCTAATGGAGATTATTGAATGGCTCTTTCGGAATTGCTTTGTTATGCTAGGAGAACAATGCTTTCAACAAATCCATGGTATCCCGATGGGATTCTCATGTTCACCAATCATGTGCAATCTGTACTTGGCTATTTTTGAGTATAAATGGATACTTAAACAACTGGAGACAAATGACACTACCATTGATCTTACACAATTTCAACACAATTATAGATATATGGATGATCTACTAAGCTTAAACAATCCCAGCTTTGCACAATGCTTACCATTAATCTATCTTGATACTCTTAAGATTGAACCAGCCTTTATGAAGCACCTTAATATTGACAAAAAAATTGTTGTTACTAAAATATTTTTTTTAGATTTGGAGTTGACACTCTGTTCTCCGTTTACTGGGAGTTATATCATTGAATTCTCCTGGAAGAGAGACAAGCTACACCTAGGCCTCATTGAATTTGTCAGAAGAAAGAGTAATCGTCCACAAAAGATAGCAATAAAAACTTGTCTGGGCATGATATATCTCATTATGTATTCATCCTCAGACTCTTTCATTGCGTTTCAGGCAGTGTGTCATCTTATGAAGAAGTATCTAGCGAATGGGTTTGCTATGAAAGAGGTGCTTGGCAATATTAGGCATTTTGTTAATAAAAACTCTTGTCCATTATGCTTGGCTGAAAAAGAGACGGTCATTGAAGTTTTGGAACTTATTCACTAATACACTGATGTAGGGGAGGTCTCACCACTTGGTGATGACCCTCCTCACCAGAGAGTGTGAAATTTCTGCAAGCTTATAATTTAGAGCTTTAAGTTTTGAAACTTAGAGCTTTTCTCTCAAGGAGCTTCTAACGATACTTTTAACAGAGAAAATAGGAATCCTCATGCCTTCAACAAGCATGTTCAACACACAAAAACATAGATGTATTAAAGAGACTGTATGTGCATGTGTATTTCTTAGCTCATATCACATATTTGAAAATTGTAACTAGGATAATATAGTGCAACAAGACTTCTGTAATCAAGAGAAACAAGTCTTAAGCTAAATCAAGGTGGTCACTCAGCAAAGGAGCTCTGCATAGTAGTATATCTATGTGCAAGCTATGGGGAATTAAGAATCTTTCTGCCCTTCTAATGTATGCATAAAGTATAAAGTTTCTCTTTAAGTGCAAATAACATCTCTACTATACTTGTCTCATTTGGAATGCATTTTAAAAGGGGCATTCTCACTACTAACCTTGTAGCAACATAGAAAGAACTCTATAGGTTATACGAGGCATTTTGACATAATTCATGCCTCTATTTTTTATAAATAATATAATAAGAACCGTTAAAGATAGCTTTGTAGTCTATTAAAATTAGTCGCAAACATATAAGAAGAAATTGATGTTTGAAATATGCATTTGTAACCTACAAGATCAACAGAATATGACAAGATAATTAAATTTTATATCTTTCGTTAAAAGAACACATCAAAAGATTTAAATTCCAGGCTTTACACTTTCATTTTTTTTTTCACTTGCTATAGTTTCTAATGTTGATTCGTCTAGTCTTAAAATAACCACTTGAATGGCCTATTTTATGGACTTTGGCTCTCCTAGACGTTGGAGCTTAGTAATGTTTGCTACATTACATTAAGGACAATCTACCATAATGACCCTCAAATTTTTGAAATTCTTAATATGCCCCACATGTTTGGTTAAAAATGCCAAAAATGCTCTTTGATTTTTTTGAAATAATGAAAATACCCCTCTTTAACGTCACAAATGTCTCCAAAGATAATCGTTTTGACAACCCTTCTGAAAGGAAGACTGGTTCTCCTTTGATACAAGATGATATAGCTAGTTTTGTCTAAGCCAGTGCAAGATAACTATTTATCGTGAGAAAGACAAAATTTAGCAACATTGCGGACTAATTTAGCAACTAATTCTTTATACTCCATCTACATACTATATGTTAGGCAAGACTATGGTAGATTGTTGCAAATTGTGAGAGAATATACATTGTGATGTTTGCAAGTCATTAATAATTGATCTTTGATCTTAATTTTCTATTTTTAGAATGAATTACCAAAATACCCTTGTAGTTTGCGGAAATTTGCAAAACCCCCCTCAATGTTTGTACTTTGACCATGCAGGTGCTTAAGGTTAAGTTGACAGTAGAGGATTTTCTTATCATACACAATCTAGTAGATAACACATATAGATGTATAGATGGACAAGTAGTGAAGAAGTCTTATGGAATGTAGGAGATGAGTCTAGAAGGATGCTTGTAGTAGCTCCCCAATACTTGTAAGAAGGTTGATTTTGTTGGTCAAAGAATTTTCAACAAGGTTTCATAGAAGAAAACATGTCTATGTGTTGAAGGAGATCATAACATGTAATTCCTTTGTGATACCTTGCAACCAATGAATTAAAAAAACAAACAATGACAGAACAAAACGTTACATGGAAACCATACTTTTGATATACCATCGCTCTAGTCTCCGAAAGAGAACAAGTTCTCTTTAACACTGTATAACACTCACAAATACCCATGTTAATAGGCTAAGGTGCCCTATTTTTTCTGCGTTTACCATCTCCTAAAATGAAATTTAGAGGAGAATATTGAAAACTGTAATGGATTACACCAAGCCAATAGAAAAATGTAATTATATTCAATAACCTTCATGATAAGCTCATCCAATTTGAGGCTTCTTGGCTTTTCGGTTTACAAAAAATATCCCAAATTCAAAATTTGAGGTAGATACTTTGTGATGTTTGCAAAGATTCCATTCATTGAGCCGCTAATACGTCCGCGCGTGCAGCACAGGGACGATATGCCGGCTCAAGTAGTGCCCTAGGGGAAATGTGTTGGCTCTCTAAGTGGAATTTTAGACCTTGCAACCAAGCTTCTTAAGGTGTGGGCGGAGTACTATTGTGCTACAATAGAAAGTGTGAGAACAACTTGAATCGTAATGAGTAGGTCCCCGAAACAACTTTTTCACAAAGGCATTAATTAATTAGTTGGGGGGGGGGGGGGGGGGGGGGGGGGGGGGGGGCATATTTGTTTTTTCTAGTGCTTAAGGGAGGCCTAAGGGCACGCAAGGCGTATAGCCTAGTGGTTTAGCTTGAGTTTCGTAGTATCTACGTGATGAGTTCAAATGTTACTCATTAAGGTTGGTTTTACATGGTGACGTGCATGGACATGCTAATTGAAGATCCTAAGGGATCTTGTGGAGATTCTATCTAATGAAAAACAAAAAGAGTAGAGCCAGTAGGAGCTAATAAAGTGTGCTTGGAAGAGCTCACAAATCGTCAGCGCGCGCAGACGACCTGCGAGCTCAAAACATTCCCATAAGGAGCCAGTGCTGCATGGAGCAGCTTAGGAGGTGGAGAAGAAAAGGAAGCCCTTTGGAGTGAAGGGCGAGGATAGCAAGGAAGAGCGTCCTCGTAGCCTCACAAACCTCGAGCCCACGACCCTGTTGTGTTTGAGAGAGTCGATTTCGCAAACCCTAATGGGCTCTTCTACGGCTTCTATGTCCATGGGACAGGAGCGCATGCACGGCTTGGTTATTACTGTGTAGAGAGGCCATAGAAGAGAGAGAGAGAGAGAGAGAGAGAGAGAGAGAGAGAGAGAGAGAGAGAGAGAGAGAGAGAGAGAGAGAGAGAGAGAGAGAGAGAGAGAGAGAGAGAGAGAGAGAGAGAGAGAGAGGAAGGTTAGGCGGACAACTGCCTCAACGTCAATCCACGCTCCAGCATTTTCCTTTCGTTACTACTGCAACACGTCACCGTGGCAGCATTGGATTTTGGCAGCATTGAGCACACGACACGGCATGAAGCATAGGAATGTTGACGGCAGGCCATGAATCATTTAAACGGCTCCTGTTATATCATGTATACTATACTATATATATCATATATACTATATATATTGTATTGTATATACTACATGTTGTAAATGCTTCTTTTCCCAAGGTCTCCATACCATTGTGATTGGTGAAAACGCTCGCAATACTCCACTTGAACGTGTGGCTAGGCCTCCAAATAACCCCGTTTCAACTCCTAATGAGAAGATTGCTATCCAAGCAAAGAGTGTCGAAGGAGGATGGAGTGGGTCTGCTTGTAAATGTAGAATAAGGCTATGGTCACTTGGGGCTTAGTTATTAGTTATTTGAATAAATAACTAAGCCTCTTTCTTGGTCACACACAAAAGGGAGCATTAAATGAATAACTATGCCTCGCATGACCATGCCCTAAGTCATCGTAAGATGATGGAGAAAAGAGGCCGCTAGGGCAAGGATGATAGCATGTCAATGATTACCAAAAAAAAAAAATCAAACAAAATGAGTATTCATAGGAGGAGGTTAAAATGGTCACCACAAGAACATTTGTGACCATTGACAGTCGGTGGGAGGGAGACCAATCAAAAGGTACTACCAGGGATACTATCTTTTCATGGGCCGTAGTTTGCAAGAGCTTCGCCCAACATATTACTTGAGCTAATGTACTGGTGCATTGCCATTGGAGCTTGGGCTAGCTCCGGATCCTGACCTTAATGACTATTACAAAGCTACGATGAGGGTCTTTATTGATTGTGATACAACCAATGCTATGAATAATGGTGAAACGAGTATCCCTGATTCGGTTGATGTAAAAGCTCATCTCCAATCCTCAGCTGCTGCTGCTAGATCTTGGTGCATGCTATTCTTCTAACCTTGCAAAAGAGATACCGTCCCATCAGTATGTATGAAAAATACCTCATTCGGATGGTGCTTGGTCTCCTCAATTACAGGTGAAATATTTGACCTAAACGCTAGCTCTTCCTTCTAGAGGACCACAAGTAGAGTCATGTTACAAACTCAAATCGGGCACTACAACCACTTTAAAGAGTTTCCTTATTAGCAATTGTTCTTAAGATAGTCTTGTGATCACAGATGCCTACAAAGCTACAAAGCACTAAGAGCATATGACTATGTAGTCAGAGTCCCTAAACACAGATGCCTACAAAGCTACAAAGCGCTAAGAGCATATGACTATGTAGTCAGAGTCCCTAAACACAACCTAATGCTTGTGTAAACTTGTATTCCCAAGTTGGTTCTATTATATTTCCATAAATAGACATTTTTTCATAACAATTAAGCAACCTTCATGCATTTTTCAATATGTCATTGATTACAAAGTATGTGCAAAAATACATGAGGGCTTCTCTCTACCACTTTATTGGATTTTGACCTATTGTCTAACTCTCTACTCAATGTACAACTACTTAAAGATGCACGCTTGACCTTACACATTGATGTGTTGAAATATTCTACACAAAGGAGACTGAAGGCATAGAAGATACAACACAAGGTTTTGTTTTGAACCTTACACATATTAGATTGAATGTTTCAAAACCAAATAATAGAAAGATCATAGATTCGAGCTCTGTAGTAAAAAAGCTTCAAATTCTTCAAGAAAGCTCTAAATAAAAAGCTCACAAATTTATTATCCCCCTCACCAGATGGTAGGCCTTTCCCTGGGTAAGGGTGGGTCTCTCTCTCTCTCTCTCTCTCTCTCTCTCTATCCTTCTAGAGTGTATGCGACTCTTCATCCATGGTGTTATCCTGGGGTTTGCTTTCACCCTTTGCAATCATTGACTACAAAAAATTGTCTCACCTTTTTGGAATATATCTTGCTCTCATAGAGGTTCCAACCACAACATTTGTAGATTAGGAGGGAAAGGTCTCTCTCTCTCTCTCTCTCTCTCTCTCTCTCTCTCTCTCTCTCTCTCTCTCTCTCTCTTTCACTCTACATCCTGCTATAGTCTATCAGACTTTCTATCCTGAATTATCATTCTATTTCTTTCAGGTTGCTTTCAACCTTGATAATATATCTCTTTCTCTCTCTCTTGCTCTTTCTCCCTCTCTTTGTATCTGGTTATCCCTCTAGAAATAATTGGACTCCGTAGCTAGTATTGCCATAGTGTATCACTTGGATATACTTTGACCCTTGGCAATAATGGAGTTGCTTGGTTTTCCAACTATACATAATACATTGTGCTCTCCTTGGGGATATAAACTGCTATCTACTGGTTACCCCATTAAATGGGTCTTGAACTACCTCTTAGTCAAAATGACCTTGTAATATATTTTTTTCATTATGGGTTTTTGATTTAACCTTTGATAGTGGATTTGGTTGACGTGTATACTTGATTTCTCCGACGATCTGAGTTTACTGTCTTTCTCTCCCATTTCTGACGCGCTCTATTTGGGGAGGATGGTAGCTTGGATGCCGCGCGATGGTTGAGGAAGTCGATGGCAAGTTAAAGCTCTCTGCTGCCACGTGATCTTCTCCCGAAAATAGGTCTACTGAGATGATTCGAAGCGGTTGCGTAGCCTTATAAGGTGAGCCACAGGCTCACTTAGTTTTCATTCTGCAAGAAAGTGTGTGTGTGTCCTCTCATTGTGTGCATAACCCTTCACTAATACATTCTTCAAGTACCACCTGAGGGCTCCGAAGCATGGCCCCCAGCAAGAAATCCGTGGTGGATTCTATTAAGGTTAGAAAAAGCATTTTTAATGCAAAAATATTATAATGGTTTTTTCGTGCTCTCCCAAATGGAGGATGGCTGGTTTGAATTTAACATCTTTAACTATGGGCATTGGTTAAATGAACACATAATCTTTCAAACAAATTGAAGGGAATTTATTAAGCGCTTATGGTTGGGAATTGCGACAGGTTCTTGTATTGCTACTCACTGGTTTTTCTTATGAAGGTTTGAGTGGCATAAACTCGTAGGGTTGGGATTGAATTTGCCTGCTATTGGCTAATGTTTTGACCTTGTACTGCTGCTCTTGGAAATTCTGTTCGGATTGAGTTGTTATTGCATGAAGTTGCTTTAATGGGGTTAGATTGGCCAACTAAGATGGCACTGATTACGGTTTGCACAACCTATTAGCTACTGCTATATACAGTCCAATTGTAAGGGATTTTTATCGGATCTCGGGTTGTATTATGATGTATTATCTGCTAGCATGGATAATTTGAATACTGGGAACTATTTTGGGGATGGTTCTAGGTGGTTTTGGACAGCCAATGCCGTAGGTATTGATGACATAAGGGTTGGTATGACTGACTAAAGCTGCTCTTACTGCTCCTATTTGGGTAGATCTAGTTAAGGCTTGGGTTAGCTTGACTTTGGGAAATGATGGTGTAAAATCTTGCCAATGCTCTTCTGCTATGAGTCTTCTCAGCAATCTGAGGATTGATTTGCTAGCTGGTCTTTATGGGCAGCTAGCTTGCATGGTATAAACATTTTTTTGCCTTTATCTTTATGGGTTTGTCTCCCCCTCTTTGCTGAGATGAGTAGAACTTGGTACTGATAGAATGCTATGGCTAGGAATTGAAACTGTAAGTAGGTTGCATAAAGCATCATATGGTTGAAGCTTGTTTTGCTGGTTAATCTATGGATTTGTTACTAATGATTCTATTGGTTCTGTTCTCTACGGATTAGTAATGGTCATAAAGTATTTATTGAACATAAGCATTAAGATTAACCACACACACACACACACACACACACACACACACACACACACACACACACACACACACACACACACTCCATTTTCATTTCTCCCTCTATCTCACTTCCCCTTTACTCTCTCTCTATCTCTTACCTTTGTTTCTCTATCTCTTTCTCGTTGTATCTCTATCTTCCTCCCAACCCCTTTCACCCTCTCTCTCTCTCTCTCTCTCTCTCTCTCTCTCTCTCTCGTACCCTTCTTATTTTTCTCTACTACCCTTCTTCTCTCTCTATATCTCTCCTTCTCTCTCTCTCTCTCTCACCCTTCTTCTTCTTCTTCTTCTTCTCTCTCTCTCTCTCTCTCTCTCTCTCTCTCACCATTCTTCTCCCTTACTCTCTCTATCTCTCTCTTACCCTTCTTCTACTCTCTCTCTCTCTCTCTCTCTCTCTATATATATATATATATATATATATATATATATCCCCCTCTCTCTATGTATCTTACCCTTCTTCTCCTCTCTCTATAGATAACTTTTCTCACCAAGACAACTTCTCTCTCTCTCTCTCTTTCTCTTTCTCTCTCTCTCTCTCTCATGCGTTCTCTTGGAGTGAGGAGCCACTCACTCCAAGAGCACGCATGAGAGAGAGGGGCTACTCACTCCAAGAGAACACAAGAGAGAGAGAGAGAGAGAGAGAGAGAGAGAGAGAGAGAAGAAGAAGAAGAAGAAGAAGAAGAAACTCTCTTTTGTTTTTAAAAATTAAAAGCAAGATTGTTTTTTAAGAGATCCTATATGTTTGGCGGACGAAGCAACCAGCGGCCGTGGCCAGAGGATCATATTTTTCAGAGAAACCATTCTAAAATTCTTTTGTAAAGAAGCATCTCCAAGCCACCCAGGAAATTGTCAAAGGATGTATGATTATTCTTATGGGAGCAATTGTATATTAGAGAGCCAGTTAGAGGTGGGAGCTTGTGGCCGGACAAGCCATTTTGTAAAGACCTAATCTATAAAGGTCAATTTTTGGAAGTTTGAGGACAATCTTTTTAATGGAGAACCGAGAAGATAGCGCACGTTTGAAAGCTCCTTCTTGTTCAAACTTGTAATCTTCGCCATTGCGGCTACGGTAATCCAAATTCAGATTTGCTTATTGCATTGTGTTCCTCTCCTCTTGCTCTTTCATTCAAGTGTAATCATTCAAGATTCGGTGTAGGTTTTCAACTACGAGTTTGAGGCCTTAAATCGCTGTTTTGAGTGTCTATATGCGTGTTTTATGTTGTTTTGACCCTAGGAGAGGCTTTAGGGACCCTAAAACGACCCATTAGGATCACCTGTTTGCTGTTTTTGCTGACTTTGGGATGAACGATCGCGATCGTTGTACCTCTCCAGAATTCTGTGACAGTGATAGGATATGTTCCTGATAACCCCCTGTAGCTTCCCTTCAAGTTTCGTGCGATTCTGACATGATTTGCATGGTAAACGGGCGTGATGACTGAAGAACGGTGTAGGAGGACATAGGCAGATTACTTGGCGGTAATGCGTTTGATTTACTTGTAGAATTAGTAAGTTGCATCTCTTCGAGTTCACTTCATTAGGATTGACACCCTAGTGAGTTCCCATGCCTCATCCGAATCGCTTCCCCTGTATTGATAAATATGTTGATGCTTGAGAGCTATGCTATGGACGTCCGTCGCGGCGACCCGCAAACATTGGCACCGTTGCCGGGGATTGCACCTTAGGTGATGAGTGACCGAGTGCACAATTAGACTCCTTAAAAAAGATCAATCCACAAATCCATTTGACACCTCAGTTAGGATGCTCGACAAGGGTTTAGAGCTTAGTGGAATCTAGAGCCAGTGGACCGGCTAGATCCTCTCTTAGGAGATTTAGGGAGCTGTGGGTGAGTGTGTTAAAGCATTTTTGCTCTTGAATTTCTCTAATTCGATTGAGTACTGAAATCCCACCCGAAATCCGTCGTGTTTGTTTTGTTTGATTCATTTTCTTATGTTTTGTCATTTTTGTACTTGGGAGTAGGATAAGTAAATCACATTCCAGTCAGATTTGGGGCAAAAGTCAGAGCCGAGAAACCAGGAAAACCATAACTTTGGCCAAAAAAAGCCATAAGACTATGAAATTATGAAAATCTGACCAAACAGGATTGATATTGATTCAAATCACAAAGTGGTAGCACAAAACACTAGGAAACACTTGTCAGAGGGAGCATACAAAATTTCATTAGATTTGGCCCAGGTACTACAATCGCGATCGGTGTACCTCAGTGTCAGATTTGGACAAGATTTGACATGTGCCTTCCTGATAAGATTCTAAACAACTTTGTCTAAAGCAACCACACTCAAAAACATAAAAAATCAAGGAAATCAGACCACTTGGGTAAAACTAGCCTGACAGACCCAGAAACTCTAAAATCTTGACTTTTGGTGATCCAAATGCAAAAAGACTTTGGGGATAGCCTTAAAACATCAGTGTCTACAAGCATGCCAAATTTGGTGTAATTTGGGCTCAGAAGTACCATCGCGATCGGTGTACCTAAGTCCCAGATTTTGACCAGATTTCATCTGTGGGATCCCCAGGTGTATACAAACATAAAAGTCTAAAAGACCTAGAGCCAAAAACCTCAAAATACCAGTCAAACCATCTGAATACAGATCCAAGTCAAAAATTGCTAAACTGGCTTAGAAATTGACTTTCAGTAGACCAAGACACGTCAAAACTGGGAAGGAACCATACAGAGGGATAGCATGTACACAGGACAACCCCAGGTATCTCTCAAATCCCAAATCAAACACCAAAATCCAGTCAAACTGATAAATTTGGAAAAACAGGCACTTCCAACCAAGAAATGGTAAAAACTTGACTTTTTTGAGTCCAAATACAAAAGTGTCTGGCAGGTAGTCTTAAAATAGCCTAGTGAACAAGCTGGTGAATTTTCATCTGATTTGGGCTCAGAAATACGATCGCGATCGGTGTACCTCTGGCCCAGATCCAACTCATTTTTGACCTGCTCATAGACCTAGGTTATACGAGATACCAGGAGTTTTCAAAACTCAAATTGGACATGCTGTCAATAATCTGCAAGCAAAATTGTGTTGCGATCATTTTGAAGTGTTGAATTTGCTGACAGTTGGAATGATACAGTGATCTCATAGCCATCCAGTGTATTCATTTGCAGAGACTGGTCAAGTAACAGTCCATGCAGTCGCAGAAATTGGAAGATCTTTCCATCTCCAGGTAAGAGGTTTGGATTCAGTCAGTAAATCCCACTTTCTTCATGTTTTTGAGATCGGGAAAACAAATCAACACTAGAAACCTAAATTAGCGGATCAAACGAGTGTTGCATCGACGGAAGAGAGTGTAAACCAAGGGATAGTGCGACCGTTAGAGCCGATCCTTGAAGAAGTCATCTCTGACACTTCTTCAGAGAAATCTTCCGAGTATTTCATAGAACACTTGGGACAAATAAAAATAAACGGAAGAGAAAACATGGCAGCAGGACCATTGGACCCCTCGGCCACACTAAAGCTATTGTTCATCAAGTATCAATATGACAACAAGCAAGGTGCCAAGATATACAAAGATGGTATGGACCGCTACTGTGTGAAAATAGAAGATAGACCAAGTGAGTTCAGGGACTTAGTGCCTGTGAGCTATAGCAGAGACATGTACCTGGATGACGAGGGTATCATGTATTTGGTAGTCCTGAATCCTAACATTGTAGACAAGTGGGGATTGATGGGCACAAAAGCCAAAATAGACGAGGAACATGAGGAAAAGGCACCAACAATGAGCTTACCTAATGCGAGATTAAGGCAAGAAAACGAAACGTTGAGAATCAACACGGATAATGTCTACTTGGGGTTATACAAGTATAATAACGGAGAGCAATATCTCTATTATAGATGCAAGGAACCCTACGTCGGAGAGATGACTAAGCAGAAAAGACTTTATGTCTTCACCTACACAGAAGGAGCGGAAACGAAAATTGCAGCTTACGACAAGTATGGAAGACAATATGCAGCAATCGATAAAAAAGAATTGGAAGGATATACGTACTTTGGGGGACCACTTCACCAGTACTATGTCACTCCAAGCCCTCTAAGACCAGCCCCTACAACTGTCGTGCCAGAACCGTTAACCACAGGCGGAGGGAGGACTCATGTAGCTGATTCTTTGAGTCAACCTCATTATTCGATGCCAAGCCCCATGGGAATGTTACATTCCAGAGAATCAATGGCTACGAATCGAGGTAGTGCGGTTCCTATCTCTACACATACGCCTGTAGGTCCGACATTTGCAGCCACCCCATCACATTTGCCTCCTAGTAGTAGATTTGGGGCGGGGGAGCCAACGAGAGCAACCTACGACCTCCCTGATGCGCGAGAACGATTAAGTTGAGACATGGGAGCAATGAGATTGACCGCAGACCATAGACGGATCAGACCATCCCAAGTAGCAAAGTGCATGCCGAAGAAGTATAGAGGATCGAGGCATCCATATGCTCATGTATCGCTCTTTAAGCAAGTCTTAAGAGCAGAACAGATCACTGATTTCCACACTCAATAAGAGGGATTCGGGCTGACCTTGGAAGGGACGGCCTTAACCTGGTTTCAACCTTTAAACCCTGAAACTTGTCCGAAATTGAACATGTATTGCGTGAGTTCGCTGAAGAATTCTCAAAACGGGGTATAAAGCATAATACTGTATTGTAGATATATGCTTTTAAACAAAGGGGGAATGAAAAAGTGAAGGACGCAACCTTGAGATTCAAGCAATACATCGAGAGGTGCCCGATGAGAGAATTACCGCAGGACGAGAGATTGTCTGTGCTCTTCGTTGAAGGACCTTCACTTAAAAGCCTGTAGCACGTTTCAACAGGTTACAAGGGAAGCGTTATATCTTGTCGATAACTGCAAACCATATGGGGAAGTGTCAGAGGATATTGATTCAGTAACCAATGGCTCTTTGTCGATTAAAAGAGAACCCTCTACCAAGAAGGATGTCCAGGCATCCTTGATGCCGATAGCTGATCAATTGATAGAGGAGGTAACGAAGAGAATGCAACAACATATGAGATCAAATCCGGTTATGAGACAGTCTCAGACGAGGAAGTGTGACATATGCGGGGGGATCATCCGACGACATGGTGCACACAACAGTCGAAAGCACCAACTGTGAATGGACGAGTACTGAAATGGTGCTCCATAGAACAAAAATGGACAAATCATAGCACGGAAGAGTATTTTTATAACAAAAACTATGTGAGGGAAAGACCGTATGGACCTCCAGCAGGACCATCCCAACCACCTCCTCCAAGGTATCAAGTTGGACCAAATATGAATCTGGTAGTAGGAGCAGACAGACCTCAACCTGTATTGGGTCAACAACCTCCATTACCACAGGAAAATAGGGCCATGATTAGGTATGCTCAACCTTGTGAAGCATCACCAGGAACAAATAGTACACTTCAAGTTTTGTATTACGAGGAACCGAATGAACCTTACGCAACAAAAACCGAATCACAAATATATGCAGACGAAGCCTATCAACCGTGGGGAAATAGCGAGGGTATGGCACCACCAACGTATGTAGCACAACCTTCGAGAGATCAATATTTGGTAGACGAAAGAACGTTAATGTTCATTGCGAGCCAGAATTACAAACCAAGAGGATATCCTAATAGAGAAGGACAACCAATGGGACCACCTCCTCAAAATAAAACACCAATTGGACAGTACTATAGCTGTGGAAGTACGGATCATTGGGAGCGTAACTGTCCTTTCAAAGGCGAAAGAGTGAAAATTTTTGGGTTTTGTGACGGATGTGGTGTGAATCACATATTTCCAGATTGCCCAAAAAATCCGAACAACAAGGGAAAAGCGACTATGAATATTGTGGGGGTGATACCAGGTGCAAGCAGCGGATCAGAAACCGATCCCATGATCCAAATCAATGCGATCACCAGAGCCCAAGCTAAGGACTTAAGGAAAAACGAGTCCATGGAGGAAAAGGTCGAGTTGCCGATACCCGTAGAAAATGAGAGCTTATCCGTGAGAACCCAGCGAAAATCCTGCAAGGCGAAACGAGATAGGATGAAAACGAGAAGGTTGAACAACCAAATTTCCATGCAAAACGAATTGCATGAAACGAAGGAGTAACTCAAACAAGAGAGAGAGAGTAAAACTGCTGAGGTTAACAACAAGTCGAGGAAAGCTTCCTTAGGAGGATCGGTCTTGGTTGACAAAGTGCTAGAGCTGTTAGATGCTCTATTACAAGCATACAAAGCAAGGCTAAAAACAAACCAAACTTTAGAGTAAAGATGGTTAACTTATCCTCAACCAGAGGTGGAAACGAAGCGTTTGGAAATGTGTAAACATCTCATTGAGACAGCCTAGGCGTTGATTGAACCTAAGATGGTTAGAACCCCAGAACAAGGAGTGTTGATTCACAAAGAGCGAGAAAAACTAAAAATCGATGAACCAAAATAAGTAAATGTTAAGGCGGTTACGCCGCTAGCGGAAGCTAAATAGCGAGAACTCAACCAACAACAGAATTTGTCAGACGAGGACAGAGCTTGACCCGCAGGCGCATGGAAACAACTAGGTGGGTGTCAAATCACCTACTCGACCTTCTAATGACAATCACTACTAAGGAAATCAAATCTAAGTTCTAAAATACGCAAGTGACTGAAATCCGTACTACGAACGAATGCTATACGAAACAGGATACGCCGTGACTGTGTCTGAGAGAGAGAGAGAGAGAGAGAGAGAGAGAGAGAGAGAGAGAGAGAGAGAGAGAGAGAGAGAGAGAGAGAGAGAGAGAGAGAGAGAGTCTTATCTTCTTGCTACGCGAGCTACGGGGCCGCCATTGGAGAAGCGACACCGCCATTGTGTTAGCAACGGTGAGAGCTACGCACAGATACCAAGAGTGCGCGCTATCGGCTTCTATGTGTGGTAAGTTCCTATGAGCTTCGGTGTGAGTTTTCTTCCAACTCGTGTGTCGGAATAGAGCGTGCAGCATATCTATAGAACCACAACGAGTAGAGCTACGCATTAGTACCATCGGGGTCAAGTTTCGGTCACCTGTATTTTTTGGCCTGTCTTCATACGCATTTGCCGCACGGAGTGGTTACAGGTTGATTTTGCAGTTCAAGTCTTTAGGGTGTTGTTCTTACCTAGTGTATAGACTTCCCCTTGAGTTTGAGATCGATTCAATGATTCTAGATCCTGTTTCGTATAGCATTCGTTCGTAGTACGGATTTCAGTCACTTGCGTGTTTTAGAACTTAGATTTGATTTCCTTAGTAGTGATTGTCATTAGAAGGTCGAGTAGGTGATTTGACATCCACCTAGTTGTTTCCATGCGCCTGCGGGTCAAGCTCCGTCCTCGTCTGACAAATTCTGTTGTTGGTTGAGTTCTCGCTATTTAGCTTCCCCTAGCCGCGTAACCGCCTTAACAGCTATAGCAAGCAAATTTGGATCCCAAGGATTTGTAAACAGGACCTCCCTTCAGTACAATCCACGGAAAATCCTAGGTATTTCAAGGCGAGGAAATCAACACAAAGAACAAAGCAGGTTTGGGTCGCAAAGAGTTTGTGGCAGGCACAAGCGAAGTGGAAGGAGATTTGGATTGTGAAAAAGAACAACAAGGTAAAGAAGAATCCATCTACTGATTCTACTACCGAAGTGCCAAAACCAACCCAAAACCCGACCACCAATCCTTCAATCAAACAAAGAGCAGCTTTATTGGAAAGACTGTTGTATCATCGCTCTACAATTGCATTGGGAACTTATGACCAAAACAACTACATTGCTTCGCCCACAGACACTTCATAGTCGTCCAGGAGGACTCAGACTAGGAGGGGGGGAGGTATACAGGTATACAGGAGCTACAAAGCAGCTACAAGCGACAAAAAACAAAGAAAAACAAAAATTATATTACAAGGGCAGTGTCTTACATGATTTCACAATTTTTATGTTTGATTGTGGATATTGATAATATTTATGCCTTTATATATCTTGTTTTGCAACAAGAAGAGATCAAATGATGAATTTGGGTCTCTAGACGTGTAAATATCACTAAATAAGAGTGTTTTTGGAGCTAAAAAGTGGAAAAAAGTGGTAATCCAAGTCTAGAAATCACAAATAAGTGTATATTCATATACACAGGGTTACCAGCTATTTATTGTGTATGTTTGGAATTTTTTGGCTTCAATTTGCTATTTTCCTTTATTTTTTATCATTTTCTTGATAAAAGTAAAAGAAAAATAAAAAAGCAGGTGAAACGAGATCAGAAAAAAGAAAAGAATATATGGTGATGATCCTAATGACAAGGGCAACCCATGGTAAAAATTGAGTACAATTTGGGAAAAGTTGCAGAAAGCCCGAAATGACAGAATTTTGGCAAAGTGGACAGATTTCTAAGAAAAAGGTCAAACGGAGTCCAAATTGAGAAATTTCAAATCCTAAAGTGCATTTCACGACGAGATAGGAGCACATGTCAAATTTGGTAACAAGTGATCCAGGAAGTCCAAAGTTAAGTATTTTTGACTTCACTTATAGGCTCATTTGCACTATTACCCACTTGGAGAGAGCAAAGAGCACACAGGAGCATCCAACCTTCTACAGCCTTCTACGACTGCTACGAGAGCTCAGAGGACACCAGACATGAGAGGTAGATTCGTTGCCATAAGCTTTTGATGCTTATCATTAACTTTTGTCGCGAAAACTGAGCAAAACCAAGAAACAAGAGCAGACGGGGAATGCGGTAGAATGCTAGGTAGTGGCACAACCGCCTAACCAAACCTTGCAAGAACTTATAGGTGGGTTACCCTAGTATACAAGATGGGTTTCTAACACTCAAAGCTCGAGAAAGAACGACTGGAAAAACCCTAGGTCAACAGAGCCTGCAAGAGGCAAACAGGAAAAAGTTGTCGAAATGACACAAAACTTCTCAGGAAGCTTAACAACATCGAGGGCAATGCAACCACGGAGTATCTCCAGGTTTAGACCACCAAAAGTGGGTCAAAACAATCGATTCGACGACAGACACACAAAGCGTCATTTTGGCATAACGGCTGAAATTGACGACCGAATGAAATGAAACTTCACAAGCAGCTTCAAGTAACTATTGATGACTTATGTTTGCAAGCAAAACCCAAAAGAAAGCTGATTCACTTACCGATGGTGAAAAAGACGCTTTCGGGCAACCAAAGGGAGAAAGATGGAGAACGGGGAGCCAAAGTCAAGTTCAACCAAATAGATGGCTTCACAACATATCCAATGAGCTGGAAATGCAACTCTCGAGAAGAAAAGTTGAAGAAATTCAACTCCAAGGCAAAAAGACGACTTCAGAGACTGAAATGCCTATAAGAGGGCTTTTTAGCTAAACTGATGACTTTTTAAGTTGAAAACTAGTTAGCAGGGCTTAGGGCACTAGCACAAAGCATTCTTTGCACAAAAGGACCAACATTTCAAGAAAAGACATCATACGTGTATGATGTTTCACAGCATGAATTTCACATCCATTTCAACATTTGAGTGCATAGCCTCATTCCACACATCCTATGAACCAAGTATCATGAGAATTGGAGTTAGAAAACCCAAGGAAAACCAAAAAGACGCAAAGTAGGCCATAAAATTGATTTTTGGTCCTAATTTTGTCAAAATAACTCCAAACTCATTGAAACTTTGTAGGATGGTTGTTAAACACATCTACAAGCTATCTGGAACCAAAAAGCACCATTTTGACACAAAACACATCATACGCGTATAATGTCTCACTATGTGATTTTGGCACCTCAGGGCTTCAACCACCAAACAGAAGTGATCTACATGCCATTTGAAGGTGAACCACCAAGTTTTATCCAATTTGGATCATAAAATCCAATTCCGTTTCAAAATTTTGCCAAGAGCCGGAACTGGACTAAATTGGCCAAAACTTGACCAAATGGGATCCAAACTCAAATCCAAGCATATGATAATCATGTATACACTATCAGCTACAAGCACAACCAATATGAAGTCATTTTGACACAAAAGACATCATACGCGTATGATGTCTCCAGCATGATTTTGAACCCATTTTGCATATTTTTTCACCTACCTTGCATCCTTAGGCCCTGAATAGCTCATGTTTCAATTTTCAAGTCATTTGGATAGTTAAAAGCTTCACTTCGGCTTTCAGTACTAAAAAGACGCTAACTTCTAAAATTGGAGTTACAGGATCCATGGATTCCACCAAGTCATCGGCAACGAAGAGAAAAAGACCGACAATCAAAGATGCTATTGTAGAAGCGGAACCCTTTGACATTCCAGCAGAAACCCTCAAGCCAACCAAAACTTGGGTGGAGGAAGCAGTATTGGAGAAAGAGGGAATAAAGATCTACCAGGGGACTTTCAGAGATCCTCAAGGGCAAGCGGTGGATGTACCAATGATCCCACAGGAATTGGTAGATTATAGCAGGTCAGGAGACATCAGCAGGTACCTGGAAAGGGCAGACTTGCATAGTTTCTTCGCCTCGAGACCATCAGGTGTGGATACAAGAAGAGTGTACGAGTTGGAAACATCCATTCAGAAGGATGGAAAAGCCACATTGACAGCCATGGATGGAGAGAAGGTAGAAGTACAGATCACTCTACAGCTAATTGCAGACGCATTGAAGCTGCACAACAAAGGGAGCTCGGTCAGGGAAAGAAGAGAGGCCATAGAGGTCTATGGGCCCAAGAAACAAAATGCGACCTATGGAGATATGGTGGACCCAAGAGCGGCAACCCTTTGCCGACTGTACAACCAATTTCTTCATGTTTGCAGTAAAAGACCGCAAAAGTATACAACACCACCCCATGCCATTGCGACCACCATCACATGGGCATTAAAGAGCAATATGCCAAAAGAGGTGAATTACGCTCAACACATCCACGAGCAAGTAATTGCCATGCACAACGAGAAGCCAAAATACATAGGAGGAGCGGAAATTCTGACAAGAATAGCTTATGAAGCTATTGGAGCTAGAGATCAATGGCCAAAGGCTCCCTCCCAGAATGAGTGGCTTAGAGAAGCCGACGAGGAGGAAGAACAGCCCGAAGTACTCAAGAGGGCATCCATAAGAGCACGCCGAAAACTAGAAGTAGTTTCAGAACCTGAAGAGGATGTGGACGATCCACTTAAGAAGAAAGTAAAGAAGAAGGTTTCTCCCAAGCAAACCAAAAGTCAGAAAGCGGCAAGGATGGAAAGATTAGTGGAGCAGTTTAGAGCGGAAAGAGCTCTAAAGGGTGACTTTGAAGAAAAGTGGGTGCCAGACCCCACTAAATTCAGAACTAGCTCAGCCAGGCCACATATTGATCAATACGATCAATATATTAAAGCTTATGAGGAGTCAGAGGCTATTTTGGAGCAGCAACCTGTCGAGCCATACACTGAAGAGGAGGTACAACAATTAAAAGCTGAGCTGAAAAAAGACGACAAGGGGAAAAGGAAAGTAGATGAGTCTACTAAGCCTCAAGAGAAAGATGGGCAAGCCGACAAGGGGAAAGCCAAGGAAGCTGAGGACAAACATCCCTCTATGACTGATGTACCAAGCCCGAAGAAGACGGAAAAAATTGTGGAAGAGACCACAGTAGAGGTGGACACAGATGTTTTGGAAAAGCCAGAAGCCGAGACCAAAGAAAAGAAGATAGATCCAGTTCAGCAAAAGAGAAATGATTATGAGGATCTGGTAGAGATAGGATACACCGAAGAAGAGGCCCTTGAGGCAGTTTATGGGATCACCCTACAAAAACAAGATGAACGGAGAGGGACGGAGAAAAAGACAAAGAGTAAAAAAGAAAGTGAAGACAAGCTCGACGAACCGAAAATACTAGAAGAGCCAAAGCCAGTGGAGGTGGTGGCGGAAAGAGCTTTAGAGTTGATAGATGATGATGAAAAAGACATGCACATGGTGCATGAACTGCTCAGCAAGATAAAAGAAAGGTCCAAGGCAAAGGAAGTAGAGATTGAGACAGTCAAACAAAGGGAAGCGGAGTTGCAGAGAAATTTAGAGAATGCTATGACTGAATCTGAAAGTCATAAAGCATCACTCTATGACGCGGAAAACGAGAGAGACGGCTTGATACTCCAACTAGCCGAGGCTTCAAGAGAAGTAACAAGTGCACAGGAAGCAAGGGAGCGGATAGAGGATGAGTTGGAGGTGGCTAAGGATGAGCTCATTGATCTAAGGGAAAGAGTCGAGCTCCAAGAAAGAAGAATCACTAGACTCAGGTCTACCCCTAGAGCTAGCAGAGCAGGAACCGAACAAGAGGGAGCTATCATACCAGTTTTGGAAGACCAGGTCCGAAGCTTACAAAGAGAGCTAAGATTAGAGCAAGTGCAAAGGTTGCACATTGCGGAGGGATCATTGGCCGCAGAGGAGAGGCTCACATTAGAAAATCAAACACTACGGACAGAGAATGAGGCCCTCCGCAAACAGCTCCAAGATCTACAAGAGCAACAAAGGAGAGAGACAGAGACACCACAAGAAGAATCAGGTGGAGCAACCATAGAGCTACCAGAAACTGGAGAGGCAACCACAATTGAAGATCCAGCCCCAGCTCAAGAGGTGGCCTCGACTTCAAGAATCTCTGAAGAAGAAGAACAAAGGCTCCATGACCAAATAGAAAAGGCAGCAGAGGAGAGTCCCAAGGCGGAAATGGAATGGGAGAGGAGACTCCTAATCTCCATTAGACTTTAGGGACTAGACACAAAAGTGCTCCATGAACAGTGGATGCAACCCAGCCTGCCTTTCCCTTTGATGAAATTTGAAGTGCTAAAGACGAAAAAGAGAATAGAGGAGGAGCAGTATGTCGCTCTTTACGAAGGCGACATCACAAAGGAGAAACAATCAAAGAATATAGTAGATTCACAACCTAGATGGAGGAAAGGTTGGCTGAACAAATACCCAGCCTACCTCATCTACTTGGTGGAGGCACCAAAGGAGATTCGGGAGGATGCAACCTTCTGCCCGGTGCCAAGAGTCAGAAATTGGAAAGAGCATGGCAGGATTGCAGAAAAGAAGCCAAATTGGCTTAATTATCCCAGGATGCCAGGCCCAAAGGCAAGAGAGAGAATAGGTAAAGCCTACATGGTGAAAACCCTAAAATCTCCTACAAGTGCAAATATAGTCGTTTCAGTCTCGAATGATCACACAAAGATAGAATTGGAGCCGAGCCAATGCCAAAGATCAAAAGGTTACTTAGGGATGCTCAAATATCACATGGATATCCAAGGAATGCCTGAAAAATGCACAAATCTAGAAAACCTCCTAAGACAGGGTATAAAGTGCCTGATAAGGTCAAAATCAGACAATGGAGTAGGCTGATGGTAGCAGAACATCATGGAAGCAGTGGGAGCTCTTAAACTAACTTCAACTAACTCCAGGATCCATCCAAAATTCATCAAGAAAACCCACTATGGTTAGACTTAGTAAAATATGGTCAAACAGTGAAAAATTGCTCTAATTTGTTCATTTTAAGTCCAAACTTGGAAATAAATCATCAGTGGGCTAGGCAGGCTTAAGGGTTCATGACCATCTAGTTTTCACAAAAAACAGGCCCAGAACACCGATCGCGATCGGTGTACCTCAGCTTCAGATTTTGACAAAAACCTATCAGATCCCTTGTATTCATCTTGTTCAAGTCACCAACCAAGTTTCAAGCCATTTGGATATCAAAAACTCATGAAAAGTCAGAGTCTAGTCCAAACCCCCTAGTCCAAACCCCACTTGTAACCCATAAATGGGACCTGTAAACTCAAAAGTGGTTCAAATGACACACAGAGTGGATCAAAATGACCCTCCAACTATCAACAACACACTCATGTGATCAAATCTAAATTTGGCCTCTGTACTACGATCGCGATCGGTGTACCTCAGACCCAGAACTCGCTCAGATTTTTATCAATCATAGCTCTAGTCTTCCTAGTCCCACTGGTGAAATATGAACAAGAATGGATGAAATTTGTTCAAGTTATGATCCGTTTTAACTTTTGAACTATTTTTTACTAAAAGTCTAAATGCGATTGATTGCGAAGGGAAAATCCTGACAGATTGTGATTCTCCTGACACAGAATGCCTCGCCAAAAGAAAGGAAGGCAGTGGACAGCAACACCATATGAAGTGGAGGAGCTCGCCACAAATGAAAAGGATCACATCTCGGATGAAATACTTGCTCAAATCCCTGCCCACATATTCATCTCGAAGTTTAAGGATGCGGATGGTGACTTGGTAAAGACAACTATCATGCCACGGGAGATATGGAATCTCCACCAAAGGCCGTAGGTAATAGAGGCAGTGCGAGGTGTACACTTGGAGCAATTTTTCAGATTACAGCCATGGGGAACAGATTACATGAGGGCCCACGAGCTCATGAGCTCGATACAATATGATGGGCAGGCAATGCTCACAGACAAGGATGGGTCGAAGGTGAAAGTAAAGATCACAAAGGAAATCATCAACGAAGCTTTACATTTCCTTCCAGGGCAACACGATTTGCTGGCGAAGACAAAGTCACTGGACAATGAGAAGGCATTCGTCAAAGCAAAGGGAAATAAATACAAATACAGTGACATGATTTACAGAGAGCTGGAATTGCCGATGAGATTGATATATCAGCATTTCAAAGTACAAAAGCCACCTCGCTACACCGAGCCAATCCTGCACATTGCCATAGTCATGGCTCTAGCGACGGTCGGCAGAAAATAGAACCATTCGCTGTGACTACGGTTCTTACATTCTGGACAATCTGATTGAAGAGAATTTGAAAAGCTCTACAAAAAACAAAAGCTACATGAGTGCAGGGCCGATGCTAACCAGAATAGCAGACCAGGATTTGGGAATGATCGAAGATTTGGCAGCTGTGCCAGCTCTCAAACGACCCTGATCTAGAAAGCCAAGCTGGTTGCTTATTCCGTAAGGACGACCCTTGGTGCGACATCATCGTGCTCAGCAAAGGCCACCAATAAAAGTTCGAGTGATGAAGAAAAAACGGAGACAGATGATGAAGGAAAGTCTCAAGATTCTAAAGACAAAGTGCCTTCAGAGTTTGAGGAAAGCGAGGAGGAAGACTCCACAAAGCCGCTAGAGAGAAAAAGAAGCGAGAGAAGCGCAATACCGCAGTAGGACATGCAAAAAGAATATGCGAACGCTCAAAAAAGAGTCGAGGAAAGACGAACCAAATTGCAGGTTGACAGACAGGCTCGAGCGGCTGAAACACAACAGGCACAAAAAAGAAGATTCGAAAGGGAAAGGCAAGAAAGGATAGAAAATGCAACTCGCCTACGGGCTAAGAAGCAAAGGTTAGAAGCAGAACAGAAGGCTGCGGAAGTGGACATTTCTTCGCAGTCCACTGAAGGAACGAAGGAGAAAGACGTGGCTGATGAGACAAATTAGGCGGAACAGCTTAAAAGGATCCAAAGAGACAGGAATCTGGAAGTGCGACGGGCGGCGGATGTCACCCGCCAAAGAATAATCAGGATTTTAAAGAAAAGAAAAGCGGAAGCATCGGCTTCGCAACAAGGAGAAGAGACTTCCAAGAAGAGACATGTACGAGAAGAATCAAGTCCGCCTCCTCCCTCGCCCAAATCACCTCCTCCCTCACCTAGAAAATCGCCTCCTCCATCACCAAAATCTCCTCCTCCTCCCCCTTCTCCATTGAACAAAAAACAACCAACTCCTCCCCCTTCAACCTCGCAAAAGAAAGTTATACCACCTACAGAATCCATCGGGTACCAAGAAGCCTGCCAGGTGGCTGGATTTGATTACAAGCAAACTCTACGGGAATTAGAACGGCAATTCCAGTGTCAGCATGTGGTGTTGAGTGAAAAGGAAAGGCAGGTACAGGAAGCCCAACAAAAGCAAGCATCAGGGCAAGAAGAGTTAGAGAGCCTGAGGACGCAACTAGAACACACAACAGAGGAAAGAGACCTTGAGCGACATCAAGCTCAATCTCTAATCAAAGACTTGGTGGACGTCAGGATAGACTTGACAACCAAACAGGAGTGCCAAGAGCTGACGGCAAAAGTCCAAAAAGCAACAGAGCAGCTTGCCTATGAGAGTGCAAGATTCGAAAGACTCAGCAGTTCCTACAGCACTGTTAAAGGCACTCTGATGACTTTAATGGCGAATCAGGAACCTGCTGGGGCATTGGTCTCCACATCTGACGATGCCACGGCAGTGAACACTATAGCAACGCTAAAAGCAGAGCTAGAGCAAGAGAAGCTTCAAAGACAGTTGCTCGTATTAGGGATGGTGGCCCAAACGGCGGCAAATGAGCTAAAGTTAAAAGAAATGAAGCAGCAACTAGCTCAAGCAAGCGCCGAACTACAGATTCAGAAGCAGATCGGTGACACGCTGCTAAAGGAAAAAGAAGATCTAGTTTTTCAACAGCAAATCAAAGCAGACAAAGCCCATACTCAACCACAACTGTTGCCTGGACAACAAGTGCCAAATTTGCCTGGAACATCACACCAAGGGCAACAGGAGCAGGAATTTGAAGGGCCCGATCTGGATATAAGAGATGAGCTCAATGAGAGCATTCAGGACATGCCAGAGGGGCCAGCCAAGGAGTACATGCTCTACAAAAAGAAGATACTGGAGTCAACAGCCCTGGCATACCTACAACCAGAAGAGCAAGTGGAAGGATTTGGCCATGAGTACCTCTCGTTTCCTCTGCTATGCCATGAGGCAATTTTGTGGAAAGAAAAGATGCGGCCAGCCTTGCCACGAAACAAAGAAGGGGGTTATGAAGGCATTGCACTCACAGTGGAAGAAGCTCAGATGCTTGTCGATGACCACCCCAAGTGGAGCCAGAAGTGGTTGGACAAAAGGCCACAGGATCTAACAAATTACCATAACGCTCCTCAACATATACAAATAGATCCTACATTCTGCCTAGTCCCTCGAAGACGCACTTGGAAAGATTTCACCACATGGAAGGGGTCAAGGCCGCACAAGTTGAATTACCCAGTTTTGACAGCGCAGCAACCCCCTACGGTGGCCTACATGGTCAGCACACTGAACTCAACAGTCACTTTGCTGTAGGATGTCCCCGATTTGGCGTGCCAGATGTTAGTAAAGATAGCCCGGATGATCGTCACCTGCATCCAGGTGTTTAAAGACACTGAAGGCGACGATCATCCGTGGAATCTGTTCTTGGAAGGACACAGAGGCATCTGCTGGAATCTACAGGATTCACCGCCACGGCACATCTTGATGGCCATGTACTCAAGGCTAATGTACCTGCCCTCACATTACTTGCAGACATTTGAAGAGGCCTTCGTCACAGGATTCTTCGAAATGGATTCAAGGATTTTCCATCCTATGGTGAAGGACCTCAAGGCAAGGTACGTAGCATACCAACACACCTTATCGGAAAATCCATACAGATAGCATCAAGAAGCCCTCGAATCCGTCCTGTGAACAAGAAGTTTTTCAGCGACACTCGCTTCATTAGAGCCACATCAACGGCCAAAGCACTGAACATGCACGAGGGCGTGCAAGGATAAGGAAGGGGGGAGTGTTTGGCGGGGACGAAGCAACCAGCGGCCGTGGCCAGAGGATCATATTTCTCTGAGAAACCATTGTAAAATTATTTTGTAAAGAAGCATCTCCAAGCCACCCAGGAAATTGTCAAAGAATGTATGATTATTCTTATGGGAGCAATTGTATATTAGAGAGCCACTTAGAGGTGGGAGCTTGTGGCCGGACAAGCCATTTTGTAAAGACCTAATCTATAAAGGTCAATTTTTGTAAGTTTGAGGACAATCTTTTTAATGGAGAACCGAGAAGACAGCGCACGTTTGAAAGCTCCTTCTTGTTCAAACTTGTAATCTTCGCCATTGCAGCTAGGGTAATCAAAATTCAGATTTGCTTATTGCATTGTGTTCCTCTCCTCTTGCTCTTTCATTCAAGTGTAATCATTCAAGATTCGGTGTAGGTTTTCAACTACAAGTTTGAGGCCTTAAATCGCTATTTTGAGTGTCTATATGCGTGTTTTATGTTGTTTTGACCATAGGAGAGGCTTTAGGGACCCTAAAACGACCCATTAGGATCACTATAAACACTATAAAAAAGAGATGAGGATTATTTTGATCGAGTTCATGAGATGCACTTTATTGTGAGCATTTTTAACCTAATGATGTACGAAGTCTACATGCTTACCTTGCAGTAGCCATTGTGAATTTGATAGCAAGATTTGGATGTTACTTTGGAGGATCCCATATGGATGTGTGTATAGGGGTTATTCTGTCATCACCTATCACATCTTAAGAAGAGATAGACCTAAGACTATAATGTTAATCCTAGGAAGCAAGTGACTTGACTAGGGCATGGAAGCATGCCAAGAGGTTGTCAATCTCTTGTCTAAACACAATACACTCTTATATAACTATCTATGTGTGCTCTAACCACGGAAAACCTGATCCTTCCCTCAATGATCCATTCATGCATCAACACGCAAAACCAATAGCAAATCAACACCAAACTTAGTAGGCACTATCCTTGTAAGGTCAAAAGCACTTTTGGACCATCAATATGCACTCTAAAAAAGAAAAGCAATTTTTGACAAGTACAAATTTCAAATCACCAAATCTAGGGTTTTAACGCACTTAACACATGCTCCTAAGTACCAAGACTATGACTCAACAATCGAATATGCAAAATGACACTCAGAATGAAAGAAATACCACTTGGAAGGTCATGTTAATTGATGCTCGGATCTTGCGATACGCTTGCAATATTGATATCCACGTGTAGATCTCCTCAAGGCTAACATGACGGTGCTCTCAAAATTCCAATATGATGATCGTGTGGTGCAGTGTGACGAGATGAAGGCACAGTAGCAAGAGGTGACACACGACGTACGAAGAAACCTTATATGCTTACTTCTGATTATAAAAAATGACTGTTCAGAATATTACAAAAATTCCTTTTATACCGTGGATTAGGGTCTCATATGTACATGGGCTATACCTGCTTCAAAAATAAGTGGCCTAGCTTGACACATTGTCTAACTTATGCTACAATTTGGAATCTTATATTCCCAAATTTTGCATAAATAAAAAGTGAACAAAGATCTAATGGTTTTTTGGCGAAAAAATAACATTCAAATTTTTGTTACAAAGGTTCAAAAGCCTCTTAAGCATCTTCTTTTCTAGAGAAGGCATCTGTTGTTGGAATTTTCCAACAATGTGTGTTGTGGTCGATTTTGGATGCTTAATTTGGAGGAGCTTAGTGATTGATGCCTCTAGTCTAGGTACTCAAAAGGGTTGGCCACACTAAATTGTAGATGTGACTAGTGGAACTACTCGAAAGGGTTTCACTCTTGTTGCACCAAGGCATACTCAAAGGCATAGAGTATGAGGAATTTCCTTTAGTTTTCAAGATAGGGATCAAAGATGGATTGTAGGTAGGCTCCAGAGCTGATGATGCAACGTTTAGAGTTGTACATTTTTCTTTATTTAAAAAATTAGACTATTCACGTCCCGACTGAGATAAAATTCCCTTCTCTTTAGGCAAACTGTCAAAGGTTTGTTGAATAGTTTGAGAAAAAATCTTCATCTAGAGGTGGCATCAATGCAATGTCTAATGTTGTAGTTCTTTTTTTGTACATTTTAGTGGCATGGGTTGAGAGAAAATTGCCCTAGCAATGCTGCGTCGACACAGCCACCAAGAGTCTACTTGTCTTTCTAAGTTGGACAAGTTCTATCTTCCAAAACATTGCCAAAAGATTGTCCTAAGATTTTCCCTTGTGCTACTACATTGACATAGCCTCCATATCAACATGTATTGCCCTCTAACTATGTGGCATTTACTTGATGCTTTATATTTTTTTGTCTTGCATTCTAACTTTTGCATTTATTAACACCTTGATGATTTTATTGAAGTGTTATTATGGAATGCATGCTAGGGAAACATGATGAATCTGCTAAAGGGATGTTATAACTATTGATAACAATTATTGCTATTGTAAGAGAACAGCATTAGATAGACTTGGGTGCTCATTTTGGAGCAAAGGTATTATGGGGTTTCACATTTGTATTGCACATTGGTGGAGTTGATGGGGCTTCTTGCTCTTGCCTTATAGTATGCCAATCTTAACACACTAATTTCAGCTTAGCTACAATAGCACACACTTTATTCTCTATCTCAATAGCACAACACATCTAAATCTATCCATGATGAGCCATCCTCTTTCTCTACAACAGTAACAAGTCTTGCCCCAATATGAGGATGCACCTTGAATTCATCTCACAATCCCCACAGGTCGTTTGAATTTTCCAAGCAATGTCAAACGTTCTTTTAAAGGTCAATTACACAAACCAATCCCTACTTAACTTCATATCAGCCATTATTGCCAATTCTTATAGAAGAGATTCAAAGATTCATCCCAAAAAATTTGCTAGATTACCGATAGAGGATGTCCTTACATGGCTTGACACTTTGACAATATGGTGAGTTACCGTCAGTGGACCAAAGACGATAAAGCCATGGAAGCAAGGACTCTACTAAAAGGTGTAGCAACCACATGGTTCCTCCAATAGCCACACAAAATAAAAGGTGATTGGTCTATCTTGAAAGCATTATTAGACATTATTGGGATCTACATGCCTCTAAAGGGTGCCACACTCAACTTGTGACATTACTGGGGGATCTACATCCCTCTCAAGGGTGCCACACTCAACTTGTGGCTATTGCTTGGGTGGAGAGTTGGTGCCTACTTTCATCCTTCACATAGTCCAATGTGTTGTAGTTCTTCACCAAGATTCCAATGTGTTGTAGTTCTTCACCAAGATTCCTATGGCTATTACGAGAGTGATGGGGTTTGTTCAGAAGTAAAATTTGTGAATTGTCATACTTTTCTGAGATCAAGAACTCTTGTTGTACATCTCTTACATGTATTTTTTCATTCATGCAATTCAATACTCCACAATTATTAATGGTTCCAAAGACAAGGGATGCAGCCACCTATGCATGCCATTGAAAGTACACTATTCTTTTAAAGTTTGTCTATCCATCCTTTGGACAATGTTGCTTGGCATTACTTATCTAAAATGTTCTTGGCTCTTAGGCCTATGGGAGATCCATGGCTCAGTGACCTTGAGATCCTAGTCATAGCTTTCTTACATGATTCCTTGAGTTAATGTATTCTAACATTGGAATATACCTTTAGTTGGGATGTGGTGCTACATCCAGACTCAAAGCATGTATGCTTACATGCCATGTGTGCCCCTCTTGATGATTGAGTATGTACGTCTCTTGCTTCTAGCTAGGAAGAAAAACAGTTGGGATGAGCATTTGGGTGTAGCTTTTGATGATTTCATTGACATCAATGCTTCTAGGAAACCCTTTCATGATTAGTCACACAGGGCTAGATTATCTTTTGTGATGGTTCTTTCACATGAAAAATCCATCATGGACTATGCGCCTTGGATATATATTTTGGTGGTAATGGCGAGTCTTTAAACATTATATGGATCTTGATTTGATTTCTTTTTTGGGATTTTGCTTGGATATGTTAGTTTTGAGATATAAGATGCATTGTTTGCATCAACTCTTGAGTAATATGTTTCCATTTGCAAAATATTTTGAGTGCAACTTATTTTAAAAACATCATTAGACACTCAAGTTTGATCAATATTTGGTGAATAAAAACAATGATTGGTCTAATAGCTTTCAAAGAAATTTTTTTATGGTTTATGAAAAAAACATGTAAACATTTTGGCACTAAGAGCACTATGAGTATTTGTGTAAACATAAAATTTGATAGGTTTGCTCAAGATTTTAAATCGCTTAGAATATCTTGCTTAATGTTTTGTATAAATCTAGTTTCACTTGTTATGGAACTTATTTTAGTGTTTTTTGAGGCATCAATGTCTTCCAATATCTCGCCATAAGCTTTACAAAACTGTCCACATGATATAAAAACATTTAGTCACTCCTTCTAGAGATATAAGACCCTTTAAGTGAAGATCCTTTTTTGAGTGTTTCATTTTCTAGGCCTTCAATGAATAGCACTACTAGTCTATCTTGTTGTGGTTACCTCTCATAGTGCACATCTCTCAAGATATTGTTAGAATTTCAATGAGTCTTTCTTCACCTTCTCATTATCCTTTGGTTTGAAAGCATATATCTACAATATTATGCTTTATTACTCACTTCAAAAATTCTTCTACAAAATCCATTAGGAGATTCTCTATCATGACAAAAGATTCTCAATCCAATGATTGGAACCAAGTCAAAGATGTCTCTTCCAAGGTTAAGTCGAATCCCTTCTACTAAGCATGGAAATCATGCACTATCTCTGCTCTCAATACTTGCTTAAAAAGTGATACATGTGCATGAGGATATCTTGATCCACCATATTTTTTGTTCATGCATTTTGTTAGTTGAGATGGTCTCATTGGTTTGTGGTTTGCCATATATCTTATCATTTTTGGCTCTTTTGCAAAGACTTCTCGCCTTACTTCCTGTTGTCTTGGAGGAAATCTTGGGGGAATTCTATTTGATATAAGCTCTCGCATTGTTTTTGAAAATCTATCTCCAAATTTTGGTCTTTTTGACACCATTACAGTAGTATAGCCACTTGTTTGGCTTAATGGATTAGGAATTACACTCCCTTGAATAATATCCCTCATTGTTTGAGATCCTGTTGATCCCATGGCTCCAATTGTTGAAACATGTGTATATCCTTGAGACTCATAAAGTCCCATTCTTCCCACAATTCATGTCTCAAATATTTGTGCATTAGTTTCAAATATCTTTGGTGTGCACACACTTGGCTAAATGTAGTGAGTAGAGATCGGAGTAACCATATAAGTATATTTTTCCAACTCAATTGGATTGCCAAGTTTGTACTCTCATCCATACTTATCTACCTTTAAAACTTGCACTCCTTGGGCATCTATATACATGAAAACATATAGGTTTTTGTGGTCTTTCAACTCTCTAGAATTGGGTTCTACACACTTATAGAAGTTATGTTGGTCCCCATTTACGAATCGGGTTTGTACTCCCATCCATATTATCTACCATCAAAACTTGCACTCCTTGGGAATCTATATACATGAACACATAGAGATTTTTATGGTCTTTCAAATCTCTAGGAGAATCAATTCCACACACTTATCGAAGTTATGTTGGTTATGTACAAGCCCATACATGCATCATCCGTCAAGACTCTCATTGTTTTGCTTATCCTGATGAATCTCACATTAGGTTGATTCATTAGAGGATGTTCCTCCTCTGGTTCCACATGAAGTTTTTCTCTTATACCCATCATTCCCCACTTATCAACTACTTTGTGTCCTCTAAAATTGTGCATTGAAAGATGTTGAAAGTTTTGTTGTCGTTTGCATAAGTAGTATATCTTTGAGTTGAATCAAGAACCTTGGTGGTGGATGATTTGACATGTTTGAAGCTCACTCAATACTCTCAAGATAGTCCTTGAATAGCTCACCTTGGATTAGTGCAAACAATCCCTTTTTGCCCCTTGTCAAGTCTCTACAAATTTAGGTTTTAGTGACTCTCGGGTCTTAGGACACCTACTTTAGACACACTAAAAGTTTGGAATTGGGAATCCTATCTAAAAAAGGCTTTAAAACCAAACCTAGTTCTGGGTGTGTTTGATTGGTCACAAGCTTTTATCCTAGATATACTTCACTCAGTTTGGAGTTGCGTATCACTCAAAATAGTTTCAGGACAAAGAAACAAGAACTTGTTTTGCTTGTAGCTTGGTATTCATTGGGTATTTTTGGCCCAAACTTTAAATATAGGTTTTAATCAATGATGTTGAAAGGCTTATTAAGTTAGATACCTCCACTATGAAGGATGTCATAAATCGTGATCCAATGTTCTTCAAATATGAGGAATTTGACTACACAAATTTATCTACATTGATGAGCTATATCCCCTTGGCAAGTTTTTGTTCAATTTGCGTATCTTTTGCTTTGCCTAAAATGCCAATGTTCTATCTCAGGTTGTTTGATTCTAGACCTCAGCTTCAATGACACACTTTTATTGAGCCAAATCCAAATTTGAAGGCACCAATGGATTTCTTATGACTAGGCCTACCTGTGGTATCAACCTTGACACTATTTGGTGAAATTATTGGATCTTAATCCAATTTTGCTAAGCTTTTTTCATGACCTCCTTTTGTGTGTGGACACTAATTGTACTACCAATTTCTCAATTTGCTAGGAAACATGGATTGCAATCCATGTTCCTCCTCATCAAGATTTGAAATTTGGTCACATGTTTACTCTTTCTATTTTTAGGTGATTCGTGCTGTTATTTTCTAATTTGACTCTCTATGAGTGGATCAAAACCAGTGATCGTGGTCTGCCAAGCGGTTCTCAGTTTCCTGTTTAGTTTTGGTCCTTTCCTACAACCTTTTGGCCTTCCTTTGATGATCAAACCCCCTATCTATGCTTCTCTATGCTAGCACTGTGCAGTAGTTATCTTTCTGGGACAAAATTGCTCCAAGGTACATGGATTATGATCCATGTCCTACAAGATTTGGTTTCCAGATTTTGGCAAGTGACTATCCACTATATGTAGACACTAGTGAGATAGGTCTTTTATCAACATAGTATGAAAAATGGATCACGATCCATGTTCCTTAACATCTGCTCTTGATCTCTGAACAGCTTCTCACACTCTATGTCTACTAGCTATATCTGAAATCTTTTCCAATTTGGAATTTCTTTTGATGGGTCAAATCTCAATTCTTTGGTCTGTAGTATGGTTTTTGTTAATCTATCTATTTTTGGATATTTTTTCTTGATTTTCAAGGCTTCTTTGATGACTAAGCCCTCTAGGTAGGTTTATCCCTGTCGTCTCTTTGTAGTGGTCATCTTTTTGGCCAAAAACACGATTGCGATCCAATTTTGGCATGATCTGGCTTCAAGATTTGTACCACCTATAGAGGAGATCATTTGTACGTAATTCCCAAAAACATTTTTTGATTTGGACACCAAAAACTTAAAATTTCCTTGTGTGTTGGTCTGATGAGTCTATCTTTAAGGATCTTCTTAGTTTCTTGGTTTTGGTGTGGTCTCAAGGTCCTTTTTGCACCCAAATTTTTTAACTAGTGTTTGCATGTGATGAGGATTGAGGATCTATAAAAATTTCAAAGTTTCTACTATGAGGTACATGGATCATGATCCATCATTTTTGATAGAATTGAGGATCTATAAAAATTTCAAAGTTTTTACTTTGAGGTACATGGACCATGGTCCATCTTTTTGAAAGAATGCAACCAAACTTATTAGACATGTTCCTCAAGGTATATGGAAGCTAAACTCTTGATTTTTTTTTTTTGATGTGGTTTTAGTTTGCTTGGTTTTCCAACACTTCTTCAAAATTTTAGAGTTTA
Organism: Adiantum capillus-veneris; assembly: GCF_014529385.1. NCBI lineage: Eukaryota > Viridiplantae > Streptophyta > Polypodiopsida > Polypodiales > Pteridaceae > Adiantum > Adiantum capillus-veneris. The sequence continues at coordinate 54,476,739 of NC_140959.1, read as the reverse complement.
TGGTCTTTTTACCCAAATTATGATTTTGGCCAATTTTTCTCTAACTTTTGTAGCTCATATTGGTGGTATTTTGTCTACTTAACCTACTCCTATGAACTTGAAATGATAGAATGCTATAAAATGAACAAAACTTGAAAAAAAGACAGATAATGGTGGTGGAATGCACAACTTCAAAAGCAATGAGAAAATTGGTGGACTAAAATTCTTTCGTTTACCTTCAATCATAAATACTCTTTGCTACCAAATGATAGATCTAGCAAGTCCTAGAATCCTAGGCCCTATCAAGAAACAAAACCTCATTTTGTTGCTATGCTGCTAGTGAAAATGGGATGGGTAATGAAAAAAAAGTATGGCTACAAGATCACTTGACTATCAAAAGATCGAATCCCTGGCAAATTGCCATGATGGACGTCTATAACATAGCTATTTGGCACTAACATACACAATGTCAATACTTAGGGAAGCAATTTGGATGGAGTGAACCTATGTAGGAAGATACACAAGACTAACCACGAGCCAACAATCAACAATCAATCTCATGGAGCATACGGTCAATCCTCATGACAATGAATCACTTAATGATTTCTCAACTAAATGAGCTCGTAACCCTGCAAAACTCTAAAAAACTATAGGCAAGGACTATTATAACAAAAATCAACCCCGAAAACTTAATTTTATAAGGTACACAAATTGTGATCCATTATTTGTTGCCAAGTCACCAAAACAAGAACACAAATAGTCTAACAACACCTCCTAAGGCCTAGGAATAGTCTCTTATCAAAAGATTAGTATTGACACCTGACAATATCACTGAAACAATAGATTAAGGCTCACATATCATAGAGAAAACCTTCATCAAACCAACAATGAATACTCCCTTATCTTACCTATTGCTTCTAAAAAATGATCTCTAGGCTCAGTTCCCATGGGCAATATACATTACATTAAAAGTAAGTGAGATAAATCCACTTACATCATAATCTATGAGCTTTGTCCATATTCACAATCTGTAGAATCATAATAAAATTACAAATGAGGTCTTTAGCGAAAAATTGGCTAGGAGGGTTATCCATAGTCAAAATCTCCAAACACAAACTCATCCCAGGCATCCCAATGAAAATCTTGCTCATTCTACAAAAGGAATTCCTTGTGCAGCAGTGCAGTTTCAAAATATGACCAAGTGGTTGACTTATGAGGCTCCTTTAGACTCATCCACCAATTGTAGGCATTGCCCTTCAGAGATGAACTCATCCACCCCTTTTTCTTCTTTGAGTGTCTGTCTGAGCCTATGGATATCACTCCAATTTTAGAGAAAGGTATTCCAAAAATCCTTATTTTGCTCACACTCTTCCCCCTTGTACATTGGCAGTGTCATGTTCTTAAGATTATTGCTAGCATCTAGGAAAGAAGCGAGAATCACACCATCAGATAGTGTATCAACATCAAGTGTTGGGGAATTCCTTGAAGCCCAAGCCCTTTAATGGAAACTCTTGAACCCCCTTGCCCTTGCTCACTAACAAGTAGAATCCTAACACCTTGTGCACCATATTTGTCATTAACGGATTCAATAATGTAGTTAGTGCCATGACATTAACATTTAGTAATGCAAAAGTATTCTCTAAGGTGGTTTGATTAGTGAAAAAGAGATTGATATCATGCAAAAGTATTCTCTAAGGTGGTTTGATTAGTGAAAAAGAGATTGATATCATGCTCATCAACCAACGCATGAGCAATAGCTAGTTGTGGTTCCCCATTGGTATGCCTCATAGACACATCAAGAGGATCTTGTGCCAGTTGGCGATCAAGGGAATGATGCTCAAAATCAAATGAATCCCCTATTGGAAGATATTAGACCTGTAAATTGCTAGAAAAAGTGGACTTACCTTAATCTAACAGTTTGTGTCCTTGACAAAGTGTTGTACATAATTTTGTTGGAGCATCATAGAAGCCTTCTTGCTTGGATTTTGATGCTCACTATAGTTGCATGACTTGCATGCAATGTCATAGATGCGGTAATAGCAAATCGACCCCTTGACACAAGTCAAAATGTTGTTTGAAACTATAGAATCTATGTGTATGTCCAATTGTTTTGTGAAAAGCTTGATTTGATCATAGACAAGTAGAATTTATCACCTTGGTTGAATTTGGTGCATAGGTGCAACCGGAATTTAATTAGTGAAATCCACTTGCCTTGGTGTGACTTCATAATTTTTCTAGCTTGTGTTCTTGGCCATAATCGATGCACATCATTCTTAGTCCAGTCATCTCGGATGCCAATCCACAATCCTTTCTAGAATTGGAAAATCTAAAGCGGATTTGGAACCAAAAAATTTGGAGATTTTTAAATTGTTGTGTTTTTTGTAGGTTATAGAAGCTTGTGTGCTTAATTTCTTGATCAATGCTTCAAAGTCTGCAAGCTTGGATACCTTCCAAAGCCCGCAAGTAAAATCACCCTTGTCGGACGTATTTTCATGTGGGAGGGATCGCAAATGAACTCAACACCCTTGATTCCAAGGCAATATTAAAAAGAACTCAACATGTCGACCTCTACACAGTGATGGAAAATGCGTGCGCGCACGCATGCGTGTGTGTGTGTGTGTGTGTGTGTGAGAGAGAGAGAGAGAGAGAGAGAGAGAGAGAGAGAGAGAGAGAGAGAGAGAGAGAGAGAGAGAGAGAGAGAGAGAGAGAGAGAGAGAGAGAGAGAGAGAGAGAGAGAGAGAGAGAGAGAGAGAGAGAGAGAGAGAGAGAGAGAGAGAGAGAGCACCCTCTATTGGCTTCGTCCCATAGAGCTGCAAGGATGCCAATTTCTCCCTTCCTCTTGTGACCTCAACAAACCCACTTGCTTGTAATTTCATGTTGGTCAAATTGAGCATGTGTATGCTAGGTCTCCTACCCATAGGTCCTCTTGGCCTCCTTAATCACATACCTTTGCATGTATGCAAAATATTTCCCATTTTGCCAAAAAACCACGCCTTCTTCTCTCCCGAGACTGTCTTGGCTCCGATGCCAATGAGAGGGCAGAGGGAATGGTCTATGATTCACCACCCAACATTCCCTTATATAGTTGGAGCCATCTATATAAGGCCCCTTTCCCAAGCCACTGGGCTCATAGCCCTTGCTTAGATTCTTTTCCTCACATTGGTGCTTGGGATGATCAATAGGTAAGTGTTCTTTTGTGCTACACTTAAGTTGGTTTTATGCATTTAAGATCATATATATTTAATGGTTATTGCCTTCATCGATATCTATACTAATAGATAAAGGGGGAGGGAATTCCGGTTCCCCCCCTCCCACGCGTCAGCTTCTCCTTCAACCGGCGGGTGTGGCCTGCAGCGCTTGGGAACACAGTGACGCACAGAGAGAGAGAGAGAGAGAGAGAGAGAGAGAGAGAGAGAGAGAGAGAGAGAGAGAGAGAGAGAGAGAGAGAGAGAGAGAGAGAGAGAGAGAGAGAGAGAGAGAGAGAGGTGATGAAGCCGCCAACTATACTAGTTCTAATAGAGTGGAGTAGGTTCACTTACCATAGTCTATCACCCATGACATTTTCATGATGCAACAACTAGGATTTACAGATCCTTAGTCCTTATTAGATAAGTTTGAGGACTCTTGTAGGGCCACAACAAAAAAGGTACTTTGAAGCTCTACCATGAATCAATAGAGGAGGCTTAGACTACCAATGTTTTTGATGACATAAAATTTTGTGGACAGTGAGCTTTACACTAGCTATTATTGCATGTGGATGTGTATACATTGTGTCTAGAATTTTTTTTATAAATTCTTCTTGAACGCATGTGCCATAATGTTTGGAAAGTGGATCCCCTGGTGGTTCTTAGACACTACCCCGATGGAGAGTTTCTTGAAATTGATGGAGCATTTCTCAAAACCAAAGCTGAGGTATACCATGGTAAGTTCCCTTATAGAATTTCTCTAAAAAAATGGGCTTATGCTTTTGGCTGAGTGATATATTAACAATGATCTTTTTTGTAGCACATAAGAGGAAGGGCAAAAGGAATGGGAAAAATTTGAGTGTAACACTCAACTAGCATGAAGATGCCCTCTCCCCAATCACCAACATCTTCATGCTAGTTGAGTGTAGCACTCAACTAGCATGAAGATGCCCTCTCCCCAATCACCAACAAAGGAAAACCAAACCCAAAAAGAAAAAGGAAACTAACAAGAAAAAAGAAGAGGGAAAGAGTGGTTATCAACCAAAGAATCGAAGGAGTCATTAGAAAAGGAGCAGTACGAGAAATAAGAGTATTAGGATGGGGGATAATCCTCTGAACAAGGTATCTCTGGAACACAGTTTCCACGGGGTCGAGCCCCTCCAAGGATCTGAGGTCCATGGGATCGAGGTGTAGTCCGTCGAGGAACATCACACAAAGTAAGTCTAGCCATCATCAATCCAAGCATCGTACCATGGCATGCGATGGTATGATGGGCGGGGAACCATTTGGTAAGCTATTCCAATTGGTGATAAGGCATGCTTTGCTAATTTGTGACTTCTCTAACACTTGTGTTTTTTTGTGAAATGAAACTTCTATGCACGTGGATGCATACATGGTTCCATGCAGAGCTGCTAGAGTAGTTCCTTTGTACCTTACTATATAGGCCAATATCAAACATCTATGCTACGTGCTCAAGGGTGAGCACACTTGAGTAAGTATTAGTCTATATAGCTTTGATGTCTAGAATTAGTGTGTGGTGCTCATTATACCAAGTTCATGTGTGCAATTAATCTAGGTGGACTTATCGATGCATTGCAAAAATAGGCCTAGCTTAGGTGGCATACCATTCTCTACAAATCTTGTGGAGATGTGTGTTCACCTTGGCAAATTTTTTTCTCTTACCTATTTCTGTGGACCATCTACATGCTATCATACAAAAGTCTTGGGCATGGCACTTTTGACATCTCCATACAATTTGAATGTGCATGCCGCCCTAGCCGCACTATGCTACTATCATCGATTTCATTGATTTAGAAAGTATTCACTCTTAGTTGTGTTCTTGGCAATGTGCCTTTCATTATGGACTCATGATGTGGCTTTCTTTTGGGTAGGTAATGACACTAGTGCTTGCCATGTTTGTGCACAATTTTGGTGGGTCTCAGCAAGTTCCTTTCTACAATCGTGGAGTCAAAGAGATTGCTATAGATGGGGAGGGCTTCGATGTTGATAACTACATGCTTTGAGATCCACTTTGAGAGTCTCCATGGACACTTGACAATAGTTGAGTAGCAGATGTATAGAAGAGCAAGTTCCTTGCTCAGTAAGTTTGCTGGCAGCCAAATTACAAATATCTTGGGCATCCACATTACAACATGCATGTTTTCTTTGTGTGGGTGGCTTCTTGGGACATACACGTAAGTGAGTGATGTTGATGGAACTTAAGGATATTACACTCTCACTTGTTCTTATTTACCTATTGAGAGCTTTTTTTTTTTGGGGTTAAAACTCACAAATTGTGAGTGAAGAATATATTGAAACAAATTTTTTTACAAAATAAGCCATCCTCCAACTGAGCAATGGCATCCAAACTCATCACGATAGTATTCAGGCTACCATGCGAGCCGCTCGAGCATAGTAACAAGCATCATCACACCAAGCTATCAAGGGAAAACCATACACTGCTGGCTGACTAGGGAGACACCCTCGTAGGGAAAGAAAACATACATCTTGAGTAGGGCCACCGGGGCTCCATCCATTGCCACTAGAAAGGATCCCACCCAAGCAGGACCACCAACACAACACCAAGAGCCCAGTGCAGAACGGGGGGAGTCTAACATTCCATCACCGGTTTCAAAAGAGCCATCACCAAAAATGAGCTTCAACCACGAGTTGCAACCGCTCACCGACACCGACATCAAAGGTTTCATGCTTTAAGGGGAGCTAAGCCCCGTTCAGCGAGCCATGATCACTGCCACATATTTGCTAGCGGCTACCACACACCACCAAATCCTCAATCAAAACCCACAAAGGCATAAAGTTCTGGCCTTCTTTTCCACCCCAAGGGGGGCGGTGGGAGGAATGACCTCTCCTACTTCGAGGGCCACCCTGCTGTGCGCAATCAAAAGAGAAGGCAACCGATTACTTCTCCCCGAGATAGAACCCTACCCTTGTGACATAGCCTCGAGTTGGCTGCTTCCTCACTTGTTCTTATTTGCCTCTTGATAGCTCTAAATTCTTATTAGCATGATTAAATTAGAATTTAGAGCTTGTGTGCCCAAGATAAGAATTTAGCTTCCTCACTTGTTCTTATTTGCCTCTTGATAGCTCTAAATTCTTATTTATTCATGCTTGATTAACTCTAGAGTTTGTGTGCCCAAACCTTCTTGTTCCCCTATATTCTATCTCACCCTCCCTCCATCTCACTCTCACTTCTCTTCTTTTTTGAGGGGAAAAAGAACGGCACAAGGAGAGAAGCACATGGTTGACAAATTTCAAAGTGAACAGAGAGCAATTCCCTACTGCCGCCATAGAAGGTCGCCATAGGTGAGTTGAGAGGTTGATATTTTGGTTGTGGTGGGGCCCAAAATTAAAAGGTATTCCTAATGGATTCAAAAAAATTAAAAGGTATTCATAATTCAAAGATTCTCTCAATAACAACAAAAACGATGCGCTAGTCTATAGCACAATGGGCAATGATGAAGCACATAAATTTGCAAAATTATTAGTTGGACGTGAGAAGGATGGATACAACTCTGTGTGTGTATGGGTGTGTGTGTGTGAGAGAGAGAGAGGGAGAGAGAGCAAGGACACTTTAAAGAGAAGAAAATGCTAAAGAAACACAAATATACAATGTGACTTGGACAACCTCTTTATATGGACACAAAAGGTCTTTTGACTTTCCATCTCCATATGTCTTTTGACTTTCCACCTTCATCTGTCTTTTCATTTCCTAAACTCACCCTTCACTTACGCACTCAAGATGTTTTGAAAGAATTTTTAGTTTTTCGTGATTGGGGAGACCTAATGGATGTAAGCTAAAATCATTTTCAAAATTTATCACGCAGGTGCTAGGAAAGCAACCTACAGGCCTACACTATATAGTTGGGCATCGAGAAGTGCTTAGCATTGTCCACCGACAAGTGTTCACCTTATGGGGCATCCTTTGGCTGAATGTCGAAGCATGGTCCGAGGCATGGTTATGCTTCCACCTTATCACTTTGTCCCTTTGCAAAAAAGGTCTTCTTTAACTTCTTAAATTCCACTTTTTCACTTCTTTATTTTGAAGCGTTGACCCATCTAAAAAACTAGTCTTGCGTGGGCATTGCTATAGAACATCCATAGAATCTAATTGTGTTTCTCATTGGGAGTAATAATCAAGTCAAGATCGGCTACCCACAAAGTCAACATCCAAGAAGAGGTCCTTGATTAGAGTGATCCTTGGCAATCGTGGTGTGTACGTTGCACTGTCTCCTGGCATGAGCTTCTGATAGATTTTGGGGTGCAGTTGGTTACTTGGTTAGTTGGTTGTGATTGTTGTCACGTTGGCTTTTGTTGTGAAACACAAGCAGATGAGTAGAACCAAATGATAGGAAATAAAATAGCTCAATTTGGGACTTGATGAGCATTGGGAAGAAGGAAGTTGTGTCCCATAGAGCTCACTTTACAACAGAGGGCTATAAAGGGGGTAGTTGAATCGAGGAAAGGGTTGTAGCTTAATCACTCTGCTTAAACCCTAGTCCTAACCTACTTTTGTTTGCAGATTGCCATTCAGTCTAATAATATTGGCCATTTAGTCTCTAGATCATAGAGCCATCTTTTGAGACACCCATCGTATTCTCAATCAAGTGTAGTCATTTTTTCCTTATTTCTCGTAAAACACGAGAGAGAGAGAGAGAGAGAGAGAGAGAGAGAGAGAGAGAGAGAGAGAGAGAGAGAGAGAGAGAGAGAGAGAGAGAGAGAGAGAGAGAGAGAGAGAGAGAGAGAGAGAGAGAGTTACGTGTCATCATAGTCAGAGGGAGCAAGGAGTCTTGGCTATCAATGAGTGCAAAACATATATGAGGAGGAAAATGTTAGGATAAAGGGTTGTCCTCGTGCTACAGAACGGTTATGTAGAGGACAACGTTGGGTTGAAATATATAAGATGCATTGCCGAACCAAACAAGGATATACATAGATTCACATCAACCACCTAAGAATAAACATGTACATAGTGCATCGAGTACTATAGTGCATAGGTTGAATTTCCAAACTGTAAGAAAAGAAGTACATACGGTCTATTTGATGTAACAGTTAATGGGTAATTACTTATGTGTAGCGGAAATTACATAGACATAGTGAGCATTTCATTAAGAGAGATTCCTAATGAGCATAGCAAGAGTGCTTAGTTGGAGAGAGAGCAACAAAACATAACACCTAGTTAGAATTAGGCATGAACAATACTTTAAGAGAGGAAGAGAAATTAACACTTGACAACAATTGAGGACCGGATGCACATGGAGCCGGTCCCCCCTCCAATAGGCTTTGTATTATAGGTTTTCCCCATCAAGGGAGACATTTTACAATACAATTCTTTGTATTCCTTCAATAACTTGCTAGTGCAATGAAGATGGAAGCTTCAAGCACTAAGCTAACACTTTTAAAACACAACATCAATTCCTCATTGGGTCTCAGACCCAAGACCTGACACACCTTTGAAGATGGTGAGAGCTAGCAGGGTATGAGAGTAGATCTAGAAGAAAAAGAAGTACTCTTACGAGAAAGAAGTATTTCTCATCACATAATCACTCATAATAGCGTAGCATGGTAGAGGAGATGAGCATGCATTGGAGCTTGTCTCTTGGTTGGATTTGCATCACAAGCCAGGAGTTTGTTGGTGTAGGCCTCCCTTCTCACAAGTTTGGAGTAGATGAAGAGCTTTCCATTCAAGCTTGAGATGGAGATAGACTTCTTTACTTCACACATGAGCTTGTGTGAGTGTGTGTGGAATAATGCCTTCACAAATCAGCCCCCTCTCTCATCTTGGTCGACCTCTATTGCAATTTACTCATGTTGGCTCCCTATTGGCCCTTGAAAAGCCTAGCCAATAGCATTTGAGCAATATTTTTACTCTTGCTGGCTTCCTATTGGCCCGTGAGAATAGTTTAGCCAACAAACTTTAAGAGGCCGAGTCAAGAGCCTTGTGACAAGTGTCCATCCTTTTCCCCTTTTGTAAAAGCTCAAATAATAAATTTAATTATCTGAATTCCTATTGGACCTTTTAGTCTTCTTGCCAATAGGAATTAAGAAAATTTATAGGCTGCTTAATTCTCATTGGACCTTTTGATTGTCCAATAGTCTTTTAGGAAGACTAATTCTTATTGGTTATTTTTTAAATCATTTATAAAATAAGAAATTAAGTTTACACTAGCTCAACCCTCATTGGTCCACCTCTATGTCCATCCAATAGGATTCAAACAAGAATTGGGGGTTTTCTTGCATGCCTGACATGTGTCCTATTTGCTTTGTGGAAAGGGTAAACTGATGAGTGTGGGTGCTCTGTCTCATTCCCAATCATCTGTCATCTTCCCAGCTCGCCCCCTCCTTTTTCCTTTTGCTGGTTGTCATTTTGTTGACTACTAGAGTTAGCACTTTTAGTCAGTAAGCCAAGTTCCCATGGCCTATGACCTTTAGAGTTAAAAAGTTGGAACTTTTCCCTATGGAAGTCTTAATGGAGTTAGACCTAGAGGTCTTTTAAACTCCATTGATGTACTTTGCTCTTTAGCAAACCATCCCCATCTGGATCCCCAATTCCCCTCTTTTGGATCCCCTGTTGAGACCGGTCTGGCAGCCTTTCCAATGTCCAGCCTTTGCTCTCCGTGGTATTTTCCCTATATTAAATGATCATTTTAATATGAGAAAATCATTTGGGAAAGTAGATATTAGGTTTTTATGACATTACCTCTCTCTTGATATCATAGTCTTCCTCGATTATGAGGTAGAGAAGATAAAGCCTAATCATTAGTCTGTTGCTAGTAGGTAGAGGATCCCTTATTTACCCTATGACATCGTTCGAGAATGGATGACTAATCCATTTGGTGCTTGAGAGGCTTAGCTGCCGCAAGCATGTCTGCTCATTAGTCCGTGTCAATCTTCCATAGTAGAGTGACAAGCTCTACTTGGTGTTTGGGAGACGTCGTCACCACAAACATGATCCTAAGCATGCATACTTCTTAACATTTGTGCACAATAAAGAAAAAGTGAGTCTTATAAGACAAAAATATTGATCATTAAAATATATTTACATTTTCTTACTCTAGGGAATCATTGTAAGCATTGACAAGGTTTATGTTATCCTTTAATTGTATGCATGCATCCATCTAGCATCTTCAAAAGGATAATTGTTAAACTTAATAAGATACCGTCGGATAATGTTACCGCCTCTTAGTACCTTGTCTTCGTGTCAGAGAATGGACTCGGGCTGCAGTACCTCTTCTTGATTTTTAATTTTTGGTGGGTCTTCTATGGTTGCTTCTTGGGGTGGCTTTTTTTGGTAAGGCTTTAACAGGCTCACATGAAAAGCATTGTGTATGAGCCAGTGGTTGGGCAACTTGAGCTGATAAGCCATCTCATCGATTGGCTTAAGAATCTAAAAGGGGCCATAGTACCTTTTTGCTAGTTTAGCATAGTACTTTTGGTGTCTCGTAGGATTCTTGCCAGTCGTGTGCCTTAACCGAGCCTTGACAAATTTAAGCAAGACCCAATCATTTTCTTTAAAGGTCAGGGCTCTTCTGTGCTTGTTAGAAGCAACCTTTTGCCTTTGCCGTGAGATGGATATAACATCTTTAATCTTTTGTAAAGATTCTTGTAGGTCGTGGTTATATTCATCAACAGGCGAAGATCTTCCCATGTACCTTAAGTAGCAGGCTACAAGAATCTTTTGGAAAGATTCTTGTAGGTTGTGGCTATATTCATCAGCAGGCGAAGATCTTCCCATGTACCTTAAGTAGCAGTGGACTTTTTGATCTTCCCTCAATTACCTCAAAAGGTGCTTTTCCCGTGGATGTATGTACTGTGTTATTGTAAGCACACTCCACTAAAGGTAAGTACTTCTCCCATTGGGACCTTTGATCTACTACAGTGACATAAATTTTAGTAGATCAAGAATTTTTAGGTTAGCTATCTCACTTTGGCCATCTGTTTGCGAGTGATAGGTCGAAGAGAAATTTAGCCTTGTACCTAAATTCTCAAAGAGACCATTCCAAAAATTGCTGGTCATTCTAGGATATCTATTCGACACTATTGAGATTGGCAAGCCATTGTACTTAAAGATTTGTGATATAAAGAGGGTTGCCATTTGATGGGCCTTAATAATCTTTTTGACAGGTATGAAATGAGCTTGTTTGCTGAACGCGTCTACTATCGTCCATATTCCCGTATTCCCATGGATAGACTTAGGCAATCCAAAAATAAAATCCATGGATATGATCTCCCAAGGTGAATTAGGGATTGGCAAAGGTTGAAGCAAACCAGGTTGCCTACCTCTATCAAACTTTGTCTTTTGGCAAAGCACACATTTTTAAACATACTCTTGTATGTTTGCTTTCACGGTAGGCCAATAGAATTACACTTCTATCCCTCTTAGGGTAGCTTGAATCCCTCTATGCCCCGCATATGGAGGAGTATGAGAGTCATACATTACTTTCTCGTGTATTGAGTTAGTAATGCATAGCCTATTACCATAGAGAAGATAACCATCTTGTAGGGTAAATGGTTCCTCTTTCTTCCCTAGTGCAAGGGCTGACATCACATCTTAAAAATCGGGATCATTAGCATACTCATCTATCATATCAGATAGATCATTGTGAGTTGCTATTGACACTGCGTTCACTCTTGGTCGTCTTGAGAGTGCATCAGCTACTTGATTACGCTTGCCAGCAATGTGAGCAATATGAAAATGAAACTGTGAAAGGAAATTTTCCCACCTCATTTTTTTGTCGGAGAGCTTGGTCTGTGTCATGAAGTACTTAAGGCTTTGTTGATCCGTGTCGCAAAATGAAAGGAGTCCCCAATAAATAGTGCTTCCATGTGTCTAGGGCATGTAGAACTGCTAATACTTCCTTTTCATATATGACTAGAGCTTGCTCAACTCGGTCGAGCCTTTGACTTTCTTATGCTATGGCGTGTCCTTCTTGGAGAAGCACGGCTCCAAGGCAATCACCACAAGCATCACATTGGACCTCAAATGGCTTTGAGAGATCCATTAGTGTAAGCACAAGTTAAGAGATAAGCTTCTCTTTAAGCTTTTCAAAAGCAGTGTTCTCCTTGGTAGACCATGCATACTTAACGTTCTTTTTTGTTAGGTCATGCAATGGTCCTGATATGAGTGAGAAGTTTTCTATGAAGCGTCTATATTATGCACACATCCCTATAAAGCTTCTTAATTCATGCAAATTCTTTGGATTAGGCCATGCTTTTATTACTTCTAACTTTGATGGATCCATTTGGATGCCATATTTAGAGATAATATGACCTAAATATTGAATCTCTTGTAAGAAAAAATCACTTTTCTTTTGATTTATGTAAAGCTTATTCTCTCGCAGAACTTGAAAAATTACTTGGAGGTGCTGTTTGTGTTCGTCCAAGGAATTGGACTAGATGATTATATCATCAAAGAACACTCAAGTGTAACTGCGGTGAGGCCTAAAGAGCTTCTCCTTCTTGCGGTTGAATGTAGCTGGTGCATTGGTCAAGCCAAAAGGCACGACAATGAATTAGTAGAGACCAAACGTAGTGCAAAATGCGGTCTTTACAATGTCTTGATCCACTATCCTTATTTGGTGATATAAACTTTTTAGGTCAATCCTACTGAAGTAGGTCGATCCTTGTAGCTTATCAAATAGGTCTTCTACCTGCGGAACGGGAAACCTATATTTGATAGTGATCCTATTTAGTGCTCTATAGTCGACACACATACGATATGTGCCATCCTTATTTTTCACTAATAAAACTGGTGAACAAAATGGAGATCAACTAGGCCTAACCATTCCTTTCTCAACCAACTCATGCACTTGCCGCATAATTTCCTCTTGTTGAGCTTGAGAAACTTGATAAGGAGGTTTATTAGGCGGTGAGCTTCCTGGGAGAAGCTCAATTGCATGGTTATCATCCCCTCATTTTGGAGGCAATTCATTAGGGATGTCGTCAATAAAAACATCTTGGAATTCATTAAGGAAATTAGATAACCCTAATTATTTTTTATTCCCTTTATTTTTATTTGACAAAACATTAGGTTCATTTTGAGAGTCTTTTACAAATATCATGTACACGAAAATAGAGCTCTTTATTGACTTATCAAAATCTTGCTTATGTGCAAGAGGTAAAGTGTTACCTGACTCGTTAGCATATATGTCCATGTCTTTGTCCCTGTACTTAAAGTAAATCTGCCTTTCAGGGAACTTGATGTTGGCCACCATGCGATCGAACCATGGTGCCTCTAGGATTACATCCTCATGCTTAAGGGGAGAGATGAAGAAATCCTCTTTGTTCACATAGTTTTGGACATGAAGCCTCAATTTTCTAATTAAGGGAGTAATTGAGACTTCTTCTCCCTTGAAAGCACCATTGGCTAGTAGGGCATCTCCCATCTCAAAGGCTTGGATGCCTAGCTTAGTGGCCAACTTTGTGGATATGAAATTGTGAGTAGAGCCATTGTCGAAGAGAATGAAAGAATCATGTTATCTTACCTTTCCCCAAGCATGGCATAGAGGAGATCCTTTGCGATGAGCATCTTCCTCTCGAACTTCAACTATGGAAGCTCTAGGAGGTTCATTGTGTGTGTTCTTTTGTGGGCAAGCATGATAATCATGCCCTTGCTCCCCGCATTTGAAACAATGGTTATCATTTTGATAACGCTCTAGCTCTTTAGGAGAGAGTCTATTTTTGTCTTTGTAGACTCCCTTCTCCTTAGCTTTATTGTTGTTGAAGTTGCCCTTAGGAGACTTTTGGACATGGTCCTTCCCCTTAGGCTCATTACGGTCTTTGCTTTCCATGGGCTTAAGATTTTTCTTAGCCCCTTGTGGAAGTTGATTCGTGAAGCCACCATAGTATGTTGCATGACCGCTAAAATAGTGCAAGGCCTTTGGGAGTTGATATACTCCGCCATATCTTCAGATAAACCCGCACAAAATTGTTGTTTTTGATCTCCAAAATCTATTTTTTTGTAGACAGTGGCTTTGAAATGTAAATCCGAAAACTTGTCTATGTATTTGTGAATAGATTCGTAGGGAGAGAGCTTCAAGCTTTGCTATTCGGTGAGCACTTTGTCTTTGGCATCGCTAGCCAAAAACTGCTTCATAACAGACTCTCTTAAAGCTTTCCATGTTTGTGGAGCTTCATTGTTTGCTCGTAGGCTAGACCACCATTGCCTGGTGGAATTTTGGAGATGCATGGCTACATGACGTATCTTAGAGGACTCCGTGAAGCCCTCATGTACGAATGCCACATCAAATTGTTGAATAAAGGCCAAGAAATTTTCTGTAGCACCAAAGGTGCCATCATAGGTAAGAAAAGAGATACTCTTTCCTCCCTCCTTGAACTGTTTGAGCTTGGACGACCTCTTCCAAGCGGCATAGGATTTCCTATGGTCTCTCCTTTTGAGTTCTTTGGGAGCTACACCATCACTTCCTTCAGAAGAGGAGGAGGATGATGAAGATGGAGAAGAGGGTGACCTCTTTCTCGCCTTTTTCTTCTCATACTTCCTTTCTTACTTCTTTGAATTATGGTGAGAAGGACTATGTGATGGTCTTCTCTGTTTAGGGGGTGTTGGAGAGCGTTTTGCTCGTCGTCTTCGGGGTGCCATCTCCATCGAGGTGGCGGGAGATTCACTTATTTCTTGTTATTTTGGTGGGGGCTCTACCATTGAGATTTGGGCTCTCCTTTGTGAGGGAGTTGCCCCATCAACTTGTAAGCTTTTGAGCCCTTTGTATGGGTCCTCCTCTTCTCTCACCATAGAGAGCCCTCTTTTAGAAATCTCACAAGGAGCTTTCATAGGCACTCCCTCTTCTAGGTGAGGAGATTGGAGAATCCCATGGATGCGTAATTGCTATTGCACTTCTCCTTGGAGGGATGGGTTGCCCATGGATTGTTGAAGCCTAGTAACAAGATAGTTCACAAGCATAGGAGCATCATTAGTAGCTTGAAAAATAAGATCCATCAACATTAATTGCACTCTCTCTACTATTGTCAGCCATTCTAACTAAGGTTTATGTGTAAATTTTTACTTGTACTTTGGCACTTCAAGCCCTAGTTGCTACTCCTCTTTACTTTCAAAGATAAGCACTCAAGCTCCTGTACCCATTAACATAACCATGAGAGAGATCATGATGTATTTACAAGTTATTGAGGTGCTACAAATGATTTATTGGGATGATGGAGTAAGAGATTGTAGAATGGAAAGAGTGGAAAATAGAGTTGCACTTCCTCCAAAGAGGAGGGTTAGGAGGGAGGATGTGAAAGAGGGAGAGTTGGGGTTTTCTCTACTATTGATCAAGAAACAACATGAAGTTGAAAATATAGGTGTGTGTCCTTGAGTCTCTCCAAGGGGGGCTATTTATAGTTGTGTAGGAGTGGGATTATGCTACACTTAATTAGAGTAAGTGATTAGACCTAATTAAGTGTCCTTTGACCACTCATTGAATAGTGGAAATAAAAGGGACTATTTATTCACCAAAAATATCATTTTAGACCGTGAAGGATCCATAGGGGTGCATAATGTAGGTGGGCCCCACCATGAGGCCCTACGGGTGGCTCCTGCGGGGTATCTCAACTTGTCTGTCTTGGCATTTAGAAAGCATCTTTAGGTTGGTCCCATCACATGCAAGTGACCTTGAACACTCATTGCTCTTCTAGAAGATGAGTAGGGGAAAAATAAGATCTCATCCTCTTGATTTACTTGATTTACAGTTCCCTTTTGCTGTGAATCTGACAGATTTACACTATTTTGACCATAACTTTTTACCTGTAGCTCGGAATGACATGCTTCAAAAGGCAAAATTGACCTTCTCAACATGTTTGATATGAATTTGGACTATTTTTCACGCCCATGCACCAAGGAATTCGGTTTGGAAGGTCCAAACTATGCTAGGGAACCTTTTGCTTCCAAGTCTTCTTGTATGGGCCCTTTGCTTATATGCATCCAAGAGGAATCATGCTTTTTCAAAAGGCTATGATGCTTAAACAAATAGAGGAGGGCCCAATATTATTTGCTTGTGAAAAGAATATACAATTGGAGTCTTTTTGAAAGGAGAGAAACTATATGTATATTCTTAAGAGATATTGGGCCACCTATATAGGGGGCATAGAAGACTTGTAGAGAGGGACCATAATATTTGGTAAAGACAAGTGGAGAGTTGATTTCCATGGGAATTTATCTATATGGGGTGGAAGATGGATATATTATTTTTCTACTACTAATTCACAAGAGGTAAGAAATTTTGGGGGTATATAGTTGGTTATTGTATGCTTACTCTATTTACAAAGCAAAAAAGAAAAGGGTGGTAATATAAATATATGACTAAGGTGACATTTTTGGGAAGAGTATAATGTATGTGTCGCCACAAAGGTTAAACGAAGAGGAGGAATTTACACTAGATAACTTAATAGCGTAGAAAAATATATACATATATGAGGAAGAGGACGTTGAGTAGGCTGACAAATGTTGCAAAAAGATGGTTACCATTTTATGCCACTCATATTAGCCCTCCCCCAAGCCTAGAGATATTCATATCTTTAGGAGGACGGTGTTGCTTCTTTTTCTTTTTTCTTTTTTCTCTTTTTTCTTGTCATTTTTTCTTTTTCGCATTTTTTTTTTCAATAGGAGGAGTGTCATGCACTCTTTTACTCCATTAGACCTGCTTTTCATTACCTCAATCCCATAAATCGGAGATGGGAGGGTTGCCTTGGGTATGTTCAGATTCCAAGGCTGGTTCTTCTTTGCACATCAAAGCTTTAAAAATAGGTGGAGCATTTGCCAAGCCGAAGGGAGCCATGTCAATTTGGAGCTTAGACAATGTAGGTAGATGACTGCCTATCAACGGATTGATACGTTGAAAGTAGGGCTTTAATCTCCATCTATTGACTCTGGTCTTGTGGAGTTTTCCTGATAAATCTGCTAATCTGTAACTGCCATTCCCAAACTTTGTTTTTATCATGAAAGGTCCCTCCCATCTTTGCAAAAACTTTTTGTCGAGTCGAGTATCAAGTCGGTTATCATAGCGAAGAACCAACATACATTCCTTCAATCCTTTCCCCTTGAGCTTCTTGTTGATTTTATCCCTTTGGCTTGTCGCTTTGGTGATGTAGTGATCAATGGACTCTTCTCTATCTAGCTCAAGTCGTTGGAGATCTAAGATCCTTTCATGTAGAACCTCTTTTGGTTTTTTTGTCACTCTTGCAAGAACGCGCAAGCTTGAGAGCTCTACCTCAATGGGGAGAAGTGCCTCCTGTTCATAAACTAGATGAAAAGGGATGAATTGGGTAGATACCTTGAAAGATGTCCTATACGCCCAAAGAGCAGCCGTCAAATGGCGATCCCAATCATTAGGCCGGTCCACAACCTGCTTAGAAATGATCTTACATATCATTCCATTCACTTTTTCCACCAATCCATTGCATTGAGGATAGTAGGGTGTGGAATGCAGGTGTTTCACTTTTAACCTCCTCAAGAGATCATTCAGAAGGTCAGCCCTAAAACCCGGGCCTCGATCTGATAAGATTTATAGGGGTGTTCCAAACCTACTACAAATATGATAAAAAATAAACTTTGATACCTCTTCAGCTGTGATTTGGGTTGTGATTGTTGCTTCCGCCCATCGTGTCATGTAGTCAACACCCATGATGATGAAAACCTTCCTTGTAGAAGTACGAGGTAGGGGACCTATTGGATCCACACCCCACTTTTCAAAAGGGCCATAAGATATTATTGGGACTCGAGGCTCATATGTTAGTCGTCTATCCCCAGCAATTTGGCATGGCTTACATGCCTTACACCAATATTGGACATCACGATGTAAGCTCGGCCAAATAAACCCTGCTTGTAAAATCTTCCTACTTGTAATATCTTGAGAAAAGTGACCACCACAGACATCATCATGACATGAAAGAAGAATTTTCTCTATCTCTTGCACACCTGGTACTCTCCTCAAGACCAAATCTTTCCCTTTGTGATATAAATCATTCCCGATCAACTGGTAAGGTGTGGCCTTCTTAACTAGTCTATGTCTTTGCACCTTGTCTAAGTGTTTGGGACACTCACCTGCTTGTAGAAAGAAGATAATGTCTTTTAGCTCCTCTTGACCTTGATATTTGGGTTCATATAGTTTCACACCTCCTACCGCCATTTGAAGCTTTTCATTTGCGAGTAAGTCTGCTTCCTTGTTATGAGTTCTCACAATGTGTTGTACCTATGTTGCTTTAAAACCCTTCATTAAAGCTCTTACACTACTAAGCCACTCAAACAATGTACGATTCTTGCACCTCCAAGTCCCTTGGATTTGCCTGACCACTAGCAAAGAATCACCTTTTATAATAAGTCTTTGTATGCCTAATTCTTTGCATTCTTCTAACTAAAGGGTTAGAGCAGCATACTCAGCCTCATTGTTAGAGTGAACACTGGGTAGAGCGATACCTTTTCTAACCATTAACTCCTTTTGTGGGTTCAAAATGATGATTCCCCCTGCTGCTTTGTCTTGTTGGCGTTGATAAGCTCCGTCAAAGCATAAAGTATGGGCATTATCAATATCCTTCACTTTGAACTGTTTTGAGCCTTCCTCTCTTTGTAGTCGTGATCCTTCCCTTTCTCTCACTTTGTAGGTGAGAATGTCTGCAAGTCTTGCTCTTGTGCTACTTCTACAAGGAAAGTGTATTCAAATTCTTGGAGTTCAAGCACCCACTTTGCTATTCTAGATGAGAGGCTCATGTGTTGTACTACATATGGTAGATTGTGCTCTAAGGTGAGAAAAACAAATGGCACAGGGAGAAGATACGATCGAAACTTCCTTACCGCAAACAAGATTGCAAAGACCACTTTCTCCATTTCAGTGTATCCCTTCTCGGCCGGAGTCATCACCTTGCTTGCAAAATAGATCGGCCTCATGTATGATGTTTTAGGATCTTTTTGCATCAAAACAACACCAATTGCTTCGAAACCTACACTTGGAGTGACATAGTAGGTCTCCTTTGGATCTGGTGGCATTAGGATTGGGAGAGAGCTAAGAATGCCCTTCACTTCCTCAAAACATTTTGCATGTTCCCTCCCCCATTCAAATGTAGATTGGCTTGCCAACCTATGCAAAGGGGCGATGGCTTGTGCTAGGAGATGGATGAAGCGAGACATGTACCTCACTTTGTGGTTGAAGGTCATTAGCTCCTTAGTTGTTGTTGGTGGAGATAATGACAAAAGGGCCTCTACTTTAGAGGGATCCACTTGAATTCCTTGTGAAGAAACCACATGGCCTAGCAAAACCACCTGAGATTCACCGATATGACACTTCTCTGGGTTGAGTTGTCCCCCAAATTGATGGAGCCTCTTAAGCCCCTCTTCAACCTTTTGGCAATGAAGTGATCTACAACTATAAATACAGAAATCATCCATAAAGACTCTTATAGATTTTCTAAAGAATGGCTGAAATACAAATATTGTGAATCTCATGAAGGTGCTAGGAGCATTGGTGAGCCCAAAAGGCATTACTCTGAATGCAAAACATCCCCAAGGTGTGATGAAGGTGGTTTTTGGTTGGTCCTCTTCTGCTATTCTAATTTGAAAATATCCTGAATACCCATCACACACAGTGTAGCATTCGTGACCTGCTACTTCATTCAAAATTTCATCTTGGAAAGGGAGAGGGAAATGGTCCCTCTTTGTCGCAGCGTTGAGGGGTTTGTAATCCACGCAGACCCTCCACTTACCATTCTTCTTGGGAGTGACTACAATAGGTGATACCCATTCGGAGTTGGATACTGGATAGATGAAGCCAGCCTTCAAGAGTCGATTCACTTCTTGTAGGAGAGCCTTTTTTTGCACAGATCCTAGTCGCCGTAACTTTTGAGCCACTGGTTTGGTCCCTGGTTTCAATTCAATTTGATGCTCTATTACATCTACACCTCTTATTTGTGAGTAGTCAGTGATAAACAAATTGGGATACCTCCTTAACATATTGATGTAGGACCTCTTCTCCTCACAAGTAAGATCTTTTGCAAGCATCTTCTCAAATCCTTCTTCAAGGTGGTGGCATCTTTCATCCCCTCGTGTGTGATTGTCTGTTGGCTTTTCTTCTACAGGAACATCTTGAGTGTTGGCGTTGAATACAATTCCCATTACCTCCAAAGAAGACTCCTCTTCACTGGTTGATGCACTGGTTGATGCTTCCTCATCACTTGAGTAAGGACTCTCCTCCTCGATCTCTTCATCTGCCGTGGTTTCATAGTTGATATCTAGTTGCTTTCCTTCTCGCCAATCATACACCACCGGTTGACCCTTCTTAAGAATCAAACGACCACTTCCCCATTTTTGATCTGCATTCACAGCAATGAGCCAAGGCCTCCCTAGGATGATGGGATAGCCCTCCCCCTTAGCTGGCATGACATACATATCCACTCGTGCATCTATGTTACATACAGAGACTTTTACATTTTCAATGATCCCCAAACACTTCACACTTGAGTTGTTGGCTAGCCTAGCTTGACAATTAGAGGACTTTGTAATTTCAAGCCCTAACCTGTTCATTGATTTTTCCGTGATCACACACATTTGAGATCCACCATCAACATATACATTAGACACCTTTTTACCCCTTATGTAAGCATCCACAATGGGTTCCACATCTTTTTGTAGCTTTGAGGCCACAACCTTAATGGAAAGATTCGCTTTCTTTTTTGGAATTCTTGTACTTACCAACTTTGGCCATTGCCTTCTTACTTTGGCTGATAGGTGTAGAAGTTGAGGCCATGAAATTTTTGGCTGTTGGGTTTGTAAATCCTCCAAGATGTTGTAGGGCTCTAGCTCCTTTCCCAATGGGAAGTCGTTGATACCAATTTCCCTTCGCCTTGATCTTTTCTTCCTGCTACTTTCAGCTTCTTCCATCTTTGACTTCTTCTTCTTGTCCCTTCTGGCTGAATTTGTTCCTTCACTTCTCATGTCTTCATCCTTATCATGTGCTCTTGTACGTTTTTCTGCCGGCATAACATCAAAGTTTAGAGTATGCTCATCTATTACCTCTTCTAGCTTGATGATGTTGACTCCTCTTTCTTCCTCCTCATGTGGGACGGGAGGTATATTTGCTGGTGGTGGTGGTGGACAAAGGATTTGTGGGCCTTGAGCTAGTTCTTGCTGCACAGTGAGAGGAGGCGGTCTGGGGGGATATATGTCTCCCGGAAGTCGCCTTGGATGTGGACAATTGTACATGCCATGGCCCATTTCATTGCAATTCCAACATCGCAACTCTTGAGCTTGTCTTCGTTGATTGCGATTCCCTTCTCTTGGTTGTCGTTGTTGAGGTAGGCCCTGTACTAGATTCAGAGTGAGGTTCTCAAGCTGTTGAGTTAGCCTTTGTAAAACCTCTTGTTGAGAGTTATCTCCTATTTGTGAAGATTGTGCAAGAGGGGCCCTAATTGGTGCTTCCATGGTTTGTGAAGACTCCCTCTCACTCACTTCATTCAAACCCCTTGCTCTATATGCTTGGAAGTGTAGTTTTCTAAACTTGATGATGGCTACCTCACGTGCTTCTTCGAAGGTGGATGGGAATTTTAGCTCTACTTTAGCCTTTAAAAGTGGATACAAGCCACCCATGAATCTCTCTTTATTTAGAAAGTTAGGTGCACCACCATGATTTTTTAATGTAGCCTCCCACCTACCCCATAGATTGACAAAGGTTGCTTCATAAGAGGGATAGTCTTCAAGTGATACCTGCTTATGTCCAATAAGACATTTCCATAGTCCTACAGAAGTATTACCTTGCCCGAACTTGGAGAGGAAGCTTGCTCGCAGTCTCTCCCAATTGGATTTGATTTGGGGTTGCAAGGTCTCATACCATGCTTTAGCTTCTGCTTTTAGAACCAACGGGAAGGCTCGTAGCTTTACTTCCTCTTCATCTCTCCCGGATATGAGATGTGCCATCTCCAAGTTGTCAAGAAACTCTTGCGCATCTTCCCCACTTCTTGCATAGAACGTGGGAAAATAACTTGACATTTTGTTTAGACTTTTTGAAATTTCTTTTTTTTAAAGAAACTTTTCTCTTACGGGCCGCACAAGATTGTTGACACTATAAATCTGATTACATTAAAATGAAGATGTACACATCCATTGTTAATTCGTACTTTATCATAGGTAGAATAAATGGATTAATTGAAGCATTGATTTCATTGAGGCGAGTGGATCCAAATATCCTCCTTATGATAGATTGAAACCTAAATTTAGTTGCAATGATTATATGAATGGATTGTCGAGCAATAGGCCTAAAAGGTTCATTGTTTTGATCGTGATTCATGTGCTACTCCTCGTTGTTGGTTTGAAGACCTCATTCCTTCATATGGCCCTTGAGAACCCCTTCACCACTCCTTGTTCCTGCCTTTAAAACAAAATGAAAACGTGAACATCAAAAGAAGTTTCATAATTGATGATTGGAAGTATAATTGGATTGGGTGATGCCAGTATTTCTCTAAGTCTTTCTGCACCAAACATAAAAACAATGCGTTGCTGGAAAAAGACTTTTCTATCTATGTGAACATTTACTCTAATGTGTTGTGCAAAATGAAATGGATAGATGGGAACTCCATTGTTCATCACTAAAAAATTTGAAGGTAACTTGGAAATATGTTCCTCAGTGGGGGCACCACTTTATGAGGGCGAGCTTTTTGAAATGGGGCCTCTAAACCCAAACCAATGGGCCTACCCTCACAAAATGTTCGTAAAGAGGTACGCACACTACTTGGGGCACCACCTTCTTTTGGGAGTGGAGAAGGAAACCAATCAAAATAACACTTGCACTCACCCACTTAAGCAACACACTTTGAAAACCCCCTTACCCTATATACACTTTGGACACTTGAACACCATCAACGATTATACAACCCAATGCCGTGCATCAAAATGAAATATGCAATTTGTGGAATAGCATTCACCTTCTCCCCATAAGAATACCCATAATACATCCAAACTCTTCCTCTCTCAAACACTCATCAAAAAATCATGCGCACAAGACTTGCCTCTCAAACACACAAGAGAATCACTTACATCAAACTAACACACTTTGCATAGAGAGCGCATCTCCATCTATGCAATGCCATGACACAAATAAAATCACCATGAGAGGTAGCCCCATGCATATGTAATGAAGCAAAAGAGAGTTGGAGTGAGAAATTTCTTTAGAACAATTGAATAAGTGTGGAGAAACAAACCAATGGTAAATTGAGAATAGAACACTTACTTGATTTCTCGTACACCTTTTAAGGGGAGGACAGACTCTGGCTAACCATCACGAATTGCGACACTTGAAAGTTTTGAAGATGATTTCATGATCATTAACATAACCATGAGAGAGATCATGATGTATTTACAAGTTATTGAGGTGCTACAAATGATTTATTGGGTTGATAGAGTAAGAGATTGTAGAATGGAAAGAGTGGAGAATAGAGTTGCACTTCCTCCAAAGAGGAGGGTTAGGAGGGAGGATGTGAAAGAGGGAGAGTTGGGTTTTTCTCTACTATTGATCAAGAAACAACATGAAGTTGAAAATATAGGTGTGTGTCCTTGAGTCTCTCCAAGGGGGGCTATTTATAGTTGTGTAGGAGTGGGATTATGCTACACTTAATTAGAGTAAGTGATTAGACCTAATTAAGTGTCCTTTGACCACTCATTGAATATTGGACATAAAAGGGACTATTTATTCACCAAAAATATCATTTTAGACCGTGAAGGCTCCATAGGGGTGCATAATGTAGGTGGGCCCCACCATGAGGCCCTACGGGTGGCTCCTGCGGGGTATCTCAACTTGTCTGTCTTGGCATTTAGAAAGCATCTTTAGGTTGGTCCCACCACATGCAAGTGACCTTGAACACTCATTGCTCTTCTAGAAGATGAGTAGGGAAAAAATAAGATCTCACCCTCTTGATTTACTTGATTTATAGTTCCCTTTTGCTGTGAATCTGAAAGATTTACACTATTTTGACCATAACTTTTTACCTGTAGCTCGGAATGACATGCTTCAAAATGAAAAATTGACCTTCTCAACATGTTTGATATGAATTTTGACTATTCTTCACGCCCATGCACCAAGGAATTCGGTTTGGAAGGTCCAAACTAGGCTAGGGAACCTTTTGCTTCCAAGTCTTCTTGTATGGGCCCTTTGCTTGTATGCATCCAAGGGGAATCATGCTTTTTCAAAAGGCTATGATGCTTAAACAAATAGAGGAGGGCCCAATATTATTTGCTTGTGAAAAGAATATACAATTGGAGTCTTTTTGAAAGGAGAGAAACTATATGTATATTCTTAAGAGATATTGGGCCACCTATGTAGGGGGCATAGAAGACTTGTAGAGAGGGACCATAATATTTGGTAAAGACAAGTGGAGAGTTGATTTCCATGGGAATTTATCTATATGGGGTGGAAGATGGATATATTATTTTTCTACTACTAATTCACAAGAGGTAAGAAAGTTTGGGGGTATATAGTTGGTTATTGTATACTTACTCTATTTACAAAGCAAAAAAGAAAAGGGTGGTAATATAAATATATGACTAAAGTGACATTTTTGGGAAGAGTATAATGTATGTGTCGCCACAAAGGTTAAACGAAGAGGGGGAATTTACACTAGATAACTTAATAGCGTAGAAAAATATATACACATATGAGGAAGAGGACGTTGAGTAGGCTGACAAATGTTGCAAAAAGATGGTTACCATTTTATGCCACTTAGCGGCACTGGTTCCTGTCAAGCTTCTAATAGCTCAGTAATGGTTAAGCCAAAGGAAAGCCCCTTGGGACTCCATTATTAAGACCATATCTCTTGACTGTAATACCCCGTTAACTACACGAAGCAGGCACACCTCAAGGATAATAAATCCCTATTCTACTTACCCTAATGCAATTAATAATACCAACCATTTGTAGCAAGCTTGAGGGCCTCTCTTCTTGAGAAAGAAAAGAGAAACCAATATCTCAGATACCAATGTAACATTTAATGGGTAATTACTTATGTGTAGCGGAAATTACATAGACATAGTGAGCATTTCATTAAGAGAGATTCCTAATGAGCATAGCAAGAGTGCTTGGTTGGAGAGAGAGCAACAAAAGCATAACACCTAGTTAGAATTAGGCATGAAAAATACTTTGAGAGAGAGAGAGAGAGAGAGAGAGAGAGAGATTAACACTTGACAACAGTTGAGGACCGGATGCACATGGAGCCGGTCCCCCCTCCAATAGGCTTTGTATTATAGGTTTCCCCCATCAAGATATTTTACAATACAATTCTTTGTGTTCCTTCGATAACTTGCTAGTGCAATTAAGATGGAAGCTTCAAGCACTAAGCTAACACTTTTAAAACACAACATCAATTCCTCGTTGGGTCTCAGACCCAAGACCTCACACACCTTTGAAGATGGTGAGAGCTAGCGGGGTATGAGAGTAGATCTAGAAGAAAAAGAAGTAGTTTTACGAGAAAGAAGTATTTCTGCTCACATAATCACTCATAATAGCTTAGTCATCAGCATGGTAGAGGAGATGAGCATGCATTGGAGCTTGTCTCTTGGTTGGATTTGCATCACAAGCCAAGAGTTTGTTGGTGTAGGCCTCCCTTCTCACAAGCTTGGAGTAGATGAAAAGCTTTCCATTAAAGCTTGAGAAGGAGATAGACTTTCTTTACTTCACAAATGAGCTTGTGTGAGTGTGTGTGGAATAATGCCTTCACAAATTAGCCCCCTCTCTCATCTTGGTCAACCCTTATTGCAATTTACTCATGTTGGCTCCCTATTGGCCCTTGAAAAGCCTAGCCAATAGCATTCGAGCAATGTTTTTACTCTTGCTGGCTTCCTATTGGCCCGTGAATAGTTTAGCCAATAGCCTTTGAGAGGACCAGTCAAGAGCCTTGTGACAAGTGTCCATACTTTTCTCCTTTTGTAAAAGCTCAAATAATAAATTTAATTATCTGAATTCCTATTGGACCTTTTAGTCTTCTTGCTAATAAGAATTACGCAAATTTATAGGTTGCTTAATTCTCATTGGACCTTTTGATTGTCCAATAGTCTTTTAGGGAGACTAATTGTTATTGTTTGTTTTTTTAAGCATTTATAAAATAAAAAATTAAGTTTACACTAGCTCAACCCTCATTGGTCCACCTCTATATCCATCCAATAGGATTCAAACAAGAATTGGGGGTTTTCTTGCATGCCTGACATGTGTCCTATTTGCTTTGTGGAAAGGGTAAACTGATGAGTGTGTGTGATCTGTCTCATCCCAAATCATCTGTCATCTTCCCAGCTCGCCCCCTCCTTTGTCCTTTTGCTGTTGTCATTTTGTTGACTACTAGAGTTAACACTCTTAGTCACTAAGCCAAGTTCCCATGGCCTATGACCTTTAGAGTTAAAAACACTACAAGAGGTTGTGTGCTCTTGTGACGCTGTTAGCGACGGAAATACACTGGGTTTTTATAACCCCCGGCGTCGCTAAAACCGTCGCTAACAGCGTCGATATGGGAACGTCACTATACACATCGCCATAGACGTCACTATATGTGTCGCTATATAGCGACGCCCATAGCGACGATTATAGTGACATTTACAGGCCGTCTATAGCAACGCTGGAGAGCCTTATTTAGCGACGGTCATAGCGACGCCCAAGAGATTTTTCTTTTGGTGACAGGGCATTGAATGCCCTGCCACCCATCAACCATATTGGATGTTTCATTACTTGATTCTCCTTTGAAAAAAAGTGCAAGGGTAGATATAGACCCAAAGTAGTCACCCACAAGACAATATAACCATTAACTCTATCATCCATAGTACGTATTGTTTGCAAAATAAAGATACAAAATTAACAAGCGTAAATTGATGAAAGTAAATCAATGACAATTGTACACATCATAGGCAAAATCACTTGATTGGCAATTATAATAATTACAAAACCATTATCATTATTGAAAAAATATACATGGTTTTCAAAAGACGTATAAAAGTTGTCTCATTGAGACTGACGTCGTCTCATCAGACGTCTGATCGCGTCCAAGCGGCGTATCTATCGGATTCTACAAAAAAAAACAATAAGAGCTTTCTGTAAGTATAAACATATAGCGACGTGTATAAAACAATACAAAAAATAGAAAAGAGTAAACCCTAATACTAACCATGCCACCACGAGAACTCAAAATGTCCATCAGGGCGTTTAAGCCCTTCCTGCTTGTGTACTCACGCTCGTACGGTGTGGGATCACATCCTGTCATCGACCACTATCAAAACATACAAAGATTCCATTATGTTAGAATTTAAAAACCCATAAACCATAAAGTATCAAACATAAAGAACAATGCGAAAACACTTACAAAATCGGCCTCATATGATGCCCACCCGCCACTCCCCAAGTGGTGCGAGCTCCCTGCCTCTACTCGTGCTCTGGCTGCATCCTTTTGTTGCTTCCACTGTCGGGATTCTCGCGTGCTGCTTTCTTTGCATTCTTCCAATCTTCTTTGGCCAGCCAATCTGGCCTGTTCCACCCATGCTTGATTTCTTTTTGCACTTCGGAACGCTTGTGCTTGTAGTATTCGCGCATTCGAACCTTCATCAGGTCTTCATTGAAGCGCTCATCCCGTGTTGGAACGGGAAACTCGTCATGAAGCATGCTGACGAGTCTGTCTTTTAAATCACTTGGTACTTCACTCTAGGTGTTTAGTATGTAGTGTCTAAACACCTGAGAGCAAAGACCACGCATGTGCGAGTTCACCTTCTTGCCGTCATCATCCATGATGATGACGGCACTGAAGTCGACGGAGTAGAGCAAGCCCTCTTGCCGGTGATGCGTGAACTTGGGTGTCTCGGTAGGAGTCTCTAGTGGCATGTCGATAGGGGTATGGATGTTACGTGTCTCCACCGGAGTCTGGGCCCCGAAGCGAGGAGTGTCGAGTGGGGTGGCTCCCGGAGGAGTAGGTAGTGGTGTGTAGCTGCTAGGAATAGTCAGCCATGCAAAACCTGGCATAGATGGCAATGTTGTGGCTGGTGTGGGGGCGGGAAAATAAGGGGAGGGTAAAGATCCTCGTCGAACACGAGGCGGTGTAGAGGCATCAGCGGCGGCATCCCCACAACAACCGCCACCGCCACCACTAGAGCGCCTGTGCCTAGACGAGTGTGAAGATCGTCTCATCGACACTGAAGCTTCGGAGCGCGCCAAATGCTCTGAAACAGAGGGAGATGCGGATGGAAAAGGAATGCGCGATGGTGCATCAGAGTGATGACGCTCCACGTACCACTGTCTCTGCTGGGGTGACAAAGAAGAAAGAAACTCCTTATCATCCATACCTGCATTAAACACACGAACATTTAAACTTAATATTGAAGAATGGAGTAGAAAACATAGACAAGTAGATAGATAGATAGAGAGAGAGAGAGAGAGAGAGAGAGAGAGAGAGAGAGAGAGAGAGAGAGAGAGAGAGAGAGAGAGAGAGAGAGAGAGAAAGAGAGAGAGAGGAGGTGCTTGTCGTCCCTGCTTGTGAGAACATACCTAGAGCATACGTACCTGGAGTGGATGCAAAGACCAATAAATACAATGACGCAATGACGCATATAAATACAATGACGCAATGACGCAATGACGCGTTCTTCTTCTATTCAACTTGAGTGATGGAAGAGGCAAGTCGATAACTCAAAATTTTCAATCAAAAGATGTGAGCGCAAAATCAAAAGAGCGTTATACAACATGTAAGGTACTTAGAGAGCCAGAGTTTTTACAACACAGAGAAAAATTGTTCAAATACAATATTTATGGCTTTAAGAGATCTCTCTCTCATCCTCGCATAGCTCAGCATAACTTCCTATATCTATATAGAGCTCTCCATTTAAACAGATGTCCTCCGTTTCATTTTGTAGATCCTCTGCATGCACCCCATAGAGAGTAGCAGGCACCACCTCAGCGGCTTCTGATTGAGCATCTTCTTCGATCTCCTTTATTGATGCCGCTGTGATTGGCACATGGTAGCCTTCATACGTCCGTGCACTACGAGGGGCTACCTCATTATGTACCACGAGTTTGATGTAGACTTTGTAGGATGAAATATCACCTGCCAGAGCCACATAACTTACATGAGAGCTTTCAAACACATAACTTATAAAAGGCGATGTTAACTATTTACATACTTACTTGTTCACAATGCTCGGGTAGTACGAAAGTGTCTCTTAGTTTAGTCCATTTCTTAGTTGAATCCACCTTAAGAAAACCAGACTCTCCTCTACGCATAGTATCGTTGCGACCCTCCATGATTATATTGAACCATTGCATGTCGAACAAGTCGACAAAAAACCCTATATAATCAATCCTCAAAATCTCTTGTAGCGTGCCAAAGTAAGTGAGTTCCGCCACCACAGGATTTGCATCAGAGGACCGTCGTCGACTAGATCGCTCAAATTTTGCCATGATTCCACAATCTTGAGTAAAAAGCTTTTTGTCGATCTGTTCCACCCTAAAATGTCGACCTTTACACCATGCTGTTGTGTATGACTTATACTACAACGAACAAAGATTATGAGTGGCCGTTCAAACATCTAGAAAGTCACTAGTCGTACATTGAAAACTTACCTTGGTTGCGCAACCCCGAGAGTACTCCCACTCTTCCTCAGTCACTTCTTCACTGCACTGTTGTGCGCATTTCAATTGGTTGTGCAACCATCTTAAGCTCATGAATGTTGGTAGGCTCTCCAGACCCGTCGGATAGTGCATCGGTGGTTGTCTTCCCCGTCTCCACTCAATTCGTGCCCTTTGTCGCTCTTGCTTTGCATCCTCATATTGTGAAATCCACTTTTGCATCACTGGATTGTGAAGCATGCAAAATTGGTTGATTTTAGCCTCTAGATCTTCCGTCATCTTCTTCTCAACACCGAGATTGCACATGACAATCCCAGATATGCACTCATCATCTATGGTTCGCCATAGCGTATCCCGGGCTTTATCAAATCTGTCTAGCCACTCTCCAATGTACACTAGGGACTCTGATACCAGCCAACCTTCTACCATGCTACCCTCCGGACGTGCCTTCTGACGCACATATCCCTTGAGCATTTTCATGAAACGTTCTAAGAAGAACATCCATCTGGAATGTACTGTGCCAGCTATTTCCACCTCATCAACTATGTGAACAAGAAGATGCACCTGAATGGTTAGCATGGTAGTAGGAAAATGTTTCTCAAACATGCACACAACCTCCGCAGTGTTTAGTTTGGCGAATGGTATGGAGTCTACGTTGATCTCCTTTTGTGAGATCCATTGCACCAGCTTCACAAGTTTGTAGATTGTGTTACGGACGTCGAGAGACAAACATCCCTCAATGAAAACCGGTAAAATTAACTGAAAAATATGTGCAGCAATGATATTAAAGTCCACACACAAATTTGTTACACAATTCCCACTATGATATATTCCACTATGAACGTACCTGACACATTTTATGCGAGCCGTGTGACTTCAAACCAGTAAGCTTTCCTTCTTTAGTAAAACACGTTCGGAACGAGTGCATTACGCCAGTGGGGGTCCGCAAAGATCGAATGGTCTCTTTTACTTTGCGTTCTTGGGCTCCTGTGAAAATCCATGGTGCTTTAGGGAGTTTTATCAATACAATGATGAAATGACACACGTTCTCCATTATACAATGGCGTATCGGCTTCACTTTTCATATCATCATAGATAAGCCTTTCTGAATGCATGATCGTCTCGATCATTTCATCAATCTCGGGCTCAAACATTGCCTCGTTGGGAATGTGGTCTGCATGATCATCCCCCGAGCTGTCAGAGGCTACATCTTGTGGCCTCACATATGCTGCTTGACCAAAGCGCCTGCAAACACGTCTATTGGGTTGCAAGATTGCTACCTGTTGGCCAGCGTCAGAGTCCGACGAGTTATAATTGGCAACAACTCGATCTATAATAGATGGATCGAACTCGCCAAATTTGCAAACGTGTTGCAAAGAAACGCGTCTTGTCTGTCGCACAGCATGCTTGCGTTAAGATCCTCGTTGAGAGATAGGTGTTTCAGTTGGACGACCCCACATCCTCGTCACTACTCATAATGAGGGTAAAAATCTTATAACCTGGACAACAAATTTAATCTTCTATTGGCATTCTTCGTCTTTTATCTCTCTCTCTCTCTCTCTATCTCACTCTCTCTTTGTTCACACTGTAAACTACCTCACATTCTCTAGTCATGTCTAATCTCCGCACACCTCGGCCTAGAGGTGCACGGAGATCAGAACCACCGGGTTATAATCTCGTCTTTATTGGTCAATGCCTATATTTGTGGGTACAAGAAATCTACACACCCATGTCTACATGATACTACATGTAGTGGACAAAACCCCTTTGCCTCTTCTCTAGCTGTAGCATTTCACAGCATCTTAACATCTTTTCACAGTAGATCTTTTCACCGTTCGTCTAACTCTAATTTTTTTTTACTGTAATCTCGAAGTTAGACTCTAATATAAAAACTCAATCCAAAATCTTATCTTAAATCTAACCTAATTGAACATGTGGTGATTCGATCCATTGAAGGCTAAAAGACATACCAAACTCTTCTTCTCAGCTTTTAGAGCTGCAATGTGAGATCTAGAGTGCTCCTCCTCTGACAATCTACAAGCTTTCTCCAGTTGGCCCATCTGGGAGGTGGTCTCTCCCAGCAGAATTAATATGAGAACAAAGTGATCAGCGCTTGAAAATTGCTGCTCCCATAAGTCAAGATGTTGCGCATGGCACTTTCGAAAGCTATGTAGCTGTGCAGTAGTTCTTGCGTGGACCTGCTTGCTTGCTTGCATGTCTCTTGGAACTTCTGCGAAGCCGTCTGACTCTCCTTAGAGCTTGGGAGCAGCTCTCCATGAGTGCCCTCTTCTTGGCGCATGCTGCTTCGACTTCTCTTCTGCCCTCTGCTTGCTGATATTTCATTCTTTCCCCAGGTGATGCAAACACGACAAATTAGCCACAATGTTGTGTGTGTGTGTGTGTGTGTGTGTGTGTGTGTGTGAGAGAGAGAGAGAGAGAGAGAGAGAGAGAGAGAGAGAGAGAGAGAGAGAGTCACCGTTTTTGACAAGCGTCGACAGCTCTCTGAGTTGCGCCTACACGAAAATCTAAATCTAACCTTATCTTGAACGATAAAAGAAGAAAATGATATAACCTTTCTATCACCCAAGTGTGGTAGATTGGTTATGCCATTTCCCTCGTCAACAACAGGTAAATAACGTAAATAAACCCAAATCTAATCTAATATAACGTAAATCTAAATCTAACGTAAATAAACCTAAATAAACCTAAATCTAATCTAATATAACGTAAATCTAAATCTAACGTAAATAAACCTAAATCTAATCAAACGTAAATCTAACTAAAAATAAACCTAAATTTAATCTAATTTAACTTAAATAAACCTAAATCTAATTTAACGTAAGTCTACATCTAACCTAATCTTTAACGTCTTTTGGGATAGTTTTCTACGACGTTAAAACTCTCTTCTTCTTGAGTGTGTGTGTGGGTGTGTGTGTACCAATAAAAAGAGAAAAATGGTATAACCTTTCTATCACCCAAGTGTGGTAGATTGGTTATGCCATTTCCCTCTTGAATAACAGGTCTTGAGTTCAACTCCTCGTCAGCTAGATCTTTAGGTCTTTTTAATTAGTTTCCTACGACGTTAAATTAAACTCTCTTCTTCTCGGGTGTGTGTGTGTGCACGCCAATAAAAAAAGGAGAAAAATGGTATAACTTTTCTATCACTGAAGTGTGATAGATTGGTTATGCCATTTCCCTCATGAATAACAGGTCTTGAGTTCAACTCCTGTTGACTAGATCTTTAAGGTCTCTTCGGATAGTTTCCTACGATTGTAAGACTCTCTTCTTCTTCTTCTTCTTCTTCTCTCTCTCTCTCTCTCTCTCTTTGTTTTATATCTTTCTCTTTCTCTTTCTCTCTCTCTCTCTCTCTCTCTCTCTCTCTCTCTCTCTCTCTCTCTGTCTCTCTCTCTCTCTCTTTTCCTCTCTCAATGTGTGTGTGCATTCTTTGTTTATGCATGTGTGTGTGCGTTTTTTGTTAATGCTTGTGCTCTCTCTCTCTTTCTCTCTCTCTCTCTCTCTCTCTCTCTCTCTCTCTCTCTCTCTCTCTCTCTCAAAAACACAATGTGTGTGTGTGTGTGTGTGTGTGTGAGAGAGAGAGAGAGAGAGAGAGAGAGAGAGAGAGAGAAAGAGGGGAAGGGAACATGAGAGTGAGGAGAGGGAAGGAGCATACCTGGCTCTCCTTCCTCTCCTCGTGTGTGTGTGTGTGTGGAGAAGAAAGAGAGAGAGAGAGGGAGAGCGTGCGTTACCTTGCTTGCTTGAGCGTGCGTCGAAAACTCAGATATGAGATCTGAGTTTTCGGATGCTCTCGGTTACTTTTTTTAGCCCTGACGGCGTCGCTAAGTTAGTTGTAATTTAGCGACGCCTATAGCAACACCTATAGCGACGCCGTGGTTTTTCACATTTGAGCGTCGCACTCCGAGCGTCGCTACTATTAAGTACCTCTTGTAGTGAAAGTTGGAACTTTGCCCTATGAAAGTCTTAATGGAGTTAAATCTAGAGGTCTTGTAAACTCCATTGATGTACTTTGCTCTTTAGCAGACCATCCCCATCGGGATCCCCAATTCTCCTCTTTTGGATTCCCTATTGAGACCGGTCTAGTAGCCTTTCTAATATCCAGCCTTTGCTCCCCCTGGTATTTTCCCTATATTAAATGATCAGTTTAATATGAGAAAATCATTTGGAAAAGTAGATATTAGGTTTTTATGATATTTGATATATAGATATGATGATCGAGACGGATCATATTCTACTGAGAAAAATGTGTATCTAAAGTAAACTTAAGGAAGCATTTAAAAACTCAAAAAATATAGAAAGCATCGATAGAGTATAAAAATTAAACTGCACTACTGATGTGATAATTGTGTACGCGCGTCGTCCATTTGTGCAAGCCGAAGGACAATGTTTAAGTCAAGCTACATAAAAGAAATATGAATAGTTAAACATTTTGTCTTGCAATGAAGTGTCACATAATGAAAATGCTTAATATACAATTCATGTGATGCAAAAATGCCTTACAAAAGTATGGTGGAGAGTTGGCAATGTGGTCTCTCCAGAATTTATAAGAAACAAAAGGCATGGCCTTTCATGTAGCGTTTATGTTTTGTGCCAAACATATAGGCATGGAAAATTGGATATACATAAGGAAGCTTGTAGTGTTGTTGAGGTGGATGTTACCATATACATGTGGTAGTGATGTGTGTGAACACACTAGGACCGCTGGGGCATTTTTTCCCTCTTTAGGAGGTTTTTTCCCCCGTCCATTGTATATACGCCCATCACTCTAGGGCTATCCATCTTTCCATTGCACACTAAGTAATACAATCTCTATTGTTTGCCTTGAGCTTCCTTCATCTTCTCCAAGCTGTGTGTGTCTCTCTGCAACCCTAATTCCAACAGTGGAGTCGTGCTCGTGCAATCAAAAGGTCCACTATTGTGAATATATGTCCTCTCTATCAGACACAAAACACGCATTAAGACAAATACAAAAGATGGAGGAGATAGATTTAACTTAAAAAGAAGCAGAGGTAATGTTATGCTCTACGTCATAGATGGTGTAGTGTTTATTGTAGTGACGAGTTCTTAATTCATAAGCTCTAGTGCAATCACTATAGTAGAATAGCTCAATCAATATTAACTTTGTATTCTAAGGGCATGATTAAAGTTTCTCTCTGATGCATCCATGAAATTCTCATCTAGGGGGCATGTATCAATATACACAATTTTGTACTTTTCTAAGGCCACCATTAAAGTTGGCATGCATCACGAACAAAGAATTTCCAAGCATACTCCAACGACCCTTGACTATTTATTCATTATTTGTGCTACGATAGCTTTTCATCGTGTCGATTTTTGCATTTACTTATGCTATCATGTTTATCATCACCAATGCTTCTATGTTGTTAATATTTTTTCAACTTAGGATCATGTCAAGAACGTTTTTCAGATCTTTTATTCTCCCTTAAAAAGCCCAAGGAAGAGTGATTTTTAATGCTTACTTTTGTTAGCCTCATGCTCAAGCTTGTTTTGCAAATCTTTGGTTCTCCTTCAGTTTCTTCCCCCCATGCCACAATGGTTTGTTGCTACTATTCCTCTATCTTTTGTCAGATCTATAATGCTACCTCACAATACCCAAATCTCTGTAGGTAGCAAGTGAGGAGTGCTCCTGTTGTCTGCTACCATTGCTTCATTAGCACCAACATCGGGCTTTTACCTACCGTTTTTGACTGACCTTGCTCTCATGTTGAACCTATGCTCACAGCGAGCGCGACAGTTGACATGAGGGGTCTCAAAAGAGATGATGGATATCAAAGTAGACATGCTATATGTGCACAAACTTTAGATGAAGTCCTTAGGACGAATTTCATAGTTTCAGCGAGAGCGCCTTTTCCATGCAAGCGTGTTCAACAAAAAAGCAGTGATAGGCTAATATTAAATGTAATGCAATTTTTTTTTAAAGGTGAGGCTCCTCGCCGCCAATTTGGGTCTAGGGTAGTGGCCTAGATCATGCCAAGCGGCCAACTCTAGGCTCAAGAAACCAGGGAAGCACATTAGGCTTACCAAGTAAACAAGTAAACAGTGAACAACTGAAGTTCATGTGCTTGATGTCCTTTTGAAGAGCTTCTCTTACATCTTATTTCTTTTGCATTCTCATGAGGAGGCAATTGAATGTCACGCTGCTTTTTGGCTTCATATGTGCTTATTGTCTCCTCAACGGCGTCGCTTTGAGTTCAACACCACTGGGTTCTCATGCGAACAAAACCGCTGAAGTTGGCGGTTGCGAACACCTACACATCTCTCACGTGAAGTGTCTCTTAACTGTCGTTATGTTGAGTTGTTTGTTTATTCTAGCTCGTAGGCTGTTGTAGCCTAGAAGCCAAAGGGTTGAACGAAGGCAACAAAATATGATGTATACAGCTCGCATGCTCTGCTCCACCTCCATAGATTCCATGCAGATCTCATCGGTGACCCTTTTGAAGACCAGACCCTATAAAATGACAACTGAAGGAGTCGAACGCAACCCCCTGAGCAGAGATAACCTACAAGATTCTAGCCTAACCAGATGAGCCACCACATTGAGTTGCAATTCCAACGATTCATCAAGTTAAAAAAAAACAAATGCCCCCTTGCCCTGCTGACGTGGTGAATTTCTTGTTCTCTGCCCCCGTCATCGCTTATGAACCCTGCACACTCCTACCTAGGCCTAGATGCTGGCGCTTTATCTCCTTTTTGCCTCGGCATGCTTGCCAAAGCGGCATCTGTTGAGATTCTAAGCTTCTATGATTTTTTTAAAATCGTAGGGACATACTACAGGTTGCTTTTCTTTTTGCTGCTGTTTGTTTCCTATGCTACATTTGTCGTGCACCTTCTATAATGTTTGTCGTTACCTTTGCCAAAAACACTAGTAGCGTCCCTTTTCATACTGCTACTCGACGTCACCTCCCCTCCTTATTTCTGCCTGTAGCACACTGCTTTTAATTTATGCTGCAGCTCTCTGCAAATCCCGCCAACCACTCTTCCTCTGATCACTATCCCAACTCCCTGCTCGCGTTATCCTGCCTAAAAGCCAGCACTTGATTGTTAGCTCATGCTACTAGGCCTTGCCTTGCCTTGTTAACAAAAAAAACGCGTTGCTCCCTTTAAACTTAGCTCGTCTCTACTCTTTGTTTTTTCTTTAAATCTACTCATCGACCTCCTCCTTATAGCAAGGCAAAAAGGCCCGTGTATAGCCGAAAATAACATAGACATAGTGAGCATTTAATTAAGACTAGATTCCTAATGAGCATAGCAAGAGTGCTTGGATGGAGAGAGCAACAAAATCATAACAACTAGTTAATACTTCAAAAAGAGAGATAAATTAAGCTATTTACAACAGTTGAGGACCAGATTTACATGGAGCCGGTCCCCCCTCCAAACGGCTTTGTATTATAGGTTTCCCCCATCAAGGGAGACATTTTACAATACAATACTTTGTGTTTCTTCAATAACTTGCTGGTGCAATGAAGATGGAAGC
This sequence comes from Adiantum capillus-veneris, assembly GCF_014529385.1. Classification (NCBI taxonomy): domain Eukaryota; kingdom Viridiplantae; phylum Streptophyta; class Polypodiopsida; order Polypodiales; family Pteridaceae; genus Adiantum; species Adiantum capillus-veneris. The sequence continues at coordinate 54,439,474 of NC_140959.1, read as the reverse complement.
TTCAAGCACCAAGCTTCCACTTGAAAACACAACATCAATTCCCTCACGGTCTTAGACCCACGACCTCACATACCTTCGAAGATGGTGAGAGATAGCGGGGTATGAGAGTAGATCAAGAGGAAAAAGGAGTATTCTTACGAGAAAGAAGTATGTCTCCTCAAATAATCACTCATAATAGCTTAGCATAGCTTAGTAATTAGCATGGTAGAGGAGATGATCACGCATTGGAGCTTGGCTCTTGGTTTGATTTGCATCACAAAGCCAAGAGTTGTTGGTGTAGGCCTCCCTTCTCACAAGCTTGGAGTAGATGATGAGCTTTCCATTAAAGCTTGTGAAGGAGAGATAGTCTTCTTTAATTCACACATGAGCTTGTGTGAGTGTGTGGGTGATAATGCTTTGCAAAAATCAGCCCCTTCTCTCTCTTGGTCGACCCCTCTTGCTATTTGCACATGCTGGCATCCTATTGGTCCCCTGCAAAGCTTAGCGAATGATAATTAAGAAGCATAAGTGATAGCCTTGTGACATGTGTCCCCCTTTCCCCTTTTGTGAGAGCTTTAGGTATTTAAATAATGCAATTAAACTCTCATTGGACCTCTGAGTCTTCTGGCCAATAGGAATCAGGCAAGCCATTGGGCTGTTGAATGCTCATTGGACCCCTTGGGAGACTGTCCAGTAGTCTTCTAGAAAGATTAATTTGTATTTGTTCTTTTATCAAGTGTTTTTAAATGAATTAAACTAAATTTACTCTAGCCTAATTCTCATTGGTCCACCTCTATGGCCATCCAATAGGATTTGAATGCACCTTGGGGGCAACTGGCCTAGGGAACTAACATGTGTTCACTATGCCCTTTGTGTAAAGGGAGATTGCAAGAGTGTGTGTGTGTGTGTGTTTATCTCTCATCCCCTACATATAAGGGTCTCCCCTTCCTAGATAGGGATGTGGGAAGATTTTTGAGTCTTCCCACCAGCATCCAATTTACCCTAAGGCTTGACAATTGAATATTACCTTTGAATTTTATAACCTTAGCATTTTGGAAGTCTGAATGGTCTGAACCTTAGGGTCATTGAAGGCCATTGATGCACATTTCTCTTTTGCAGATGGCCCCCCCTTTGGATCCCTATTTTCCCTCCTTTGGATGCCTACTGACCCGTATGCCAGCCTAACCAATATTCTAGCTTTTTCTCCCCTGGTACTTCCCCATATTAAATGATCAGTTTAACATGAGAAAATCATTTAGGAGAATTATATATTAGTTATTATGACATTAACTCTCTCTTGAAATTATAGTCGTCCTCGACTATGAGGTAGAGAAGATAAAGCCTAGTCATTAGCCTTTTTTTCTAGTGGGTAGAGGATCCCTAATTTACCCTACTACATCGGTCCAAAATGGATGATTAATCCATTTGGCGCTTGAGAGCCTAAGCTGTCGCAAGCATGTCTGTGCATTAGTCCTATCAATCTTCCATAGTTGAGTGACAAGCTCTACTTGCTGTTTGGAAGACATCGTCTCCACAAACTTGATCCTAAGCATGCATACTTCTTAACATTTGTGTACAATAAAGAAAAAGAGAGTCTCTTAAGACAAAAAATTTGTTCATTTTAAAAATTTTTACATTTGCGTACTCTAGGGAAGCATTGTAAGCATTGAAAAGGTTTAGGTTATCCTTTAATTGTATGCCTTGAATCCATCTAGCATCTTCAAAAGGATAGTTCTTAAACTTAATGAGATATTGTCGGATAATCTTACCGCCTCTCAATACTTTGTCTTCATGTCGGAGAATGGACTCGGGCTGTAGCACCTCTTCCTGGTCCTCGATCTCATCAATAGTTGGTTCTTGAGGTGTCTCTCTTTTGTAAGGCTTTAGTAGGCTCACATGGAAAGCATTGTGTATGAGCCAATTAATGGGCAACTTAAGTTGATAGGCCATCTCATTGATTGGTCTAAGAATCTGGAAGGGACCATAATACCTTTTTGCTAATTTAGCATAGTACTTTTGGTGTCCCATAGGATTCTTTCCCGTCGTGTGCCTTCATCAAGCCTTGGGAAATTTAAGCAAGACCCAATCCTTTTCTTTAAAGGCTTGGGATCTTCTGTGCTCATCAGTAGCAATGAAGATCTTCATGTGTACCTTAAGTAGCACGGACTTTTAGATCTTCCCTCAATTCTCGTGGAGGTATGTACAGTGTTATTGTAGGCATACTCCACTAACAATAAGTACTTCTCCCATTGGGACCTTCGATCTACTTACGTTACGTAGGATTTTAGTAAGTCAAGAATTGTTAGGTTAGCTATTTCACTTTGGCCATCCGTTTGAGGGTGATAGGCTGAAGAGAAGTTTAACCTTGTCCCTAAATTCTCAAAGAGACCCTTCTCAAAAATTACTGGTCATTCTAGGATCTCTATCCAACACTATGGACATTGGCAAGCCATGGTACTTGAAGATTTGTGATATGAAGAGGGTTGCCATTTGATGGGATTTGATAGTCTTTTTGACAGGTATAAAATAAGCTTGTTTGCTGAACAAGTCTACTATCATCCATATTCCCGTATTCCCATGGACAGACTTAGGTAATCCAAAGATAAAATCCATGGATATGCTCTCCCATGATGAATTAGGGATTGGCAAAGGTTGAAGCAAACTAGGTTGCTTCCCTCTATCAAAGTTCGTCTTTTGGCATACCACACATTTAGAAACATACTCTTGTATGTTTGCTTTCATGGGGTAGGCCAATAGAAATATGTTTCTATCCCTTTTAGGGTATACTGAATCCCTCTATGCCCCGCATAAGGAGGAGCATGAGATTCATACATTACTTTCTCATGTAGTGAGTTAGTAACGCATAGTCTATTGCCATAGAGAAGATACCATCTTGTAAGGTAAATGGTTCCTCATTCTTCCCTAGTGCTAGGGCTGAAATCACATCTCTAAAATCGGGATCAATAGCGTACTCATCTATCATAGAAGATAGATCATTGTGAGTTGCTATGGAAACCGCATTCACTCTCGACCGTCTTGAGAGTGCATCAGCTACTTGATTATGCTTGCCAGCAATGTGAGCAATATGAAAATAAAATTCCGAAAGGAAATTTTCCCACCTCATTTTTTTGTCGGAGAGCTTGGTTTGTGTCATGAAGTACTTAAGGCTTTGGTGATCCGTCCACAGAATGAAAGGAGTACCCAATAAATAGTGCTTCCACGAGTCTAAGGCATGTAGAACAGCGAGGAGTTCCTTTTCATATATGCCTAGAGCTTGCTCAACAGGGTCGAGCCTTTGAATTTCATAGGCTATGGCGTCCCCTTCTTGGAGAAAAATAGCTCCAAGGCAATCACCACAAGCATCGCATTGGACCTCAAATGGATTTGAGAGATCCGATAGTGTAAGCACAGGTTGAGAGATAAGCTTTTCTTTAAGCTTTTTGAAAGCATTGTTCTCCTTGGCAGACCATGTATACCTAACGTTTTTCTTTGTTAGGTCATGTAATGGTCCTGGGTTTTGTGAGAACTTTTCTATGAAGCGTCTATAGTATGCACACATACCTATAAAGCTTCTTAGTTCAAGTAAATTCCTTGGATTAGGCCATCCTTTTATTACCTCTAGCTTTGATGGATCCATTTGGATGCCATATTGAGAGATAATGTGACCTAAATAATGAATCTTTTGTAAGAAAAACTCACTTTTCTTTCAATTAATATAAAGTTTATTCTCTTGTAAGACTTGAAATATTACCTGGAGATGTTGCTTGTGTTCGTCTAGTGAATTAGAGTAGATGACTATATCATCAAAGAATACTCCAGTCAAGGTTCGGTGAGGCCTGAATAGCTTCTCCATCAAGCGGTTAACTGTGGCTGGTGCATTGGTCAAGCAAAAAGGCATGACAATGTATTTGTAAAGACCAAACATAGTGTGAAATGTGATCTTTACAATGTCTTGATCAACTATCCTAATTTGATGGTAGCCACTTTTTAGGTCAATCCGACTGAAGTAGGTCGACCCTTGCAGCTTATCAAATAGGTCTTCTACCCGTGGAACGGGAAACCTATTCTTGATAGTGATCCTATTTAGTGCTCTATAGTCAACACACATATGATATGTGTCGTCTTTCTTTTGCACTAATAACACGGGTGAACAAAATGGAGATGAGCTATGGTGAACTTCTTGGAAGAAGTTCAATTGCATGGTCATCATTTCCTCGTTTAGGAGGTAGTTCACAAGGGATGTCGTCAATAAAAACATCTTGAAATCCCTTGAGAAAGTTGGATGACTCTAATTCCTTGTGATTGTTTACATTTTCTTTTGCTAAAGCATTAGGTTCATTTTGAGAATCTATAGCAAAAATCATGTACACGGAAATAGAGCTCTTTATTGACTATTGAAAGCTTGCATATGTACAATGGGTATGGTGTTACCCAACTCCTTGGCATCTATGTACATATCTTTTTCCCTGAACCTAAAGTAGATTTTCCTTTCAGGGAATTTAACATTGGCAGCCGTGCAATCAAACCATGGTGCCCCTAGGATTACATCCTTGTGCTTGAGAGGAGAGATAAATAAGTCCTCCTTGTCCACATAGATTTGGACATGGAGCCTCAATTTCCCAATTAAGGGAGTGACTGAGGCTTCTTGTCCCTTGAAACCACCATTGGCGGGTAGGACATCTCCCATCTCATAGGCTTGGATGCCTAGCTTTGTGGCCAACTTTGTGGATATGAAATTGTGAGTAGAACCAAGGTCAAAGAGAATAAAAGTATCATGTTCTCTTACCTTTCCCCAAGCATGGCATATAGGAGATCCTTTGTGGTAAGCATCCTCTTCTTGGATTTCGACCAAGGTAGGTCTAGGAGGCTCATTTTGTGTATTCTTGTGGGGACAAGCATGATAAGCATGCCCTTGCTCCCCGCACTTGAAATAGCGGTTATCTTTACAATAACGCTCAAGCTCTTAAGGAGAGAGTTTATTTTTGCCTTTATAAACTCCTTTCTCCTTAGCTTTGTTGTTGTTGGTGTTGCCTTTAAGAGACTTTTGGACAGTCTCCTTCCCCTTAGGATCGCTATTACGGTCCTTGCTCTCCGTGGGATTAAGATTTCTCTTAGCCCCTTGTTGGAAATTGGTCTGTGAAGACACCATGGTATGGTGTATGACCGCAGATATGATGCGCGGCCTTTGGGAGTTGACATAATCCACCGTATCTTCAGTTAGACCTACACAAAATTGTTGTTATTGCTCTCCAAAATCCATCTTTTTTAAGACAGTGGCTTTGAGATGTAAATCCCAAAACTTGTCTACATATTTGTGAATAGATTCGTAGGGAGAAAGCTTCAAGCTTTGCCATTTGGTGAGTACTTTATCTTTGGCATCGTTAGCCAAAAACTGCTTCATAATGGAAGCTCTTAAAGCTTTCCATGTTCGTGGAGCTTCACCATTTGCCCGTAGGCTAGACCACAATTGCCTGGTGGACTTTTGAAAACGAATAGCTACATGGCATAGATAAGAGGACTTCGTGAAGCCCTCATCTCCAAACACCGCATCGAATTGTTGAATGAAGGCCAAGACTTTGGCCGTAGCACCAAAGGTGTCATTGTAGGTAAGGAAAGAGATGTTCTTTCCTCCCTCTTTGAACTTTTTGAGTTTGGATGACCTCTTCCACATGGCATAGGATTTCCTATGGAATCTTCTTTTTGGTGGTTTGAAAGCTGCACCATCACTTTCTTCAGAAGAGGAAGAATTTGAGGAGGATGGAGAAGAGGGTGACCTCTTTCTCGCCTTTTTCATCCCTTGTTCCTCCTTTTCTGCACCATCACTTTCTTCATAAGAGGAAGAGGATGAAGAAGATGGAGAAGAGGGTGACCTATTTCTCGCCTTTTTCTTCTCTTGTTTTCTCTCATCCCTCTTTGAATTATGGTGTGGAGAAGTGTGCGATGGTCTTCTCCATTTAGGGGGTGTTGGAGATCGTTTTTCCCGTTGTCTTCGTGGAGCCATCTCCGCCGAGGTGGCAAGAGACTCACTTCTTTCTCGTTCTTTCGGTGGGGGACTCTACCATTGAAACTTGAGTTCTCCTTTGGGAAGGAGATGCATCGTCAAGTAGTAGATTTTGAGCCCTTCGTACAGATCTTCTTCTTCTTCTCTTATCAGAGAGAGGGCTCTTTTGGAAGTCTCACAAGGAGGCTTTCTAGGTACTCTCTCTTCTTGGTGGCGAGTTTGGAGAATCCCATGAGCACGTAGCTACCGTTGCACTTCACTTTGGAGGGATGGATTGACCATGGCTTGTTGAACCCTAGAAACAAGGTAATTAACAAGCATAGGGGCATCATTAGTAGCCTGTTCATTAGAAAAATCAAAGCTATCAACATTAATTTCACTCTCTTTACTCTTGTCAGCCGTTCTAACAAATTTTAGGTGTAAAACTCTTTTAGGTGTACTTTGGCACGTCAAGCCCTAGCTGCTACTCCTCTTAACCCCTTTAGAGAAGCACTCAAGATCTATACCCGTGGCTCAAATATCATTAATTGCAAGGAATAGAAGAGAGGGCCTTTTACCAACAAAATAGTTTCGGCTCCTGTCAAGCTTCTAATAGCTCAATAGTGGTTAAGCCATAGGCAAGCCCCGTAGGACTCCACTATTAAGACCATAGCTCTCGAAGGTAATGTCCCATTATCTGCACGAAGTAGGTGCACTGCAAGGCTCAAAAATCCCTATTCTACTTACTCCATTGAAATTAAAAATACCAACCATTTATAGTCAGCTTGAGGACCTCTCTTCTTGAGCAAGAAAAGAGAAACCTTGTGCTCTGATACCAATGTAACATCTAATGGTCTAGTAACTTGTGTGTAGCGGAAAATAACATAGACATAGTGAGTATATCATTAGAATCGATTCCTAATGAGCATAGCAAGAGTGTTTGGATGGAGAGAGTAACAAAATCATAACACCCAGTTAGATATTCACGAAAAATACTTTAAAAAGAGAGAGAAATTAAGCTATTGACAACAATTGACGACCGGATTTACATGGAGCCAGTCCCCCCTCCGAAAGGCTTTGTATTATAGGTTTCCCCCATCAAGGGAGACATTTTACAATAAAATACTTTGTGTTCCTTCAATAACTTGCTGGTGCAATGAAGATGGGAGCTTCAAGCACCATGCTTACACTTGAAAACACAATATCAATTCCCTCACAGTCTGAGACCCAAGATCTCACACACCTTTGAAGATGGTGAGAGCTAGCGGGGTATGAGAGTAGATCGAGAGGAAGAAGGAGTATTCTTACAAGAAAGAAGTATGTCTCCTCACATTATCACTCATAATAGTTTAGCATAGCTTAGTAATTACATGGTAGAGGAGATGAGCATGCATTGGAGCTTGGCTCTTGGTTGGATTTGCATCACAAAGCCAAGAGTTGTTGGTGTAGGCCTCCCTTCTCACAAGATTGGAGTAGATGATGAGCTTTCCATTAAAGCTTGAGAAGGAGAGATAGTCTTCTTTACTTCACACATGAGTTTGTGTGAGTGTGTGTGTGATAATTCTTTGCAAAAATCAGCCCCCCCCCTCTCTCTCTTGGTCGACCCCTGTTGCTATTTGCACATGCTGGCATCCTGTTGGCCCCTGCAAAACTTAGACAATGATAATTAAGAAGCATAAGTGATAGCCTTGTGACATGTGTCCCCATTTCCCCTTTTGTAAGAGCTTTAGGTATTTAAATGATGCAATTAAACTCTCATTGGATCTCTTAGTCTTTTTACCAATAGGAATCAGGCAAGCCATTTGGATGCTGAATGCTCATTGGACGCCTTGGGAGACGGTCCAATAGTCTTCTAGAGAGATTAATTTCTATTGGTTCTTTTATCAAGTGTTTTTAAATGAATTAAACTAAATTTACTCTAGCGTAATTCTCATGGTCCACCTGTATGGCCATCCAATAGAATTTGAATGCACCTTGGGGGCAACTAGCCTAGGGAGATGACATGTGTCCACTATGTCCTTTGTGTAAAGGGAGCTTGCAAGAGTGTGTGTGTTTCTCTCTCATCCCCTACATATAAGGCCTGCCCCCTCCTAGATAGGGATGTGGGAAGACTTTTGAGTCTTCCCACAAGCATCCAATTTACCCTAAGGCTTGACCATTGAACATTACCTTTGAGTTTTGGAACCTTAGCATTTTGGAAGTCTTAATGGGCTGAACCTTAGGGTCTTTGAATCCCATTGATGCACATTGCTCTTTTACAGATGGCCCCTCGCTTTGGATCCCTACTGTGACCGGTTTACCAACCTAACCAATATTCTAGCATTTTCTCCCCTAGTACTTCCCCATATTAAATGATCAGTTTAACATGATGAAATCATTTAGGAGAATTAGATATTAGTTATTATGACATCTTCTACCTCTCTTGATGTCACTTGTGCAAGCTACGATGATAGTTGCAATGAATGGTTCTTTCAAGCGTTGTGCAATGCCTACCTAGCTCGCTCTTATTATAAAATCACGTAGATTTTGATCAAGGGCTATTGTTGTGCCAAGTTGCTCATTCCATGTTCAAGAAAAGAGAAAAGCACCTTAGGCTCACGAAGTAAAGAATGAAAGAATCATCTTGATCACTTCGACATCCCACATCTTAGTTAAGGATTGACCAACACATTATCAGCACCTATGGTCCCTGCACCGCAAATGAAAGAGCCAAATTGTGGGAGCACTTGAAAGACATCCCTGCTATAAGGGAATGACTCCTTATTGGAGACTTCAATATGGTGAAGAAGAGAAAGTACAAAATAGGGTCCTCTAGTATGATAGATCCAAAAAAACCAAATGTCTAAGCCTATGTGAGAAGTGGGCAATAATGGACATGTGGTCCTTGGAACAACTCGCCAGGCTTCACATATACCACCCTACACTATTCTTGGATAGATTTCTAGCTTGACAAGTGCTAGTATTCTCATCAAGTAGATTGGATTTCTTTGTTGACAGAGTGGTAACCTCAGAATCTCTGTCAGATGACCTGTCCTACTACATTTAGGAGGGCACCTATTCAAAGACCCTCTGTTCAAGTGCCTGACTAAAAGATCCTTGAGCAAGCTCGGTAAAGATGTCTATTCACTTAACCCTAGAGCTTGGGACTCCTTCACCACCAAGAGCATGCAAAAAGCAAATAAAACCGCATGCCCTAGATTGAAGAAGGCCCGTGAGGAGCACCTGAAGCAATTGGGAGATAAAATAGAGCAACTGACAACTAAAAACTTGAAGAGACCACCTTCGAAGTTGAGTAGTTAGAAGCAAAAACTGACCTGACTAAACAACAACTAGAGGAAGTCCGAAAGGCAAGATTACTATCTAGGTAAACCTACCTACAGCCCGAGGCCGCTAATTAAGAGCATTTTTTTAGAGGCTTAAAAGTCAAGAGAGGTCAAGACCTAATCAACTTGCTAGCAAATGGGGAGATGAAATGGCTAAGATGATGCTTGATCACCTATGCCAGATCATAGGCCAGCTTGAGGCTTGTTCTTCTAAAGTGAATGAAGCCAATGATAGTCTTTTGAGGAGAATCAAGAAGACAATACGACACTCAAACCCGAACCTCCTAGAGAAGGAATTTACTAAGGAGGAATGCTTCTAATGCTGAAGGATTTAGGTAAAGATATTTATCCCTTGGGTGAGATGAGTTGACTATGGAGCTCTTTATAGAATTTCTGGAGGATCTCAAGTCCCCAATTACACACATGGCTAACCAAGATTTGGTAAATGAAGCCCTTGACTCAAGCATTAAAAGGGCCCTCATTAAAACTATTCCAAAGAAAATCAAACACTAGCGACCTATAATCATTGGGCTTTGAGCCATGACTGTGTCGGTTAATTCTCATGATGCTTGATCACCTATGCCAGATCATAGGCCAGCTTGAGGCTTGTTCTTCTAAAGTGAATGAAGCCAATGATAGTCTTTTGAGGAGAATCAGAAGACAATACGGCACTCAAAACCCAACCTCCTAGAGAAGGACTTTACTGAGGAGGAATGCTTCTAATGCTGAAGGATTTAGGTAAAGATAAATCCCTTGGGTGGGATGGGTTGAATACGGAGTTCTTTATAGAATTTTTGGAGGATCTCAAGTCCCCAATTACACACATGGCTAACCAAGCTTTGGTAAATGAAGCCTTTGGCTCAAGCATTAAAAGGGCCCTCATTAACCTATTCCAAAGCAAATGAAACACTAGCGACCTATAATCATTGGGCGCTGAGCCATGACTGTGTCGGTTAATTCTCACCCTCAGTGCTCGAAGCCATCCTGAGTTTCTTTTTAATGATAAAAATGTGGGTGCATTTGAAGTCAAAAGATCAATCAAGAAGGGATGCACGCTTGCCCCTTTTCTTTTTTCCATCGGCTCACCTCCACTGGTTAGCATGCCGGGAGAGGGGAGATCCAAGGGCTGTCCTTGCCTAACAATGACCAACTCCTAGTGAAGCTCTTTATGGATGACTCCCTTCTCTTCCTCAAAGCCTTCCATTAGACTGTTCAAAGGGCTATGGAGATTGTGCAAATGTTTGCCACAGCCTCTGGATTGAAATGCATCATTGAAAATCTAGATTGATCTCACTATCAGAAAACGACTTGTTTGATCCATCTTTGTGGACCCAAGAGAGTCTCAAAAGGAAAGGTTTTCCATTACCTTTACATGCATGAGGCAACATTGTAGATGTATGCATGATGGAGAGATAGTTTTGACACAAATGAGAGAGGTGGCCTTGTATGCTAGTGACAGTGATGTCACGTTTACCTCTAGTGTTCCTCTTGCTTTTATGTATGATAGAGATGCCACTTGCTCTTGATGGCTACTAGATGAGTATGCAACATTCCACATTACATCATGTTGTGAGTGGTTTAGCACTTTTTCCTGTGGGAGCCTTGATCATGTGCATCTAACTAATGGATCAACATATGACATAGAGGGTGAAAGAGAGGTATGCTTGTAATTACCTAGTGATGCATCATATATACTATGACATGTGCATTATGTTCTTGAGATTGAATAGAATTTGATATTGGTGAGACAGTTAAGAGTTAGTGGATGTCAGGGGTTTCTTAAAGAGAACTTATTCTAGATGCATTGTGGTTCACTAGTCATTGTTGCGAGAGGAGCGAGAATTAGCTTGGTTTACCCTATGCATGTATTTGAGGTGCGAGATGACATAGTTTTGATTACATTACAGTCATGTCAACGAGAGACTAGACACATATCTTTTGCGGATGAGCTCTAGAGTGCTATGTACAACATGTCTGTAGATGCAGAGTTAGAGCAACCATGCTCTAGTGAGACACAACAGATTGGTCCTCTCAGGACAAAGATGCCTCGTACCATGGAGATGAGCGATATGGAGTTCTTTGACATGTTCATGCTAAAGGTTGATATGGTGATTCCAGGACATGTGGATACAATCCCTATGGATGATGAGGGAGTGACAACTACCCTGGAGTTGGGATTGATGCATCCATATGCAACTAGCTCTGGTGGTGATATAGTGAGCATTGATATACCTACTGAGAATAGATTGGCAAAGGTCACTACACATGATGCAATTGCAATGGATATGATGACGTATTTATCATCAAGCTTCAAGACTCTCAGGTGTGATCTCTTCATGTCGACCCGATATAACAGCTGCAATGGGAGCGTTTGTAGTTGGGATTGTCAATTGTGCGACGACTGACACTAGCAAGATATATTATGGAGTAGGGCAAAAAATTACAAGATACGTGCATGATATGCATGCTAATTCTAGCAGGGTTATATGCTTCCACACAGACATAGGTTGAGATGAAATTCCTCCCTGTACCTCTTATACATATAACTATGTCTTATAGTAGTACCACTTATCGGCACATTTGCCTTTAAGTGGGAGATTGTTTGGGTAAAGGCAGTGTGCCGCTTACCCCAGTCTAATGCACCAGAGGTGTTTGACCAGCTATCACTTGTACACACCTTATTATTTACTAGATAGAAGAATAAGACTCTCTCACACACATTATGGTGAGTTTCTCCTCCCACATCTTGTGTTCTCTCTCTCTCTCTCTCTCTCTCTCTCTCTCTCTCTCTAGGGATTTAATATTTATGTAATTACCACAAATTTTGTGTGATCACAAGGTCTTATTGACACATTTACATAATCACACTTAACATGATCACAAAGAAGCCGGTTTAGGGTAATCTCAAAACCCACCAAAAGCCCGCCGGGCTTCTCCATTTTCCCTACGGGCCCATTGAGGTTTTTAGTTTTCCCTGCGGGCCCGCGAAGAAAACCAAGATGCCCGGTGGGGCCGCAAAATTATATATATAGGGCCGCGATCAGGCCCACTGGGTGTTTTTGCTTGAGCCATCTTTTGATTGATTGATTGATTGAGAGAGAGAGAGAGAGAGAGAGAGAGAGAGAGAGAGAGAGAGAGAGAGAGAGAGAGAGAGAGAGAGAGAGAGAGAGAGAGAGAGAGATGATCGCCTTTGCAGGTAGGTCGAGAGGAGAGATAGAGAGAGGGGGTCATGTGGGAGCATGCTCTGCGTCGCAATGCACGGTAGTAGGGGAGTACCTGACCACACTCGTATTGTGTGGCTATCATAAGGTACCTTACCACACAATGGGAGTGTGTGCATAAGTTGTTCTACGGAACAGTGCTTACCACGGGGGCATCACCTTGGTGACACGGGGAAGACGGTGTCCTTGTGGTAAGTATTGGCTTACTGTCTGGGTACTATGTCTGTAAAGCGGCAAATCTAGTATCCTTATGGTGAGTCAACTTCCCTTCCCCTTTCCAAAAACACATATGGGATTGGTCAGTAACGCAGCTATATGATGTTCGTAGGCAAGCCATTATTTCTCCTTAGATTCGGGCGGCACTCGATCGGTAACGTGACTAATTGAGCGTCGTTTGTTAGAAGCATCTGTTTTTGCATAAATGTGGCGTTCACGTCGTTAACCCGGCCGTACAAACTCCATATAATTTTTATGTGCATGTGCAATTCGTTTATTAAAGTATTAAGTATATTAAATACTTGGTCGGTAACATGGCCGTGAAGAGTATTTCATATACAAATGTTTGAATTGTTTGATATTGTTGTTTTTAAGTGTTCTTATGAAAATATATACTAGCTGATCACATTCAAAAGAATGCTTTATTGATCAATCATCATCGCTATTTTAAATGCCACACTTACGTAAATTCTATGTAAGAAAGTATATGCACACAATTTGCATGGTAAATATTCATTTTTATATTTTCAAAGAGCAAGACGTTCTTTGCAATTTCCTGGCCCAATTTGTATACTTTCAATGTTTTAAATGAGCTAAAATAAAGGTGACAATATGTACATCATGATGCATGCATCTTCCAAGAGGCTTTATTTTTGAAGCGAATCGGAAAATTTTGATTTTTTTTTGGATTTTTAACATGTTCTGTTAGATCTAGATAATTTGACTTATTTTTATTGCATTTTACACGTAAACATACCATTTTAAAGTCAAAATGATTATCAATCTGAATAAATATAATCTTGCATAATTTTGTGAAGTCTTTAAGTCAGTGTATGCTATATTTGAACTAGTGTAAGAGTGCACGATGAAAAATATAAGTTAAAAATTCTTAGATAAAATATAAAATGCTATTGTGCGTTAGATTTTTAACATGTATTGTTTGATCTGGATGAAGTTCTTATAAACTACTTGTTTGCTCTGTATTTTACACGTATAAACATTGCATTTTAAAGTGAAAATTATTTCCAACGTTTATCAATATATTCGTGCACATTTCTTAAAGTCTTCAAGTCATGGTTATGGTTTGTCTGATCTAGTGTGAGAGTGTTAGTGCAGAGTGCAACCATAAATTTGTATTTGATATGTTGTTTTTTATTGTCCAATGCTAAAATGACACTAGATCAAAAGAAAATTATTATGAGTGCCATTCGAAAAGAATGTATTTTGGCAATATCATCATGTGCAGATGGTCGCATACAACAGATTAGTGAAAGCGACGTATTAATCAAAGACCTCACTAGCGCTATATGGGAGAACACAGAGCGGAGGCTACAAGGTGAAGGCCAATATGAGTTGCTGATTCTAGCAGGTATTCAAGAATTTGATCCCCACCACAAGGTTAGGACAATATTGGGCAATATGAAAGTCTGTTGGCAGAGACTTAAAGGAAGATATCCCTCCTGCCTGCGATATGACAAAATTAGAGCTTTGGGAAAAATTATGGGAGGAACAGAAGGTCAAGATAAAGCATGTGAAAGCTAAGGACCAAGCCTACTTACCCAAGAGATTGAAGATGGCCCAAGATGCGCAAGCAGTTGTGGGTGGCCGATCATATGCCAGCGGCACTAACACAATCATGCACACGACTTTGAATGCCAAGTGCGTGCATCTAATTGGCATTCCCCACAAGGCCTTGGTAGAAGGTACATGGGTTGGAGCAGGCTCTTTTGGTGTGTGCAGATTATACACTATCAAAGGCATCTCTTTCTTTCTAGAACACATTACATACGTGGGAAATGCTACACGGGAGAGAGTGAGGCAAAATTTGATAGCTTCCAGACAGAGCAAGGAATGCAAACGCTTCACCCCTCCATTGTAAGATGCATGGGCTTTACCACCGAAGCCCCTGGATCACAATATTTCCATACTACAATGGGGACACCTTGGGGGACATGATGTGTCGCTTGCCATTCGTCCACGTAGTGTTCAGATGACACATGCACATGCTACAACACGGCTGGAGATCATTGACACCAACAAAACAATGCTTACCAGAGATAGAGACAACGCGGATCCACCGCGGAGCAAAGCAGTGATTGAGCAGATGCCAACAATTTGTCACGACTTAATTGATGGCGTTGCGACTGCTCACTCGGTTGGTATAGTGCACATCAATCTATCACCCGTTCAACATAATGTTGGACTTTACTCGTGCAAATAAACCCCGTGTTGGCATCATTGACTGGGAAATTTTCTCCAAACACCAACTAAGTACGTGTCAATTAATTATCTGCATCCAAGCGGACATTCGGACCCTACAGTTTTGGAGGCACAGAAAGCAGGGGAAGCAGAGATTGGAAAGCGACTGTGGATTGCTGCAAAACCATACGATCCACTGTGCGCATTTGCGTACATAAAATCGAGCGATATTTATGCATTGGGTTATCTATTCGACATGTTGATAGATTTTTGGAGTGCAGCGAGGAAAGTTTATTTTCCTAAAGAAGTATTTTACCACCCCGACCAAGATGTTATCAAGGCTATTCAGATTAAAGTAGATTGTTGGATGAAGTTAAGAGAGCAAAAAAATAGAAGAAATGCATTTGATGTTTTGATATTTTTCAAAGAACATTTAAAGACGGACCCTAATCCTGTCCAACGACTGCTTGTTGAACTTGCGCCATTTTTTTATCTGACCTAAACATTTTTGTGATATACATTTGTCTTGTACGGGGTATTTCATTTGTATTGATGTGTATTATCTGGTTCGGGGTGGTTCACCTCATTGAGTCATGTCTTATACTTCAATCGGATCAATTTTCATGTATTTTAAATGGATCAATTATCTTTATTCATTTCTCATTTGTCTAGTGGTTCAATTGGGTTTGTCAGTTTGTGATTTTGTTTAGTTGCATTAGTAGTAAATGAGACGGATCTACTTTGTGTATCTGTGAGACTGATGAATCGTGAGAATATATTTTTGTCAATGATATTGAATATTTGTCTATTTGTCCATTGCAGCTCTAAGATAAAATGACAGATGAAGAACAAGTTTGTGGCACCCAATCAGTGCTGCCTGATGATTAGCAACAAGCGACTGTTAATGCATTTCAATGCATGAAGTCTCTAGCGCACGGTATTTCGGCACAACAAGCGACGCTCACTGCTCGACGACTTTCAAAATGGGAAAATCCAAACCACAATAAAGATCAATAAAGAAGTGACCAAGGACATAATCAAAACAATATGGCCATGCGAAAGAGATCAATAAAGAAGTGACCAAGAACATGATCAAACCAGTATGGCCATGCGAGGACACGGAGATAAAGAAAGGAAGGTGGAAGGTATCGAAGTGCCTCCACAAAGTGATCAAAGAAAACACTGAAAGGATCTACTGGGAAGTTTATGGTCATCCATTGCATAGTGCAGATTGTGCGTTATATTTTGCAAAGATGTTATATGTTCATTTTGTGCAACAATGACCAATAGACTTTTCGTCAAAGGAGACAACTGTTGCCACCCATGATATCAGGGAGGGTTGTGTCACTTTCACCCGAGATGAGCTGTCATTGATAGTTGAAGGGGCTGACCTATAGTTAAAGAGAGATAAATATATTTACACGACACAGCTTACAGAGAAAGATGCCGAAATAACACGGCTTTCTATAGCCACCCAAACACCCCAACACTCACAGGTCCGGATGGAGAAAAGTATTCACCGCTTAAGCCAAGACGTTCAGAATCTGACACAACGAGTGAATCATTTGCCTATACAAGGGACACACATCAGTCGGTTGTCCTCCATCCAGATTTGGTCCCCTCGTCTACTTCGGATGCATCTTCATCATCCCAATGTCCAGTTTGCTACAAGAATTTTGATGGATGGAGTGGATACTATACATTGACATGTGGTCATTATTATCACTTTGTCTGTCTTATTCGTTTGTTGCAAAATAGTAGCCGATCCGCCATCTGTTCAGTAGATATTCCACAAGGAATATATGTTATGTTTGGCATGGAAAATGAGTATAAATTCAAAAAAGCCTGCCAAGATACCCCTAGCACAATTAGAAATCTTTTTGGTGACCAAGATGCTCATTCTAAGCATAACAATTAAGATTGACAAACTATGTATAATCGTGAATATGAAGCATTGTATATGATTAAAACACATTGAATACAAGCTTTTTCATAATGGCTTTTGACACAATCTTCATTCTACTCTCAAGCTATATTGAATCTGTGAAGTTGTTATCTGGTTCTAAATCTGAGTGTTGTGGGTCTCCTTGTAAGTTTGTTTCCACATCTATTACCAAGTTCTCTTCCATTTCTTCTATAGTGCACTGAGATACACCGACATTGAACTCTTCTTCATCTTCGTTTTGATAATCATACAACCAGGTTGGCATTTCCTCCTCGTAGCCAACACTTGCAATGTGATGCAATATATTTTCATTGCAAAACATATACACAAATTTTCCCACTCTATCTACTAATAGTTTGTTGCGAATAGTGCTATGAACATACTTGTACATATTCCAGTTTCTCTCTGAACTTGAGTTTGCTGCAGATTGTGCCAATAATTTCATTGCAAGGGAACGTAAGGTCGAGTTATGCTCTCCACCATTCATCATCCACCACTTCCATGCAGGTTTCTTTTTTTCCATTGACTATATAAAATCATTCTCAAAAGAACCCTCTTTTAATCTAAATGCATTCATTTCTTTGATACAATCAATTCGGTTCTGAACGTTGGAGTAGAACGTGTTGACCACGTGAAAGAAATCGCAGACCACCTCTGTATTGGACATCATATCTAAATTCCAATACTCCGGATTGAGCATGTAAGCCACACTATGGAGTGGACTATGAGCGTTCTTCCATCTTGTAAGCCACATTATGGAGTGGACTATGAGCGTTCTTTCATCTTGCATGACTTGCATGAAAATACTTGGCCAAAACTCTTTGCTGTTTGCTAGAGAATGGTAGTCGCCACTCCTTCTCTACTAGAGACTCTTTCAGCTCCTCGGGATTTTCAAGACTCTATTGGACTGACCACCATGTCATCCATACTTTGCCCATATTTGGCACCTTTTGATCAAGGTTGCGAATCACAAACATAACGGGCATCATTACATGGTATGCATCCATTACACTCCTCCACCAAGCAGCCTTGTTTATGTTGCCACATAGACATGTAATTTTCTCTATCACTTTTTCTTTTTGCTCAAGCTGCCATTCATCAAAGGCCGTGCAACTGAAAGTGTCAATCACAATGCACTTATTGCGGAGAAGTGATTTCAATGTATAAAAATGCGTGCAAAACCGAGTTTCAGCAGGAAGTTTCAACATAACTGACATGCGCATTCTGTACAAATCGAGCACTCTTGGCCGTGCAACTGAAAGTGTCAATCACAACGCACTTATTGCAGAGAAGTGATTCCAATGTATAAAAATGCGTGCAAAACCGATTTTTAGCAAGAAGTTTCAACATAACTGACATGCGTATTTTGTACAAATCGAGCACTCTTTGTCATTTCAAGATAAATTTCACAACCTGACATGCTGTGTCAATTATTTTGGTGAACCATGTGGTTTCTTCACTGGTGTACCAATCCTTCAGCACCAAGTTTAAGCTGTGCATATTACAACCATTGGCAAAAATGTGTGGAAAGCACTTCTTTATTAATTACTAGCGTTTTTACAATTCTTTGCATTGTCCATGACTACTTGAACGACATGTTCAACACCAATTTCTTTAATTACATTAATCAAAACCTCAAAAATTTATTTGCTACTTTTAATTGCACTATAACTGTCAATCGCCTTTGTGAACGTTTCTCCCCTTGGACAAACCAACATTACATTGATCAGTGGTCTTCTTTGAACATTTGACCTACCATCACTCACAATTGTGCATCCGAAATATTATTTTTCCAACACGCTCTTTGACTTTGATGAAATTGTCCAAGAGAACATTTTGTATCGTGTGATAAGAGGGAGTTGAAAATCCTGGGCCAAATTCACGGATTTTCTTTCAAGCATCCTTCCAATGATTGCTGTCTATCATGACCAAAGCACTTCCATTGAAGAATATTGCTTTGGAGAGTGCAGTTTGTGCTTATTCTAGAGACTGCATCCGAAAGCTTTGATGCAATGATTTTTGATGCATTTGACCAAGTCCACCTTCATTGTGATGCTTAAAAGGTATGCTGTTTGACATTTCCTCTCTCTGCGAAGGCTGTTCTCCAAGGTTAGTTGGCGTCACCACAGAATCAACAGAGTTAATATTTGGCTCTGATTGGAGTCTTGACTTGCAACAGAGCTATATATATGCTGTCTCTTGCCACCTTTTTTGGCGAGCTCTTCTCTGAAACGCTTTGCAATTGCAGGTGCCTAAGGATGTTCACATTTCTTACAACTCTTTTTAACGCTACCCAGAAAATGATCCCTGATATGAGATACAACGCCTAATTTTGTTGTGAGACAAAATTTACATTTCCATTCCATATGTCGAATGCATATGTTGTGAGCATAATCCCACTCTTTGCCAAGAGCTTTTTTATTCTTTTCTTCTTCGTACCACTTGTGCCGACATTTTGATCCATTTCTTTTAAATTAAAACTGAAGACAAAAGAACTAGATCATTCAGTTTTTAATACAATTTTCTTCTTTTCAATATATATTAAATTTTTCATTCACTAGGAAAATAATCAAATCTGCACTCTCTACACGGCATAATAAATACAATAATGCTATGAATTTCTCAATGCAATTATTATTATGATGATTATTTATACGTCATCTTTGATTTGCAAACAATAAGAAGCATCTAATTTCAAATGCAAAAAAACACAAAAGCAATAAAATCTATAATTGGTCATGTCATACACTAATAATATTTCATAATACATAATGCACTCTCTGTATAAACTAATGTACATAATAACACAAAGAAATCTTCAATATAATCACACAATTGAGGACTACTTGTACCCAGTCAAGGATTGTAGCCCCCTTATGCAACCAGTTCAATATATAAAAACTATTTTCACCCAATTAAGGATTGAAGCTCTTATATTGTGTAGTGACAATGTATATCAACTCAAATCTATGATGGTGAAAAATGCAAGACTTCAAGGATCTTTATATGCTCGGTATACTAGTACAAGACATCCAACCCTTGACTATTGGATCTGTGACTCTGTAACCTTAGGTGAATTCACAAGGAGATGACAATACCCGACACTTGGATACACTCCCCAAGGATTTTCCTAGTCAAAGCACAACGGTAAGCACGCTGTTTACTATATATAATTGTTAACCCTCACGGATCACGGACACCCCATCACCTACGACGGACGTGTATTATGTATTTGGTAGAGTCAGGTACCGGGCTTGTCGGACCAATAGGAAAAGGGTAAGAGTGATCGCCGATGAGAGGCGCACTCTAACTGGGACATTCAAGGGATTAGTTGGCTAAGCATGGGCGCCCAAGTGTGAATGGGGTGAGCTCATATAAAAGCCAACTAAACCTAAAATTCACTCATTCTCTCATTTGTGCAATAGAAGAGTGCTCTTGCTCCATCTCCATCTCCATCTTCTTCTTCTTCACCTCCTCGTGTGTGTGTGTATGTGTGTGAGAGAGAGAGGGAGAGTGTGTGTGCGATCGAGCATTAAGAAGGCACGACGGTGGCGAAGCGGTTGAGTGCGGCACGACTGCATCTTCTTCTTCATCGCGGCGAGGAATCCTCCACGGCAGGAGCATAGAGCGGTGAGTGACACACCATTGCCCTCTTTTGAGCTTGCTAGATTAGTCTTGTTGTGTGCTTGGAGCCATTTGTGGCTCGCACACGGTGTATCGGCAAGTCCCTTGCTTCGACAGTGTGGCAAGGAGCGCACATTTTTGGTGTCGTTGCCGGGGAATCGCCCTGCACCAAGCCCAAGAGGCACTTTGTGCTTCTCCTATGAGTTGTTTGTAGTAGGAAACAAGAGGAAGAGGAAGAGGAATGAGTTGTTTTTCTGCAAGTTGTTAATTTCTGTATTGTTTGCAAGTTCTGTGATTTCTGCATAATGTTGTGTTTTCTGTTTGCACACAGTCTTTGCACAATCAGTAGTCATTAGCTTGTTTGCAGGGAATGAATAAGTAGGAAGGCAATTAGCAATTTCTGTCCAAGCCCAGGCCCAGGCCTCAGTCCTCAGTCTTATGATATATACTAGACTCACTCTTATATATATACCCTACCCCCTCAAGAGGGAATGAGAGCATGTGGGGCAAGTCCTCCACTCTCCTCCCTTCTCTTCCCATTTGCACCCTTAGACTTTCTAATTCGGGCCTAGTTCCCTACTAGAAATTGACGATTTTAGGGATTCCGAGGGCATAAAGTGACCAAACGGAGGGCTGTAAAGCACGGCACGTCCCTTTGACCGAGACGCTCGTTTTGAGCTATCATACGTTCTATTCTATAGCTAGGTCAAAAAAAAAGGACCAAAAAATCAAAAAATAAGAAAAGACTTGGGTTGCAAAACACCCAAAATTACTAGGTGAGCAGCCTTCACGGGCCCTCACTGACACTTCTAGGGGATCCAAGTCATATGAAACTACGCTCTGGACGAGTGTTAGAGCACGAGCATATTGGTAGTGCCTCCATTTACGCGGGCACCCATTATTCCTCCACCCTAGGTTCTGGACCTTCGGCGGGACTCAAGGTAGCGCGACCCAAGATCCTCATATCGCGTCTAGTGATTCTTCCTGTGACTACGAAGTCATGGAGGGGTATCCTACACCAAACCCTGATAGTTCAAGTCAAGACATGCATGCCATGGGCCCACGGCCCGGGTCCAACGTGTTTAGCGGCTTAAAAGAGACCCTTAGTAGAGCTACTCGCTTCGAACATGCGGTTAATGAAATAAATGAAGGGAGTGGGGAAGTAAATTCGTCATTCATGCCTAAAATGGACCCTATGCTTCTTGAGAGTGTGCATGTGAATGTTCCATCCACTGCACCTCCTGATCCTTTAGGAATATCTCCCTCTGAGGTTTTACTACCCGATGGTAGGAGTCTTGCCAAAGTACAAGAGATCAAACGCTATATGCAAGCAACAAGGGAGAGGGAAATTGAGAACCTACGAAGGCTAGAACAAAGTCGAGCCCTGAAAGCAAAGGCTCCTATGACAACAATCATGCCAGCCGAGCAACCGAGTGCTCCCAAGGTAGCAGTCACGGAGGGGCAAGCTATGGGGAGCAATAATGCTTCCACTTCAAGGGAAACCTCCAGCATGCCAGGCCTAGATGGGATATTTCTAAACGAAAATTGGGAGTATGACCTACAAGCAGAAGCTTTAACTGATCGGTACATAGGACACACCTATCATGTAGGTTGGTTAGATGTTCTACAATCCACATCGGGTGCTACTAGCATAGATGAGCAACAACAGAAAGTCTGTGATGTCCTCCATAGGATTGTCGAGTTAGAAAGACAGAACACAGGGATCAACATGCCTTCAACAGGCCTAATGAGATTCTTGGATACGGGAAAGGCCAACCAACCAACCCTGTCACAAATGGAGACTCCCTCAGTGAGCCCCATTGATCCTCCATATGTTGTTTCACCAGGAGCCTCAGTACAATCTGAGCCCACAAGTGGCAGCTTTACCTTCCCAGATCTAGCTCATCTTTCTCTTAATGACACTACGGCTACCATGCATATCCCAATGGTGAGCATGACAAGAAGTACACCATGGAGTTCATTTGTTAATACTACGCCGATGCCTAGTAGCACAGTGCCCCCAACTATACCTACATGTATGTATCGATCATGTGCACCTATCCTACCTTAGCCTCATGTAGCTCCTACACCTCCGATTATTCCAAGAGCTTACAATCCACAATGGAATTATCCAGGCTCTTTTACAAGTGGAGCCATGCCATTTAATAATAACATGCCATATCAGGCACCCCTTATGCCTAGGGCCATGCCTGTAAACTTTGGACCACCGTCTGGTACACCACCATACGAAATTTGGGACCCAAGAGCTGCGCGTATGCCAAGGCCAAGGCCAACTCCCATCTCACATGTGGTTCCTGGAGCAGATACACCCATTATACCTGCTCAAATAGGAGATTTGGCAGCATTTGCTCAAACTATCGGTCGCTCTATTGCGGAAAACATGCGTAGTGCACCTGATAGAGAGCCTAGGAGCAAGGCAGTTCAAGTAGCTAAGCTCACACAGAAATTCAATGGAGACGAAGATGCTAGAAAGCATATGGAAGTCTTTGAACATGTGTGCGATTCCTTGGAAGAGCACAATGAGCTACATAAGTGTAAGGCTTTGAGTTTGACCCTAAGCGGAAAGGCTGGAGATTGGTATAGAACCTTAAGAGTAGAAGAAAAAACGATCTACTCTACTCTTAGGAGACTGTTCTTAAAAGAATACATACGAGAGGGAGTACTTTGGGGTGTAGCCTCTTAGCTCCAGAAATCCCAACGAGAAGAAGGTGAATCCGTGAGAGACTTCATTAGTCGCCTAAAGAATGAATTCTCGATGCAATCCAAACGAGAAATTCAACAACAACCAATTGCTCGATAGATTCATTAGGGGACTACTACATGAAAGTATTTATAATGGCCTAGTCATTAGAGGTATCACTACTTGGGAAGCAGTCACCATGAATGCAATCCAATTGGAGGATAATTTAATGATCACAGGAGAAAGAGTGTCTGCCGAGCCGAAGTCTAGTAGCTCGCAAGCATCAGGGCATGAGCCAATGAAGATAAAGCTAATCGTGAAAGAGCAAACGATATCTGAGATGACTTTGGCAGATCTCACAAAGGCCATCCAAGAAAGCCTTAAGGGTAATCGTGCTCCACAAAACACTCATATGTATCCAAGAAGGGAGCAACAATGGTGCTCAATTTGCTTGGGCCCACATACTACGAGTGAATGCCCTACTTTCAGAGTAAAGTTTAACGGGGCTTGTAACGCGTGTGGTAGGTATGGCCATCAAGCGAAGGATTGCCTAATGCTTAAACGCATCATGGAAAATAGACCGCCTATAGCTTGGGCAGAATCACCTTGAGTTCCTGCATTGATGCCCACCCCACCCATGGAGAAACAATTGCCATTACAGCACATGGTCCCTAGAACCCAAAATGTGGTCCAAACCACACCGTTGCCACCTCCAGTGCTAGGACCGCAACCCCCTCATCCAAGAGTTACACCTATGAACCAAATAGGTTGCGAGTCATCTACTACTTATGTAGATTGCAAAGAGGACATAGACTCTAGTATCACCTATGGAGTCGACATGCTTGAGGAGTGTCCCATGTACTATATGGAAGACCATTGGGGACAAATCAAACTGGTATATCAAGCTACTGCGCTAGCAGCAAGAGGCCAAAACATTAATAGTTTTACCAAGAGACCACCTCTTCAGTGCTACGAATGTGGTGGACCACATCGAGTAGCTGAGTGCACCTTTAGAATGTAAAAGAATGCCGCACTAATGCAAACAAGTCAAGGGAGTGCATTGGCAATGCCAATACTCACTTGTAATCGTTGTGGCATAGATCATTTGATCGCACAGTGTCCTAACAATCCAAACGCACTAAAAATCACACCATTGAACATAATAGAGATTGTTGATGGGACACCACCAACTATAAACATAGCACCAGTGAATGCACTCACACGGTCGATGCTCCAAAAGCAAAATTACATCCTCGAAGAGAGAGATGCTGCATCCATTGGCCGAGCGAGAAAGAAGAAAACACGAAGAAAGAAATCCCTTAATGTTTCTATCTCAAAACCTAGTTCAAAGACTAACATAGGGACATGAGAGGATCCCGTGTATATGAATGACCATGAGGATGACTCAGATTCGATAGAGACCACGGAGACCAAAACTATTACTACAAAGGAAAAAGCCAGTGAGGAGGATCACGAGAGGGAATTATGACGAGCACCAAAAGAGTATTCAAAGTTAAACCACCCAGTTGCGAACCCCCAAGATAAGCCACGAGAGACGAAAAATGAGGATTGCAAGAGAAAGATTGGAACCTATCCAAACCCAACAGTGGAAATTGAACGAGTCCAACAACTGAGGGGTTTGGTGGAAGAAACTCAACGAACATTATAACTTGAACCCAAACATATCCAGATGTCGGACACAGTGTTTCCCACACAAGTTCAACCTCACAAGAACTACAGGCCGTTAGCTATACCCAATATCATTCGGGAAGAGAGTGAGGGTAGGACATCTGAAAGTGGACACACACCTTTCCTACTAGAGAGAATGTTTGGTGAGGGAATGTCCGACCCCCTTGAGGAAGTGGAGATTCCATATTCACCATTCTCTTGTCAGGGTCCTACGTCCCACAAGATGCCATTAAATGTTGCCAAATTGATGGATTTCATGTCTTCAGAAGTTAGAACCACCATCATGTCCAAACTATATAAAGACCCCGAGCTAGTCTTAGCTCTTCGAGCCTTCCTCAATGGAGAATTACAGGCCGGATAACCACAGTTTGCACATATGAACAAACCTGACTCGGTAATGAATGATGAGGAACATTTAGCACCACCATTTGACCTAGCGGGACATGAATCTGTAATTGAAGTACCCGTTAACAAGTTGGGGCAATACTTTGAAGGTGATGAATCTAATGCTACTCTGCCAATCACTACTAAAGGATTAACTGTAAAGGGAGTCCTTGACGGTGGTGCGGGAGTCAGCATGGTGACAAAGAGTTGTTGGGAGTCTATGGGATGACCTCACCTTGAAGCCACAAGTGTAGTGGTAAAAATGGCTAATGGATCTATTGTTACGCCTATTGGAATGCTAAAGGATCTCAGAATCAAGGTCCTGCGACACAAGGTAAGGCAAACTTTCATTGTTATGGATTTTTCCAAGCATCCTATGTCATTTGAGATGATCTTAGGGCGTCCATTCATGAGGGAAGCAAAAATGGTGCATGATTGGTCCAAAAACCACGTCTACTTACAGTTCCAAGACTCTGTCATTCGAGTTGATCTTTGAAGTGGTCGAACGCATCCTCTAGGAAATAAATTCATCATTGATAATCGATCAGACACAAAAATTCACTCAGCTCCATTACAGTATTGTTACACGTGTAACGAAGACACATATATTGAGGAGAACTCTCCTTATATGGATATCCTACCCGGAATGGCTGAGTCAGACAATGTCGATTGGGTACACCTAGCGGCAACTATAGATACATGGGGAGCTAGAGGAACAACCAGGGTAACACCAGATGGGGAAGAGATACCACACATTGCACCAGTAAACATGTTAGGTGTAGCGCATGTAACATCCGATGATAAGAAAGAGGCACACCTACCTGAGAGTGAAACCGTTGATTCCTCAAAGGCTTCAGGCCAATACACATCGGAAACGGAATCTTAGGAAGAAATGGATTCAGAACCTGAGGAAACATCGAGTGAGCCAAGTGTAGAAACTGAACACTCAAGGTCTAGTACGACCATCTATGGTAATTTATATGAGGGTGAAGAAGATACAAGCGAAGACCTATCAAGCGAGCCGAGTTCAAACATTTACCAAAATCAAAACCTTAACAAGAAACAAAAGTCATATAAGAGACGACGATATCGAGCAAATGTGAGAGCTAGGATAAACAAGGAAAGATCTACTGCAGAATGGCTTAGCTATCTAGGGGCATGTGATGCTCATCGAAAGTTAGTAGACAATTGGGGTGAACATCTCAAGAGTGTCATGTGGTGCAGCCCGCGACCCATTGACCTCGCTCAATTGGAGGTTACAGAGCCGAAATTGAGTCGAACTATAAGAAGACGTCAAAACCGAGAGTTAGCACAACAAAAAAGGAGGCAGAACTAAAAGAAAGGTCCGTGTCAGGACAAGAGCCTGTTGACTTACATACGGCTCCTGAACATTTTAAATCTTATACCACGGGGGAGCGAAAGGTTGTGTATGCCAAGGCCCAATGAATACCTACCAATGAAAGCATTGGAGTCTATGATGGTCCAGCGGTAGTTAAAGAGATAGAATTAGCAGAACGAGGTGAGGAGTCTAAACCAGTCTTTATTGCTCAAGACCTTACCGAAACTGAAGAGGCTGTACTTAAGGACCTCCTCAAGGAATACAAGGATATCTTTGCTTGGACATATCATGACATGAAGGGCGTTCCACCTTCTATGGTGCAACATACAATTCCCATGATCAACACTGCTAAACCCGTCCAGCAACGACCCTATCCAATGAATCCTAAGTATGCCAAAATTGTACAAGAGGAGATTGAAAAACTTATCCAATGTGGATTCATATACCCTATTGAGCACTCAGAATGGGTTTCTCCAATAGTCATTGTGCCAAAAAAGAATGGGAAACTAAGAGTGTGCGTGGACCTCAAGAAAGTTAATGCAGCTACTAGGAGAGATCATTATCCCTTGCCATATTCAGAACATGTGCTTGAAAGAGTTGCGGGCAAGGAAGCTTATAGCTTTTTAGATGGGTACTCTGGTTACAATCAAATCACAATTGCATTAGAGGACCAAGCTAAAACTGCTTTTATCACAGATTTTGGAGTGTTTGCATTTCGTGTTATGGCTTTTGGC
This sequence comes from Adiantum capillus-veneris, assembly GCF_014529385.1. NCBI lineage: Eukaryota > Viridiplantae > Streptophyta > Polypodiopsida > Polypodiales > Pteridaceae > Adiantum > Adiantum capillus-veneris. The sequence continues at coordinate 54,412,140 of NC_140959.1, read as the reverse complement.
TTAACGAATGGCCCTGCTACATTCCAACGATTAATAAACACTGCGTTTCAAGAATTTCTAAGGGAGTTTTGTGAAGCTTTCCTAGACGACCTTTGTGTTTATTCTTCTTGGGAGAAGCATTTGTTATATCTACGAAAAATATTTGAAAGGTGTAGATTTTATCGCATCTCATTGAACCCTTTCAAATGCCAATTTTGGGTTAAGCATGGAGTCATTCTAGGGCATATAGTGTCCAAGAACGGGATATCCACAGATCAGAGTAAGATTAAAGCCATTGCCGATTTGCCACTACCTACGAACTATAAAGGAGTTCAAAGATTTATGGGCCATGTTGGTTATTATCGAAGATTTATTTTAAACTTTGCCGAGATAGCGCGTCCATTGTACAAGCTTCTTATTGAGTTTCACTGGACGGAAGAATGTCATCAATCTTATGAGTTATTAAAGAAGGCCCTAACAAGTGCTCCAATCCTGCGAACACCCGATTGGAATGTACCTTTTCATCCGCATATTGATGCATCAAATTTTGCTATTGGGTGTGTTCTAACTCAACCAGGAGAACATAAATTGGACTACCCTATTAGCTTTGCAAGTCGCCAATTAAATGATGCTGAGATGAACTACACTACTACAGAGCGCAAAGGTCTAGCTATGATTTACGTAGTAAAGAAATTTCTCTATTACCTTCTTGCTACCAAGTTTGTGTTTTATGTTGATCATCAAGCATTGCTATATTTGGTAAACAAGCCGTGTTCCACAGGTCGAATTACACGATGGTTGTTAATTCTTCTTGAGTTTGACTTCACCGTTGTTGTGAGGCCTGGGAGGAAACATGTCATGGCGGATCATTTATCTCGTATCTCTAATGGCGAAGCTCCTACGGGGGTTGATGATGAATTGCCTGATACTCCTTTGTTCATTGTTGAGACAATGCCTGAATGGAGTGAAAAGATTGTTAACTTCTTAGTTAATGGTTTTCCACCCAAAGAATTGCGACAAGATATAGCTCGAAAATTAATTAAGGAATGCGAACCCTATTGCTTACTGGCTGGAACTCTCTATAAGAGAGGAAAAGATGATGTTCTTAGACGCTGTGCCCGCGAGGATGAGTATTTATATATTCTACAAGAGGCACACATGGGCGTAGCTGGTGGTCACTTTTCAGGAAACTTGACTACCCGAAAGATCTTACAGTCAGGCTATTGGTGGCCCACTCTGTTTAAGGATGCATCACTTTTTGCAAAGGGATGTGATGAATGCCAACGCTTCAACAAGCCACAAAGAAGGGATAGGATGCCTCTACATCCCATTAAGGTAACCCAACCATTTGAAAAGTGGGGCTTAGACTTTGTAGGACCGATTAGTCTGGTTGCACGTAACACGCAATCAAGATATATCATTGTCGCTACCGACTATGTAACCAAATGGGCTGAAGCAAAAGCAACACGAAAGGCGGATGCAAAAACAATAGCTAAGTTCCTCTTTGAGAACATTATCACACGTTTTGGATGCCCCTTTGAACTTGTGAGTGACAATGGAACTCATTTTATAAATGAAGTAATAAAAGAACTCACATCAAACTTCATGATATCTCACCACAAGTCTACACCCTATTATCCCCAAGCAAATGGCCAAGCTGAGAGTACCAACAAAACTCTCATCTCCATTTTGACAAAGACAGTCGAGGCTCATCGCACTGATTGGGACCTAAAGCTTACATCAGCTTTATGGGCTTATCGTACTGCGTATAAAGTTGCTATTAATTGCACACCGTTTAAGATGGTGTATGGCCAAGAAGCAGTTATGCCATGGGAGTTTGTCATTCCTAGTCTTCGAGTAGCTTCTCAAGAAGGTTGGGATCGTAACCCCTTAGTGGAGCGATTATATATCCTGGAAAGGCTAGATGAAGAAAGGCAATTAGCTGTGCGAAATGCTCTAGTGGAGAAGGATAGGAGAAAGAAGTGGTTTGATAGCCATTTAAAGGATAAAGACATCAAGGTTGGTGATAAAGTTCTTATGTACGGGGTACGTAATGAAAAGAAGAAATTGAAATACGCTGGTAAGGGGCCATATCGAGTGTGTGAAATTACCCCGCAAGGTACCATTCGTGTGGAGACTCTAGATGGAGTTGAAACCATTGGATTCCTTAATGGGAGTAAATTCAAAAGATATTATGATCCTCTAAGCCAGGAAGAGTTGCAAGCCATCCATCAAAAGAAGGCTGCCAAGGAACAAACAGAGCTTAAAAAAATCCAAGCAAGAGTTGAGGCTCGAGAACGACAACAACGTCTTAGACGCCAACGAGAGGCTAATCTGAGAATCACGCAAGCATTTTTCGAGGACACAGATGACGACTCATTAGAATCTGAGCCACCCCTACGATCCCCAATTGAGCTAAAGAGTACCTATGGGAAAGTACTATACAATGCCTTATTAGGTACGGGAGCTAAACACAATTTGTTATCCTATGGAGTTTGGTGTCAATTAGGGAAACCGACCCTATCCCCGAGTACGATGCAAGTCAAGGGCATTAATAAAAAGAAAACTGCTATTCTTGGAGTCCTTCAGACCCCTGTTGTCTATGACAATGGAAGCATAGTGCAGAGGTTTCTAGTCATGCCCGCGGGAGCTATGGAAGGCAACGTAAACCTGGGACGCACGTGGATGTTGGCAACCAAATGCACTATTGATTGGGATACTGTTAGTGTCACGACGGGACCACCCACTCTTACCCCTATCATTCAAGTAAAGTCACCTACGTTGCAAACTCTAGCAAAGTTGAAGGATAGCCAACATTCACAAGCCAAGGTGGTTAACTCGTCTTTGCTAGCTACCCATGAACCTAGCACTTCAACACTTGTAGTTGCAGCAAGCAGTAATATTGTAAGTACTCATCCACGACCTAAGAGTACATATCAATGGGTCCCCAAGGCCTTACTTTCAACTACCTCAACCCTCCCATCCATTCCAAGAAAAAAATTCCTAGGAAAACCAAGAGCGCGCCCTACGAGAGTCAAGACCAAATCACGATGGATTCCAAAACAACTATTAGAAGCCCAAGGCTACTATGATGGAAATGAGAAAATTTGGGTACCTAAACGTAAAATGTGTCCTTCCCTATCGACAACAAACCCATATGAGTCAAACAGTGTAACGCTAAAGCCAATGGCAGACTGTGGGAAGGGAAAGATCACAGAATGCTACACACCTAGTCCAGAGCTAGTTTGGGCTCCAAGGCAAAACCAATTTATTTCACCTAGCTCAGGAAGGGGGGAGTTCCATGAAGCTTCTAGCTCCTCATGTAATACATCCATAGAGGTAAAAGCTTCTACACAGCCTCCATCTATAGTAATGGACCTCCATGAAGCTACAAAAGAATCCACACCTCCCAGTGTTCAAGAATCACCTGATGAACCACTTCAAGCTCGATCCTGGGAGAGTACCTTACCACCCTTGCAACTTGACGAGGCACATAGGGTAATAGAAAACTACCGGCAAAAATCCTCACCTATTACCAACTGGAACAATTGGTTTCAAAGGGTGACGACATCATTTCAAACGGTATGATCTACCAAGGAAGGGGGGAGTGTTTGTGGACATCCATCATTCACTTGCTTCCCTCTCAACCTTTCTCCCTGACCTCTTAATCTCCGATCTTAGGGAATGTATATATAAAGCCTTATACTCACAAAAACAAGATAAAAAAGTAAAAGAGCAAGAGCCATAACACAAATCATAAAAACAAATTATGCACAAGAACACGACCCTTGTAATATTTGCACTCTAACCATCATCTATTTGCGTGTACAGATATGGCTAGTACGCTAGAGTCATCCACTCCTGCCTTGGGTGAGAGGTACCCTTGTTACTTTTCACAAATATTTCACATGGTCTTTCCAGTGCTTGCATGTGAATGGGATTTGATAGGTACGCTAGCATGTGAGAGGAATTTTGAGGAGTTAGAATGGCTGATACGTCTCTTGACCACGTCTGATCCATACTTAGTAGAGAGCGTTTCTCCCATTGCACAAGCCTACCCTTTTGACCAAGATGACTATAGGCGTCTAGTGACCTTCTTAGTAAACATGGGCACCTATGATGAAGAAGAAAATTTACACGACTACACGGATGGCACATATGGTCTCATGGATGATGACTTTGTTTATCTCGACGACGAGGATAGGGGTTTAGCCTTAGGGTTTCCCCCCAACCTCTACAATATCCTATTCCCTTGACTCTGTAGGGGGAGTGCAAATAATTAGGTTAGGGTTCCTTATGTTTTTTGTTGTGTTCAATAAGTGTTGGTACCTTTTTCCACTAATGTGCCTCATGGAGGTATTCCTTTTGTTTCCTAGTGTGTACAGGAGCGTGTTGCTATTGGTAGGATTTGGACCTTCATGGAATCTTTATCTCAACTCACTCTTCAAATCAAGCGTGACCATCGACACAAATAGGGGTTTCTTGTCCATTAGCATTGCCCCTTATCTTTTTTGCATCTATGATTGTTTGCTTTAATTGTGATTGGTAGCCTAATATTCACCGCATTTTCTTAGTATCAAACATTTAATTCAATGTAATTTTTTGTCATAATCACTTGTCTAGGTTTAAAAATCAAGCAGTCCGACAAACTAGTTTGACCAAGTTAGGTGTTAGAAATCTTCTCTTAATACCATGGGGAATGCCTTCCTAATAATTAATGGTTACTTAGGTTCTTTATCCGATTTAGGCAGCATTGTGTGAAATGTACTAGGGCTTTCTAGTGGGCTTGACCCTATTGACCTTTAGCTTAAGTATTATAAAGGGAGTTTACTAGTGTGATGAGCCTGGGGAGGTGTATCAGTGTTATATGACCCCCCAAAGTTACAAAATTAAAATGCTGAAAATGAACAAACAAAAAATCAAAGTGCCACACTGTAAAATCTTAAGCTGGAAGAGAAATCTCAGCTTGATTTGGTACTTCACTCACATGTATTGCCTATGGTACTAGAGCCCTAGAGGTTCCCAGTATGGGCGCTTTTACTTGAAAAGCAAAAAACCCAAGGCATACAAAATAAGCACACACATCAAAATTGAATCACTGTGAAAAGACTTTGGGGGGTCAAAGAAAAAGTAATCAGTCAGGCGATGATTTCATGAGAAATTCCTTTTATGGTAGCTTAACTACAAGGTCTTCTAGATATAGCCTCTAGTCAGCCCTCGAACATGAATACTTGGCTCTCACGATTAAACAACTTAATTGACCACAGAAAATTAAGAAGCTTACCCATGGTATTAATATTCGATCTCTAGTGCCTTTCGACCGTCAAATTAGCGACCCCAGACTTGTTTAATCTTTTACCTTTACATCTGTTTATGCATTGGATTACATTGCAAGTTAATGTTCATTGTTGACAAATTGTTTGAAATTCTTTTACCAATCAATTTGTCTACCTAAAACTGCATATGCTTTTTAATCACTTATGAGAATGCAATTACTGTGCCAATGTTGTTTGATTTTGCAGTGACTGAAGAAGGCTAAGGACATTCATCTCAAATGCTCTTCCACCTCGACGAACGAGCTTCAACTCAATAGCTTCTGAGGACGGAATCTACATCAGGAAGGGGGGCATGTTAACCCTCACGGCTCACGGACACCCCATCACCTACGACGGACGTGTATTATGTATTTGGTAGAGTCAGGTACCGGGCTTGTCCGACCAATAGGAAAAGGGTAAGAGTGATCGCCGATGAGAGGCGCACTCTAACTGGGACATTCAAGGGATTAGTTGGCTAAGCATGGGTGCCCAAGTGTGAATGGGGTGAGCTCATATAAAAGCCAACTAAACCTAAAATTCACTCATTCTCTCATTTGTGCAATAGAAGAGTGCTCTTGCTCCATCTCCATCTCCATCTTCTTCTTCTTCACCTCCTCGTGTGTGTGTGTATGTGAGAGAGAGAGAGAGAGAGAGAGAGAGAGAGAGAGAGAGAGAGAGAGAGAGAGAGAGGGAGAGTGTGTGTGCGATCGAGCATTACGAAGGCACGATGGCGGCGAAGCGGTTGAGCGCGGCACGACTGCAGCTTCTTCTTCATCGCGGCGAGGAATCCTCCACGGCAGGAGCATGGAGCGGTGAGTGACACACCATTGCCCTCTTTTGAGCTTGCTAGATTAGTCTTGTTGCGTGCTTGGAGCCATTTGTGGCTCGCACACGTTGTATCGGCAAGTCCCTTGCTTCGACAGTGCGGCAAGGAGTGCACAATAATTATGCCTAGTGGGCCCCGTCGAGCATTGACTTTTTCGCGACAAGCCCGCCGAGAAAATAAAAAAACCCGACAGGTCCTGTAGGGAATATTCTTTTACCCGGCGGGCTAACCGGCTCTATGGGTTTTTGTAGGTAATCATCAAAGTCACGTTAACAATTAACATGATCACGTGTTTTTTTTTTGTAATTACTAGAGTTATTAACGTAATCACATGATCGTGATGACGTCAATGAAATCCCTCCCTCCCTCCCTCTCTCTCTCTCTCTCTCTCTCTCTCTCTCTCTCTCCCTCCCCCCACACAAACACACCGCATTTGCACACTCATAGGTTGCTCCTCGGTGGTCCAACTTAAGACTGGGATGCACAACATGGAAGATTGTACGAAAGTGTCCTCGAGCTTTGGATGCACTGGAATGAGGAGAGGCGGCAAGGTATTCCCAAACTCCATTACTTATTGGTCCCCTTGGCTCTCTAAATCAAGAAGCATCCAATTAAACCCCTTCTAGAGAGAAATATCCAGAAAGATCAACAATAAAGGACGCTGACCCTCAAAATAACTCTTATCACATGAAAGATTTATGGATGAATCATGATCTCATAAAAACCATTTGCAACTACCTCTAGCAACACCAACCAAACTACATAAGTGACGCAAAACTTTAGCAATAGGCATCCAATCGGCACCAATAATAGTCACTGATCCGTCTAGCCACATCTCTGATAAACACCGACAAATTAACCTAATGGCTTAATAACTGCATGCTACACATAATGGTTTTGAAAAAATTTATCAATGCTCAGTACATCGCACAAGACACAGTCTTAGGTAGCCCCAATAGTACATTATCAAGTGCCCAACTCATGGTGCTGTTGAGCACTTGATATGTAATACTGTGGTGAACTTTTCTCTAGTCCTGCATAACGTAGCGAGTTTCAAATACATTATCAAGACTTAGTGCTAAATGTTGTCTGCCAACTACGAGCTCTGGTGTGGCCACATTGCCCCTTGTGCATCTCCTACTTTAGATCATTGATCCCATGTGATGATGTGGCACATGATGTGTCAATTAGTCATGACTCATGAGTCAAGAGGGCTCGCTAGAGGATGTCATTTAGTAATGTGCGAGAGTAAGAAGTAGAATTGTAGTGAAGCACTAGCCTATGTGCATTGTATGCCTTGAAATGCCACTCGGCTCGTCACGGAAATGCAGCGGTTGTTTGTGAACTGCAGTTGGACAAGGTTCGGCGGCCTACATGGGAATTGCACTTCTTCACATTTCCCATCTTCAACAGTAAAGCGCGCGAAGAAACCACTTCGAAGGTCGACACAGAAGGTGCTCTCTCTCTCTCTCTCTCTCTCTCTCTCTCTCTCACACACACACACACACACACACACACACACACACACTCAGAGGCACGCACGGAGCCTTTGCTTACAAAGTGTGCTGCAGATTTGTTAGAGCGATGGGGATGCTAAAGCAAGGGCAGCCCTCTGGACCTGCAGCAGATGATGAAGAGCAGAGTACAGCCCCACCCATCACCGCCACAAACAGACGATCCTTCGACATCATCCAAGCTGCGGCCGCTGCTGCCATGGCCGCATCCACTGCCGCTGCTGCCGCCAGCAACGCCCGATCAGGGCCCATCATCCAAATGAACCATAAACAGAGCTTTCCCTTCATAGTGATGGTGATAGTGCTGCTCAACTTGGGCATGTTCATTTTTACCATGTATGCTAACAACTGCCCCACCATGTCGATCTCGACCAGCAGATGTAGCCTCTCCTTCATGAAGCGATTCTCTTTCCAGCCCCTCAGCGAGAACCCCCTCTTGGGACCGTCCGCATCCACTCTGCTAAAACTAGGGGCCCTTGAGTCAAGCCTAGTCACATATGGCAACCAAGGATGGCGCCTCCTTTCAAGCATGTGGTTGCATGCTGGTCTTTTCCATCTCTTTGTCAACATGCTAGGGTTGCTCTCTATCGGCATTCGGCTCGAGCTTGCATTTGGGTTTGCCAAAATCGTCTTAATCTACATCCTTGGTGGGTTTGGTGGGAGCCTTGTGTCTGCGCTCTTTATCAAGGATGGCATCATATCGGTTGGTGCATCTGGTGCTCTCTTCGGCCTCTTGGGATCCATGGTTTCCGAGTTCATCATGAATTGGGCGGTGTACACCAACAAGTTCTTGCACCTCTCGAAACTCGTCTTCCTTGTCATCATCAATGTGGGCTTCGGATTCATGCCATTTGTAGATAACTTTGCTCACATTGGAGGTACTCTTGCTGGCTTTTTGTTGGGCATGATCCTTTTAGCTCGTCCTCAGGTATGCACATTATGTCTAAGCTTACTCTGGTTTCCTTTTTGTTCTCTCTTTCTCTAACACCCACTCAAACATACACACATGCGCGTGCGCACAAACGCACGTGTAACACATTTGAGTTTAAAAAGGAGGGTCCTTAATTTGTGCCATCACCAGCATGCACATAAACTCTATTCTGTTTTTGTGCAGGTTCCATGGATCGAGCGTTGTAGCTACATCATTCCGACAAACTTTCCTCATCAGCAATTGCAAGTGCTTCAACAAAATCAACCATCATGGAAACACACACGGAAGATTTTGCAGAAGATTGTGCGGCTCATTGCTATCAATTTGCTCATTGCCTTCTATGCAGCAACTAGTGCTCTTTTATTCAAAGGTTTTGACATATCATCCAAATGCCAAATTTGTAGCCACCTTGGTTGCATGCCTACCTCCTTTTGGACATGCCCGTCCACCAAAACAGTTGCTCTTTTCTAAATCAAGAATTTCTTTACTCTTGTTTCATCAATATATTGCATAAGAAGTTACACCTAAATAACACACCATTGACAAGTTGGTAATATGGACACAAGTAGTCCGCCAACCGCACTTTCACGACAAGACGCCTCCTATTTGAAGTACATGTATCAATAAATGAGACAGATTTTCTTGTCATGCAAATATTGCAATTAATATCTCCACACCAAGAGAGTATGCCAAATCACATGTTGATGATAAAATCTTGATGATGCATCTTAGCAAAAGAGATTGAGCACTCTTCTTGTCTATAAGCTCTAGTCTCTCTCTCTCTCTCTCTCTCTCTCTCTCTCTCTCTCTCTCTCTCACACACACACACACACACACACACACACAAAATTAGCACACTTTGTAATTGATATGATAATCTTAACTTTGACATTAGTATCTCCACACCAAGAGAGTATGCCAAATCACATGTTGATGATAAAATCTTGATGATGCATCTTAGCAAAAGAGATTGAGCACTCTTCTTGTCTATAAACTCTAGTCTCTCTCTCTCTCTCTCTCTCTCTCTCACTCACACACACACACACACACACACACACACACACACACACACACACAGGCACACACACACACAAAATTAGCACACTTTGTAATTGATATGATAATCTTAACTTTGACATTAGTATCTCCACACCAAGAGAGTATGCCAAATCACATGTTGATGATAAAATCTTGATGATGCATCTTAGCAAAAGAGATTGAGCACTCTTCTTGTCTATAAACTCTAGTCTCTCTCTCTCTCTCACACACACACACACACACAAAAAATTAGCACACTTTGTAATTGATTTGATAATCTTAACTTTGACATTAGCTTTGCCTTACAATCTAATGCTACCTCTCTAGCTAATCCAAGTCCTCATATAGTCATGGATCTTGTATCCACAAGTGGGTTGGCATTGAAGTCACCATCTAGTCATGAGTCATGTACCCACACATCCAAAAATAGTTACCAACCATGTCACTAGCTTTTAGTTCCTCAACCTCTATTTAAGAGGCACTTAGAGCCAGTTCACATGAGCACCAGGTTTGCAACATGCTGGCAACATGTTGCGAACTTTTCAAGTTCCCATGAATGGTTTCCAAAAAAAAAGGGTTGCTAACAAGTTGCAATTGGGCTCTACGTCAAGGGGTTGGAGCACAAAGGAAACCACACTAGAGGACAAAATTTGAAAAAGTGAGCCCTTAGAATTTAGAAAAGACCAAACCTTTTTTACTCTTTCTCTCTCTCCTCTCTCTCAGAGACCTTTTCCCTCCAATTGTCTTAAAAAGGAACACTCTCTCTTCTCTCTCACGTGTTGCTAAATCTCCATGGAAACTTGGCATGGCAAGTTGCCGGTACGCAACTAGTTGCCAACCTCACTCTCATGTGAACTGGCTGTTACATACTCTCAACTTGCAAGTTGTAATGCATAGTGCTAGGAGGTACATTTTTAGCATTTGACCCCCCCCCCCCCCCCCCCCCCCCCCCCCCCCCCCTTCTTTTGGTGAAAAGCTTTTATTTTCTTTTTGTTACATTCACATGGGAAGTCTCCTAGCTATCTTGAGCACCTAATCTCAATCCCATCCTGCAAAGCCATATAGTCCTCCAACATTCAATCTCTGATAACTAACAATGGAAATGTAGTTCTGAAACAGTGTATTTGTTCAAAAAGGAGATGATTTTTGATGGACATATGAACCATAACAACCCTACTCTAAATGAGTGTGCAATGAATACAAGCAAAATATCAGTATAGCCACCTATACTTTGAAAGTACCAAATGTGATAATATATTTGGTGACCTTGAATTTCACATCTTGCCACCAGAATGTAGCCCATTCCCTTTTTTCTTGAGGTTAGCAGCAGTAGGAAGGGCCCCAACAAAAATTCACTACATGAATACCTTAAGTTTGGATTGACTCGGGATCTTCCATTCGTCGTATAAAATCTGATTCCATAAGTTTTTGTGATGGTCTCCTCTACATGAATACCTTAAGTTTGAACCGAATCTCCCATATGTTGTATAAAATTTGATCCTATCAGATTTTATGATGGTCTTCTCTACATGAATACCTTAGGTTTGAACTGACTAGGGATCTTCCATAATTTATATGAAATCTGATTCCAGAAGATTTTATGATGGTCTCTGATTCCATTAGAGACCATCATGATTGAGTGACCATTGCTTATTGCATTTGACATATATCTTGGATTCAAAGAACAATACCCACTAAAAATTTTAGTGCTAGAAGCCCACGAGTTAGCTGTTGTGGAGGGGACAACCAAATCTTTGAACGTGTCATGTGTAAGAAATGCAGAATACAATAAGGATCTACTAGCAAGGAGAGTAGAGAAAGATACGATGCAAAGTAGATTACAAATAAAAAACTTTAGATTAGCGCACTATTACAAAGTGATGGTGTCACCTACCCATGCGCTCTCAAGGTAAAGCTTAGATGTCGATTTAGACAACTAGAGCAAGTAGGAATACAAGGGACTAACAATCCTTCAACAAGGATGTGTTATGTGCGTCAAATGTGCACACCATTCTACCGAATTACTCATGAGAAGGCTTTCTTATATAGATGTAAGGGAGCCTCTAAACGCCCATGTGTAGCCACCCTTAGATAGCCAAGTCCAAGTGGAACTCGGCCATGTGTAGCCACCCTTAGATAGCCAAGTACAAGTGGAACTCGGCCATGTATCAATGTGGTGGCCGCCCTTGTGTAACCAAGTCCAAGTAGGACTCTCCCATGCGCCCATGTGTAGCCAGAACTCGGCCACCGGCCAAGGAAATCCGACCACCGCCCAAATACCTATTAGGTAAAGGCGGTGTGCCTCACCGTGCTTTGCCCGTGTCCGCCGGCTAGTGTCCAACCGCCCACGTTTATCTCCTTATTCTTTATACATACAAAGAATAAAGAGCTCTCATTCATTCTCACATTGTGCTCATACAGTGAGATTTGGGAGCTCCATCCACATCATATGGACTCTCTGTCTCTTCCCTTCTCACTTTCCACACATGCATTGCATTCGCACACTCACAATTGGAATAAGAGCTTTGGCGACGCGTGTGCGACGGCTTCCCGACGAGACGGAAGCGACGGAGCTCGACTATGGCGGTTTGAGCTCGGCGGAGGTGGATACGGCTTGAAGGTGTTAGATCTCAGCTTAGGCATGTATATTCAGCTTGTGTAGCCAGCCATTGCTGAATTTTGCAAAAAAGGAGTAGGAACAATAAGTGTTGCAGCTCGTTTTTGCTGTTTTTGGCTCTCGAAACAATGTTTTTTGCATATCTACGTCACACAGAGTTGGATGGATATGATCCAGGAGATTAGATTGGGATTTTGGCACATTCCGGACGCGATGATGTCCATTTTCTAAAATTCTTCCCGAAATTACAGCAAGTGCAACAACAACAAGTTTATGTCGCGTTTTTGGGCCGAAACAAAGTTTTTTGACATATCGGATACATGTGATCTAGGAGTCTACCCTGAGGTTTTGGAACGTTCCAGACGCGTTAGTCATATCAAAATTTTGAAATTCGAAGCGTTGAATTTTTTGCAGCAGCCTGTCAACAATCTCAACATATCGAGATTTTGCTGTTTGATTCCTACAATATAGAGAGTGATGCGGTTTGCATCTTTGGCTATGTATGGTACACTGTGGTGCTATTTGAGAGAGAATTCAACTTGTTTTTGTGTATGCAAGTGATACTTTTGGATGTGACTTTTGGATCGTTACAGATACGGATGTGGTTTCATGCGCATTGTTTGACTGTGTGGGGCATTTTAAAGAGCTTTTTTTAGCACGGTTTTGTGTAGTTTCATGCTATGTATGCATTTTGCGGATACAATTTGAGCTAGCCATAGCTCGCAGGTAGCAAGTTTACAGGTTTGCAGTGTTTTTTGGACAGGTACATGTCCATAGAGCTACTCGGTCACGAGTGAGCTAGCTTGCTAGGCTTTTGGCATTGCATGTAGACCATTTGTGGATTTTTCTACTGAGACAATGTCTATTGTCATGCGTATTTGGTGAGATTTTTTGAGTTTTTTGCTCAGTTTTTAGGGGAAACTCTGTCAAAATTTTCCCAGATTCTGCCATGGTTTATGCGTTCCACAATTTGGTCTCTGATGGTTTAGTGGTCAAGTTGACTCCCACTCTGGCAGTTATTTGTAGTTTTTTGAATTGCGGTTTGCGTTGAGTTTTTGACTCATTTTGCAAAGAAAATTCTGTTCGTTTTTCCCCGTCTTCTCGCCATAAAAGTTTGTAGTGTTATGCCATCTTGTACAGTGGTCGATATATTCCCACTTTGATAGTGATCGAGTGTTTACTCTCACTTTGACAGGTTTTGTCAATTTGAACACGGTTTGATATTCTTGTACCCACTCTCACAGGAGTGAGGATTTGCGTATGCTTGTGTGACTACAATACAGGCTAGTCAGAGGTTTCATAGGTTTTTTGCAGATTTCTATAGGTAGTTTCTCTTGTGGAACGCGTTTTGAGCTAGTTTGCTCTCTACTTGCAATATGGTTATGCGCTTTACGCTTGGTTGAGCAGTTTGTCTCAGTTTATGCTTGCAGAGTTTACAGATTGTGGAGTTGTTTTATGCATATGTGAGCATTGATTATGATACGATTGATCATGCTCTTGAGCATTGTGTAGTGGTCGAGTTATCTCCCACTTTGTTTGCCATAGTTTTCATATGGATATGGAGATGCTTCAGGTTAGAGGCGGTTCTCGCTCACGATCGCCACTGACATGCTGTCATTGCGGCCGCGATGGGCATATTAGGCGTCATTGCTTCAAGAATATGAGGCAGATGCATGGTGCTACTATGAGGACATATGCTAGAGAGTATGCATGTGACAGACATGTCACTTTTGAGTCTAGCTTGCCTTTAGACTACTTTGTATCTTGGGATAGCACATTGTCTACGTGTTTTCTACTAGACGAGCATGCAGTTTTTCATGTAACGCCACATCGTGATTTGTTTTTCTCTTTCTCTAGTGGGAGACTTGGTTGTGTGCAATTTGCTAATTGTTCAACATATGACATAGAGGGTGCTGGAGATGTATGCATGTCTTTACCTAGCGGTGCATTGCTTACGCTACGAGATGTACATTATGTACTAGGACTCAGTCAGAGTCTCATTTCAGTGCGTCAGTTTTGCAGAGTAGTGGACATTGTGTACTGCTTGGAGAGTGGTCATTTCAGATGCATATGAGATCACTGGTGATAGCCAGAGGTGCTAGGAGTGGTCTCGTATACCCTTTGCATATTTTTGACACACGAGACGGTGTAGTCTCTGTGTATTTGTAGCCATGTTTAGAGCGAGACACGAGGCGTGTCTCTTTTATGGATGTGCTACATGGAGAGCAAGTTGTGCATTTGTCTTGTGGTGACGTTCACACAAACAGTGGTATCTCTGGGGATGCACAACTTTGTCAGTCATCAGTTGAGCCAGAGATTGTGAGCGTGAGATCGATGCATTGTTCTATGATGCGTTTGATATGTTTGAGGGCGACAGTGTCCTTCAGATAGTTGTGTGTGATTGCAGTGGTGCTAGATTTTCAATTTTGCAGTCATTCTCAGCAGATATGCCTTTGCCAGACGATGCTGACATGGTGATGCATAGTCAGGTGGTTCCTGATGAGTATGCATTAAGGTTGCTGACAGGGATAGGTTGGCACACATAGTGCATGTTTCATCGGATTTCGGGTCCCTCATGTTTGAAGTTTTGGTCTCAAGACCTGATCTTGCTTATGCGGTTGGTGCATTTGCAGTGGGAGTTGTTAGTTGTGCAATGACTAACATTTGCATTGTGCATTGTGGAGCCATGTACGTCGTCAATCAAAACCTGCATCACGAGTGTCATCGTAGCTCTAGCCCTAGTGGTATGCATGTTGCATCTACACTAGAGCGGTTACAGAGTGATCAAGTGGGCATAGGTTGAGAGCCGTCTTCTCTCACCTCTTATATATACTAGTTGTAGGCTAGTCTTCTTGCCACTTATCGTCACACAACCTTTAGTGGGAGAATGTTAGGTAAAGGCAGTGTGCCGCACCGTGCTTTGCCTGTGTTTGCCTGCCAGTGTCCGACCGCCCACGTTTATCTCCTTATTGTTTATACATACAAAGAATAAGGAGCTCTCACTCATTCTCACATTGTGCTCATACAGTGAGATTTGGGAGCTCCACCCAAATTCTATGTACTCTCTCTCTCTCTCTCTCTCTCTCTCTCTCTCTCTCTCTCTCTCTCTCTCTCACTCTCTGCACACGCACGGCATTCGCGCACTCACAAGACCACCGGCCAAAGACCACGGAAAACCGGCCACCGGACGGCCATTTTTCGATTGTCTTTCGGCTGCCGTTCGGTCAAGATATTCTAGAGAAAGGAATATTTCGGCGAATAAAGGCCCCCAAAGTTGGCCCTGAATTTTCTCCGTACTATCCACGATCACAAATAGAGATCTCATCAGCGTGCAAAGCTGGAATCCACCAAATATATGTGCACCATTGGCTTCTCCTCATATGGGGGCCTTACAAACTATGGAGCATATATTGTGGTGGAAAAAAATGAGAGATGTGGCATTGCAAGTATACCAACACCCCCCCTCAATGAACACCTGAAGATGCTCTATGTTGGCTGTGTGCCAACTCTAAGTTGATGAATATGTCGAAGTAGCTGGTCTTTCCCTAGAGTTTTGGTGAAGATATCTCCACAATTATCTTCAGTAGGACAATACTCTAGCTCCAAAATTTCATCCTCACTTAGCTCTCAAACATAATGATACTGAATCTCAATATGCTTTGTGTGTGCATGGAAGACGAGGTTCTTGGAAATCGCCATGCAACTCTGGTTGTCACGTTGAAGTGTTGTTGCTGAATCAAGAGAAACACCTAAGTCTATGAGGACTCGCCTTAGCCAAACTGCTTCACAAGTTGCAAAACAAGCAGCTTTATACTCTGCTTCCGTTGAAGAAAGAGTGACGATTGGCTGCTTCTTGCTGATCCAAGAAAACACTCGAGGATCAAGTGAGAAACAAAATCCAAAAACTGACTTTCTAGAGTCACAATCTCCTGCCCAATCGGAGTCATAATACCCACTAAGAGTGTTTGTTCCAATGCCATAGGCAATGCCATGGCCCAAAGTACCTTTGATGTACTTAAGAACTTGCATACCTGCCTTCCAGTGAGATTCTCTCAGTTGGTTGGAAAACCTGCTTAAAATATCTATTGCAAAAGAAGTGTCTCGCCTAGTGTTGCACAAGAAAATTAAGCTTCCCACAAGTTTTCTATAATTTTTAATGTCAACTAAGGGAGAAGAATCTTCCATGGAGAGTTTTGCATTTGCCTCCATTGGAGTGTTCACAGGTTTGCAATCCATCATGCCAAAAGCATTTAGGATCTCTGTTGCACACTTTTTTTGAGAGATGAAGATATATTTTGAGGATTGCCAAACCTCAATCCCAAAAAAGTAATGCAACAAACCCAAGTTTGTCATTTCAAATTCAGAACTCAAACTCTCATGAGTTTGTTGGATGAGCTCTTTGTGGTCACTTGTGATTATCAAGTCATTGACATACAAGATAATAATGACTTGTTTTCCATTCTCTCTAAGCACATATAAATTCGCTTCAAAAGAACTTCTTCTATTTAAGCCAAGTTTTTTAAAAAACTTATAAATTCTGACATACCATGCTCTTGGAGACCATTTCAGGCCATATAAAGCCTTCTTCAATCTGCAAACCTTTTGTTTTCAATAAAGCATCTCAAACCTTGGTGGTTGATTAATATACACCTCCTCCTTGAGAAGTCCATTAAAAAATGCAAACACAACATCCATTTGGTAAACAACCCACAAATAGATAGCAGCAAGAGCAAGAACAAGACGAATAGTTGTCATTCGAGATGTGGAAGCAAAGGTGTCACTAACATCAAACCCTTCAACTTGAGAGAATCCTTGTGCTACTAACATGGCTTTGTACTTTTGCAAAGAGCCATCAGCTTTACGCTTGAGCTTGTACACCCATTTTGTGTCCACGAATTTTTTCTTTGGAGGCCGATCCACTACTTCCCAAGTGTCATTCTTTGTGATGCTGTAGTACTCAGACTGCATTGCTTCCTTCCACTTTGGATCAGCCATGGCCTTGTCGACGGAGTCTGGCTCCTTCACAGAGCCCACAATTTTTGTCATGAGAGCCATGTTGACGATGTGTTCGGAGGCTCTCCTTTGCTCCTCTATTCTCTTTGACCGTCACAAACCCCACTCCTCTTCATGAGGATTGTGAACTTGAGGGTTTCGAGCGTCAAAAAGCTGTTGAGCCCACTTTGGTAGTGGCTTTTCTTGTGATGCTGCAACAAGTTGGTTATATTTATTTGAGTTGTCATCATCATACAACTCCTCCTCTTAATTTTTTTTACCTGAATTTGGTCTGGCACATGGTGAGTTATTTCTTCATTTGATGAGAAAGTGGACGCGAACTTGGTTCTCTACCGCATGTGGCCCTTCTTCAAATATCACATCCCGATTGGTGAGTATTTTCTTTGCCTCTGGATCATAGAGTCTATAAGCCTTAGACTCTTCACTGTATCCAATAAATACGCACTTCTTGCTTTTGGCTTCTAACTTTGTTCTTTGTGAATCAGGAATATCTGCATAACAGAAACACCCAAATGTTTTGAAATGCAAGACTGAAGGTTTCTTACCGGAATAGGATTCTTGAGACGTTTTCCCTTTCAAAGCCTTTGTGTAGATTTGATTGAGAATGTACACTGCTGTCCTTACTACTTCGGCCCAAAAGGAATCTGGCATACCCTTGGCTTTGAGCATACACCTTGCCATTTCTACCATCGTCTGATTGCGACGCTCCACAACTCCATTTTGTTGTGGTGTGTAAGCTGTAGTAAGGTGACATTTTATGACATGCTCATTGCAGTAGTTGTTGAAGTCATTTGAGATGAATTCTCCTCCTCGATCTGTGCGAAGATTCTTCACCTTCTTTCCTGTTTCATTTTCAACAAGCCTTTGCCACATTTTAAACTTTCCAAAAGCTTCATAATTCTCACGAATGAAATACACCCACATCTTTCTACTAAAGTCATTGACTAACAACAAAAAGTAAAAAGATCCACCCAAAGCGGATGTAGACATTTTATCGCAGAGATCTGTGTGTACCAACTCTAGAGGAGACTGAGCTCGATTACCACTCTCTTGTGGAAATGCCTTTCTTTGTTGCTTGCCCATCATGCAAGCTCCACAAACTTCATTCATATATGAGATTTGAGGCATGTGTGCCACCATCCAAGATGTTTGCATCTCTTTTAGCTAATCAATGCTTAAGTGACCAAATCTCTCATGCCATAATTGACTTGTACCTTTTTCTATAGTGACCGTAAGTGCAGAAAGTTCATAGACGTTGTTGTGCCTTACGTCATTTCCCATTGTATTGCATTTAAAAGCCAAGATTTTTGCTCCACTTTTCTTGAAATGGACTTCAAAATCACGATCAATGATTGTAGAAATGGACAACAAATTCTTCTTTATTTGAGGCACATACAACACATTAGAGATCTCTTTAGTTTCACCTATAGTTGCTAAAAAAGAAATTGTCTCAGACCCTTCGACTGGACATTTGACATTATCCCCAACAATTACACTTATGGGTTCCTGTAGAGGCTTCCAGGTACTATACTAGTGTAATGAAATTGGCCTATTAACTTGAGAGTAGCGGAAATTATAGAGAGTACTTTTGTGAAATTTCTTTGTGAGCATAGCAGGTGAACATAATTGATGGTAGCAACATAAACATAGCATTTAGTTAACTTGGCATGAACAATTCTTTTGCAAGAGAGAGAATTTAGAGAACATGACAACAATTGAGGACTAGATTTATGTGGAGCCGGTCCTCCCTCCAATAGGCACTTGTATTATGATTTCTCCCATTAAGAGAGACTTGTTACAATACAATCTTTGTGTTCCTTGTGACCTAGGTGATGCAATGAAGATAGAAAGCTTCATGCATCACGAGCATAACATAAAATTTTGAAGAAAGCATTAACTATCCCAAGCCTCAGTCCCAAGACCTCAAACACCTTCGAAGGTGGAGAGAGTTAGCAAGGAATGAGGGTAGGCAAGAGGAAGAAGAAACATTTCATAGGAGAAAGAACTAGTTCCTCACTTATCATCATCTTCTTGCTAGCATACACAATAGCATAGTAATGAAGATGGAGAAGATGGCAAGCTTAAGCATTGAAGCATGGCTCTTGGTTGGATTTTCACTCCATAGCCAAGAGTGTTGGTGTAGGCTCTCAACCTCTCTACTTGCTTGGAGAAGGAGAGGGAGCTCTTGCACTTTGCACTTCATAGAATGAGAGTGTGTGTGGGAGATTATACCCCCTAAGCAAGCCCCTAGCTTCCTTGGTTGACCCCCCCTTGTAGCTCATGCTTGAAGCTCATTGGACACCTCCAGGTGTGAGTGCGCGGATGCACTGTGCGTGGAGAGAGAGAGAGAGAGAGAGAGAGAGAGAGAGAGAGAGAGAGAGAGAGAGAGAGAGAGAGAGAGAGAGCAGGACACAGGATGTGGGGTGGAGCTCCCAAATCTCACTGTGTGAGCACCATGTGAGAGTGTGAGTAAGAGCTTCTTTTTTTTTGTATGTATAAAGAATAAGGAGATAAATGTGGGCGGCCGGACATTGGCCGGCGAACACGCCAAAGCACGGTGAGGCACACCGCCTTTACCTAACATTCTCCCACTAAAGGCTATGTGCCAATAAGTGGCGAGAAGACTAGCCTACAACTAGTATATACAAAAGGTGAGAGAAGATGACTTTCAACCTATGCCCACTGGCTCACTTCGTAACCGCTCTAGTGTAGATGCAACATGCATACTACTAGGGCTAGAGCTACGATGACACTCCTCATGCAGGTATCGAGTGATGACCTTCATGGCTCCACAATGCACAATGCCAGTGTCAGTCATCGCACGACTGACAACTCTCACTGCAAATGCACCAACCGCATAAGCAAGATTAGGTCTTGAGACCAAAAGGTCAGACATGAGAGACCCAAAAGCTGACGAAACATGCACTGCCATAGTTTTGGCATGGATATGGAGACCCTCCAGTTTAGAGGCGGTTCTCGTTCACGATCGCGTCTGACATGCTGGCACTGCGGCCATGATGGGCATATTAGGCGTCGTTGCTTTAGATGTATGAGGCAACGAAAGAGGCAGATGCATGGTGCTACTATGAGGACACATGCTAGAGTGTATGCATGTGACGAGTATGTCACTTTTGAGTCTAGTTTTCCTTCAGACTACTTTGTGTCTTGGGATAGCACATTGTCTATCCGTTTTCTACTAGAACCACAATTTGTGGGCAAAAGAGATGTATACGGAATACACGTCGCAATCCAAACTGAAGCGTCTCCATATCCATGCCAAAACTATGTCAAACAATGCTCGAGATCACAAGACTCTCCCACCCGAGAGAAAAACACTGTCTCAAGCATAGAAGATGACCAAAAGGTCAGACATGAGAGGCCCGAAAGCTGACAAAACATGCACTATGTGTGCCAACCTATCCCTGTCAGCAACCTCACTGCTATATGCATCCTCATCAGGAACCACTTGACTATGCATCACCATGTCAGCATCATCTGGCAAAGGCATATCTGCTGGGAATGACTGCAAAACCAAAAAATCAGCACCACTGCAATCACACACAGCTGTCTGAAGGACACTGTCGCCCTCAAACGTATCAGATGCATCATAGAACAATGCATCGGTCTTTGGCTCAATTGATGTCACCTCAATCGATGACTGACTAAGTTGTGCATTCCCAGAGATACCACTGTCTGTGTGAAAGTCACCACAAGACAAATGCACAACCTGCTCCCCATGAAACTCATTCGCAAAAGAGACACGCCTTGTCTCTCGCTCCAAACATGGCTGCAAATACATAGAGACTACATCGCCTTGTGTGTCAAAAATATGCAAAGGGTATACCAGACCACTCCTAGCACCTCTAGCTATCACCAGTGATCCCCTATGCATATGAAATGACCGCTCTCTAAGTAGTACACAATGTCTACTACTCTGCAACTAACGCACTGAAATGAGACTCTGGCTGAGTCCTGGTACATAACATACATCTCGTAGCGTAAGCAATGCACCGCTAGGTAAGGACATGCATACATCTCCAGCACCCTCTATGTCATATGTTGAACCATCAACAAACTGCACACAACCAAGTCTCCCACTAGAGAAAGAGCAAAACAAATCACGACGTGGCGTCACATGAAAAACTGCATGCTCGTCTAGTAGAAAACACGTAGACAATGTGCTATCCCAAGACACAAAGTAGTCTGAAGGCAAGCTAGACTCAAAAGTGACATGCCCGTCACATGCATACACTCTAGCATGTGTCCTCATAGTAGCACCATGCATCTACCTCTTTCATTGCCTCGTATGCCTGAAGCAACGACGCCTAATATGCCCATCATGGCCGCAGTGCCAGCATGTCAGTCGTGATCGTGAACGAGAACCACCTCTAAACTGAAGCGTCTCCATATCCATGCCAAAACTATGGCAAACAATGCAATGCTCGAGATCACAAGACTCTCCCACCCGAGAGAAAACCACTGTCTCAAGCAAAGAAGATGACGAAGAGGTGAAGCGCACAAGCCTCTACAATAGGCATACATATATGGCAAAATTTTGGCAAAGTCTCCTTGTAATTGGAGTAAAAAGTCAGCAGTTAATCGCAATGGAGACAACAAAAAGTGCCCAAATAACCAATCCAGGAATGTACTCGTCCGGAATCACCTCACAAAGTCATACACAAAGCCAAACCGCTCTAGCTGGAGTATCACTTAATGACGCTACAAATGACATACATATGTGAGTGAAAAATTGTTGTCAAAATGTGTCAATGAATGACCAATGTGCCAGATAACCATAGCATACACAACTCCTCACTCCTACGAGAGTGGGTACAAGAACACCAAGCTGTGTCCAAACTGACAAAACCTGTCAATGTGAGAGCCAAGCTCGATCACAAACTATGGCGAGTAATCTCCAGTCACTATCCCACAAAAGCATACACAAAGAAAAAGCTCAAGACACTTTCCGTGTCCAAATCGGTATGCAAGCCAAAACACTGCAGAAGATGTCCTCAACTGCAAATGGCAACACTTGTGGGAGTACTAGACTCAACCTGTAGCTGGGAGTCAAAATTGGAAGCTCCAAATGGCAAAGCACACACAACTCAAGACCAAAAATGCAGAGCAAAACATGCTCGCGATGCACCACCCAAAAGGGAAAACATTGCACGCAAATCCCGAGTGCTACAAGCAATCACAATCTCCATCGCACCAACGATGCGCATAAAACCGTTGGGAAAATTTCACTAGATTTTTGTCAATAAAGCGGCTACAAAACCAGTAACCAAAGTGACTGCATGATCAAAACCATGAGCAACCAACGCGCATCAAACCACACTCCAAATGCATGCACCAATCTCCACACTTTGCATACATCATTGCAAACACTTGCAAATCTAGTACACAATACCTGCTCTACATGTGAGTGCCAAAAAACATGCTCAAGACATACATTTGCGGAGCTCAAAATGCAATCACATTAGTCTCCCTGAGCATCAAACCACATAAGGCATACATAGTATCCTCTCACTTGTGAGGAAACTTGCAGCAACTACCACTCTCACATATGAGAGCAAACCATATGTGGAATCCTCAACACACAATAAACAACTGCTGCTGCAAAAAATTCAGCACTCAGAATTTTAAAATTCTGATATGACGAACACCTTCAGAGCATGCCAAAACCCCAAGGTAGACTCCTAGATCACATGTATCCGAGTCCGGGTGTGAAAGATATGCCAAAAACCTCCGTTTTGGCCCAAAAACGCAGCATAAATTGCCAAAAGAGGACTGAAAAATGCAGCTCCTGAACCGTAGCTCGAATGATATTTCTGATGGCTCGAATGGCTTCGAAAGGGGGGTAAAACGCTCTCAAAAAGCTGAATTTATCGACGCCGAAGTCGAAACCCTGTTTTGCACTCTTGAAAGTGTACGCACGCGGAAGCGATTTCGGGAATCCCGCTCTGATACCAATTGTGAGTGCACGGATGCAGTGCATGTGCAGAGAGTGCAAAAGAGAGAGAGAGAGAGAGAGAGAGAGAGAGAGAGAGAGAGAGAGAGAGAGAGAGAGAGAGAGAGAGAGAGAGAGAGAGAGTAGGACACATGATGTGGGGTGGAGCTCCCAAATCTCACTGTGTGAGCACCATGTGAGAGTGTGAGTGAGAGCTCCTTATTCTTTGTATGTATAAAGAATAAGGAGATAAATGTGGACACTGGCCGACGGACACGGCAAAGCACGGTGAGGCACACCGCCTAGACCTAATACCAGGCCTAGCCAATCACAAGCAGGAGGTAAATCAAGTAACAAGGGTAGCCTTGGGACAAGTTTCTCCCTTTCCCCTTTGAGAGAGAGGACTTGATAAATGTAAAAACAATTAATTAAATCTTCTAATTTATCATTGGACCCCTTGGGTGGCCAACCAATAGGCTTCAGACACACCATGAGGGCAACACTCGAGGGGTGTACTATGTAATCATGTTAATGTATAACGTGAGTTTGAAAGGAGGGGTTTTAAATGCAAAAACTTTAGGCAATTTAACAGAGATACACTAAAATAAGAGGTTTTTATATTCAATTTTGGAAAATTTCCTAAAATAAGGGGTCATTTTATTCATTTAGACATGTTAAAAGAGGGGTTTTTTTAATACACCACGAACGCACGTTATATAGGGGAGTACTGAACGGTGAGCCCCCCAAGGGGCAACATGAGGAGGAACTTGAAAAGTGTCCCTTTTGCTTTCTTTGTACCAATCATGCCTTGTGTAAGTGTGTATGTGTTCTCTCTCATCCCCTCTCTTGTATGGCTCGCCTCCTCCTTGTAGGGATTAGATTTGACTTTTGTGCCACCTCATGCCCCTCAACCTTGGGCCTAGTTCTCACCACAAGCTTAGCCCTTAAGCCCCTCAAGCTTGGGTTGGGTTCTCACCTCAAGTACATCCCTAGCATCTCAAGCATGACAAGCACCTCAAGCATCTCAATCATCAAGCAACTCAAGCATCTCAATCATCAAGCACCTCAAGCACCTTAGTCATCAAGCACGACAAACACCTTAAGCTTGGGCTAGGTTCCCACCTCAAGCTTAGCCCTAGCTTACCTAAGGTCAAAGGAACTTTACACTAATTATTGTAGGTCTTCAATGAAGATAACCCTAAGGTCTTATACTCCATTGGTTAGCCTTGCTCTTTGATAGACCATCTATCATTTGGGCCCCTTTACCATTGGCCCCGTGTTGAGATAGATGTATAAGAACATGTCTATATCTTAACCCTTGTTCCCATTTATTCTTCCACATTAAATGATCAATTTCATATGAGAAAATCATTTGGGTTGGTTAGATATTAAATTTTATGACATTACCTCTCTCTTGAAATCATAGTCGTCCTCGACTATGAGGTAGAAGAGATAAAGCCTTAGTCATTAGTCAATCTTACTTAGCGGGTAGAGGATCCCTTTTTACCCCCTACAACACCTTTCCAGGATGGATGACCAATCCATTTGGTGCTTGGGAGACATTGCTGCCGCAAGCATGTCTGCTCTTTAGTCCATTTCATTCTCCCAAAGTAGAGTGACAAATTCTACTTGGTATTTGAGAGACGTCGTCATCACAAACATGATTCTAAGCATGCATACTATTTAAATTTGTGCACAATTAAAAAGAGAAATAGTCTTATAAGACAAAAACATGGGTCATTTAAAAGAAATTTGTACATTTGTTTACTCTAATGTAGCTTTGTAAGCATTGACAAGGTTCATACTATCCTTAATATGTATTCCTTGCATCCATCTAGCATCTTAAAAAGGATAATTTTTGAAGTTAATAAGATACCGTCGGGGATAATCTTACCATGTTGTAGTACCTTGTCTTCATGCCAAAGAATAGCTTCGGGTTGTAGCACCTCTTCTTGGTCTTCAACTTTGGGAGGGTCTTCAATAATTGGTTCACTTGATGGCTCTCCTTTGTAGGGCTTGAGTAGGCTCACATGAAAAGCATTGTGTATGAGCCAATGGTTGAGCAACTTGAGTTGGTAAGCCATCTCATTCATAGGCTTCAAGATCTGGAAAGGATCATAGTATCTTTTTGCTAGCTCAAAACAATACTTTTGATGGCCCGTAGGATTTTTGCCCGTCGTTTGCCTTAATTAAGCCTTGGAAAATTTAAGTAGGACCCAATCATTTTCTTTGAATGTTAAGGCCCTTCTGTGCTTGTCAGCAGCAACTTTTTGCCTTTGTTGAGAAATGGATATAGCCTCCTTAATCTTTTGAAAATATTCTTGTATCTCACGGCTATACTCACCGGCAACGAAGATCTTCCCATGTACTTTAAGTAGCAAGGGACTTTTAGATCTTTCCTCAATGATCTCAAAAGGTGATTTTCTCGTAGAAGTATGTACACTATTATTGTAGGCATACTCTACAAGAGGTAAGTAATTTTTCCATTGTGAGCGTAGATCTACTTCTGTAACATAAGTCTTTATTAGATCGAGTATCGTAAGATTGGCTATCTCACTTTGGCCATCCGTTTCTGGGTGATAGGCCGAAGAGAATTTCAATCTTGTTCCTAGATTTTCAAAGAGGCCTTTCCAAAAATTACTGGTGATTCTAGGATCTCTATCTGACAGGATGGATGTTGGTAATCCATGGTGTTTGAAAATTTGTGATATGAAGAGAGTTGCCATTTGGTGTGCCTTAATAGTCTTTTTGACAGGAATAAAGTGTGCTTGCTTGCTAAACCTGTCGACTATTGTCCATATTCTCGTATTCCCATGGATAGACTTGGGTAATCCAAAGATGGAATCCATGGATATACTCTTCCATGGTGAATTTGGGTATTAAATGAAAGTTTGGATTACATCTTTGGCTCCACATAAATCTAGTCCTCAATTGTTGTCATGTTCTCCAAATTCTCTCTTTTGCAAAATTATTGTTCATGCCAAGTTAACTAAATGCTATGTTTATGTTGCTACAATCAATTATGTTCACTCGCTATGCTCACAAAGTAATTTCACAAAAGTACTCTCTATAATTTCCGCTACTCTCAAGTTAATAGGCCAATTTCATTACATTGGAATCAGACCATTTGGTTTCTCTTTTCTTGCTTAAGAAGAGAGGTCCTTAAGTAGACTATAAATGGTTGATGTTGTTAATTATATTAGGGTAAGTGGAACTAGGATCTATTATTGGTTTTGTTGAGCCCACTATGTGTGATATGGTGCACACCTCGGGAGCTTTGGACTTAATAATGGGGTCTTTTTAGACTTGCCTACGGCTTTACCATTATTGAACCATAAGAAGTCCAAAAGGAGTAGCCCTCGGCAACTCTGCTTTGTTAGACCTAATGCACTACTCTCTATAATTAACCACTTTGAGCCGTGGGTGTAGATACTTAAGAGCCAATTTTCAAAGGCTAAGAGGAGTGGCAACTAAGGTTTTGAATTTCCAAAGCATAAACTAAGTACATTCACAAATTTGTTAACATGGCTGACAATAACCAAGAGAGTAGAATGAACATTGATAGCTTTGATTTTGCACATGAAGGTGCTAATGATGATGCCCCCATGTTCTCAATTGTCTCATTTTACTAGGTTGCAGCAAGCCTATGGGAAACCCTGCTTTGCGAGCCAAAGTTATTCAACAACTTGGCGCTTATGGGATTTCCCTTCCTCTCCAAGAGGAGAGAGATCTTAGGAGGCCTCTTGAAGAGACCCCCAAAAGAAGACTCTCTCCCATACGAGAGGAGGAATCCAAAGAGCAAGAAATCAATGAAACTTTAAGTTCCTCTGAAGATGTGGTTCCACGAAGATGGCGGTCTAGATGATCCCCCACTCCTCCCAAGAGAAAAAGATCAACACATGGTCCTTCTCCTTGTCACTCCAAAAGGGAAGAGAGGAAACAAAGGAAGAAAAGGGCAAGAAAGAGGTCACCCTTTTCTCCTTCTTCTTCACCTTTCTCCTCTTCCAACAAAAGTTATGGTTATTCTTCTAGACAATACAGAAGGGGAGGACATCGCAAATCTTACCGTGCATGACAAAGGTCACAAAAGCTAAAGAAGTACAAAGAGGGAGGAAAGAGTGTCTCTTTTCTCACCTATGATGGCACCTTTGGTGCTACTGACAAAGTGTTGGCCTTCATCCAGCAATTTGATGTGGCCTTTGGAGACGAGGGCTTCACAGAGTCCTCCAAGCTATGCCATGTAGCTATGCACTTCCAAAAATCAGCTCGTCAATGGTGGGCTAGCCTTCATGGCAAAGATGAAGCCCCAAAGACATGGAAAACTCTACGAGTTTCCATCATGAAGCAATTCCTTGCAAGCGATGCAAAGGACATACTGCTTACCAAATGGTGCAGCTTGAAGCTTCTCTCTCATGAGTCTATCCACAAGTATGTAGACAAGTTTTGGGATTTACATCTCAAGGCTACTATCTTTCAAAAGATAGACTTTGCCGAGAAAAAGCAACAATTCTGTGTGGGATTACGTGAATAGATGGCCGCATACATCAACTCTCAATGGTTTGGTTCTATCACTGAAGTAATCCATCACACCATGGTTGCTTCTCGCATCAATTACCATCAAGGGGCTAGAGGAAATGTCAAGCCCATGGAAAACAAAGACAAAAATGATGCAAAGGGGAAAACCAATGCTCAAAATTCATCCCAAGGCACTTCCAACAACAACATCATCAATTGGTTCAAGGAGAAGGGAGTTTACAAAGGCAAAAACAAACTCTCCTGAAGATCTTGAAGCTTTTCTCAAGGACCATAAATGTTTCAAGTGTTGGGAGCAAGGACATGGCTATCATTCTTGCCCCAAGAAGAATGCTTGCAATGAGACTCCTAGGGCTTCCACCATCAAAGCTCCAAAAGAGGATGCTCATTGCAAAGGATTGTCACTTTCCTATGCTTGGAGAAAGGTAAGAGATCATGATACCTTCATCTTGTTTGACCGTAGCTCTACTCACAACTTTATATCAATGGAGCTGACCACCAAGTTGGGCATTCAAGCTTTTGAGATGGGAAATTACATCTTTCAAGGGACAGCAAGCCTCTGTTACTCCCTTGATTGGGAAGTTGAGGCTTCATGTCCAAAGCTATGTCAAAAAAGAAGGTTTTTCATCTCTCCTCTCCAACATGAGGATGCTATCCTAGGGGCGCCATGGTTTGATCGCATGGCTGCCAATATGAAGTTCCCTGAAAGGATAATCTACTTCACCTACAAAGGAAAGAACATGTACATAGATGCTAGTGAGCGCGTTTGCACTATTCTACTTGTAAATCCTCCTGCTTTTGATAAATCAATTAAGAGTACGGTTTCTGCACACATGATTTATGTCAAAGAGTCTCTAAAAGATCCTAATGTTTCATCAAATGTAAATGGTAGGAATCAAGAAGAGTTAGACTTGTCTAATTTTCTAAAAGGATTCCAAGATGTGTTCATTGATGATATCCCTATGGACTTACCTCCAAAACGAGGGGATGATGACCATTGCACTGAGCTCCTTCCAGGAAGCTCACCGCCGAACAAGCCTCCTTATCAAGTCTCACAAGCTCAATAAGAGGAGATCATGAGGCAAGTACAGGAATTGGTAGACAAAAGGATGATGAGGCCTAGTTCCTCTCCCTTTTGTTCTCTAGTCCTTTTAGTGCAAAAGAAATATGGTACATATCATATGTGTGTGGACTATCGAGCACTAAACCATATCACTATCAAGAATAGATTTCCCGTGCCTCAGGTAGAAGATCTGTTTGATAAGCTACAAGGCTCTACCTACTTCAATAGGATTGACCTTAAAAGTGGCTATCATCAAATAAGGATAGTGAATGAAGATATCCTAAAGATCACATTTTGCACAACGTTTGGTCTTTATGAATATCTAGACATGCCTTTTTGATTGACTAATGCACTAGCTACGTTCAATCGTCTAATGGAGAAAAATTTTAGACCTTATCGTAAATTCACTGGAGTGTTCCTTGATGATATCATCATCTACTCCAAGTCTTTGGAGGAACATAAGCAACATCTCCAAGTGATTTTTCAAGCATTGAGGGAGAACAAGCTTTTTCTCAACCAAAAGAAAAGCGAATTTTTCCTTCTAGATATTTAATACCTAGGTCATATTATCTCTCAAGATGGTATCCATATGGATCCATCAAAGTTAGAGGTAATAAAAGCATGGCCTAATCCAAAGAATCTGCATGAGCTAAGAAGATTTATTGGTATGTACGCATACTATAGACGCTTCATAGCAAAATTCTCTCAAATAGCAGGACCACTACATGACTTAACTAAGAAGAACGTTAAGCATGTATGGACTGCTAAGGAGAAAAATGCTTTTGATAAGCTCAAAGAAAAGATTACCTCCCAATCAGTCCTCATGCTTTTGGATCTCTCAAAACCATTTGAGGTCCAATGTGATGCTTGTGGTGATTTCCTTGGAGTAATTTTGCTTCAAGAAGGGCATGCCATAGCATATGAGAGCCGAACGCTCAATATCGACGAACGCGTCTTGGGCATTTATGAGAAAGAGCCTTTAGCTATTCTATATGCCCTAGACACATGGAAGCACTATTTATTGGGGACTCCATGTATTCTACGAATTGACCACCAAAGTCTCGAGTATTTCATGACGCAAACCAAGCATTCCAACAAACAAATGAGGTGGGCAAATTTTGTTTCGCAATTTAATTTCCATATTGCTCACATTGCTGGTAAGCACAATCAAGTGGCCGATGCACTTTCACGAGACGACCAAAAGTTAATGCGGTGTCTATAGCTACTCACAATGATCTATCCCCTATGATAGATAAGTATTCTATTGACCCTGACTTTAGAGACATAATGTCAGCCCTTGCTTTGGGGAAGAAAGAGGAACCATTCACCTTGTAGGATGGTTATCTTTTCCACTGAAATAGGCTATGTGTTACCCATTCTTTTCGTGAGAAAGTTATGTCTGAATCCCATGCTCCTCCCTATGCGGGGCATAGAGGTATTCAACCTACTCTTCGAGGAGTAGAGACGTATTTCTATTGGCCTACCATGAAAGTGGACATACAAGAGTGTTTTTCAAAATGTGTAGTATGCCAAAAGACCAAGTATGATAGAGGGAAGCAACCTAGATTACTCCAGCCATATAATAATTGATCACAAGATATGATCACCATGCATATTGGCATACAAAAATGCACAATTAATTGCATCAAAACACCATGCTAATCACCTCAATTAATTCCAATCAATCAATCGTACATGCATATCAAGAGATTGACCACTCACAATGCAATGGTTATGCACCAAATTGCACAAATTATAGTGTGTTTTTTTAGCGAGCTTCCGATTTTGAGCTTTTGTAATCAATTTTTTTTTGCGAGCTTTTTGACATTTAATTTAGAGCATTTTTTAGTGGCACAAAATACTAAACCAAAGAGTACACATTTTACATACGATAGACACCAAAAAACATACCTAAGTTTCACAATGTCTCAACTTTAAGTTTAAACAACTAGCAATGTATGAACCTTAAAGCATACTTACATGAGGGAAATTCAAAGTTCAATGCCCATACACTATTTTCTTAAACTAAGTGCAATATGTGCATGGCAATTTTCCACAAGCAATGTTAGAGGTATGAGGTCCAAGAGCCCTCTATGCAGAGAAACCCTAGCTCAACTTTATTCATGTGTGTCTGGTCAAAGATCAATACTCAATGTTTTTGTGAGCTACTAAGTGTAAAATGCACATCAGATGTTCCAAAGGGGTAGTATGAATGCATGGAAATGTTTCAAGAAGAAGTTTCTAGCTAGACATTTGGGAGTTTGGCATGAAGCATTTCTCTTGTTGTGGTTTATCAAAAGATGAATGTCATAAGCAACATGTTTTGGAGATGGCCAAATGGTATGGAAAGAAGTTGTTACAAATGGAGAGAAAAGAGGTTGCTAGTCTTGTATGCCCTAGCAATCAAGGGGAGAGAAAAAGCAAAACAATATTCAACTCTCTATAAGTAGCATGTCCATAGCTCGTGTACAAATTAGCGAGGAGGCCATGCGATGTAAGTTTTCACTTTTATATTCTTTTATGGTGTCTGCCATAAAAAAATCTTACACCAATCATGCTGAGGTGTCTCAAAGGCACATGAAACTATACACAAGGGTTGCTTGGAAGCGATGTAGTATTGGAAACTTTTGTCAATTGTTTTGTATGCCAATTGCCATGCCTCTTGAAAAGCACCTAAAGCTTTTGGTGACAAAATTTAATCTTCTTTTGGACTGCACTTATAGTAGAATGTGCCCAAAGTGGCCAAGATCAACACTTTGATGCGTTTAGATTGGTTGCAGAGAGAGGGCTTCTCCTTGAACAAGGGTGACTTTTGTCAAATATTTAAAAGCATGTGGCAATGTAGAAGCCATTGACTTGGGGGCAGCATGGCACTATAGTGAGAGGCGCATGCACAAACGCAGCTGCAAGTGCAGGCCCCCACCTCCAATATTTCATGAGCAGTTCAGATTTGCACCCAATATCATCAAAATTGGATCCCTAAAGACCAACTCGAAGGCTGCTCCTCAATTCCTTGCAAAAAGGGGCGCAAGAGGCCCCCTAAAGAACTGCTCCTCAATTCCCTACAAATAACTACTATTATAGTGTTTCTGCTGTTATCAGCTTCCCACAAATCAATGTCAACACGACCGAGGTAGTACCAAGCACGAACTTTCTTTGCGAGAGAAGACCTTGCTCCATATTTGATGAGCTTGGTTGACAATTCTTGTTGGACTTGTCCTTGATGAGCATACCTTGCAATCAATCCATTCTAGGGGATGGCACCTTGGACATGAAACTCGGCATCTTGACAAGATCTTCTTAGCCCTTGCTTCATCTAAAGACTACCTCCTAACATAGTATATTTCTACAGTTATCCAAAACAAAGTCTACCTTAAGCTACAAACGATTATTGGATAGCTATAATGTTCAAGAGGTTGTAGAGAAACATTTTGTACGACAACATTTGCTTAGACCTCTAGAGGAGGCATGCTTTCAATGTTTCTCATCATCTAAATAAAGAAGACAAAAGATGCACAGAGTGAGCAAGGCTATGAGCAACCCATAATGCTAATAGTGTTCTGTAGTACTAGGCTACATAAGGTTGGCGCTTTATGTGGAGCCAACAATTATATTAACATATAATTTTGTATGTAGTTATATAGTGCTCTACAATTCTCTCAGTTATTGTAACAAACATATCACAATACCTTATGGCTACAATTGTGCTTATGGGTGTTGAGCTCAATTAACAAGGTGTGTTTGAGTATGGATGTGGTACAATTTCTATATGAGCACTTGAAATGTCCATTAACAACTATCTGTGTGGAGATCTTGGTGCAAGAGATATGGGTACATACATGTCTTGTCTACAATTAGAAACAGAGAACACAATTTGAACACATCAAAGGAGCTGGGAGAACTTAAAGTATTGTACAAGCAGACTTACTTCTGGCACAAAGAGCTAGAAATAAAAGTTAGGTCCATCGTAATGGCACAAAATTGGCCTAATTATGAGCCCCGATTGAGGGAACTAAAATTCCTGTAATCTATCAAATATACAAAGTAGCAAGCCACTAAAAGAACCCATATGGTTCATATCTGCCTTCATATGGGAGGATTGTGGAGATCACTTGTAAAAGCTTGGCTCTCGGATACAAGCCATACATGATGTGAACACTAAAGACTTCTATATAACCATCAACCAGGTAAAGATAATTTGCCAGATTCCCTTTGCTAACCACCTTCCATGCAATGCTCATCTTTCAAACACTTGGCCCCTGGCATGCCTAAGGATCATGCTTCATTGGGATTGAAAATATATTCTATAGCATTCAAAGTTCAATTTTGATGCATACAAATCAATCTAATAATAATCATCCCTTACATCCATGGATCATCACCATCGTATTAGGGAATTTGGGAAGTCATTTGGAGGGCCTTCTAAGAAAATACAAATTTTTGCCTTCTCTCTCTAGAAAATTGGTGTGGTAAAAGAAAAGGTGTCCTCATCAACCGTTCAAAAAGTGTACATCAAAGTGGATTCTTTCGACAGAGTCATAATGGTCCTAATGATTGATGGAATGTCCCTTTTCAATTATACTGAATGCACCTCGTCATATAGGAGCAAAGTTCTTCTCCATACGATGTATGCAGTAGGGAGTCTAGGGAGTAATGGTGTTATACTCTTTTGTTTCTTGATTTTCTTGATTGTGTATTCATGGATTCTTCATCCACCCCCTCAAACCTTCAAACAACATTAATATCATCTACACGTTGATTTGAATCTTGAATATGAGCCTTTATGCAAGCAAAGTAAAACTAACACAATAGTAACCACCACGGAGAAAGAAAGACTCAGAGTAGAGGGAGAAAAAACACATAGATTTATGGACAAATGGATCACTCTATCCTTTGAATCCTATGACCAATGCCTCCCCTTCATTTGCAAATCCCACTGCTTTATTGACATTTGCAGGTGACGGACATAATGGTTTAGTTGGCTACTACAAAGCTCTAACTGGGAAATCATACATTAAAAAAAACATGGTTCACCATCAAGCAAATGAGATTCTACAACTTTCTAATTTGCATTGTGAGGCCCAAAAAACCCTTTTGCAATGCAAACAAGAAATATAGGTCTTGCAAGAAAAAGTACGAAACTTACAAAGGAAAGATACAAAACTTAAGTGCTCGTGTGCAAAAGAAGAGACTACAAAATCTTGAAACCTTGAAGGTTTCCTCTGGACGTCTCAAGAAAAGAATCCAAGCATTGAGGTCAAGATTGTGAGCCTTTTAGTTTATTTCACCTATACATAGAGTTTTATTATGTCTGTTATGTTTTCTATGTAGACATGCTATATATCTAGACAAAGAAAACATAGATCCAAAGGCCAATGTACGAAAGCAATTGAAGCCTTTGAGAACAAGTGGTCTTGCAAAGGATATAATGCATGCCAAAAAGTATAAGATTTTGTAGCGGGATGTTGTTGACCATTTTATTACAAAGAGTGCACTGCCTGCCAGTGAAATACAGGGCAGACTTGACTCCCTTGGCATGAGTAAGAGAGGGTACTCAACTATGCAACAGTCTATCTCCTCCATTTTTGTGAAGAATGGAATAAAGTCTAAACTTCTACCAACAATAGCAAGTGTCTAGAAAGAGAGACTTCAACTCAACCATGCACATACATATTTCATTGAATGTCCATTTCATATTGATGGTATTTATAGATCTCAAGGAACAAATGTAACCTACAATGAGTACAATAATACCTTCATGGAACTCACTTTGTTGCAAACTAAAATGGTTGAGTTCTACAATGTAACATTTGAAGAGACAGGTGGCGTTCTGCATTTTGTTTTGGAGCTAGATGAATGTGAGATTCTCAAAGACAAGAAGCTAGAACGAGTCACAATAACATTGATGAATAGGCCTCTTTCAAAATGCCCCAAGGATGATCCTTCATACTTCAGTTTTCAATTAGACACAAACATATGGTGGCTTGGTGCTTTTCAGGTATTCTATTTGCATCTTCTCTTCAGCTTTGGTGAGCCCTCTTGGGATTTAATTTTAGATTTAGTTTCATGTCTCATGCGGATTCAATCTTGAAGTTAAAGATATAAGACCACATTTTATATTGAGTGTTCCATCAAACCCCTATCCCTGATATCATTGATAAACAAATGAATCAAGGAAAGGTGCTGGTTGTCAATGGGAGGGGAGAATTTCATGTCCAATCGCATCTTGCAGGTGATCTTAAAACACTAAAGTGCATGTATAATTATGGAATGGGTGCTATGATAAAGGCTCCATGCTTGTATTGCATGGAGCTTGCAAAAACGATGGAGATGGACCCAAAATGGTGGAGAAAGGCTCCTACTTGCCACAATGAGGATCCTAATTTCCACCCGGTTTTGGATATTCCACTTGTCAATGTCCACATTTTTACAATGCATGGTATTTGCAGAATTGTGGAGAAATTGTTGTATCTGTACATAGAAGGTCGCGGTAGAGGTGCTTGAACTGGTTTTGTGAGAGATGAATCTCCATTGGGGGCAATGTGAAAATCTAGCGGGACGAGAAAAGGTCAACCAATGATAAAGATGTACCTTGCAAACCATCTATTGGTGGGGTCAAGGACGTCATTTTTTTTTATCAAAACCAACAAGCGTGAAAGATAAGAAGCTAGCCAAGCGTGGAAGGATATATGAGTCCACTTATGTCAAAAAAATTGGGTTTCAACAATGAAAAAATCTCCATATGGCATTGAAGGACCAGGAACCCACAACTTGCAAAGCCAAGGGTGAAGTGTGGCATTCCATTGATGTGCTATTTCAGATGTGTGACAAAGATGAGTGGACACAAAATGATCTAAACAAGTTGAAGGAGAACCTTCAGCTACTGAAGAAAGCATTTACATACATAGCAATGGCACTCATTTTGGGGAAACAAAACCCAAATGAACTCTTAGATTATGGCAAACATTTAATGATCCAATACAAGGATAATGTGCCAAAATATATCCACTATCTATCATCAAGTTGAGAGACTTGTGACTTGTACTGTACCTATTATATCATTAGACATCTCTTGTACATGTTGTGACCTAAAATCAAAATCTTTTGATCCACCTATGGTTAACATATTGCATTGTCTCTCTCCACTTTCTCTAGACTTCATGAGAACTGGAGTTGTTGAATGCCTCTACTTGTTTCCTTTTCCTTTGTTGCAAATGCCTAATTGCTTGTGCTATTGCCGAATAGTCCAATACATGTTTTTGTTGCAACTAGTGAAGGATTCTGTGATAAAATCACTGAAAAAACTCTTCCAAACTGTTTGAATTATCTCAAGAGCAACCATGTTGTGTGTGTTTGAAATATGCATTCCTGGCCATGTAATGAGACTTTTCCAAGCCTTGGGTGTTCCATATTCCTGGGTTTACATACTTTTGAATGAAGTATGGTAAGTGATTGAAAATGATGTGATGCAAATAAAACAAGTTGTCAACAATTTTAAATAGCCTTTTAGACCTTATCATTTAAAAGGGTTCTTTAACAATACCATGTAAGGAGTAGTCTGAGTTTCAGTTGCAGTACCTCCCTCTTGGGACATTCCATTGTGAAAGACTAGTATGGGTGCCTCATAGATTCTGGCAAGGTATTGTCCTAGTGCTACATCCCTTCCACAATACTCTCTTGTCCAACAACTAAGGAAGTCATCCTTTTCAGTAATCCATGACTGTAGACAAAAGGATGAGTTAGAGAAAGACATTGACAACTAGAATTTGGGGGGGGGGGGGGGGGGGGGGGGGGGGGGGGCTACCACGTAGCTCTCATCTTGCATATATAAGTCATCCTTCCATAGGTCCACTGACCTCATGGACCCTTGTGCAGGACGTATAAATCAGTCCTCTACTTCTTGAGTACTCGTTGATGGCCTGAGGTTGTTTTTGATAGCTTGGAAGGTAGCCTCATTTTGGAGTGTCTCTCTATACTTTTCTACCTCATCAAAGCAGAGTTTGAGGCACTCCATTGGGTTATTGGAGGTTTCCATCTCCTCGTAGTCACTGCTATCATAAGATACAAATCCACTCCTCCCCTCTTGAAATTTGGAGTTGGTGGCAAGCAAAGTCCTCCCTTGAAGCAAATATACTTTGAATGTCATGGAAGAAAATGTATGATCTCTCACCAAATTTGAACTCTAGTGGTCCAGGATGCATCAATGTGGCTTGCTTCTCATTAAAGCCAGACACATCTAAAGGTAGTTTGATGTCAGATGTTTTAATTGTAAGTATTTTACTTTGTTGCACCTCTTTAGCCTCTTCCTCAAGATTAATATCCTCCTCAATCTTGGGAACCTCATTAGACTCCATGTCCTCATCATCTTGTTCATCGGGTGGTAGATCCTCCTCATCCATTACCTCTGAAGGATATTTCAAGAGACTAGCAAATACAAAATTTAAGAATAGAAGGAACCCGAAGGATTCTTTGATTAGCTTGCGATTTTGTTCATGCATAGGACACCACGAGGGTCTATAGATGATAGGAAACCAATGGTACTTCTTTTATGACCATCTTGTGGAATCACAATCCTTTAAGTACACTATCACCATGTCACCAAGAACCACCCTACCTCTTCGGAACTCAAGCTCAAACCTGTCTCTTTTAGATTTGAGGAAATTGCTATGTTGAGCTATAAGGTCATCCAGAATGAATGGGGTATTGAAGATAGAATAGACCTTGTCGAACATTTCAGCAGTTCCTGCAGATACTGCAAAATCAAACAGTCTTTCATCTACACATGCAAGATTTTCAACACCGTCTACCCCTTCCTTACATTTTGTAGCTGGCTCATAGACAAAAGAAAGATCAATGTCTCTCTCTTTTGTGCTAGTCACTTGAAGCTTCAGGCTTACAGACACTTCTTCTTGTTCTGATGCTTCTGATTCATTAGAGAGTTCCTCTGTCCCCATAACATCATTTCCAAGAAATATATCTATAGCTTGAGCAAAGTACACATCTCTCTTTAAAGAGCCTCTCAACAACTAAGGTGGTCTCCCTTTTGCTTCTTGTTCACCTAAGACAATTTCTGGATCAACCCTCTGCCTCTTCATTCTATGAGATCTTAATCCTAAGAAAAACATATACATGCAATAATATGTAAGTATTGGGACACACCAGCATTTGAATTTTTTATTAAATATAATAACACATTTCATAAATTGCAAGCTCTGTGTGTGTATGTGTGTGTGTGTGAGAGAGAGAGAGAGATTGGTCTCATAGGTCATATTGGAATTTTAAAGAGGTTAATAGAGCGACTCATATTATTTGAGTTCCAACTCCTCTCCCTCCCTGTTTTGCTGCCCCTTATATGCTCCATGGTGCACAAAGAACAATCGACAGACCGATACTACATATATGTGCACCATAGGACAACAAAAAAAGTTTCGCTTCTCTCTCTCTCTCTATGATAGATTGGTTTCATAGGTCATGTTGGCATTTTAAAGAGGATAGTAGAGCATCTCCTCTTATTTGAGTGCCTACCCCCCTCTCTCCATTTTTTGCTACCCATTTTGTGCTCTACGGCGTGCGAATGACAATCAGCGGACCAACAACCCCTGTCTGCGCACCATAAGACAAGGAAAAGTATCGCCTCTCTCTCTCTCTCTCTAAATTTACATCAAATCATGTGTACCAAAAATAAACAACAGTAGGTGTTACCTTTTCATAGAATTGGCATGGCAACCTTCCAGAGATGAAAACCTCACTGGGACCTTGGACACACTTCAAGAATTCACTCTCTACTTTCTATTTC
The DNA here is from genome assembly GCF_014529385.1 of Adiantum capillus-veneris. NCBI lineage: Eukaryota > Viridiplantae > Streptophyta > Polypodiopsida > Polypodiales > Pteridaceae > Adiantum > Adiantum capillus-veneris. Next base: position 54,373,565 of record NC_140959.1, on the reverse strand, counting down.
TACATACCTCCCCCCCCCCCCCCCCGCTCTCTCTCTCAACCGCTTTATGTATTGAGCTTCTAGTACCAAAGATTCCATTCCAAAGACTAGGTAGGTCAATATGTGAGGAAGCATGTTTTGGGAACATGAGGTGGAAACCTATTGCACTGTTGGCACTACAAGAGGCAGCAGAAGATTTTTTGCTAGAATATTTCAATGACATAACAATTGTTGTAGCACATGAACACAGAGTGACAATTATGGACAAGGACAGTGAAACTTTGAAAAGAGTAAGGTGGAGATATGATAAGCTGCTCCAACCCAATGAATTTTTAGACAATAAAATGAAGGAAATTTTGTTTATTGCTCCATCAAGGCCACAAGTAGAGGTGAAGATTGTAGAAGTTTCCCACGATGTGAATACCAGGGCCAGGGTTGAGCAAGAAAAACGGCGTGCAGAGGAGATGAATAAACTGAAAGAGAAGGAAAAGGCAGAAAATGCTATAGAAGAAGAGATTAACAGGTACCACATTGTTACAAACAAAATTGATGTCAGCAACAATAAAATTTTATCATCTATGGAGGAAGGATTAATAGTAGATATACAACTAGAAGATGGTATAAGAAGACTTGCATTAGATTCTACATATATCAATATATTGTGGGATCTAGATGCTCAAATCACAGATTCAATTGTATATATCTTCCTGAAGTAAGATAATTTCACTAGGTTTATCATATTTTTATTCACCCTTGAGGAAAGAGACTAACAACTAGTAATTGTCATGTAGTTTGATCAAGAGCCAGCTACCTGCACAAAGTCATGCAATAATATATATTTTGGATTCCCAGATTTCCGTCTTTCTCAGAATGAAAAACACCCCTATCGGCACATTTGAGAAGTGGCTTGTCCATTGTCCAATGTTGCAAGTAACAACCATAATTTTTCCATATGAGAGCAACCACCGCTGGAGCCTCGTTTGCATTGAACTTGACAAGCCAGATGTCTGGACACTAAACTCAATTCAAGGAACGCATCCATAAATAAGACTGTGAGTATTGATAATTATAAATCGGTTTTATTTTGGATAAAGTATGGAGACAATTATTGTGTTGGGTTCATATGAACTCCTCCTGCTTGCACATGCATAAAAAGATTGTTGCACGTATATGGAAGGCTATGCGGAAATCTAGAGTTGTACAAGTCAGAAATTAAGGAAGTCACAAATGTCTTTACAGAAAGATGCCAACTCGTGTGGATGGAGATGCCTCCTCCATGCTGAGTATATACTGAATAGCGTTTTTGCACTAAAGCCATTCATGTCAAAGGTATGCATTTTGCACAACATTACTATAACATTGTGATAGTTTGGACAAAATTGTGTCTCAGTTCCTTTTTGTTTTGTTTTGTCTTTTGCAGAAGAGTGCATTGGAGAAGTACATTGTACAATATTTACACCAATACCGTGCCACCCTAATCAAGCATTTGCTTGCAATTTCACATCCCATGAGCATGGATGTAGAACATACCCTATTGGATGACCACATTGTAGAGTTAACAATGACTAATGAGGAGCATTCAGATTTCATTAGGAAAATTGAGAAAGGATAGGAACAAGAGGAGGGAGGAACTTCTGAGAAGAGAAATGCTACAGAGGGAGAGTTTAAAAAGGAGAAAACTCCTTATGAGGGGAAGCCCACAGAGAGCCCACATAAGAGCAAGATCACACAGATCAAGGGGTTGACAAAGACATAAATGTTGAAACTCCCTCTGCGTTTGGAGGGTTTCAGAAGGAATAAGTTTATGCAGAGGGAGGGGCTGAGAAAGAATACTCTAACCCTCAAGCAGAGTACACCTCTACCACAATTCCACATGTTGAGCTTGAAAATCAAGAGTCATTTATTCCTGACACACAAACAAATCATAGCATATTAGAAGCTAATTTAGGTGCAATAGATCCCTCAACATTGGAGACACAAGAGTCTCAAACAGCAGAAGAACAAGGGACCGGTGAGAAGAATATCGAGGATGTCAACACTGGACAAGACAACCTCCATGGGTAGGCAAACCCAATATGGACCTTTGCTAGAAATTGACATGATTGTTTTGGTAATAACTAATGTTAAAGAATATGAAAGTCAACCTACTATCTAAATACTTATTTGTTTTACAAAATGTTTATAGAGACTAACTATTTTGGATGTCAACGGATTGTTGTTGTTTTGGGATCCGCATGATCCACACGGAGAACTTGTCAACCTGCACACCTTGAGGATAGGCAATCAAAGAGCAATTGTGTGTCTGGGAACCAAGGAATTTACATTGTTTCTACTTCAAAGGTTTTGGGTTGCGATATGTCCTCTATGCTGCAGAGAAACCTCAATCCCCTTGTAAATATGGTTTGCGATGTAGCGAGAATTGAACGTTTGCAATTTGATTTTTTGTATTTGCAAAAGGAGTGCGTTTTCATTGACGGCCACTACCACCCTACCAAACCAGATGTATTCCTATACTATAAACCTTTTTTTCAATCCATGTCCCATATGATGATATCAACACTTTGTTGATAGATGACACACCCCATAAGTGCTTGCTAAATCCACCGGGCACCACTCTCTCCCCACCCTCATTTGAAGGTCATGAACATGACTTTTATCTAGAGGACATTTTGATCCCTTATCTCCAAAATTTGTATTTCAACCCATTGACTGTTTTCGAATTTGTACTTACAAATACTCTCCGAAATGCTAACTATGTACATTAATATGATTCTTTGTACTTCTCAATGTGGTGCCATGGAAATGTGTGTGTGTGTGTGTGTGTGTGTGTGTGTGAGAGAGAGAGAGAGAGAGAGAGAGAGAGAGAGAGAGAGAGAGAGAGAGAGATAGATACATAGTTCTATTATCGTCCTCAAAGGTCAAATATGACCTATGGGACCAAATGAACATGTCACCAAAAGAAATCTGGAGGAGCATGTCATAAGTGATTCTTGATGCTCAAAAATGGCTAAAATGAGCGTCGCAATAGAGAGTCCACATCGTGGTTGGGAGAGGAAGGTATGTAGGGAGAGCTCATGGCTGAATATATGGGGAAAAGAGGTCCTAATGTGGTCAAAAGCTGGGCACTCAAGTAGTGTGTGGTACTCACTCTCTCGCACTTGACGAGGGCATAAGGTACAAAGTCAATGAGACTCCTCGCCAGTGCCCCAACGTCCTGTCTCGCAGCATAGAGAATGGGAGCTAAGACGAATGGAGGCAATGGTGTGGATCGCACTCAATGGGATGGGCTCAAGGATGTAGGGACGGGTTCGGTTACCACGTTCGGAGAAGAAGAGAGATTTGTAGTTTGGGGCAATGTGTTTGGTGTAATGGGTGAAGCGAGAACCTCAAGATTTCTCCCAAGCCATGATACATTGGCGTTGTAAGAAAGCCTCATTAACTTGGGAGTCAATTGACGCATCCTTGACCAAGTGACATGCATCCCATCTTCCAAAGCATTTCTTGATGTCAAGCATCTACCCCAAACTTAGTATTTTGCTCTTGCATGTCGTTTGGACCTTTTGACTTGCTTCATATGCGATTCTAGGAAGTCGATACAAAGGGCTACATTGTGTCTTAAGCATGTACTCCACAACACTTTGCATGCCCAAGATCTCAATGGGAAGCGATCCGCACTCAAGAAGTAAGAGCATGTAGGGTGTTTGTGTCTTGACTTGGAGAAAGTTGGTGAGAAAACACTTTTGGACATTCTCAAACTCTTTCCAAGTAGACTTCCCAATGCTACCACCCCACACCTCCACTCCATAAAGAAGCAATGGTGTCACCAATGTGTCAAAGAGGTACTTTTTGAGAGCCCAACACTTGATCTCTCCGGCATTGCACATGTTCTAAAATGCATAATAAGCCCTCTTTCCGGCTTCCAAGCGACGCATTGCACAATCCTTCCATCTATGATTGGATGGAACCTCAAGGCCAAGGTACTTGAAGCTATCTACCACTTCAAGTTGCTCATTGTTGTATATAATGCATGCCTTTTCATCATTGAAGGTCTTTACAAGCATAACCTTGGTTTTGGATCCATTCACAATCAACCCGCTATGTAGGCAAAAGCGTTCCAAGACACTCATAAGCTTTTGTGCATCTTCTAAGGTATGTGCCAAGAGCACTACATCATCGGCATGAAGAAAAAGCATGATCACCGCATTTCCGATCTTAACCTCTTCTATGCCTTCTTGTTGCATAAAATCAAGAACCATGCATTCCAATTCATCTATGAGTAGCCCAAAGAGGGTTGGGAAAAGTGGGCATCCTTGTTTGACACCAATGGTGCTTGCAAAAAATTCTAAAATTCCATCTCCCATACGTAGTCGACATATCACTTTTTGGTAGATGCGAAAGACTGCATGCATAAATTCTCTCGACACTTGAAGGCTTTGCATACGTCTCCAAAGATTTCCTCGCGGTACCATGTCAAAAGATTTCTTGAAATCCAAAGCAACAATACAACTTTTTTCCTTTCAATCGAGACGCTTCCATAAGAACTCGAAGAGTGACAAGGTGATCAATAGTGCTATGATGCTTTCGGAAACCTGCTTGGCCTAGCGCACGTTTACCGTTCTTTTCAGCCCATTCACTTATCTTCATCTCCATGATACATCCAAATAACTTTGCCATTAAAGAACCAACCATTATAGTGCGATAGTTGTTCACATTGTTTACATCTCCTCCTTTGTGCAAAGGTTTGATCCAATTTTCACTCCAATCGTGAGGCATGCCATGCTGAAGTGCAAGGTTAAACATATCGCATATCCAATATTTTTTTTTCTTGCTTGTCCATTTAATCATTTCAGCCTTGACACCTTGAAGGTCCCTTGCTTTGAGGGTAGCAAGTTTCTCAAGCGTGCAACATACATCTTCAATGGTAAAGAAGGGAGGCATAAACGGAAGGGAGCTACAACACTCCATCTTATCAACATTGGGTTGCTCATAGAGGTTCTTGAAATGTGTATACATATCCTCGAGAGTCAAGTCACCAAAGTTCTCAACACGCTTGCCGTTTAGATTTTGCCAAAACTTGCCACATGCATGTGCTTTCTCTTGTGCTAAAAGAAGTTGTTTTTTGACTTCCCACCTTCTCCTCTTTTTTTGAAGAAGTGCTTTGTATGCGTGTGAACATTTCAAGTAACCTTCCTTCTCTTTGCTTGCATCCAACCTTAGCAAGTGTTTTCGGGCTTGACTACATTCCATGTCAAACCATTTCTTCTTGATGCTACCCTTCTTAGATCTTTTGCAAGACATGTGTTTCACCGAAAAGCATTCCTTCGCACAAGAGCAAATTACTTCTTTGAAAAATTTCCACTTGCATTCTAATGTTGGGATCTCTTGATGCTCTATCATGCTTAGCATTTGGTCCACCATATCAGCATATATAAGTGCTCGTTTGAAGTCTAGACGTAGGTACGAATGATTCACATCATGATTGGAAGCTACATGCTCGGGTCTTTTACCACACTTGAGGTCAATACATAGCATCCTATGATCCGATTCCGGGTTCCATTCACCAAGTGTAAAGCTTTGTATGCATTCTATAGTGGCTTCCGAAAACAACATATAGTCGATCACGCTATCACCATTGTGCTTTCTACATGTAAAGTCATTGGTGCCTTGCCATAAAGATACACCATTTGCAATGAGCATTCCGGTACTATTGCACATTTGTAGAAGTGGCTTTCCATAGTGATCCAATTCTTTTGCATCATTAGAACTTCGATTATACATGTATGAGTCATCCATTCTTCTTGATACATGCGGCATGTCGACTTGTTGTGTGTCGTGTTGTAGCGTATTTGTGCGAGCATTCATGTCTCCAAAGACAATGACTTCACCTTGGTCCTTGTAATGAGCAATGTCTTCCTCTAGTTCAACAAAGGGCTGATCTCTATCCATATCCAAGCGAGCATAAAAGTTGGAGTCATAGTGAGGAATGTAGCAACCAACCACAAACATGACTTGACCATTTGGTGGGATGATTTTCAGCCATAAGTAGCGTTTATATTTATCTTCTTTGACAATGGAAACATCTTTCAAACCCTTTTTGATCATACATGCTACGCCTCCTTGGCCTCTACATTGCTTTGCATTTTTGGCCCACATCAAAGAATGCACATCGTATTTGTCAAATCCAAGAATTCGTTGCGCATCATGCTCCCATGTTTCGACAAGAAGTATCACATTGGATTCATTGGTAAGCTCATCAATGCCAATTCCCGCATTCCATGGATAGCCATTACAATTCCAAAAGCTTATTCGCAAGAGTAAGTTGGTCTCATAGATCATGTGTCCCTATTTGTTGGGTGAACTTGCATCCTCCTCAAGTGACTTTTCTTCTTGAGATGACACCTTGGCCTTCTTGGTTCTTTCCTCATATGCTTTGCGACGTACATTTTGTTGCATAAGAGTGCGATCACCATATACATTACAACCCGTTCCTTTGAGGTAGATCCAACTATTGTCAAGGATGATCTTTGAAGGAGTATGAGCGGAAGTGCGACGCGAGAGAGAGTGCGAGAAGAAGAGCACAACGATATGGTGAACTCGCTCTACTGTAATGTGTAGAGCATAGTGAGTTCTTATTAGGTTTTTACAAACGAATATGTGTACATACCTGGTGGCCCGCCCACTTACCTGGGTGACCACATTGGGCTTTATACCCCAACAACCTCCCACTTAAAGTCCAATGTGGTACTTTAAGTGTGAGAGAAGCTACTATACAAGCTAATATACAAGAGATGTAGAGAAGTGATGTACTACCCTACACCTAACTGCTTGCGAAAATGCGCAAAGCTCTCTGAGGGAAGTCCTTTTGTAAGTAGATCAGCAGGATTTTCTGTGGTGTGAACTTTGACAAACTGAAGTTGCTTATCCTCGAGCATTTCCCTGATGAAATGATACTTCACATCCACATGCTTTGTCTTTGAGTGATAAACTGGATTGCGAGCCAATTGTATAGCACTTTGACTATCAAAATATAACACAGGCATCTCTTCTTTGATTCCCAAATCTGTTACTAGTCGATTAAGCCAAATTGATTCTTTGCATGCCTCTGATGCTGCAACATATTCAGCCTCTTTAGTAGACTGAGTAACACAATCTTGTAAACTAGAACGCCATGATACTGCTCCACCAGCCAATGTAAATACATATCCCGACGTAGACCTTCGGTTGTCTAAGTCACCTGCATAATCTGAGTCTGTAAAACCCTTTACACTTAGCTCTTGACTCCCATAGCATATACGCATACTCTTTGTAGCTTTCAGGTATCTCAATATTCCTTTCACTGCCTCCCAATGTTTCTTGCCTGGGTTTGACATGTATCGACTTACTACTCCCACTGCAAATGCAATGTCTGGGCGAGTAGCAATCATTGCATACATCAAACTACCCAGTGCAGACGCATATGGAATCTTATCCATTTCAGCCTGTTCTTCCTCAGACACAGGACAATCTTGTTTGCTAAGTTTCACATATGGTGGCAATGGAACACTCAGTGCCTTTCCCTTCTCCATATTGAAACGTTGCAAAACCTTGTCAATATACTCTGTTTGAGATAACCAAATCAACTTCTTTGATCTGTCTCTCTCAATGCGCATACCAAGTATATGACTTGCCTCACCCATGTCTTTCATGTCAAACGATTTTGCCATCTTTGACTTCAAAGCTGAAATTTCTTCCAAGTGCTTGCCAGCAATCAACATGTCATCCACATACAAAATAAGGATTAGCCAACTGCCATCCTTAGCCTTCTTTGTATATAGACAGTGATCGAACTCACTACGTTTGTAGCCTTGAGAAAGCATAAACTTGTGGAATTTATGGTACCATGCCCTCGGTGATTGTTTTAAGCCATAAAGACTCTTTAACAACTGGCATACCCAATCTTCCTTGCCTTTCTCAACAAACCCTTCTGGCTGCTGCATGTAAATTTCCACATCTAAATCACCATGCAAGAACGCTGTCTTGACATCCATTTGGTGCAACACCAAATCTAATATGGCAACCAATGCAAGAAAGCATCTCAATGTAGTCATCTTGACCACCGGAGAGAAGACTTCATCAAAGTCAATGCCTTGTTCTTGCTTAAAGCCCTTGGCAACAAGCCTTGCTTTGTACTTTGGCTGACTATCATGAGCGGTGATCTTATACCTGTAAACCCATTTACAAGGTAGAGCCTTTTTTCCCTGTGGTAATTTAACTAGCTTCCATGTCTGGTTTTTATGCAGAGCTGTCATCTCTGACTGCATGGCCAATTGCCAATTCCCAGAGTCCTTCATTTGCACTGCTTCCTTGTAACATGAAGGCTCATTGCAATCAGTCAACATGACATAGTTCATAGATGGAACAAACCTATCAGGAGGTCGCGTGACACGTCCAGATCTACGCACAATAGGTGGCTCAGGCTCAACCACAACCTGTGGTTCCACTCTATCCTGTCCTTGCTCCTCTTGAGCTCTGACATTTTGTCTTGCACGTGCAGGTCCATCTTCTTGGAAGACAACTCTTCTAATCTCCTCAACCCTTTCTGGTTTAGAATGATAGTTGGATTCATTAAAGTGAACATCATTGCTGCGGACAACCTTTCTGGATTCGGGATCCCAAAGTCTGTACCCCATCTCACCAGAATTACCATAGCCTAGAAAGATGCACTTTCTACTCTTTGGCTCAAGTTTGTTCCTAAATTCCTTCGGAACGTGAGTATATGCCTCACAGCCAAAGACTCTGAGATGCTCGTATGAGGGCATTTTGCCTGACCATACCATCTCTGGCACTGAATCCTTCTGCAAAACCTTGCTAGGAGATCTATTTACAAGATGAAAAGCTGTTGATACAGCTTCAGCCCAAAACCCATTTGGCAGCTGTGCATTAGACAACATACTTCTGACCTTCTCTTGTATGGTCCTATTCATCCTCTCAGCAACACCGTTTTGAGGAGGATTGTAAGGAGCAGTAAGTTCACGTTTTATACCTTTTGACTTACAAAAGTCCTGAAAGACCTTTGAAACATACTCTCCACCATTGTCAGTGCGTAAGCATTTAAGCTTCTTGCCACTCTGATTCTCCACAAGTGTCACAAACGTTTTGAAAACACTAAACGCTTCATCCTTGTTCTTGAGAAAGTAAACCCATACTTTCCTCGAGTAATCATCTATAAATGTCATAAAGTAAGAAGGTCCCCCTAGAGATAGGTTAGGCATAGGTCCACACAAATCACTATGAACAAGTGCCAACTGTGTATCTCTTCTACTGCTTCTATGCTTATGTGGCTGATGTGTTTGCTTACCATACAGACAATGTTCACAGAATTCAAAATCATTAAATGAAAAGCCAGGCAAATAACCAGAACGAGACAAGATTTCCATTCCCTTCTTGGAAATATGTCCTAACAGGCTATGCCACAAAGAAATGTTCGGCTGCTCGGTTACATTGATTACATTTTTAGAGACATTTGATACATAAATCATGTAAAGTCCTCTAGACTTTACTCCATGTGCTACTGTCATAGAACCCATGGATATCTTCCACATGTTCTGTCCAAAAGTGGTGACGTAGCCAGCATCATCAAGTAAACCTGTGCTGATCAAGCTCTTTGTAATTGCGGGAACATGTCTCACATTCTTCAGCGTGAAAGAAGAGCCATTCTGAAACTTCAATTGAACATCTCCAACACCTAAGATCTCACATGTCTGCCCATTGCCTAGCCGAACATGATCTTTAGTGGTCACATAAGAGGTAAACCACTCCTTGTTTGGAGACACATGAAGTGATGCCCCTGAGTCTATAATCCAGTCACTCAGTGCATTTTCATCAGATGCTGTAAGAAGAGCTGAGTCCATTGTATTCTTCCAGAAGTAGATGTCTCCTGACACTAGACTGTCATCCTCTGCAACAATGTTTGTCACATTTATTTCTTGAATCTTCACTAAGGACTTGTTCTTCTCACCATGGTCTTCAACTTTCTCTTTGCCTTTTTCTGCTTTCCATTCTCTGCAGTCTCTTTTCATGTGACCCTTCTTGCCACAATGGTAGCACTCTATGTCACTCTTGCCTTTAGCACTGCGGGACTTGCTACGAGACTGATTCCTCTTTCCACCTTTGTACTTTTCTTTGGTCCTTCCCCTGACAACTAAGGGTGTTCCTTTGCCTTTGTCCATTGTCTTTCTATTGGTTTCTTCAGTAAGCAGACTTCCTTCTACACCTGCTATGTTCAAACCATCTGGAGGTGCAGAATTACTCAAAGCTGTGCGAAAAGTCTCCTAACTTTCCGGCAATGTGATCAACAGGAACATAGCTCTAACAGGTTCATCAAACTTGACACCTTGAGCTGACAACTGACTATAGATTGTGTTGAATTCATTCAGATGATTGGACATAGGTGTCCCTTCTTTCATCTTCAAGTCAACAAGCTTCTTAAGCCAGTATACCTGTGAAGCTGCACTCTGCTTCTCATAAAGATCACTCAGCTTTAACCATGCTTGATAAGCCGACATCTCGTCTGCTACATTGAAGTAAACGCTTTCTGCCAAAGTCAGCATAATGGTAGAAAGTGCCAATTCATCCATTTCGCTCCATTCATCTTCGTCCATATCTTCTGGTTTTATCCCTTTGAGCTTTATAAGTTTTATCTGCTTCTTTTGTACCAACACGTGCCAAATCTGCTTCTTCCACAATGAGAAATTGGTTCCATCCAGCTTCTTGATATTGTAAAGGGCAGTGTCCTGTGATCCAGCCATAGCTACGCTTCACAGTGGTTTACTTTCCTGGGAAAAATTCGGCAGAGTTTTCCCTGTAAACTGACCTCTGAACCAATATCAACCTGTCAAATGAACCAAAAAAGCTTTAGATTCTGCATAAATTTCGGCAGAGTCTCCTTTGTAAAATGGCTCTGGTGTACTCAAAAACAGACCAAAAAACAGCTCAAAAACATTGTCTCTCTGACACTGTAAGCTGCGGGTAAACCTGTCCTGCACCTGTACTGTCTCTGACTGTCCTGTCACTGTCCTGTAAGCATAGACTGCGACAATGACTCAACGGCAGTAAAGCAAAGATGCAATCCCAACTGTCTAACTCACAGTCAATACATCCTAGCTGCCTATCTAAGGGTGCTCGAGGGATCGCTCCAAGACCTGTATCACCAAAAGGATCTCAACATTTTATGAAGCAAACTTGCTTTTTGAAGAGCACAGTTTGCTTTTTCGAAGGCAGTTTTGGAATCTCAAGCTTTAATGGAAAGCTTATCACCTGCTCCAAGCTTGTGAGAAGGGAGGCCTACACCAACAACTCTTGGGTTTGTGATGCAAATCCAACCAGGAGCCAAGCTTCAATGCATGCTTATCTCCTCTACCATACTAATTCCTAAGCTAAGCTATGCTAATATGAGTGAGCTGTTCATCTTTCTCGTAAGAATACTCCTTCTTCCTCTCAATCTACTCTCATACCCCGCTAGCTCTCACCATCTTTGAAGGTGTGTGAGGTCTTGGATCTGAGACCGTGAGGGAATTGATGTTGTGTTTGATATGTTTTTTACTTAGTGCATGAAGTTTCCATCTTCATTGCACTAGCTAGTCTTGAAGGAACACAAAGAATTGTATTGTACAATGTCTCTCTTGATGGGAGAAACCATAATACAAAGCCTTTTGGAGGGGGGACCGGATCCATGTAAATCCGGTCCTCAACTGCTGTCAATAGCTTTATTTCTCTCTCTTTTGAATTATTGTTCATGCTATATAAATAGGTGTTATTCTTTTTGTTGCTCTCTCCACCCAAGCACTCTTGTTATTCTCATTAGGAATCTCTTCTAATGAAATGCTCACTATGTTCATGCTAATTTCCGCTACACACAAGTTACTAGGCCATTAAAAAGTTACATTGGTATCAGAGAACAAGGTTTCTGTTTTCTTGCTTAAGAAGGAAGGTCCTCAAGCTAGCTATAAACGGTTGGTATTATTAATTGCATGTGAGTAAGTAGGATAGGGATTTTTCAACCTTGCAGTGTGCTTGCCTTCGTGCAGTTAACGGGGCATCACCTTCGAGAGCTACGGTCTTAATAGTGGAGTCCTACAGGGCTTGCCTATGGCTTAACCACTATTGAGCTATTAGAAGCTTGACAGGAGCCGGTGTTGTTTTGGTGTTGAACGACCCTCTCTTCTATTCCTTGCAATTAATGGTATTCGAGCCACGGGTACAGTAGCTTGAGTGATTTTTCTAAAGGGGTAAAGAGGAGTAGCAACTAGGGCTTGAAGTGCCAAAGTACACTTAAAAAGTTTACACCTAAAAGTTGTTAGAATGGCTGACAATAGTAAAGAGAGTGAAATTAATGTTGATAACTTTGAGCCCCGATGATGCCCCATCGCTTGTTAACTATCTTGTTTCTAGGCTTCAACAAGCCATGGGCAATCCATCCCTCCAAAGTGAAGTGCAACAGTAGCTTCGTGCTCATGGGATTCTCCAAGCTCTCCACCATGACAAGAGAACACCTAGGAAGCCTCCTTGTGAGACTTCCAAAAGAGGTCTCTCTCCGATTCAGGAAGAAGAAGAGGATCCATACAAAGGGCTCAATAATTTACTTCTTGATGACGCATATCTTTCCCAAAGGAGAACTCAAGACACTCCACCAAAAGGAACGAGAAATAAGTGAGTCTCCTGCCACCTCGACGGAGATGGCTCCACGAAGACTGCGGGCTAAACGCTCTCCATCACCTCCAAAACAGATAAGACCATTGCACACTTCTCCACACCATAATTCAAAGATGGATGACAAAAATCAAGAGAAGAAAAAGGCTAGAAAGAGGACACCCTCTTCTCCATCTTCTTCATCCTCTTCCTCTTATGAAAGTGATGGTGAATACAATGAAGATCAAGGCAAGAAAAAGGCGAGAAAGAGGTCATCCTCTTCTCCATATTCCTCAAATTCTTCATCTTCTGAAGAAAGTGATGGTGCAACCTTTGAACCATCAAAAAGAAGAGGCCATAGGAAATCCTATGCCGCGTGGAAGAGGTCGTCCAAGCTCAAGAAGTTCAAAGAGGGAGGGAAGAGCATCTCTTTCCTTACCTATGATGGCACCTTTGGTGCTACGGACAAAGTCTTGGCCTTTATCCAAGAATTTGATGCAGCGTTCGGAGATGAGGGCTTCACAAAGTCCTCTAAGATATGCTATGTAGCTATGCACTTTCAAAAGTCCGCCAAACAATGGTGGTCTAGCCTACGGGCCAATGGTGAAGCTCCACGAACATGGAAAGCTTTAAGAGCTACCATTACGAAGCAGTTTTTGGCCACCGATGCCAAAGACAAAGTACTCACCAAATGGCAAAGTTTGAAGCTCTCTCCCTATGAATCCATTCACAAATATGTAGACGAGTTTTGGGACCTACAACTCAAAGACACCGTCTCCAAAAAGTTGGATTTTGGAGAGCAAAAGCAACAATTTTGTGCGGGCTTAACCGACGAAATTGCGGAGTATGTCAACTCCCAAAGGCCACGCACCACATCGGCAGTAATACACCATACTATGGTGGCCTCTCGAATCAATTTCCAAACAAAGGCTAAGAGGAATTCTAAGCCCCCGAAAAACAAGGGTGGGCCAATGAGCCTAAGGGGAAGGACAATGTCCAAAAATCTCCTAAGGCCAATTCCAACAAAGCTAAGGAGAAGGAAGTTTACAAAGGAAAAAACAAACTCTCTCCTGAAGAGCTTGAGCGTCATCGCAAGGATAACCGGTTGTCGCAAGGATAACCGGTTATCACAAGGATAACCGGTGTTTCAAGTGCAACGAACAAGGGCATGCGTACTGCGCTTGTCCTCAAAAGAACACCCGCCATGATCCTCCTAGAGATACCTTGGTTGAAATCCAAGAGGAGGAAATTCACCACAAAGGATCTCCTCTATGCCATGCTTGGGGAAAGGTAAGAGAACATGATGCTTTTATTCTCTTTGACCCTAGTTCTACTCACAATTTTATATCTATAGAGTTGGCCACCAAGCTAGGCATACAAGCCTATGAGATGGGAGATGTCCTACCCGCAAACAGTGCTTTCAAGGGGCAAGAAGCTTCAGTCACTCCCTTAATCGGGAAATTGAGGCTCCATGTCCAAAGCTATGTGGACAAAGAGGACTTCTTTATCTCTCCTCTCAAGCATGAGGATGTAATCCTAGGGGCACCAAGGTTTGATCGCATGGTTGCCAATGTTAAATTCCTTGAAAGGAGAATCTCCTTTAAGTTCAGGGAAAAAGATATGTATATAGATGCTAAGGAAATGGGTAACGCTATACCCATTGTACATACACAGGCTTTCAACAAGTCAATAAAGAGCTCTATTTCCGTGTACATGATTTTTGTCAGAGATTCTCAAAATGAACCTAATGCTTTAGCAAAAGAAAATAAAAGCAACCATAAGGAATTAGAGTTATCCAATTTTCTCAAGGGGTTTCAAGATGTCTTTATTGACGACATCCCTTGTGAACTACCTCCTAAACAAGGCAATGATGACCATGCAATTGAACTTCTTCAAGGAAGTTCACCGCCTAACAAACCTCCTTATAGAGTTTCTCAAACTCAACAAGAGGAGATTATGCGGCAAGTGCATGAGTTAGTTGAGATGGGCATGGTTAGTCCTAGCTCATCTCCATTTTGTTCTCCTGTGCTACTAGTGCAAAAGAAAGGCGGCACATATCGTATGTGTGTCGACTATAGAGCACTAAATAGGATCACTATCAAAAATAGGTTTCCCGTTCCATGGGTAGAAGACCTATTTGATAAGCTACAAGGGTCCACCTACTTCAGTAGGATTGACCTAAAAAGTGGCTATCATCAAATAAGGATAGTTGATCAAGACATTGTAAAGACCGCATTTTGCAATACGTTTGGTCTTTACGAATACATTGTCATGCCTTTTGGCTTGACCAATGCACCAACCACATTCAACCGCTTGATGGAAAAGCTATTCATGCCTCTACGAACCTTCATTGGAGTGTTCTTTGATGATATTATCATCTACTCTAATTCATTAGATGAACACAAGCAACATCTCCAGGTAATATTTCAAGTTTTAAGAGAGAATAAACTTTATGTTAATTGAAAGAAAAGTGAATTTTTCTTGCAAGAGATTCAGTATTTAGGTCACATTATCTCTCAAGATGGCATCCAAATGGATCCATCAAAGTTAGAGGTAATAAAAGGATGGCCTAAACCAAGGAATCTTCATGAACTAAGAACCTTTATAGGTATGTGTGCATACTATAGATGCTTCATAGAAAAGTTCTCACAAATTGCAGGACCATTACATGACCTAACAAAGAAAAGTGTTAGGTATACATGGTCTGCTAAGGAGAACAATGCTTTCGCAAAGCTTAAAGAAAAGCTTATCTCTCAACTTGTGCTTACACTACCGGATCTCTCAAAGCCATTTGAGGTCCAATGTGATGCTTGTGGTGATTGCCTTGGAGCTGTTTTGCTCCAAGAAGGGCACGCCATAGGCTATGAAAGTCGAAGGCTCGACCCTATTGAGCAAGCTCTAGGAATATATGAAAAGGAGCTCCTTGCAGTTCTACATGCCTTAGACTCATGGAAGCACTATTTATTGGGGACTCCTTTCATTCTACGAACGCATCACCAAAGTCTTAAGTACTTCATGACGCAGACCAAGCTCTTCAACAAACAAATGAGGTGGGCAAATTTCCTTTCCCAATTTCATTTTCATATTACTCACATTGCTGGCAAGCATAATCAAGTAGCTGATGCACTCTCAAGACGGCCGAGAGTGAATGCGGTTTCCATAGCAACTCACAATGATCTATGTTCAATGATAGATGAATATGCTATTGATCCCGATTTTAGAGATGTGATTTCAGTCCTTGCATTAGGGAAGAAAGAGGAACCATTTACTTTACAAGATGGTTATCTTCTCTATGGCAATAGACTATGCGTTACTAACTCACTCCGTGAGAAAGTAATGTATGAATCTCATGCTCCTCCTTATGCAGGGCATAGAGGGATTCAGTATACCCTAAAGGGAATTGAAACATATTTCTATTGGCCTACCATGAAAGTGAACATACAAGAGTATGTTTCTAAATGTGTGGTATGCCAAAAGACAAAATTTGATAGAGGGAAGCAACCAGGATTGCTTCAACCCTTGCCAATCCCTAATTCACCATGGGAGAGCATATCCATGGATTTTATCTTTGGATTGCCTAAGTCTATCCATGGGAATACCGAATATCGACAATAGTAGACAGGTTCAATAAACAAATCTCATTTTATACCTGTCAAAAAGACTATCAAAGCCCATCAAATGCCAACCCTCTTCATTTCACAAATTTTCAAGTACCATGGCTTGCCAATGTCCATAGTGTCGGATAGAGATCCTAGAATGACCAGTGATTTTTGGAAGGGTCTCTTTGAGAATTTAGGGACAAGGCTAAACTTCTCTTCGGCCTATCACCCGCAAACAGATGGCCAAAGTGAAATAGCTAACCTAACAATTCTCGATCTACTAAAAGCCTATGTAACGGAAGTAGATCAAAGATCCCAATGGGAGAAGTACTTACCCTTAGTGGAGTATGCTTACAATAACACTATACATACTTCCACGGGAGAAGCACCTTTCGAGGTAATTGAGGGAAGATCAAAAAGTCCCTTGCTACTTAAGGTACATGGGAAGATCTTTGCTACATATGAGTATAGCCGATACCTACAAGAATATTTTCAAAAGATTAACGATGTTATCTCTATCTCATAGCAAAGGCAAAAGGCTGCTCCTGACAAGCAAAGAAGAGCCCAAGCCTTTAAAGAAAATGACTGGGTCTTATTAAAATTTCCCAAGGCTCGACTAAGGCACACGACTGACAAAAATCCTACGGGACACCAAAAGTACTATGCTAAACTAGCAAAAAGGTACTATGGTCCCTTCCAGATTCTTAGGCCAATCAATGAGATGGCCTATCAACTCAAGTTGACCAGTCATTGGCTCATACACAATGCTTTCCATGTGAGCCTACTAAAGCCTTACAAAGGAGAGCCACCTCAAGAACCAACTACTGAAGACCCACCGGAGATCGAGGACCAAGAAGAGGTGCTACAGCCCAAATCCATTCTCCGACATGAAGACAAGGTACTAAGAGGCGGTAAGACTATCCGAAAATATCTTATTAAGTTTAAGAATTATCCTTTTAAAGATTCTAGATGGATGCAAGGCATACAATTAAAGGATAACCTAAACCTTGTCAATGCTTACAATGCTTTCCAAGAGTAAGCAAATGTACAAATGTTGAAAATGAGCAAAGTTTTTGTCTTATAAGACTCTCTTTTTCTTTATTGTGCACAAAAATGAAGTAGTATGCATGCTTAGATCAAGTTTGCGGAGACGACGTCTCCCGAACACCAAGTAGAGCTTGTCACTCTACTATGGAAGATTGATAGGACTAATGTGAAGACATGCTTGCGGAAGCTTCAGGCTCTCAAGCGCCAAATGGACTAGTCATCCATTGTGGAACGATGTCATAGGGTAACATAGGGATCCTCTACCCGTTAAGAAAAACGACTCATGAATATGCTTTATTTTCTCTACACCATAGTCGAGGACGACTATGATTTCAAGAGAGAGGTAATGTCATTATAATCAATATCTAATTCTCCTTAATGATTTCTCATGTTAAATTGATCATTTAATATGGGGAAGTGCTAGGGGAGAAAAGTCTAGAATATTGGTTAAGTTAGCAGACCGCCACAATAGGGATCCAAAGGAGAGAAAATAGGGATCCAAAGAGGGGGCGATCTACAAAAGAGCTATCTGCAACAATGGGCTTAAAAGACCCTCAGGTTCAGCCCATTAAGACTTCCAAAATGCTAAGGTTCCAAAATTCAAAGGTTCACTACAACATAATACCTGGCTTTCGACGCACCGTACCTTTCCACGCGCTTTTCGACGGGCATGCTGCTCATCGATAGACGTGTCAAAATACGTGCAGCAATGTCTGTCAAAAGGTAACCATTTCCACACCTACTTCCACGCGTATGTCGACGCGTATTTTGACAGCAAAAATTTGGGGGGAAAAAACCAAATGCGTGCGCAGGCGGTCATTTTCGTCTGCAACGAGCGCGCGCACAGATTTGCCCTTGGAAACCTGCAGCGCAGGTATTATTGATCTCTCCCCCCCCCACCCCTCTCTCTCTCTCTCTCTCTCTCTCTCAAGCTACATCGTGTGTGTGTGTGTGTGTGTGTGTGTAGGAAAGAGAGAGAGAGAGAGAGAGAGAGAGAGAGAGAGAGAGAGAGAGAGAGAGAGAGAGAGAGAGAGAGAGAAATGTGTGTGTGTGTGTGTGTAGGAAACTAAAGAGAGAAAGAGAGAGAGAAATGTGTGTGTGTGTGTGTGTGTGTGTGTAAGAAATTAAACACACACACACACACACACACACACACACACACACACACACACACACACAGAGAGAAAGAGATAGGAAATAGATATATATATATATATAAGAAAAACACACACACACACACACACACACACACACACACACACACACACACACACACAGAGAGAGAGAAAGAGATAGGAAATAGATATATATATATTAAACACACACACACACACACACACACACACAGAGAGAGAGAGAGAGAGAGAGAGAGAGAGAGAGAGAGAGAGGGAGGGAGAGGGAGAGATAGGAAAATAGAGAGAGAGAGAGAGAGAGAGAGAGAGAGAGAGAGAGAGAGATAGGGAGTGATATATATATATATATATATATATATATATAGATAGATAGATAGATTTTATTATCGTCCTCGGAGGTCAAATATGACCTATGGGAGCAAAGTTACATGTGATGTAGTATGTGTATGGCTGATGAGTGACTCTCGATGCTCCAAAATTGTAGTGATGAGAGTCGCAATGGAGAGCCCACACTTTGGCTGGGAGAGGAAAGTGTGTAGGTCTAAGTTATGGCTGAAAATGTGAGAGAAGCAAGTTCGGATGTGATCAAAAGCTGAGCACTCTAGTAGTGTGTGGTACTCAGACTCTCGAACTTGCAGTGAGCATAATGTGCACAATCGATTTGACTCTTCTCCATTGCCCCAACGCTCTATCTCGCATCGAAGGAAATGGGAGCTAAGCCGAATTGCTGCGATAGTGCGTATCGCGGACAAGGGAATAGGCTCAAGCACATGGTTTTGTAGTTGGGGGCAATATAGGTGGTGTAATGTATGAAGCGTGACCCACCGGATTTCTCCCAAGCCGTGATACATTGGCGTTGTAGAAAAGCTTCATTCACTTGAGAGTCAATTGAAGCATCATGTAGCAAGTGTAATGCATCCCATCTCCCAAACCACTTCTTTATGTCTTGCAGCCATCCGGTGCTCAAGATCTTGCTTTTATGCATCTTTTGAACTTTTTTTCTTGCTTCCCATGCAATTGTAGGAAGTCGATGTGAGGGGTTTTGACACATCTTTATCATGTACTCCACAACCCTTTCCATGCCCATAACCTCAATTGGAAGAGATCCCGACTCAAGAAGTAGGAGCATATATGGTGTTTGTGTCTTAACTTGGAGAAAGTTTGTAAGAAAACGCTTTTGGACATTCTCAAACTCTTTCCAAGTAGACTTTGAGATGCTCCCGCCCCACACTTCAACTCCATAAAGAAGAACCGGTGTCACCAATGCATCAAAAGGATACTTCTTGAGAACCCAACACTTGATGTTTCCCGCATTACACATGTTCTCAAATGCCTAATATGCTCTCTTTCCCGCTTCCAAACGACGCATAGCACATTCATGCCACTTGTGATTGGATGGAACCTCAAGGCCAAGGTACTTAAAGCTCTCAACAACTTCAAGTGTCTCGTTGTTGTACACAATGCATGGCTTCTCCTTATGGTTGGTTTTCACAAGCATAACCTTTGTTTTGGATTCATTTAGAATCAGCCCACTATGCAAGCAAAAGTTCTCAAGGACAACCATAAGCTTTTGTGCATCTTCTAAAGTGTGTGCTAGAAGCACTACATCATCCGCATACAACAAAAGCATGATTACCGCATTGCAAATAGTGACCTCTTCAATGCCTTCTTCTTGCATAAAGTCAAGTACCATTTGTTCCAATTGATCGATGCATAGACCAAAGAGAGTTGGTGACAATGGACATCCTTGTTTAACCCCAATAGTGCTTACAAAAATTTCTGAAATTTCTCTTCCCATGCGCAATTGACAAATCACCTTCTCATAGATTCGAGAAACCGCAAGCATAAACTCACTTGGCACTTGGAGTTCTTCCATCCTTCTCCACAAATTGTTACGTGGAATCATATCAAAGGCTTTCTTAAAGTCCACAAAACAACAATACAATCGCTTGCCTTTCAACCGACTTTCCTCCATGAGAACACGAAGAGTGACAAGATGATCAATGGTGCTATGGCATCGACGAAAACCCGCTTGTCCCTTTGCACGCTTGTCATTCTCTTCAGCCCAATCACTCAATTTCATGTCCATTATGCACCCAAACAACTTTGCCATAAGAGACCCAATCATTATAGTCCGGTAGTTGCTTACATTGTTTACATCCCCTCCTTTATGCAAAGGCTTAACCCAATTAGTACTCCAATCATAAGGCATACCATGTTGAAGTGCAAGGTTGAACATATCACACATCCACTCATGGGTAAAATCTCCTGTCCATTTGATCATCTCCGGCTTGATACCTTGAAGATCTCCCGTTTTGTGAGTGGCCAGCTTTTCAAGCCCACCGCATACATCTTCAATAGTAAAAAAAGACGGCATACATGGGAGTGAACCATAAAATGGCATTTTTTCAGTATTTGCTTGCTCATATAATTGCCTACAATGTGTGTACATATCCACTAGACTCAAGTTACCAAAATTCTCAACCCGCTTGCCTCTCAAGTTTCTCCAAAATCTTCCACATGCATGTGCCTTTTCTTGCACTTGAAATTCTTGTTGCTTTACTTCCCATCTTCTTCTCTTCTTTTGAATCAATGCCTTGTATATATGCAAATGACTTTGATAGTTGTCTTTGTCCATAGTTGCATCAAGCTTTATCAAGGACTTTCGAGCATCTTGACATTCTTTATCAAACCACCTTTTGCGTGATCTATCTTTGTTGATACCATGGAGATGCTTTATGGCAAAGCATTCTTCCGCACAAGAACAAATAGCTTTCTTGAAAGCTTCCCATTTAGTTTCCAATGGTGCATCACATTGAAGCTTTGTCATCCATAATTTTTGCTCAACCATTTCAATGTACATTGGTGCCCGTTTGAAATCCATACATAGTGATAACTTCTCTTTCCTTTGGCTGAGATTATCATGCTTAGTTGCTTCTCCACATGAAAGGTCAATACATAAGGTGCGATGGTCGGATTCCAGGGTCCATTGACCAAACATGAAACTCTTTATGTGATACATGATGGCTTCAGAGAGTAGCATATAGTCAATCACACTATCCCCATTATGTCTTCTACATGTAAATCCATTGTTCCACTCCACAAAGATACACCATTGGCAATGAGCATACCCGTGCTATTACACATGTGTAAAAGTAACTT
The DNA here is from genome assembly GCF_014529385.1 of Adiantum capillus-veneris. Lineage (NCBI taxonomy): Eukaryota > Viridiplantae > Streptophyta > Polypodiopsida > Polypodiales > Pteridaceae > Adiantum > Adiantum capillus-veneris. The sequence continues at coordinate 54,351,979 of NC_140959.1, read as the reverse complement.
TCCAAAGTGATCCGGCTCTTTCTCATCCATTGAAGTACGATCATACAAGTGAACTTCCTCCAACTCCCTTGAAATGTATGGCATATCAAATTGTTGAGTATCATGTTGCAATGTTTTTGTGCGAGCATTCATATCCCCAAATACAATAACATCACCTTCACCTTTGAAATAAGCAATGTCCTCTTCCAAATCAGAAAATGGTTGATCTCTATCCATGCAAGCATAAAAGGGAGAATCATGATGAGGAATGTAGCAACCGGCTACAAAAATGGGTGCTCTTTTTGGTGTCATAATTTTCAGCCATACATAACGTTTGTACTTGTCATCTTTCACAATTGATACAAAATCTTCCAATCCTTTCTTAACCATACATGCTAACCCTCCTTGTCCTCTTCGTTGCTTGAGATTCTTTGACCACATCAATGAATGTACATTGTAATCCTCCAAGCCGTTAATCCTTTGTGTATCATGCTCCCAAGTTTCAACAAGAAGTACAACATTGGCTTTGCTTGTTAGTTCATCAATGCCAACCCCCGCATTCCATGGGTATCCATTACAATTCCAAAAGCATATTTTCAATTGTAACTCGGTCTCATAGGTCACGCATCCCTATTTGCTTGAGAGACTTGCCTCCTCCTTGGGCACATTTTCTTCATGAGAGATCTCCTTGTTTTTATTATTCTTTTCCTCATATGCCTTGCGACACATATTTTGTTGCTTAATAGTGCGATCTTCACATACAAAACATTTTGTATCCCTCAAATAGATCCAACTATTATCAAGGATAATCTTTCGCTTGGTCTCATCTGGCATGGTGCATACAATTGGTCGTTCTCCCGAGCAAGGAGCTCCTTGCTTCCCCACTCTATGTGCTCCATAGACCATAACTCCGGACATGCCACAGTGGGTTTTGAAGAAATCTTCAATAACAATGGTAAGAGAAGGAGGTGTCTCTAACTTCTCTTCAGGAATTCCACGAATAACAATGTTCTTGGAGAGAGAGAGAGAGAGAGAGAGAGAGAGAGAGAGAGAGAGAGAGAGAGAGAGATAGTAGTAGATAGAGAAAGTCGGCGTGAAAGAGTTAGCTTGACTGACCAATTGTGTGAAAAGGAGAGAAACTCTCTCTATCTCTCTCTTTCTTCCTCTAGAAGAAACTATGCAACTAAAAGAGGCAAAGGGGTTTTGTCCGCTACATGCATTGTCATGTACATATGGGAGAGCACGTATGTGTCTTCCTGGTGGTCCTAATCTCCGTACACCTCTGGATCGAGGTGTACGGAGATCGGACAAGGCTAGAGAATGCGAGGTAGTTTACATTGTGAGGAGTATATATATTAAAACAACATTCATAATCATTGTAGATGACAACGTCATCAACTAACATGGAGGAAAAGATTTCATGCTCGTGCACGCTCTGCAAGTATCAAATCCTGTGCAAGCGTAGGGTATGTAATGAGCATGTGCACAAGTACGGAGAGTTTGCTAGAGAAATCGTACATCATGTACGAGCATTGATTTTCGCGACATAACACCTACATCTATGTGTGTGAGAGAGAGAGAGAGAGAGAGAGAGAGAGAGAGAGAGAGAGAGAGAGAGAGAGAGAGAGAGAGAGAGAGAGAAAGGATTATGTGTGAAGGTCGACCAATCTAGAGCCAAGGATGGAAGGAGAAAAGGGCTTACAGACAGAAGACAACGGCATGGAGGAGATGTTGGATGCCTTCTTCCAGACAAGCAAGGAGAACACTAACGAAGCAGCACCAGAAGCCGTGCGCCTATCTCCTGAAGACATGTTGAGAAAGACATGTTAGCGCTACAAACAAGATGCGGTTGGCGAGTCAGTGCCAGCTAAAGTGTTGCGGCATTTCCCTATTATTCCGAGTATAAAAAGCATGTTTCGTTGTGGTTCCATTGCAAAGTTGATGCCGTGGCATTCTACGAATAGATCCACTGACGCCACATTTAGGGTGCCTGCTAATTCAAAGGCTTGGAGGCACATTGAAGATACCTGGCCACATTTTAAGAGTGAACCACGCAATTTTCATTTGGGCATGGCAATGGATGGAGTCAATCCATTTGTCTTGAGAAGCTCATCATGGAGCACTTGGCCTATGTGCCTTGTCAATTACAACCTCCCGCCGTGGCTTGCCATCAAGAAGGGTAATTTGATATTAGGCTTGATTGTACGTGGTAAGTTCAAGGCAAAAAACATGGATGTTTATCTAGCACCACTAGTTGACGAGCTCCAGGAGTTATGGCATGGGATCGACATAGCAGATGCGGTTGAACCAGCAGGACAACAGCATGCAAGGATCCATGGACTTCTTATGTGGACTATGCATGATTGGCCAGGATACGGTGAAGCTTCTGGTAATGGTTCTTGATTTACAAAATTCTTGCTATTCGCAAGCACTTTGTGTAGTACTGAATCATGCTTTAATATATGCAGGGCTTACAACTTCGGGATACAATGCATGTCCAATTTGCGGGCCATATTTGGATGTGCGCTATTCTACCTCGCTTCGAAAGACAATTTATCAAGGCCAACATTGTTATCTTTCAGATGGCCATCACTTGCACGAAGGTCAGCTTGGTCGCGTTGAATATCTTCCTATGCATGTACAAGAGTGGCGTCGCCGATGGGAGCAACATGAGGGGTAACCTGTTCCGGGAATTAAACGTTTGTCCATTCTCCATACGTTGTCATACTGGGGTGATCTATTAATTAACCATTTGCTGGATCCAATGCATATATTCCAGAATGTGGGAGAGGTCCTCTGGAAGACAATCATGGGAATGAAAGACAATCGAGCTTCACGAGATGATTTGCAGTCAGTTGGAAAGATGCCAGAGCTATGGCCTTTCACTAATGCAGTGGGCCAAACAAAACTTCCAAGAGCGCCATGGGTATTGCTAAAAAGCGAGCAGACAGCAGCGTAGGCCGTGGAGGTACGACAGATGACCAGGGGCACATCTCATCTTGGCAGCGGAGTCTTCGACACCTTTTGCTATGAGTTTGTGAGTGTCCAATCCAATCCTAACTATGGCGTTTTTTTTAAAACGCGATGAATCATGTATTCTTAAATACTTTGGTTTTTGTATAAACGCAGATTCTTGCAATGCATCGAGCCCCGACACGGCAGGAGGAGACAGATGGATATCAGAGAGGCATTTATGAAGTATTGAATGATCTTTTTGTCGCAGGAGAGCCTGTAGATTGGGAGGCCTTAGAGTCTCGCTGATCAATTGAGGTGAGACGTTAATGTGTGAGTTGATTTAATTAAATAAGTATATGTGAAGTAATATCAATACTAATTTTGTGACTTGTCCTTTTATGTGCAGGTTCATCAGTGGACTTCTATATATGTTTTGTGAGACACAGACACATCTCTGTGTCTCTTTTTTGTATAGACATGGTTATGGTTATTGTTCAAACATGGTTATGGTTATTGTTTTTTTTTATGGTTATGGTTATTGTTCTTGTATAGACATGGTTATGGTTATTGTTTTGTTTATGGTTATGGTTATGGTTTTAATTTGGTTTAATTTGGTTATGGTTTTGCACAAAGTTCGTTTCATTTCTTTCATTTTCCTTAAATATCATGTGAGATCCTACATGGATATCATGTAGGAGGCGTATACATATGGTTTTTTTAAAAAAGTTTATGTTAAAACGAAGGGAGCTCTGCCCAAATTTCTTCAGGAGCACGGTTGATTTTGGTGCTGCTCGCTTTCTTGGGTAGAGGACAAGCAATCTGGCTGTGGTTGTGTCCATCTTTTCACTGGGCACAGGCCAGGCTGCCTGTCCTTTGTCCAAGAATTTTTTTTTATGATATGGTCGTCGATATCTACGTCAATAGGGGCGTCGAAATACGTATCGAAAACAAAGCCTTTCGACGCAGATATCGACGCGTATTTCGACGGTTTTACAGGGACAGATATTTCGACGCACTTTGCGACATCCCGCGTCAAAATCTGCATCGAACCTTTTTTTGTTGTAGTGGTTGTGTCCAAAGGTCAACATTAGGGACAATTGGATGTTTTGTGTGTGTCCCAAAAGTCTTTGTCAAGCCCTACATAGGAGGGGGCGAGCCCAAGAAGTATGGGATGAGAGAGAAACTCACACACACACACACACACACAAGCTCCTTTTGTACACAAGAGGAAAGAGGGACACATGTCAGCTCCCTAGCCCAGATGCCCACAAGGTGTACTCAAATCCTATTGGATGGCCTTGGAGGTGGACCAATGAGAATTAGGCTAGAGTAAATCTAGTTTAATTAATTTAAAAACACTTAATAAAAGAACCAATAAGAATTAAGCTCTCTAGAAGACTATTGGACAATCTTCCAAGGGGACCAATGAGCATTCAGCAGCCCAATGGCTTGCCTAATTCCTATTGGTCAGGAGGCAAAGGGGTCCAATGAGAGTTTAGTTGCATTTATTAATTACCTAAAGCTCTCACAAAAGGGGAAAGGGGGACACATGTCAGAATGCTATCACTTATACTGCTTAATTACCATTGGCTAGCTTTGGGGAGGTCCAATGAGGCTGCAGCATGAGCAAATAGCAAGAGGGGTCGACCAAGAGAGAGAGAGGGGGCTGATTTTTCAAAGGCATTATTGACTCACACACACACACACACACAACTCATGTGTGAAGCAAAGAAGACTCTCTCTCTCTTCTCAATCTTTAATGGAAAGCTTATCATCTGCTCCAAGCTTGTGACAAGGGAGGCCTACACCAACAACTCTTGGCTTTGTGATGCAAATCCAACCAAGATCCAAGCTTCAATGCATGCTCATCTCCTCTACCATGCTAATTACTAATCTAAGCTATGCTAATATGAGTGATTAGGTGAGGAGATGTACATCTTTCTCGTAAGAATACTCCTCCTTCCTCTCAATCTACTCTCATACCCTGCTAGCTCTCACCATCTTTGAAGGTGTGTGAGGTCTTGGATCTGAGACCGAGAGGGAATTGATGTTGTGTTTGATAAGCGTTTTGCTTAGTGCATGAAGTTTTCATCTTCATTGCACTAGCTAGTCTTGAAGGAACACAAAGAATTGTATTGCACAATGTCTCTCTTGATGGGAGAAACCATAATACAAAGCCTTTTAAAGGGGGGGACCGGCTCCATGTAAATCCGGTCCTCAACTGTTGTCAATAGCTTAATTTCTCTCTCTTTTGAAGTATTGTTCATGCTATCTAACTAGGTGTTATGCTTTTTGTTGCTCTCTCCACCCAAGCACTCTTGTTATTCTCATTAGGAATCTCTTCTAATGAAATGCTCACTATGTTCATGTTAATTTCCGCTACACACAAGTTACTAGGCCATTAAAAAGTTACACACAATGCCTTTGTGAAAAGATCTGCAAGGTTGTCCTGTGTTGGCACATAAGCCAAGTTGGTCTCTCCTACTGAGAGCCTCTCCCTAACAAAGTGGTAATGCACCTCAATGTGCTTTGTGCGAGCATGAAAATTAGGGTTCCTCACAACTGCCAATGCGCTCTGATTGTCAGTGTAGATAGTGTTGGCAGTGTCCTATCCAACACCCAAATCATAAGGTGTTTGAGCCATACACACTCAACCGTAGTTGTGAAGACTCCCCTGTACTCAGCCTCACAACTCAAAGTGGCCACAGTAGGTTGCTTCTTGCTCAACCATGATATACATGAACATCCAAACATGAAACAAAAACCACTTGTGGGCACTCGCATGTCAAAACAACCAGCCCAATCTGAGTCCAAAAAAGCATGTTAGTTTGGCGGCAATGATCCCCCCTTGGAATAAAACAAGCCAAGATGTAAAGTTCCACTAAGGTAGCAAAAAATCCTCTTGACAGCCTACCAATGCTTAGACTCTGGGCTATGCATAAATCTGTTGACCTGTGAAACTGCAAACTAAATATCTGGCCTAGTGTTGCATACGTAAATGAGGCAGCCAACAACAGTTTGGTAAAGAGTGACATCAGCAGGATCGTCAGCATTATGTAGACTCAACTTCAAACATGTTTCCATGGGAGTGGCAATAGGTTTTCAATCCTCAAGTCCAAACTTACATAGCAATGTCTCTATGTAGCTTTTTTGACACAAAGCAATACCACCATCACACTGCTTAAGCTGTATGCCCAAATAATGATGCAAAAGCCCCAAGTCTTTCATCTTGAAAGTAGCATTCAAATCAGCCTTAAATTCAACAATATGTCTCTCATTTGGTCTAGTGATCAGCAAATCATCTACATAAAGAACGACAATGAGAAGTACATCATCCTCACGCTTTACATACAATGTGCTTTCTGTTGGACTGTTACAAAAGCCTCGTTTGACCAAATGAGTGTCATCTTTCTCATACCAAGCACGAGGAGATTGCTTCAACCCATACAAAGCCTTCTTACATCTGCATACTTTGTCCTCTTGTCCTTTCATGACAAAACCGTGAGGCTGCGTTACATAAACTTCCTCAAATATGTCACCATTCAAGAAAGCAGTAACAATGTCTGATTGATGTACATCCCAACCAAAATAAGCTGCCAATGCACATAGAAAACGCACAGTAGTCATACGACAAGTGGGAGAAAAAGTCTCTTCATAATCTATGCCTTTTTGCTATGCATAACCCTTTGCAACAAGTCCAGCCTTATGGCGATCGATCTCACCATGTGGCTTGCGTTTCAACTTGTAAACCCACTTCGTACCAATGGCCTTTTTGCCCGGAGGCAAATCACATAAAGTCCATGTGTCATTTTCTATAAGTGCATCGTATTTTGATTGCATAGAAGCCATCCAATTTTCTGAATTTTGTGCTTCATCAAAAGACAGAGGTTCCTCAACTGAAAAGCAACACATTGCAGCAATCCTTGCAACAAGACCTGCAACATCCTCAAACCCAACATGTCCTCCACAACAAACGTCTTGAACACATTGTGTTGTTGTCAGCCATGGTAAATGTTGCACTTGACGTGAAAACTGCCCGAAAATAGGGGAAACAAAGCAAGAACAACATGTGCTATATAGCACAAACCATAGAAGACTGTAAGGCACTTGTTATGCAGAAAATGGCACTCACAAAAATTCTGCACAAAATGACGAAATTGCCTATGCAGACCTGCCTGTAGTGGAAACGGAGGCCGAAATGAGCCCGAATCAGAAGTCCAAAATAAGCCCGAATCCGAAATCCGAAATGAGCCCGAAACAAATCGGAAACGGAGGCCGAAATGAGCACGAATCCGAAATGCACCCGAACTTTTTGTCAACCTGCAAACACTCTCCAAACCTCACTGAAATCGGAGAAAGTGAGCAGGCGTGTGCTGGAGCAGCTGGCGACTAAGGCTGGGAGGATGGAACCTACTCTGATACCAATTGTTGGAATTAGGGTTGCAAAGAAACACACACAGCTTGGAGAAGACGAAGGAAGCTCAAGGCACATAATGGAGAGTGTATTACTTAGTGTGCAATGGAAAGATGGATAGCCCTAGAGTGATGGGCGTATATACAATGTACGTGGGAAAAAACCTCCTAAAGAGGGAAAAAATACCATGACGGTCCCTGTGTGTTCACACACATCACTACCACATGTATATGGTAACATCAACAGGCCTGGAGAACAATGGTGTCATATATGTGGAGGTATTTGACAAAGATCTCAACCTTGTGATAGTGGTCACAAGAATAAGAGAGCAATGCAACCCTCCGCAACTTTGGCATGACATCGTGGATGAGACCGCGGAGAACGAGCCCTTGCAGTTCTATTTCTTAATTGGTGGGACGCAAAGTAATGCAACGAAGGGAAAAAAATTGTCTGTAGAGAAGTGACTGGCCGTGTCCAAGGCCATGTCCAAATCATGCCAATGTAACTTGAATGAAGTCCATTGGGCGTAACTTCTTCTTTACTTGAAATGTATATTCATGACTTCCATTCCAACGTTTCTTGCAATTTAAATCTCTTGTTTCAATTGTGAGATGACTCCCACAATTTGGTTATATCTTATTTCAATTGTAATATGAAATTGACTCGCTACATGTGTCCCTTTGTTAGGTGGAAGTGTGGTTACCGTATATTTTGAACAACATATGCAGAGTTTGATGTATAATCTCTCTCTCTCTCTCTCTATCTCTCTCTCTCTCTCTCTCTCTCTCTCTCTCACACACACACACACACACACACACACACATACATTTCCATGGCACCACATTGAGAAGTACAAAGAATCATATTTCAGCCGTTTTTTGACCTAGTAGACAGAAGTTCACTCTTTTCATCATAACTTCTTCATTTGAACTCCGATTTAGGTGGTTTATAGCCTCAATCGAAGAGCACGAAGCCCTCTACGCATTGATGTAAAGACATATTTTTTCTAAGCAATGGAAGGCTTTGCTGTAACAGCATCTCAAAACTGAAAAAACTATCAAAACTTTGCATTTTTTTTGCCGACTTGAAGGCAATGTCGGACAAAACTCGCAAGGGTGGAAAATCCACACTCGCCATGGAGAGTGATGCAAAATATCCAAGGGATTTGGATGCTAATCCAACCACATCGTCTACAACAATGGAAGCAATGATCATGGCTTACTTGATCTTATTACAAGAAACCGTCAACAAGCAAGGTGAAGAGTTGTGCGCACTTGCAATGGAGAATTGTACTTTAAGAGTTCTTGTTGTGGAGAATGAGCACCTCAAGAAGGTTCTTGAAATGCAAACAACACGCTTGGTGCATCTTGAGAATGAAGTTCAAGAATGTAAGCGCTCTCTTGTGGACATGAATAAATTGAAAGAGAACTTGAGCAAAGTTGAGAGTGATCATGTATTGAAAGAGGCAACGATAGATACAATACGACATGATGTATGTGAGATGAGAAATGCATCCAAATCATGGGCTGATATATGTAAGGATAATGTGGTTTCTACATCTCCTATCACGCAAGCCGTTGTCCAAGCAAAGAATGTAGAGAATGTGGGCACTAAAGAATTGCAAGAACGGCAAAAACGCTCAAAGAACATTGTCATTTGTGGAATCAAGGAGGAAAGCATGGAAACACCCCAATCTCTTGCGGTTGCTATTGAAGAGTTTTTTGCTACACACTTTCGCATGTCTGGAATCATGGCTTATGGTGCACATCGAGCTGGAAAACAAGGAGTCCCTCGCTTGGGAGAAACACCTATTGTATGTACCATGGCTGATGAGGTAAAGAGAAAGATTGTTGGGGTATAAAGCCCAATGTGGTCGCCCAGGTAAGTGGGCGGGCCGCCAGGTATGTACATATATTCTTTTGTAAAAACCTAATAAGAACTCACTATGCTCTGCACATTACAGTAGAGCGAGTTCACCATATCGTCATGCTCTTCTTCTCGCACTCTCTCTCGCGTCGCACTTCCGCTCGTACTCCTTCAACTGGTATCAGAGCTCAGATCGAGACTCGGGGCAGCACTGCAGGAGGCTAGAGTCACCAGCTCGGATTGGAGTGAAATTCAACAGGCGAAGACACGGCCCCAAATCTCGGTCATCTCGGTCACAGTTCGGCTTCAACAAAGGTCTGAACAGGCCATTTTTGACTACGTGGTCTCGGCGGGTGCAGATCCGACTCTGCAGATTTGGGGTTTTCGGCCTACGACTGCAGATGCTGAGGATATCGACACTCCCAGAGTGTTGATTTGTGGTTGTCTACACATCGAAGGACGGCTCACAGTTCTTGGAGGCGTGTCACATACGACACAGGCACATCTACACAGTCTGTAGGCGACATCCACTAGTTCATCAGGTAGCTTGTGTTTGCTGCTTGATATTCCAGATTTCATCCTGACATTGCAGGTACTTCCACATGGGATGTATTGTCAGAGATGATGTATGTCTGTTGAGGGTTTGCTGGCTGTGAGTCACGCAGCAAACAACCTCCGCAGCGGTGAGAGAGTCTTCTTTGCTTCACACATGAGTTGTGTGTGTGTGTGAGTCAATAATGCCTTTGAATAATCAGCCCCCTCTCTCTCTTGGTTGACACCTCTTGCTATTTTTTCATGCTGTAGCCTCATTGGACCTCCTCAAAGCTAGCCAATGGTAATTAAACAATATAAGTGATAGCCTTCTGACATGTGTCCCCCTTTCCCATTTTGTGAGAGCTTTAGGTAATTAATAAATGCAACTAAACTCTCATTGGACCCCTTTGCCTCCTGGCTGCTGAATGCTCATTGGTCCCCTTGGGAGTCTATCCAATAGTCTTCTAGAGAGCTTAATTCTTATTGGTTCTTTTATTAAGTGTTTTTAAATTAATTAAACTAGATTTACTCTAGCCTAATTTTCATTGGTCCACCTCCAAGGCCATCCAATAGGATTTGAGTACACCTTGTCGGCATCTGGGCTAGGGAGCTGACATGTGTCCCTCTTTCCCCTTGTGTACAAAGGGAGCTTGTGTGTGTGTGTGTGTGAGTGAGTTTCTCTCTCATCCCCTACTTCTTGGGCTCGCCCCCTCCTATGTAGGGCTTGACAATGACTTTTGGGACACACACAAAGCATCCAATTTTCCCTAATGTTTACCTTTGGACACAACCTTTGAATTTTGGAACCTTAGCATTTTGGAAGTCTTAATGGGCTGAACCTTAGGGTCTTTTAAGCCCATTGTTGCAGATAGCTCTTTTGCATATGGCCCCCCTTTGGATCCCTATTTTCCCTCCTTTGGATCCCTACTGTGGCTGCTCTGCCAACTTAACCAATATTCTAGCCTTTTCTCCCCTGGCACTTCCCCATATTAAATGATCAATTTAACATGAGAAAATCATTTAGGAGAATTAGATATTGATAGTGTGTGTTTCTCTACAACCCTAATTCCAACAACCGACTCTTGATCAATAGGAATAAAATTTGAATAGCCTGCAACAATTTGAGAGCGCTGGTACCAGAAGGAGGTGAGAAGGGACTATGTGTTGATCATGTACTTGGCCACCAAAGTGTCCAGTGCAACCTCACAATGTATGTTGTCCACCTCTTTAACATACCACCCTCTAGCCTCCATTAGCAATCACATCGGAGTGACTATAGACATGCTATACCAAAACCTCCTTAACAATTTTCTTGCCCACCTCCACTTTGAAATCTAGCACTGGTGCTTTCCATGCTGAACAAAATAGATTTGATGTTGAGGATCTTTTCCTCCTTCTTGGTTGCATAAGAACCCAAGAACCTTTGTATATTGTCTGTTGTTGCCATTGACTATCTAGTGATAGAGCTTATGGTTCTAGTTGGCCGAGAAGCTCACCTCATAGAGTTAACCATTCGTGTTGCCATGATTAGCTCACTAACCGTGTGAGTGTTTCCATGCCCTAGCCGGGTAGCTCATCCCTCTGGATTGATAATTTTGTTGGTCATTGGAGCTATGCAACAATGGGACCCCCAATATTTGAGTCAACGTCAGTTAACAGAAGCTGCTAAAGACAAAGAAGGATGAATACAAAGAAGCAGTAAAGATTGGAGTTACATATTTTTCACGTTTTTCCAAAATGGTCATGTATTGTAAATTCCTGATTTATTTCAAGCCATTGTAATATTTCTAATGTGTTACGGGCTCAATGGGAGTTCCAAGTTGTAAAGAACAGATCAGTTGTGTGCCTAGGTTGCAGATTCAGTAAGTGGTGGAGCCCTAAAGGCCTTGGGCGCTCGAACATTGCATATTTTTACCCTAGGTATATAAGGCAGTGTGTAAAAGAAGGTATGTGGCTATGGAGTCCTTGAGCTTATCCTTGCTCATGAGACTTGATTAACACTAATCAATGATTCATTCTCTTTCACTATGCCTCTCTCATGCTTCTTATGATTGCCTATGATGCTTAGATTAGCTAGATCTTAACTAATAAGTGGTTAATCCCTCTCTAATCTTGTGTGATTGCCCTCTTTTGCTTCTGTGTGTATGTAGGTTTGATTGGAGTGTGGTGCTTGATAGATCTATGTGTGTGTGCTTGCGATTAGTGTGTTGCATGATAGGATTAGTGTTGTGTGCGTCTTGCAATTGTAGTGTGTGTGATTGGGTTGATTGGAGGTGAAGAGAATTGGATGTGGAGATTGCCCTTCATTGTGGCTTAGCTCCTCCATAGGTCGAGAAGTTCACCTCGTAGAGTTAACCATTTGTGTTGCCATAATTAGCTCACTAACTGTGTGAGTGTTTCTTACTAATTTGCTATGAAGGATTGGAGCATTCAACCATTCAAATTGATCTTCAATGGAAAGATAATCAAGGTGGTATTCTCAACCTCCCTAGAATCTAAGGATGTGTAGAATTTTGTAGAGATCCCACCATGATGCGATGCTATGTTGGATTGAAAATTTTTCGATTGTTCAATTTCATGCTGTCGTAATGCCAAAATTTTAAAGATTTGGTGGCATATGAATTTGACAAGTTTCAATTGTTAATTGGTGAATGTGCGTTTCTAATTGGGTGCGTAATTGAGTTAATTGCATGCTTGGATGGTCAATTGAAAGTATGTGTGTACTAAAATCAAGTGTGTATGCATTCTAATTGAGTGTGTGTATGCCTAAGTTTAGGTGTGTGTGCACTATTTTGCCCATGTTTGTGCACCTAGAAATCAATGTGTGCTTAATGATTTTTCAATTGTGATGATTGATTTGTATTGTGCTCATGACCAAATAATGATTTGTGAAGTCACATTGCAAATTCGACAAAATTTACCCTTTTGTGTGCGCACCTAAAGATTGGTAAAAACTGCCAATTATTAGCGTGCCTAAAAAGTGTTAAATTTGCATGGTTAATTTAATGTGTTGATTAAATATTTGATGTGTGTAATGGTTAATTGTTGTGTTTTTGTGCTCAAAACTTGGATTTACACACTTCAATTGCGTCGAATTTTGACCTAATTTTGTCGCAAATTTTGCCGGTTTAATTGCCTAGTCTTGATTTTATTGATGAAATTGCTCGGCGATTGAATTGATGTGATTTTATTTGGATGTACTATTTCCCTATGTGTGGATGATTTCTAGAAAATTTTTGTGTATTTTTTGGATAATTTTTACAAATTTTTGGTAAATGTTTTGCTAATATTTGCATTAATATTTGCTTAGTTCTATTAAAAAAAGAGATTTTGCGATCTTTACGAGTTGTTTTATATGTGTGTTTTCGGTATCGTTTTGAGCGCAATTAGGCCTTCATTCGCTAAATTTTGAGCTTTTTACTATTTCCGAGGATCGGGTTGACGATTGTGTCGTAAATTGTATTTTTGGTAAAAACTGCTATTTTTGGTGTGATTTTGTGTGTTGGAAATGAGCGGTTGTGAATGAGGATGATTTTCTAAGGTTCCTAGAATTTTTGGGGAATTTTTTGGCAATTTTTGGGATTTTCTGGCGATTTTTGGATTTTTGGGTGATTTTTAGCGTTTCGGCTATTTGTCGGACTAAATTCGGGTTTTTTCGGTTCTCAAGCGTGCCTTTCGGTGCATGAACTTTCTTCGTCGAATAGATCTTTATGATCTTTACGGTCAACCACCACACACACACATGTGTGAACGCACCTTTACACACACAACCCACATTCATTAAGCTACAAGAAGAAGAAAAAAAAAAGGGACCTCCCATGTCTTCTTTCTCTCTTTCCTCAATGTGACTACTGCTAAGTCATTGGGAGCCTTTTGTCTTTTTGCTTTTTTTTTGTGTCATTGACTTTTGTATTTTATTCATTTCATTTTGTTTCTTTTCATTTTAATTTTAATTTCCTTTTTTTCTCTTTCATTTCATTTATTTGTATATTAGTCAAATAGAAAATACAAAATGAAAATCAAAAAATTCACAAAATAAAAAAATCATAGAAAGATTTAAAATTTTCCAAAAAAAGAGAAAAATTCACAAAAAATTAAAAACCTCTTAAAAATAAAAAAAAACTCACAGAAAAATAGAAAAAAACTCATAAAAAATCATTAAAAATTAAAAATACACAAATAATTCACCAAAAATCATAGAACATTCATACAAAGTCACGGAAAATCATAAAAAATCATAAATTGACCGAAAAAAACACAATAAATCACAACAGATTCTAAATTCACGGAAAAATTTAGAAAATTCACAGATTCACACAAAATTTTATTAAACATCAAAACTTTTCCAAAACAAAAAATCGTACAAAATCATAAAAATATCAAAAAATTAAGAAAATTCAAAATTTTATAAAAAAATAAGAAAATAAAAAAGAAAGTTCCAAAAAAAGCTAGAATCGAGAGCAATAGCCACGAAAAATCGACAAAACAGCTAAAGTCAAAAATAGCAAAGCAAATCCAGGAAGAGCACCGCAAAAGCAAACCAAAGATCAACGGGAAAAAAAAGATCGCGAGCAGTAGAAAGTTTTTAAATTTGTCAAAATCAAGGTGAAAATCGACCAATCACAAGAGATTGCAGATGAAGCTGTTCAAGGCCCATGTTTTCATCATTTCAAAAGGTTGCAATTAATTTTGAAATTGTTAAGCTAGAGTTAATCAACTCTTGTGAGTCTGAAGAGCAGTCAACTGCAAAAGTGCTTTGACACAAGCAGTTTTATCAAGCCGAAACAACAAATTCTGCTAATCGATACCAAAATCTTCTAGGAGACAATTTTTACAGAACCAATTGACATGGACTCAAGTGGAGCCGAGAATTCAAGTATAGCAGAGCAAGCTAGTAGCAGTGGCAACACATGCACAACTGCAACATAGCAGATTATGCAACTATATGGCTACAATGGGGATAAATTTTTGTACACAGATACAGAAGGTCATAGGTATCTTATGAGCAGTAAAAGCAACACAGGAGCCAAGATCCTATTGATCAGAGTAAAGACAGATTCAGAGAACTCCCAGATGTTCATAGACTTCAGTGGAGCCAGATATTGCAAGCTTAAAGATAAAGTGCAGATAGAAGTTCAGAAAGTCAACACAAGTGGTTATCTAGAAATTTGCACAAGTACGCAAAGCATCCATTTAGTGCATATGCAATCAGGGTCATTGTACATGGACTACAATGGTCAGATCTATAATTGAGAACTAGAATTGCAAGATCTAACAGATCAACCAATTAAAGCCAGTCTAATTGGAGAACCAAGTCAAAGGCAGTACAAAGGTCAAGATGGAGCAGTCTACAGCTTGATGCTCAGTGTTTTAAAAGAAGATGCCGACAGCTTAGCAAGCACAGAAACAAAAACTTCTTAGCTAGAACTTGACGTGACATAACCAAATGAAATACCACCAGTCATGGCGAATTGCTCAGATTGTGGACGAAAAGGTGGACATTTTTTTGAAGATTGTCCTAGAAATCTAGACAACAGGGATATATCACCCGCCAAGCAAGGTACAAAGAAAAATAAAAATGGGAATCTCGATGTAAGTGCATCTAACTTGTCACTTTTAATGCAATCAGATGATTCTGCATTACCATTAGAAGCACCAGTAAAAGCACCGCAAGTTCAAAATCAGCATAAAGATGCACTGGCACCTGAAAATATTAAAATTGATTCTTTGAACAATAAATTCTTGCATGAATTTGGTCAAGGTGTCCAGATATCACCTAAGGTTGAAAAGACTGTTAGGTTTGCAAATGATTTTGCATCCACTGTCACAAGTGTGCAATCATTCACGAGTCTAAGGGACACATCAAATAGAATGATGTTAGCATTGTATAGTACGCATAATTCATATGCACACTATGTAGACCAAAAAGGAAAACTGTACAAAAAGGATCAACCAGTGTTTGAACGGGCCACATACCAGCTCATGTAGAAGTGCGTCTTGTGATAGATCAGAAATGATTGTTCATTTCAGAGGAAAGAATCTATTATAGCCCATCCTCTCTAGAGCTGAAGGATATTACCCGAGTGAACCAAGAAATCTGTTTAGAGAGAAACTCTCCTCCATCGAAAATCATACTTCGAAATTGTGACCAAACGAGCATATACTTTGACCAAAACAGTCGTAGCTATAGACGAGAGTCTAGCATCTATGATGCCTTGGGTCGTGAAACCACAAAAGCTCATATCATAGAAGACCCATGGGATAGACAATAGTAGGGCAAAGATAATGCTATCTACATCTTGACTAGGGGAATAATTTGTCATGTTTCAAGGAGATACATAGGAAACTATGCAGAAGGTGTACATATGCTAAACATCAACAGTGCTATCCAAAGTGTACCTTCACAGTCCAAAAAGGTGAGACTAAATCAGAGCCAAACAATTTTGAACTCTTACAATGAAGCAGGCTATAGTGATCACCCTAGGAAGGGGGGAGCTGTAAATCCATCAAGCTCAGCTTATGTAACAGGAAATGCTACACCAGTTAGAATCCCTAGAGCCATTAGCCAATAGACCCCTTCAAAGCAGAAACCATTGAAAGATCATATGGTTGTTGGAAGTTTCCAATTGACCCAGATTCCCTTAGAGTCTGTAGAAAAATGCTTCTATGAAGATCATTAGGGACAAAAGTTTCGACTGATCTCCATAAGTCAGAGTAAAAAACTGACAAATCCAATAATGTTCAAACAGTTACATGTGACCAAGCTCACATATGCATATCAAGATGCACATGGAAATGAATACCAACAGGTTCATGACCTTGTACAAACCCCTATGGATGGTAAGGCTGAAGTCAAAGACTATCTGAAGATGATGCAAAGCCTCAAGCTATCATAACAGGTGACAAAAAAGTCAAAGTCAATGGGAGCTAAAGTTCAAAAGGCTACACAAAGGTCACCACCAATATCTCCACAGAAGAGACAGATTCTTCCAAAAAGTACAATGGATATTTTAATGTCAAAGGTTACTCAGATGCAGGTGGAAAATGCTCAACAATTGCAAAAAGGTGCAATATCACAACCAATGGAGTCAACATTGATTGAAGCAGGTGGTCAAAGAAAAGAAAATGCAAAAAAATTTCAATTCAAGGAAATTGCCATAGCAAAAGCAATCAATACAGAAAGATATCCTGAGACGATCAAGTACAACATTGTTGGTGAAAAGGAAGAAAACCTGTCAAGAGAAGTAAAGCTAGATTTTCAACTAGACAAGAACCCCACGTCCTTTCACACTTGGAAAAGATGTGGCCAACCACAACTAGAAGATGCTTCGGAGTTTGTGAGCATATCTGGAGACAAATGAGCAGAATGCTGGGGAATCATCTCCACCACCATTGAAGTAAGTTCACAAATCATCATAGCTCAATTCCATGTGATCACAACAAAGGATATGCTAGACGACATCATAATGGGAATGCCAATGGCCCAAAAGATGTTAGAGATACATAATTTAAACATGACAAAGTCATCACAGACACAACAAAGAATGAAGACCAAGACTTGTCACCTGCGGATGACAACACAAAGTCCTCGAGCACAGATAAAATGGAGACCGATGCCAAAGAAATCTTATTAAAGATGATTCATCTCCCTCAATCAGAACTTCAAAAGAGCTTAACACTAGGTTGGTAATGGGACACTTTTATGTCCTGGGACACTTTTATGTCCTGTTAAGTGACCATTTTCCTTGAATTATGTCAAGAGTTTAAAAATGGATTTTGAGGTGCTATCTGTCTAGAAATCTGTCTCATGAGCTGAAAAAAACTTGACATTTTTTTGGAATATCAATTCCATCTTTAACCTTGTCCTTGCACAACATTTCACAACCTAAAGTGTGCAAAAAAACGGGTCCTGTTTTTGGCTTTTTTCAACTTTTTGCAACTATACCACTCTAGAATTCATATTTGTGAGGTCTATAATGCTAGAGAACTATCTTTAGTAGTCCTCAACATGTCTTGATGCTTCTAGGGAGAAATAAATGTTAAAGTTGTAAGTTATGACCAAATTACAAAAATGATCAAATCCTGTTTTTTAGCCAATTTTAGCTCTTCTATGATTTTTTTGGTGGCTTTCATGATATCCAAATGCAGTTTTGCTTTTTTATGTCGCATATTGTAACATAAAGCTAATATTCCTTGAGTTTTGGGGCACCTAATACCCTATTTTGCATAATAGCCAACGATGGTTGATTTTTTCAATTATAGAAGAAAACGAAACATTCTAGTATATGAAGTATAGCTTTTTCAATATTGTTAGTTTCTTGTGACAACTACATGCATTTTGTAGGTAGTAAACATATCTAGTCATAAGGATCAAATTTGGCTAGATATTGAATAGTTTCTATGGGATTCAACAACTCATAATGTTGAACCCAATTTTTTCATGTTTGTTGTATTTAGCACTTCATCTTTGTCCCCAAGATTCCCCTTGGTAAGAGATGTATTATTATTTTGACATGCTCCATGGCTCCTTATGAACCTAAAGGACAATAGGGAACTAAGAATACATGCATATATTATTTGTATTGAGCGTGGCTATAGAAACTTTGATGATAGGTTTGCAGAATGGTAAAAATTCAACTTTTTTGTACCTATTTATTTTGGCAAAACAAAAAATAGTAAGTGAGAAGCAATCATATGTTCTGATCACCAACCCATTGAAGTTAACTAGGGAATTTATCTCAAGTCCTACAAAAATCCCTAATCTTATTTTTATGCAACAAAACGTAAGAAATGACTGTTTTGATGAAAATGTACTGGTCCATCAACTTTGGAGGCTTGGTGTGACCAAAAGATGAGAAATTTTACAAGTTTCTTATTTTTTCCATGTGTAGTAGGCCTTGAACTATAACCTCATGAAAGGATTTTACAAAATGAGTGGATCTACTATGGTTTTGGAGGTTTTTTTCAAAACCCTGAAAGGACACTTTTATGTCCTGTTAGGTTACCAACCTAGTGTTAAAGAAAATCAAGCAATAGCAAGTGCAGATCAAATAGAGCAAAGAGAAACCACGATAGCTATTGAGCAAAAAATGCCACCAAAGCCAAAAGTTAAGAAGAACAAGGTTGCAGACAACCAGGAAGCAATAGGAAGTCCAAAGATGCAGACATTGCCAGCTAAATTAGTTGATGAAAGTCAGTTTGGAAAACAGAGTCTCAAGCCACCCTCCATAGAGACACATTTAGATCAAGATGAGATCATGACAAAAGCTGGACAAAGATCTTCAATAGAACAAAAAATTCTAGATTCAGAGTTGCAGAAGTCACAAGGATCGAAGACAAATCTTGCAGACAAAGGTAAAGCTAAAGTGTAACTTCCAACGATTAGCACAAAATTTGTGACAACATATGCCTCTACATCAAAGAACCCTCATGGATTAACTTCTTCAAGCAAGTCAAGCTTTCAAAACTTCAAGTCAAGTGCTGACCCAACGGAAACCTCCAAGGAGACACCCAGAAAAGCAAAGATATTTCAGCCAAAGTACTCAAGAAAGCAAAGGAAAGTCAAGCAAGTGTTTGTTCATAGAAATTTATTCAAAGTCAATGATCCAATTTGGATTAAAGATAGGAAATCAACACAAGAAGACAAACACATGGGATGGATAACATCACAATGGATCTTAAAAGAACAAAAGTATTATGGAGGTAACACACAGATATGGGTGCCAAAAGCGTAGGTTAGAGCATATGAAGTAACTTCAAGTCCCTCCCAGGAAAGAAGGCCCACGAGGTATCAACCTCAACAATATCTTAGGATACCTAAGAAGCAGGTATATAATAGAACAACATCGAATGATGTTGAAGTCTACCACAACTCTCAATAGGATACAGAACAAAGACGGATCTCAAAGAATCTTCCTCTTGGACAAGGATTCTTTAAAGGATATACAAAGATTTGGCTACCAGTCAATTGCAAGCCAACTTCAGCTACACCAGACCTGCATCAAGATCTCAAGAACTCAACAAGACCTCGAGCGAAGCAAAGTCAACAAAGGAGATACAAAGGTCATCAAGAGATTTGGATTCCTAAGTCTTCCAATGCTCCTAGTCAAAAGCCAAACGCCGATAGCCAACAGAGGCCTACAACAACATCAAAGACTCCTATCAACAAGACCAATTGGAGAATCAAACAAATAATGGATTCTTCAGAGTTAAAGAAGGACAACCCAACCAACGATGCAAATTCAAAGATTATAAAACAAGTATGGCAAAAGAAACCTTCAATGTCAACTTGGTCCTTCATTAATCCTGTTTTTTGAGGATTCAAGCTTACTTTTACCTGAAGAAGTGTTTGTAGTAAGCACAAGAATGTAAAAAGTCAAGTCAACAGGGTGCAAAAAACACTCTTTGGCATAGTCAAAGTCGGGCTGCTGAGCCATAAAATGAGCAAAGCATTAGTCCCAAAGCTTTAAGTCATATTAAACTCTGTGCTAAGAGTTGTAGTTATTAGGCTTACGCTCAAGCCAGAAGAGTCGAGCATATCTAAGTCATGTCGCTCATGCTGGATGAGATGAGCATAAGAGTCAAAGTCTATTAACTTACAATTGGTGGAGTGTCATAGAGTCCAACACTCACGCACAGTGCACAGTAAGATGAGAGCACATATCCTCGTCAACGAAATCCATTCCTAAAGGGGTGCCAGCTTGCAAGGCCATGTCATATGCTGTTATAGCTACACCATCTTTCTGAAGAACCCCTCAAAATTCTTCTTGCACAACATATTGTTTTTCATGCATTTTTGTGTATGCATAAATAGGATGTATTACCATTGGACATATGCATTAGAAACTCTTTTTTGCTTCCATCATCCATGCACCTTGAGTGGACTACAACAGGCAAACCAATGTTCCATCATGCTACCCTCTCATATTTACTGCCCTTTTAATTCCATATCTATCAACAAATAATCCCTTGAGTACTTTATTGATATTTCCAATGCTAATAAGTACCCCAATAATGAGCGTATCCCAAAGCCACTTTTTTCCCACTGGTTTTTTTCCCTTTTGTCATCTAGGTATTAGACCCTAATTCAGAACCTCATCATTCTACTTCCCTTGTACATACTTTTCATAAATAAACAATAGCCTCATCATTATGCTATCACAATGGACAAATGCAACATCATCTCTCAAATCAGACATATTTGGACCAATCAAGATGTTGCAGCAAATTGAACCTCATCAACAAATTCAACGACAAAAGAAGACGATCAGCCCATCGACAACCAATTAAAAACCTTCCACAATCTCCATGCATGGACACTTTTCAACAGTGCCCGAGGAGGACAGGCACTAAAATCGGAAGGGGGGAATGTTAACTGAGTCAACGTTAGTTAACAGAAGATGCTAAAGACCGAAGATGTGTGAATGCACATCGAGGATGAATACAAAGAAGTAGTAAAGATTGGAGTTCCACATTTTTCACGTTGCCCCAAAATGGTCACGTATTGTAAATTCCCGATTTATTTCAAGCCATTATAATATTTCTAATGTGTTACGGACTCAATGGGAGTTCCAAGTTGTAAAGAACAGATCAGTTGTGTGCTTAGGTTGTAGATTCAGTAAGTGGTGGAGCCCTAAAGGCCTTGGGCGCTCGGACATTGCATATTTTTACCCTAGGTATATAAGGCGGTGTGTAAAAGAAATTAGGGTTCTCAAGCTCATTTGTTGAGAGCACTCTTTGGTGAGAGATGTTGAGGTGTGTGGCTATGGAGTCCTTGAGATTCTCCTTGATCATGAGACTTTCTTAAAACTAATCAATGATTCATTCTCTTTCACTATGCCTCTCTCATGCTTCTTATGATTGCCTATGATGCTTAGATTAGCTAGATTGTAACTAATTAGTGGTTAATCCCTCTCTAATCTTGTGTGATTACCCTCTTTTTCTTGCGTGTGCATGAAGGTTTGATTCGAGTGTGTTTCTCAATAGATCTGTGTGTGTGTGCTTGCGATTAGTGTGTTTCATGGATTAGTGTTGTGCACATCTGGCAATCTTAGGGTGTGTGATTGGGTTGATTGGAGGTGAAGAGAAGTGGATGTGGAGATTGCCCTTCATTGTGTCTTAGCTCCTCCATAGGCCAAGAAGCTCACCTCATAGAGTTAACCATTCATGTTTCCATGATTAGCTCACTAACCGTGTGAGTGTTTCCATGCCCTAGCTGGGTAGCTCATCCCTCTGGATTGATAATTTTGTTGGTCATTGGAGCTATGCAACGATGGGACCCCCAATATTTGAGTCAACGTCAATTAACAGAAGCTACTAAAGACCGAAGACATATGAATACACATCGAGGATGAATACAAAGAAGCAGTAAATTCCTGATTTATTTCAAGTCATTGTAATATTTCTAATGTGCTATGGGCTCAATGGGAGTTCCAAGTTGTAAAGAACAGATTAGCTGTGTGCCTAGGTTGCAGATTTAGTAAGTGGTGGAGCCCTAAAGGCCTTGGGTGCTCGGACATTGCATATTTTTACCCTAGGTATGTAAGGTAGTGTGTAAAAGAAATTAGGGTTCTCAAGCTCATTTGTTGAGAGCACTCTTTGGTGAGAGCTCTTGAGGTGTGTGGCTATGGAGTCCTTGCTCATGAGACTTGATAAGCACTAATCAATGATTCATTCTCTTTCACTATGCTTCTCTCATGCTTCTTATGATTGCCTATGATGCTTAGATTAGCTGGATCTTGTAACGATGGAACCCCCAACAATTTATTTCTTCCTATTTCTACGTTACGTTGGCTTGTTGTTCATTGGATGCGCCTCCTTTTCTCTCTCCTCAATAAGGCCCTCCAAATGACCTTCCAAATCCCCTAATGTATCGCTATATCCCAGCTGTGCCAACCCTTGTCAAGATCACTCAGCTCCCCTTCTAGAGAATTATATTGAGAAAAATAATGTCAACACAGACAAAGTGGCACATTAATCTTAGTGAGCTCACGGAGCGTCTGCGTTCATAGACAGACTCCAAGAATTAAAGCAAAATTCTACTTATACCCACTGAGAAAAATAACTTGGGCTAGTTAGTTCATGCAAAGTGTAACAATCTTGTGAGCTCACAGAGCGTCTGTGCACACACGAATGGACTCTGTGCTCATAATTAGGTGTCAAGGCAAAACTCGTCCGTGATTCATGGAAAAGAGGTTCATTCTCATCATGTTGATGCATCATGGAGCCATCATGCAGATTGTATGATCTAATGGAAATTCATGAGGAATGTGGAAACAATGCAATGTTGCCTTATATCATCAAGATGCTTGTCAAACCTCGTAGTCAAGGCCAGTGTTCTTTGAGTTTCTTCCAAACTCACTCCCGTTTATTCTAGAAGTTTCTTCCCTTATAATTAGGAGGCAACCATTGTCACGAGGCCAACTTGTACCGAGTGAGTTTGTCCTGCATGGCCTCATCAAAGAAACTTCAGAACCCTGATCACCTTTTCCTTTGCAACAAATCCCTCTTCAACATTCATCACCTTGGGCTTCCTTTCTTTCTAAGCTTCTCTTTGTACATCCGACTACCCATGCTACACTGAGGAGGGGCAAGGCAGGGTGCAAAAGAGGAATGGTGGTCGGGGATCTTGTGAAGTCAACAAGTATTCTATAGAGACTCCATGATGCCAAACATCTATGGAATCTCCATCAAAGGTGTCAAGGGCCCTTTCAGTAGGCTACCTGTTGCTTGTGTGGGAGACATGGTGATGGCCACCTTTAAAAATGGAAAGCTGGATCTCCTTGGCCATTAGATTGATAGGCTAGGGTGGACAACATAACCCACCTATACTTCCTTTGCGCTAATGACCTTTTGCAACACCTTTGTCAACTCTCCAAAACTGACCATGGCCTTTTGATCACCTTGGATCTTCGATGCATGAATGGTACCACAGGCTAGTCAAGCTAAACTTGGGGTCGGAGCTCATTATCAAATGCAACCGTAATTTAATTGCTGAGAGGAGATATCATTTCACCTTGGGGTCTAGTGGAACCAAAAGGGGGAGCTGTCTATGGATTGTAGAGTAGGTGTGGAGCAGACCCGATGGCAGGCGAAAAAGAGGGGGGGTTGGAGGCCCCCCATCATCCGTGCGTGGGTGGATGATGGGGAGGCTCCAAACCCCTTTTTTTCCCATACATTTGCCTATAGTTTTGAGCCATTATACGCACAAATCTTTGAAAATTCCTTTTTAGTGGGAGGGTCCAGGCGCCAGCAGGTGGGAAAAGGGGTTGTGATGGGAGCAGGCTACGCGAGAGGGGTGAGCAAAGCTTTTTTCTACTTTTGTGGCTTCATGGGTAGAGCAAACACTTACTCGTGGTTTTGTGGTTAGGGAAGTGATCTCCTCTTGGGGAGTACGATGGCTCACAATCCATTCCGAGCTATAGTGCACATTCCAATTTTTGAAGCATCCTAGATAATCTAAGGTATAGGTGGAATCTACAAAGATTCCACATAATAACAATGAGAACCTACCAGAATTTACTAGAATATGAGCCAGTACTTGGGAAAATTCAATTTCACAAACATACAAAATTTCCTTTAGGATAGATTCAAAAAGAAAAGTTTTCCTTTGCCGCTGAGCACAAAGAGAGCAAGACCAGTCTTGCGCTACTTCCTTGCTTTTTCCCTAGACTTGCTGGTCCATTCACTCTTGGCTGAAGGCAATCCTTTTTCTAATCTTCCTTTCCATGTGCGGGTGGAAAAAAAGGGGGGCTAGAGTCCCCCCCATTGTCCGCGTGCGCGTGGAGAATGCCTTCTTTTAGATCCTTAGAGTTTTATTACAATAAGGTGTGGCAAACTTTGAGAAAGTTTTTCCTTGCAAAGAAACACTGAATGAGTGGATAGACTTATGTGACACTATGCTTGTAAAATAAAATCATTAATATGTAGATGAAAGGTGAAGGAAAATACAAACAATCACTGATTCACTTCTGATGTGGAAGAGATAGTGGAGACGTGGAGGGACATGTGACCCCTCCTTCAATCCCTATGATGCTCTCTCTCTCTCTCTCTCTCTCTCTCTCTCTCTCTCTCTCTCTCTCTCTCTCTCTCTCTCTCTCTCTCTCTCTCTCTCTCTCTCTCTCTCTCTCTATCTCTCTATGGCTATGCTGATTGAGGTCTCTCTTGCTGCTCGTGAGCATCCATAGGAAGGATTAAGGGCATGGACACAAGCAAGTTGCTACTCTCTCTCTCTCTCTCTCTCTCTCTCTCTCTCTCTCTCTCTCTCTCTCTCTCTCTCTCTCTCTCTCTCTCTCTCTCTCTCTCTCTCTCTAACCAAGTTGAAGGCAATATGTGCAAAGGAGATGGGTGGCGAGAAGGTGAAGAATGGGAAAAATTGACAAAAAGTGACCATTTTTATTCATAAAAATAGGCAATAATGGCAAAAAAGGCCAAATATTTTTGTAAAAAAAGAAAGATGGAGCCCCCCTTTTTTAACATCGTGAAAATGGACAAAATTTATCAAATTGGACAAATTATTCAAAAAAAAAAAGAGGCATGGAGCCTCCTCATTGTCTGCGCACACGAGGATGATGAGGGAGCTCCAAACCGCCGTTTTGCCAAAATATTTGGTCATTTTTAAGAATTTTTGTCCATTTTAATAAATTTTTTTGCCCACTACTATGATGAACATGAGTTTATTTAAGATGATTCACATATGCTTGGGGTGGGGGGGCTCTAGCACCCCTGTTTTCAAAAACTTTTTGACCATTTTTACTCATTTTTTGCAAATATTTTGTCTGCTATTGATGAACATGAGGCCATTCAAGGGGGAGGTCATCTAGAAAGATAATGATAACAACCTAAGAGGCTCTCTAGGAAGTCTCTTCATGATGTTTTAGAATTGGTGGTGTTGGTACAATCCCTATGAGTAGTGTGGAAAATGGCATTATCAAGCTTGCTATGATTGTGACATTCCCTCCCACTTGGTCTAACAATTGAGGTGAGCTCTATAGAAAGGCACCATACAGACTTCTTAAAGCTCTATTGTGACCTACTATTGCCCTCACCCAGATTGAAAGTCGATCTAGCAAGGAACGTGAGAAGGTATCAAAGTACTTGTGGAATGATGAAGCTAGGTCTACTAGATTTAGAATTGGTGGTGTTGGTACAATCCCTATGAGTAGTGTGGAAAACGGAATTATCAAGCTTGCTATGATTGTGAATTTCCCTCCCACTTGGCCTAACAATTGAGGTGAGCTCTATGGAAAAGCAACATAAAGCCTCCTTGAAGCTCTATTGTGACCTACTCTTGCCCTCACCTAGATTGAAAGTCAATCTAGCAAGGAACATGAGAAGGAGTACTTGTAGAATGATGAAGCTAGGTCTACTAGATTTGTGATACACCAATCACAATATACAACAAAAGTGACCAAGTTGGATGCCAAGAACAAATGACTCACGGTTCAACAAGAGTGTCTAATCATCCCTTGATTAGGATGTTTTTCTTTTTCAATATTCAGTGGCATGGTCATTTTGCTTGGAAAATGTCAAAGTGTTTTTTACTATTCTCTTGTTTCAAGGACTTGTGATATTGGGTAATGTAGGTTGAATGAGAAATATTTGTAGGATCTTTGGAGTTAGTTACACTTTTCTGGATGCACCATAGTTAACATGTACCTTTACCCTTCTACCATGGGACATAAAAAAGAAGTGTGAGAGGTTGATGAAGCTTGCCTTTTAACATTATGGTCTAATTGAATATTGTGTGTTGATGGAGGTAGGTATCAATCTCACTTCTTGATGTGTGGGATTTGGAGATGGTTTCTAGGAAGCTTCTTCTTATTGATTCCCTACTATTGGACTTTCCAATCAATTACTTGTTATTAGAGAGATATCTTATTTTTCCCAGCTATTAGGAAACTTATCTTATTTTTCTATTTTGTGAGAGGTTGTCTAGCTTTCCCCTATTTTAAGTTGATGAATACTATGGTAAACTATGGCTTAGTATTTATACTTGCTTATGGGTGCCCAATGGTACATCTAGTGGGTTCTTAAGGATTGCAAGTATCCTTGGTTCACTTGTGACATTGGGTAATGTAGGTTGGATGAGAAATATTTGGAGGATCAAAATAGGATTCTAGCAAGCCACATCCTATAATAAAGCTACTAATCAAGCTTGAAGGACATGATGACTCTAATTTGTCAGAGGGTGCAACAAGGTAGAAACTAGAAAGGATTGCACAAATAGAGGGAAGAAATGAGAAGGCCCAAATAGATCAAACTAAGAAGGGCATGGCCCAAAGGTTGGTAGCCTCCCAACAGCCTCATCCCATACAGGAAGATAAAGTAGAGGATCCCCAAACTCAACATCAACTCTAGATGACATTGCAGGGACACAATTAAGCAAAGGAACCTTGGCATCAACATGGGCTTTACAAGACCAATCTATATGTCAAGTGGATGAGTATGTTACTATTGCTACAAATATGAACAAAACAGGGTGATCAAGACATGATCCATAAAGATTGGCTACACTCTATTTGTGGATGTTTTTTCAGATTGAGTTTAACATTATAGCCTATGAAGTGCAATCAAGAAATCTAGAAAATCAAGAAGACTTTGAATTTAAAAGGTCAAAGTTCAGAATTGCATCTCTAAGAAAACAACAGGTATTATGATCAAAATCAAAATGATACTACTAGCTACTAGTTCTCTAATCTCTAAGCGCATGCCTTGATTTGGGACGTTTACATCAACACAATTATTCAATACTCTCCTAAATCAAGGAGAACACTCTACCATATTCACACTAAGGTAGTGTTTTCTTGTTCTCTTTAAACTTTTGCACTTTCTTGAAAGTGATTTACTTTTATGCTTACTTAAATTCATGCTTAAGCTCTCATGTTTCCTAAGCAAGCCTTTCCCTTGCTTAATTGGTAAGAAGAAATATCTTTTTAATTTTTTTGCTTCCCTGTAATTATGGTTCATTATTAATCATCACTAACCATGTTGCTAACAACTAGCAATGATGTTATTTCAAGTTCCGTTACTTCGAGTTTCTTCGACTACCAGACTAATATGACAATAAAGAGAGTAGAAAGCCCTCTCTTTTAGCCATAGGTGGTTGGAGATAAATATTTACCTAAATAGTATGCATGATTGAATGGTGACTAATATCCTTAATTATCCCTTAATCTCTCACATAAACCTTTTATGGACTTTTAAGCTATTTTATACTCTTACCTAAATTACTCTTATAGAAGTAATGCCATAAATCAAAGGCAAGTAAGTAATAAAATTGTTTTTGGAAC
The DNA here is from genome assembly GCF_014529385.1 of Adiantum capillus-veneris. NCBI lineage: Eukaryota > Viridiplantae > Streptophyta > Polypodiopsida > Polypodiales > Pteridaceae > Adiantum > Adiantum capillus-veneris. Next base: position 54,323,941 of record NC_140959.1, on the reverse strand, counting down.
TAACCTTATTTTCCAAAAGAGGAATTATTATAATTTCTCCAAAAAAAATTCTCTTGATCTTGCATAAATTATATGTGTAAAAGTTTTAGTGGCATACTAAGTTACTATCTAGTTTTCCAAAGGAAGTTGAGTTTTGAAGGGTAAGTTTATCATAACCAAAGAAGTTTTCTTTGAGAAATAAGATTCCCATTCCAAATAAGCCACTTGGAAAATCCCAAATCTTTAAGCCTCTCCTAGCTGTGTGATTAATCCTCTCCATGGAAGTAAGAGGTAAGCCTAAACTCTATCTTGAGAAGAATTTTTTGATCACTCATACTCTAGTGCATGATTATTTTTCACGACACTAGTATGCTCACTCTTATAAATTTCACAAATTACTCTTAGAATATCATTCATTGAAGGATTCTACTCTTGCATAAACCATCATTTAATCTTGCATAATCAATTAAAGGTAGTTTTATATTATTTTTCTTAAAAATCGCAAGTTGATGCATTCTAAATGTTAGTGTACACACTGAAGCAAAGGTCATTGTGTAGAGCATATGCATTGTTCATTTCAAGTTTGTCTAGTTTCAAGTTTTTTTTGCAACTACAAAGAAGGGGGTAGTAAGGTGATAGCTTCGCGGAAGTGATGACCATGTTTCTTGAACACAAAACTCCCATCGCTTCCATGGAGATGCCCCATGGATGGCAAATGGTGCAAAGAAAACAAATGGAAATCGCCCAAGATGGGGTTAACTTGAACTTACGTCGAGACAAAACCTTAAAATCCCAAGAGAATCATTGTATTTCTTAAGGTCTTGTTTAAGTATTAAAAGGAAATAGTACCTAAGGGATTCTCACTCATGGAACTCACTCTAAATTTCAACTAGAATTAAGTGGTAGGGATGCCAAGAATCGTGGTGTACCCATTTGGAGGTGGTGCAACCGACGGCCCCTGGCATGGCCCTCACAAGTGGTATCAGAGCATAGTTTCTACCCTTGGCTAGATAAAGATTTACAATATGAACTTTTGTAGGAAGAGAATGGGGTATTGAAAAAAATGGCATGGAAATAGTAATAAGAGAAAGTTATCCAATAAATGGAGATAACAACCGTAGAAAAGAAAGAATAAATGAGAGAGGACATGATAAATAACTTTTTCTACCTTGTCCTTCCTACCAAAGAAAGAATTAGGAAATTTTGCAAATATGGGAGACCCAGTACAATATAACTAGAATAATGCCTTGGGGGCCATTACTATGATGTGGAAAATCTTAGTGTAGAAATGGTGATAGAAAAAATTGTGAATAGGTCTCAAGTACTATTGTTGGACCCTTGTTGAAAAAAATTGGCAATGTATTTGGGCTTGCATCCAAGTCTATACTATTATATTTTGCATTACTATGAATCCTAGGGATTTAAGGGAAATCCTCTCAAAAGCATGAAATGGGAAAACTTAGAATTTAAAAAAATGTTAAAGAAGTGCTTTCCTTGACCATTAATTATTTTCCAAATGTAAATTTTGGATGAGATAAAGAGAATCCATCTTTTGAAATGTCTGACTTTTCAATAATTTTAAATCTACCCTTGAGTATTTGTGAATCTATCGCTAAGAAGTAGTTTTTTTTTTCCACAGCCATAAAATATGCAACATAAACTTCCAAGAGATAGAGCTGCTTGGGACTCGCCTGTAGGTAACACCTTCAAATTCGGTGCTTTTTGATACAGGAGCGACACCAGCACCTCAAGTTGTCCGTGTACCAAATCAAACAACACTTGTAGAATATTTAGGCATAACAAGAATCTTAAGACCTTGCTCAAATCGGTGCAACCACGTCCATTTTAGGTACGAGTGATGGCGTGCCTAATCAACTAGAAGAATTGATAATACAGATGGATGACTACTTTGCGCTTGTTGGCTACAATGCAGTTTCTCATAGGGAGAAATGGGGAGAGCTAAGTTAGAAGGACTAGCAAAAACATGGTGGAAGCTGAACTGCCAATCTCGCTATAAGTAGTAGAGGTGACCCAAAGTTGGGATGAGTTAAAGCATCATCTCGAGGAGAGATATCTTCCCCTAGCCTATTCTACCACTAAGATGAATGAGTTTATTTCTTGCAAGCTAAGAAACAAGTATGTTGAAGCTTACTATGACGAGTTTGTCCGACTTTCATGATATGCTCCTCTCATGACAGAGGAACAAAAGCTAAGTCGCTTCATCCTTGGGCTTGGAGAAGATTTGGATCCTAAAGTAGAATCCCTTCAACCTACCTCACTGGTAGATACTCTAATCTAGGCCAATTCAAAATGCAAGAGTATTTTTAAGGGAGGTAATGCAACAAGTAGGAAGCAAGATCTCCCTTCCTACCCCAATCAGCCCTCCCGAGCACCCAAAGTACCATTTATACCAAAGACAACTGCCCAACCCCAATCACCATCGCACTTTATTTGTGTGAATTCTCTTACAATCACTCAGAGTAAAAGCCAAGTTCAGTGCTACGAGTGCCTGGAATTTGGTCATAAGAAGGCCTAGTGCCCTAAAGGAAAGACCCTAGTAATTTGAGACCCCATGTTAAATTTTAGAATTACCCCAATCAAGGGGAATAGTTCAAAAACCTTAAAGCCAGAGGAAGAAACCCAATCCAAGCAAGAACTTCCCCTACCACTCATTTTCATGCTCAAGGGCCAACCGCGAACCCACCTAGATCAACAACAATAAAATTCGTTCTAGTAAAGGATGAGATAGATGAACAAGCCAATGTCTATGTTGTCTTGAATGCTAGTGACCAAAATGGACAGTTTTCCATTCTTAAGATTAAAGAAGAGTATGCAGATGGAGCTAGAGAAAATTTTAGGCATGAAGGAGTCAAAGCTGTTACACTAAATGGTTTAGGAGGTTTTGGTACCATCCCACTAAAGGTACTTTGTAATGTACCCAACATTTTTCAATAAAAGTATTTCATTTACTTTGCAAATATTTAAGGTTTACATTTTCTTAAGTCAAAGAGCATTCTAATGGAACGATCGGATTGAAAATCGGACTCTAGAACTACTAATTATGACTCTTATTCACTTAAGCCTCAAGATTGTATCTAAACTTAAGAGTTGACCTTTTAGGAAAGAGAGAGAAATTTTAGGAAAGGAGGAGTAATTTTAGAAGAGAAGGAGTAGGAAAAGTACTTTTAGGAAAGAAACAGAGGAGGAGTTTGGTTTAGAGCTCTTTTCTTGGAATCCAAGCCTCTTCTTAGAGACTCAAAATTGTGCATCCAAATCCGTGTCCGCAAAAAATAAAATAAAAAAAATAAACATCCGCGAACGTGCTCGAACTTATCTCTCTTTGCTTCCCTCTATTCTTAGCTGGCCTAGAGAGCCTATATAAAGACCTCTTTCCATTCTCTTTGAAGACACACACTCTTAGACGCGAAAGCTCTCTTGTCTTCACGTCGGAGTTACCTTCTCTCCCTCAAGCACTCACCCTCAAGCCATCTCCATTGCCAAATCTTTCTCTAACATCATCGTGCTGTCCCTCAATTTCTTGAGTTCTCTTTCTTGCTTTCTCCCTTCTCTTTTGCAATACGATGGCCCCAAAGTGAGTGACTCAAAGCTCGAAGGACGCTCATGCTGATCCACCTCCAAGAAAGTTGCAAAGGAAGGCATCAACTTCTCCAAATTTTGCTCAAGTGGAGGTATCAATTGCAGAACAAGTCGAAGCCATCCAACCTCAACCACGAGAGGTAGTCAAACGTGTTCCTAATCTGGTAAGCTGAATTTATAATTTTGCATCGTTATACATAATGACCGATAAGTCAAGCCTAGGAATTCCCTTAGGTTATCCAAGAAACGTGATTATTCCCTTAGGTTGTCCAAGAAACGTGATTATATCACAAGAAACAAGCATATGATTTCACAGAGTAGAGTAAGAATTGTTTGATTTATGGTTACTGTTTGATAAACTGTATCTGTTTGATAGAAGTTAGTTGATCATGTTTGAGAAATCACTTAAAGAAAACAATTGTTGAAAGAATATCTTGTTTCCAGATGGAACTCCCGTTTAGCGAGGTGATTCCGCGGTTAGCGGAGAATAAGCTGAGGTTATCAGCTTTCTTTTTGTATGCAAATGGAAAAGTATGCGCATTTCGCAGGTTAGCAAATAAGTAAATCCTTTGCAAAGGCTCTGTTGGTTAGACAAAGAAAGTTCGCGGGTAGTGGCAAACTCTTAAGAATAATTGAAAGATTCATTTTTGTTGAGTTATAGGACTATGTTCATTAGACCATGTTTGAGAAAGAAATGTTTTGGTGATGTTTGAAGGGCTAGATGAAAGAACCTGTGCTTGGAATTAAGAAAAGAAAATTGTTTGTATATATAAAACAATGTGGTAGTAATTAAAAAACAAGCTAAAAAGTGTGAGTGTGGGGTGTAAAGTGGGGGCTGGCTCAGGTTGCCAGTCAAGGATGGGTGGTCTCGATTAGTCGAGAAACTCTCTACTCCCTCTTATTAAGAGAAGTGAAATTAAAGACTCATTGTGCCAAGAGTCGAGATGTCCCAAATCTACGTGCCCCTGAAAGCTATGGACCCAATTAGTTGGGTACTTTTCACAAGATTACTTGTTTGTTTAGACTAAGTCTCATAGAATATTTATGGTTTATAAATGGTGGCCGTGCCTCTTAAATGTGGGAAAAAGGAGTTGTTTATGGATTCTAAATTTGTTAATGGGATTTCATCTTTATGTTAGGAAGTAGTTTTCATTAGAATCCTTGATTTATCAACCTGGATTGTGGTGTATGACCCTTATAACCACAAACATGATGGATAGAGGACTTTCTATCTTTTGTTTCTTGTATCTCTACTTTGTGGAAACGGAGTAGGGTGTCGTCAAACTGAGAAGGAGAATAAAGGAATACCATCTATCAAGTCGCCCCAATCTTCCAGGGGTTGGGGACCTCACAATTGGTATTAGAGCCTAGGTTAAAAAGATTAAATTGGCTACTTCAAGCTTCCTCATGTGTATGGTTTCTATACCCATTATCCTCATGTGTATGGTTTCTATACCCATTATCTGACTCATAGAGATATTAAATTATGCCGATTGATGTGTACCATAGCTATGGTTGAAATCACTATTATGTTTTCTCATAGAGAGATTTTTGTAGACTTTTATATGACATTTTGATGATTTTATGAATAGAAGATTGAGTTGTTTTTCTATAAATAAATTGTTTGACTGGTTAAGTCATCAAGTCGCCCCAATCTTTCTGGGGTTGGGGACCTCACAATCGGTATTAGAGCCTAGGTTAAAAAGATTAAATAGGCTACTTCAAGCTTCCTCATGTGTATGGTTTCTATACCCATTATCTGACTCATAGAGATATTACATTATGTCGATTGATGTGTACCATAGTTATGGTTGAAATCATAATTATGTTTTCTCATGGAGAGATCTTTTGTAGACTTCTATATGACATTTTGATGATTTTATGAATAGAAGATTGAGTTGTTTTTCTATAAATAAATTGTTTGACTGGTTAAATCATGAAGCTTCTACGTTAGAAAACCCTCAGAACGATGCTATTTACACAAAAATTCAAGAAAAGAAATTGTTGCTCAAAGAAATGCAACCACCTTCTTTCAAAGGAGAGGCTGATGATATTGAGAAAGATGCAAAAGTATGGATTGAAGCTATGGATGATTACTTCTCTGCTGCTGCAAGGACCACATCTACAAATCAAGCGATGCTAGGGATGTTTCGCCTCTCAGGGAAAGAAAAATTTTGGTGGAAACAACATCGTCGTGACATGGGAGTGTTGGAGAACTCTTAGAGTTGGTGGGAAATCAAACAAGTGGTGAAGGAAAGATACTTACCCCCTTATTCTCTGCTAAACGTGAGTTCCATCTGAAAACAAGATATTCTTTCAGCAATTGTTTTCTTTAAGTGATTTATCAAACATGATTAACTAACTTCTAATATCAAACAGAGACAGTTTATCAAACAGTAGCCATTCTGTTAGCACGAAGCCTTGCGGTTAGCGAGATGTTCCCTTGCGGTTAGCGAGTGGGAAAGTATGCGCATTTCGCGGTTAGCGAATAAGTAAATCTTTTGCAAAGGCTCTATTGGTTAGACAGAGAAAGTCTGCGGGTAGCGAAAAACTCTTAAGGATAACTAAAATATTCATTTTTGTTGAATTATAGGACTGTCTTCATTAGACCATGTTTGAGAAAGAATTTTTTTGGTGATGTTTGAAGGGATGGATGAAAGAACCTATGCTTGGAATTAAGAAAAGAACATTGTTTGTATATGTAAAACAATGTGGTACTAATTAGAAAACAAGCTAAAAAGTGTGAGTGTGGGGTGGAAAGTGGGGGCTGGCTCAGGTTTCCAGTCAAGGATGGGCGGTCTTGATTAGTCGATAAACTCTCCACTCCTTCTTATTAAGAGAAGTGAAATTAGACACTCATTGTGCCAAGAGTCGAGATGTCCCAAATCTACGTACCCCTGAAAACTATGGACCCAATTAGTCGGGTACTTTTCACAAGATTACTAGTTAGTTTAGACTAAGTCTCATATCATCTTTATGGTTTATGGATGGCAGTTGTGCCTCTTAAACGTGGAGAAAAAGGCGTTGTTTATGGATTCTAAATCTGTCAATGGGATTTCATCTTTATGTTAGGAAGTAGTTTTCATTAGAATCCTTGATTTATCAACTTGGCTTGTGGTGTATGACCCTTATAACCATTAACATGATGGATAGAGAACTTCCTCTCTTCTGTTGCTTGTATCTCTACTTTGTGGAAATGGAGTAGGGTGTCGTCAATGGAGAAGGAGAATAAAGGAAGGCCATATATCAAGTCGCCCCAATCTTCTTGGGGTTGGGGACCTCATATACTTCCTCAAAGGACTAGAAATGTCTTATTTCTCAGTTTCCTCATCTTTTTGTAATGAGCTTTCTCCTTTTGTGATTGTATTAATCTTCTCTAGCCAATGTAATCATTGAGTACAAGCTCTGTCTTGTTACTTTTTGTGTCACTCAAGTAATGCCACCTTTTGTAATACAACTATTTTTGCTAGATTAATGTTATACTTTAAATTTTGTAACTCAGATCACTGTATGGAATTGCAAAATAAATATATTAATAGATTTAGTTATGTTCAAAATTCTCTCAGGACTTCTACAAGAGATACCGAATACAGCTTGAAGCTAAGAACGAATTTAACTATATCGGTAATGAGAAATCAAAGAAAGAAGGATTTAAGACAGGGACCAAGGTCTTATTATACGATGGACTTGTTAAAAGATACAACCAAGATAGATTTTTCACAAGTCAATAAAACCATCCATCACATGATCACAAAAGAAACTATCACAAGGAGGGCACATTTAGGCCTTTCATCCTTCGGAAGAATTTGTTGTGAAATTTGTGCACTGATCTCTCTAGTATGAGGTGAGAAATTAAAGGGCCCTCTAAGAGGTAAACCAAAGTGAGGGTAAACATATGTTTTTTGATGAGGAAGGAATTGCGTAAGCAAAAAGACTCGTTTCAAAAACGCCTAATGCATTGACCTCATCACACAGTAATATTGAGGACCCAAACCCATAGCTTCAATAACCATTGCCAAGAAAACATTGTTGCGAAAGTGCTCCCGCTCCCAAAGTGTCACCCTTTCTATGCCACAAAACGTCCACCATTTGGTTTGTGCGACTGAAGTTCCCAAGTGAGGGAAAATCAGGCGCCCATAACGCTCCACAAAATCTCTCCTTACAGATTTACTTACTTTTGTAGATGAGGAATGTTCACAGATAATACTAGCTCTTGTCACTGATCTATAAAGAAAATTAACGAGCAAAGAGACAACAAAAAGGGTTAAAAGAGACAATCCTAAGAAGTTCTTGACAAGGAGATGGGAAGAAAAGAGAAAGAATGTGTAGACCAATTCCTTAATTTCATCTATGATAGGGCTATGACGGTGTTTCTTGTGACATGCAGCGAATGAAAACAATCGACCATCAACACTAGGCTTTGCCCGTTGTGATTTTTCCTTGAACAAGGTGTGAAGGTGTGACGGTTGACTTTCAGAACCCTAGAGAATTTTGTAGAAGGCATGTTTTCCTTTGAATTAAACATCATCTGCAATGTTGCATTCTTCAAAAACAATTCCTCCTTAGAACTTGGTTGCTTGGCGGTATTCAGTGTGTTGCGGACATTGGAGACAATTGCACTCTGCACAAAAATCTCTTCCACTAAAACATAATAATGGATTGCTATAGCAAGATTCCAGATTTCTCACTTTGCTTCTCTAATAAAACCTCTAGTCCTACTCTTGAAAGTTCTCACAATCTCGGAGGAGATCTTCCCATTTCTCCTCATCGTCCATGGAATGATGTCCTCGCTCAGTGTTTGCACTCTCGCTATTTACTCTTTATTTCTCTCTCGTATTTTTTGATAACAGAAAGAGGTAGATCCCTTAATTCATTACCTGTAATGGCTCCCTTCTTCTTTCTCATGAGGACTATAAATGTGCATAATACATTACTTACTTGAAATCACTTAAATGAATAGATGTCAACAATTGATGTTGTAATTCCAAACATGCTAGATTTGAACATGCAATGATATGACCAACTAAACAAGTGGGCTACCCACAATATTTTGTTACCATCATATTACAACGCACCTCCATTTCTAGCATTGGAGCCAGTGGAAATAATGTTGTATGATGGTTCTCCATATCTGAAGGTCTTTGCCGGAGTGAGGGAGAGAGCTCAGCTTTGACAACTCAACTTTGAGACAGGATGTTGGGTTCAAGAAACGAATGCAAGACAAGGCGCGCACACACACACACACACACACACACACAAAGCCTAGAGAGAGAGAGAGAGAGAGAGAGAGAGAGAGAGAGATTTTATTATTGTCCTCGGAGGTCAAATATGACCTATGGGACCAAAGTTACATGTGATGTAGTATGTGTATAGCTGATGAGTGACTCTCGATGCTCCAAAATTGTGGTGATGAGAGTCGCAATGGAGAGCCCACACTGTGGCTGGGAGAGGAAAGTGTGTAGGTCTAAGTTATGGCTGACAATGTGACAGAAGCAAGTTTGGATGTGACCAAAAGTTGAGCACTCTAGTAGTGTGTGGTACGCAGACTCTCGAACGTGCAGTGAGCATAAGTGCACAACCGATTTGACTCTTCTCCATTGCCCCAACGCCCTATCTCGCATCGAAGGAGATGGGAGCTAAGCCGAATGGCCTGCAATAGTGCGTATCGCGGACAAGGGAGCTCAAGCACGTAACTGTGAGTACGGTTTCCTCTCTCAGCAAAGAACATGGTTTTGTAGTTGGGGGCAATATGGGTGGTGTAATGTATGAAGCGTGACCCACCAGATTTCTCCCAAGCCATAATACATTGGCGTTGTAGAAAAGCTTCATTCACTTGGGAGTCAATTGAAGCATCATGTAGCAAGTGTAATGCATCCCATATCCCAAAACACTTATTTATGTCTTGCATCCATCCCGTGCTCAAGATCTTGCTTTTATGCATCTTTTGAACTTTTTTTCTTGCTTCGCATGCAATTGTAGGAAGTCGGTGTGAGGGGTTTTGACGCATCTTTATCATGTACTCCACAACCCTTTCCATGCCCATAACCTCAATTGGAAGATATCCTGACTCAAGAAGTAGGAGCATGTATGGTAATTGTGTCTTAACTTGGATAAATTTTGTAAGAAAACACTTTTGGACATTCTCAAACTCTTTCCAAGTAGACTTTGAAATGCTCCCGCCCCACACTTCAACTCCATAAAGAAGAACCGGTGTCACCAATGCATCAAAAAGATACTTCTTGAGAACCCAACACTTGATGTTTCTCGCATTATACATGTTCTCAAATGCATAATATGCTCTCTTTCCCGCTTCCAAATGACGCATAGCACATTCATGCCACTTGTGATTGGACGGAACCTCAAGCCCAAGGTACTTAAAGCTCTCAACAACTTCAAGTGTCTCATTGTTGTACACAATGCATGGCTTCTCCTTATGGTTGGTTTTCACAAGAATAACCTTTGTTTTGGATTCATTTACAATCAGCCTAGTATGCAAGAAAAAGTTCTCAATGACAACCATAAGCTTTTGTGCATCTTCTAAAGTGTGTGCTAGAAGCACTACATCATCTGCATACAACAAAAGCATGATTACCGCATTGCAAATAGTGAATCTTCAATGACTTCTTCTTGCATAAAGTCAAGTACCATTTGTTCCAATTGATCGATGCATAGACCAAAGAGAGTTGGTGACAATGGACATCCTTGTTTAACCCCAATAGTGCTTACAATTTTTTTTGAAATTTCTCTTCCCATGCGCAATCGACAAATCACCTTCTCATAGATTCTAGAAACTGCAAGCATAAAATCACTTAGAACTTGGAGTTCTTTCATCCTTCTCCGCAAATTGTTATGTGGAATCATATCAAAGGCTTTTTTAAATTCCACAAAACAACAATACAATCGCTTGCCTTTCAACCGACTTTCCTCCATGAGAACACGAAGAGTGACAAGATGATCAATGGTGCTATGGCATCCACGAAAAGCCGCTTGTCTCTTTGCATTCTTGTCATTCTCTTGAGCTCAATCACTCAATTTCATGTCCATTATGCACCCAAACAACTTTTCCATAAGAGACCCAATCATTATAGTCCGGTAGTTATTTATATTCTTTACATCCCCTCCTTTATGCAAAGGCTTAACCCAATTAGTACTCAATCATAAGGCATACCATGTTGAAGTGCAAAGTTGAACATATCACACATCCACTCATGGGTGAAATCTCCCGTCCATTTGATCATCTCCGGCTTGATACCTTGAAGATCTCCCACTTTGCTAGTGGACAAGTTTTCAAGCCCACCGCATACATCCTCAATAGTAAAAAAGGAGGGCATACATGGGAGTGAACCATAAAATGACATTTTTTCAGCATTTGCTTGCTCATATAACTGCCTAGAATGTGTGTACCTATCCACTAGACTCAAGTTACCAAAATTATCAACCCGCTTGCCTCTCAAGTTTCTCCAAAATCTTCCACATGCATGTGCCTTTTCTTGGACTTGAAATTCTTGTTGCTTTACTTCCCATCTTCTTCTCTTCTTTTGAATCAATGCCTTGTATATATGCAAATGACTTTGATAGTTGTCTTTGTCCATAGTTGCATCAAGCTTTATCAAGGACTTTCGAGCATCTTGACATTCTTTATCAAACCACCTTTTGCGTGATCTATCTTTGTTGATACCATGGAGATGCTTTATGGCAAAGCATTCTTCCGCACAAGAACAAATAGCTTTCTTGAAAGCTTCCCATTTAGTTTCCAATGGTGCATCACATTGAAGCTTTGTCATCCATAATTTTTGCTCAACCATTTCAATGTACATTGGTGCCCGTTTGAAATCCATACATAGTGATAGCTTCTCTTTCCTTTGGCTGAGATTATCATGCTTAGTTGCTTCTCCACATGAAAGGTCAATACATAAGGTGCGATGGTCGGATTCCCGGGTCCATTGACCAAACATAAAACTCTTTATGCGATACATGATGGCTTCAGAGAGTAGCATATAGTCAATCACACTATCCCCATTATGTCTCCTACATGTAAATCCATTGGTTCCACTCCACAAAGATACACCATTGGCAATGAGCATACCCGTGCTATTACACATGTGTAAAAGTAACTTTCCATAGTGATCCGGCTCTTTCTCATCCATTGAAGTACAATCATACAAGTGAACTTCCTCCAACTCCCTTGAAATGTATGGCATATCAAATTGTTGAGTATCATGTTGCAATGTTTTTGTGCGAGCATTCATTTCCCCAAATACAATAACATCACCTTCACCTTTGAAATAAGCAATGTCCTCTTCCAAATCAGAAAATGGTTGATCTCTATCCATGCAAGCATAAAAGGGAGAATCATGATGAGGAATTTAGCAACCGGCTACAAAAATGGGTACTCTTTTTGGTGTCATAATGTTCAGCCATACATAACGTTCGTACTTGTCATCTTTCACAATTGATACAAAATCTTCCAATCCTTTCTTAACCATACATGCTACCCCTCCTTGTCCTCTTTGTTGCTTGAGATTATTTGACCACATCAATGAATATACATTGTAATCTTCCAAGCCGTTAATCCTTTGTGTATCATGCTCCCAAGTTTCAACAAGAAGTACAACATTGGCTTTGCTTGTTAGTTCATCAATGCCAACCCCTACATTCCATGGGTATCCATTACAATTCCAAAAGCATATTTTCAATTGTAACTCGGTCTCATAGGTCACGCATCCCTATTTGGTTGAGGGACTTGCCTCCTCCTTGGGCACATTTTCTTTAGGAGAGATCTCCTTGTTTTTATTATTCTTTTCCTCATATGCCTTGCAACGCATATTTTGTTGCTTAATAGTGCGATCTTCACATACAAAACATTTTGTATCCCTCAAATAGATCCAACTATTATCAAGGACACTCTTTTGTTTGGTCTCATCGGGCATGGTGCATACAATTGGCCATTCTCCCGAGCGAGGAGCTCCTTGCTTCCCCACTCTATGTGCTCCATAGACCATAACTCCGGACATGTCAAAGTGGGTTTTGAAAAAATCTTCAATAACAATGGCAAGAGAAGGAGGCGTCTCTAACTTCTCTTCGGGAATTCCACGAGTAACAATGTTCTTGGAACGTCGCTCACGTTCCTTCAACTCCTCCACATCCACATTCTCAACATTCTTTGTTTGAACCATAGCTTGCATGATTCAGGAATTAGAAATCACATTGCTACCACATACATCAGCCCAAGACTTGTTTGTGCATACATTTTTCATGTCGCATACATCCCGGCTCATAGTGTCAAATTTCTCCTCTTTCAATACATGGTCATGCTCTACTTTGCTCATCCGCTCCTTCAAAGAATTCAAGTCCACAAGAGAGTGTTTACATTCCTTGACTTCCTCTTCAAGTTGCATCAAACGTGTTGTTTGCATCTCAAGTGTCCTCTTGAGATTCTCATTCTCAACCACAAGTACCCTTAGTGTGAAATTCTCCATTGCAAGTGCTCGTAAGTCTTCACCTTCACTACAACACTAAATGAAGATATCGACGCGTCTATATCAATGGCCATGCCTTTCCACGCGTATATCGACAACATTAGCGGGCGTCGCTATACGCGTCGCAATGTGTGTCGATATACGCATGGAAAGGCTTTATTTGCCACGCGTATAGCGACGCGTATATCGACGCCAAAAAAAATTGGGGAAAAAAAGCGAAACCCGCGCGTAGGGGCCATTTTTGCCTGCTCGGGTCTTGGCCGAAACTTGCTGCGCAAGTATTATGTCCATCTCCACCCTCCCCAACCCCTCTCTCTCTCTCTCTCTCTCTCTCTCTCTCTCTCTCTCTCTCTCTCTCTCTCTCTCTCTCTCTATTGTTGGGGTATAGGTGCCTGTGCCTTGCCCGGCCGCCCAGAGTCTGGGCGCCCACTGACTTGTATACCTTATACATAGCATAAGTGTATAGGGGGCTGCTCACTCTTTGAGTCTCCCCACCCATATCTGTGTGTGTGTCTCCTTCTCTCTCGCTCACTCTCCGTCTGTGGTGCTCCCCGATCCCCTTGTTTCTGGCCATATTGGTAGACAGTTTCCAGGTGTTGTTGGTGAGGTGGTTTTGCTTTCTAGTTTGCTACATTGTGCTCATGGTAGAGACAGGTGATCGATCAGATTGTGACCTCTCACAGATGCGCGTGTTTGATGGGTCAGACTTTGCGGCATGGAGAGAGTGTATGCTTGATGCATTGACACATCGAGGGTTGCATCGACCATTGAGTGGTGATGCAGGTAGACCTTAAAACACGTCTGACGATCAGTGGCAGGAGCTAGAGGAGATGGCACTATCTACACTCTCTTTGCACCTTGCGGAATCTGTATATGCTCTCATTATGTATGAGACTACTTCGAGAGAGCTTTGGCGTAGATTACATGATATGTATGATAGATCTAAGTCATCACGGACTCGTGTGAGACATGTACATTCACGACCACGCCGACAGGTGACATGTTGGTATTGTGGTCATTGTGGACACGTTAGACGGCATTGTTTTCGTCGTCTGCGACATCGTAGGAGACATGGCTGTCTCAGAGATGTATGTAGTGATGCCATGGACTCAGTTGCTTTGACAGTTGAGGCACATGTAGTGTCGGAGTATACTAGTGATGGGGATGTCACTTTTACCTCGAGCTATGCACGAGATGCTATACATGTGGATAGTGCACTCCCTTTGCAGTGGTTGCTAGACGCAGATGCTATGTTTCATGTCACGCCGCATCGTGCATGGTTTTGTAGCTATTCTAGCGGGTTGCTTGGCAGTGTACGTTTGACCGATGGATCGGTGCATGCGATAGCAGGTGCAGGAGATGTGAGACTGTCATTACCGAGTGGTGCATCTTACTTGTTACGACATGTGCGCTATGTACCAGATTTGACAGTGAGTTTGATCTCGATTGGTCAGCTTAGAGATTGTGGATGTCAGATTTTTCTATGAGAGCGAGATTTTGTGATGCATTTGGGTTCGCTAGTGATTGCGAGAGGTGCCAGGAGTGGTACAGGTTACCCATTGCATGTGGATCACGCGAGAGACGGTGTTGTCTCTATGATCACGCAGCCAGGTTGAGAGCAAGAGAGCAGGCGAGTCTCTTTTGCTTATGGGTTGCAGGATGCTTTGCATGGAGTGCAGAGTAGTGAGATCGTTGTGCACACAGTTGGGGCACGACTTGAGCAGTCACACAGAGAGGTGACAGAGTCAGACATGCATGCTTTGCTAGTGACTGAGCAAAGCAGAGAGTCAGTTGTGCGAGATACTTCTATGCAGGATAGACAGGTAGAGCGGTCTTGCTCTTGTGAGTCACGACAGGAGGACGTTGTGCAAGAGTCTATGCATACGGAGTTAGAGCATGAGAGCTCTAGTGAGTCACAACAGATTGAGTGGTCATGTTTGCAGTGGATGATTGCAGAGGAGGCTGAGATGTCAGCGATTATTCAGTCATTCCTTTCTATGCTCGACAGTGAGCATGGGGATATAGTTGTGCAGGATATGTCTTCCAGCAGACACCTAGAGCAACTGGTTTGCTCTGAGGTTGCACGACAGGTTGATGCATCTTTTGTGGACAGTTAGGAGACGCATGTGACTGACACGCCTTGTCAGTCAGAGATGCCTATTGCCAGGGATATATATGTTGATGCATGCTCCATAGAGCTAGCAGGGCCCGCTAGCATTGCATCGGCATTCGGTGGTCTCATGTATGAGATGTTGATCTTGAGACCGGATATCGCAACTGCAGTGGGAGCATTTGCAGTTGGGGTTGTCAGTCGTTTGTTGACTGATGATGGCATAGTGCACGAGGGAGATATGCAGGTATTGCGTACATACTTGCAGTACGTGTGCGGTACGTCTGGTGGTGTATGGACTTACACGGGAGCAGGACAGCCGGATGCACACGATCACAGCCAGCTAGTGGGCATCGGTTGAGAGCGGTTTTCTCTCGCCTTTTGTAGTCTTTAGACTAGGTTCTCTTGCTTAAAGGAATAGTCGCCTTTAAGTGGGAGGTTGTTGGGGTATAGGCGCCTGTGCCTTGCCCGGCCGCCCAGAGTCTGGGCGCCCACTGACTTGTATACCTTATACATAGCATAAGTGTATAGGGGGCTGCTCACTCTTTGAGTCTCCCCACCCATATCTATGTGTGTGTCTCCTTCTCTCTTGCTCACTCTCAGTCTGTGGTGCTCCC
Source organism: Adiantum capillus-veneris (assembly GCF_014529385.1). NCBI lineage: Eukaryota > Viridiplantae > Streptophyta > Polypodiopsida > Polypodiales > Pteridaceae > Adiantum > Adiantum capillus-veneris. The sequence goes on along the minus strand of NC_140959.1, from coordinate 54,308,159 downwards.
CGATCCCCTTCATCTACCTCTACATCGTGTCTGTGTGTGTAGGAAAGAGAGAGAGAGAGAGAGAGAGAGAGAGAGAGAGAGAGAGAGAGAGAGAGAGAACGGTGTGTGTGTGTGTAGGAGAGAGAGAGAGAGAGAGAGAGAGAGAGAGAGAGAGAGAGAGAGAGAGAGAGAGAGAGCGGGGTGTGTGTGTGTAGGAAAGAGAGAGAGAGAGAGAGAGAGAGAGAGAGAGAGAGAGAGAGAGAGAGAGAGAGCGGTGTGTGTGTGTGTAGGAAAGAGAGAGAGAGAGAGAGGTGTGTGTAGGAAATAGAGAGAGAGAGAGAGAGAGAGAGAGAGAGAGAGAGAGAGAGCGGTGTGTGTGTGTGTAGGAAAGAGAGAGAGAGAGGTGTGTGTGTGTGTGTAGAGAGAGAGAGAGAGAGAGAGAGAGAGAGAGAGAGAGAATTAATGTATGCTTAGGAAATTAAAACTAAAGAAAAAAAAATTAAAGAGAGAAATGAAATGAAATGTTATATTAACGTCTTCGAAAGCCCAAAGTGACCTATGAGACATGAGACAAGAAAGTTACAATGTGACGGATCTGATACAAAGTCAGAGTAAGAAGATGACAAAATAAAATATTATGGAATCCTAAACTGCTGGGTGTGGACTAAACGGCTAAACGAGCTAGTTGGGATAGGTAGATCTTCTCCATGGTCAGTACTCTAACCGGACGTTGTGCATGTCGAGCCAAAGTGACCTAGCTAGATCCTCTGATGCAGCCTCTGTCGATGTTGTGTAGTCCTCCGCAGTCGTGGGCGTCTAGATCTCCCTAGATCAGTCGCTCTTTCGATCATTAGAGAGATAGGGAAGTAGAGAGCGAGAAAGAGAGAGAGAGAGAGAGAGAGAGAGAGAGAGAGAGAGAGAGAGAGAGAGAGAGAGAGAGAGAGAGGTAAGTAGAGAGAGAGAGAGATAGGAAATAGAGAGATAGAGAAAGAGAGTTATATATATATATATAGAGAGAGAGAGAGAGAGAGAGAGAGAGAGAGAGAGAGAGATAGGGGAGTGGAGCTCCAGGAGTTATGGCAGAGAAATAGGAAAATAGAGAAATAGAGAGAGATAGGAGAATAGAGAAAGAGAGATAGCGAGAGCGAGATCGCGAGAGAGAGAGAGAAAGAGAGATAGCGAGAGCGAGATCGAGAGAGAAAGAACGAGAGATAGGGTACGTAGACAAAGAAGAAACTATGGAACTAAAAGAGGCAAAGGGGTTTTGCCTGCTACATGCATTGCCATGTACACCTGGGAGTGCACGTATGTGTCTACCCATATAGGATTTCACCAATACAGATGAGATTTTGACCTGGTGGTCCTGATCTCCGTACACCTCTGGACCGAGGTGTACGGAGATTGGGCAAGACTAGAGAATGCGAGGTAGTTTACATTGTGAGGAGTATATATATATATATATATATTAAAACAACATTCATAATCATTGTAGATGGCAACGTCATCAACTAACATGGAGGAAAAGATTGCATGCTCATGCACGCTCTGCAATTATCAAATCCTGCGCAAGCGTAGGATATGTAATGAGCATGTGCACAAGTACGGAGAGTTTGCTAGAGAAACCGTACAGAATCTGTGATACGACTCCTACGGAACGGGCATTGATTTCCGTGACATAGCACCTACATCTGAGAGAGAGAGAGAGAAAAAAGATTATGCGTGAAGGTCCGACCAATATATATAGAGCCATGGATGGAAGCAGAAAAGGGCTTACAGACAGAAGACGACGGCATGGAGGAGATGTTGGATGCCTTCTTCCAGACAAGCGAGGAGAACGCGAACGAAGTAGCACCAGAAGCCGTGCGCCTATCTCCTGAAGACATGTTGAGAAAGTTGGCACATCAACCAATCTATGAAGGCACCAAAATATATGTGCTTCGTACTTGTCTGGCATTTGTGAATCTTCAGTCAGTGTACGGGTGGTCAGATGCAAGCGTCACTGCTTTGTTTAGGCACGTAATTTACAAAAGAGATTTTCCGATTGCAACGGTGATGTGGTCGGAGAGCTTTAATTTTAATTTAATGTGGCTTAAACAAGTTATTGCGGGAGCAACTTCTCCCGGTTGGCAATGAAATGCCCCCCTCCAGGCCAGACGCAAAGCAACTTCTGACCTCAGTTGGCTTGGACTACAACAAGATTCATGCATGTGAAAATGATTGCATTCTTTTTCGCAATGAATTTGCTGATTGTCTGTCGTGTCCTAAGTGCGGAGCAATGCGCTACAAATAAGATGCAGTTGGCGAGACAGTGCTAGCTAAAGTGTTGCAGCATTTCCCTATTATTCCTAGGATAAAAAGCATGTTTTGTTGTGGTTCCATTGCAAAGTTGATGCGGTGGCATTCTACGAATAGATCCACTGATGCAACATTTAGGGTGCCCACTGATTCAAAGGCTTGGAGGCACATTGAAGATACCTGGCCACATTTTAAGAGTGAACCACACAATTTGCGTTTGGGCATGACAATGGATGGAGTCAATCTATTTGGCTTGAGAAGCTCGTCATGGAGCACTTGGCCTATGTGCCTTATCAATTACAACCTCCCGCCGTGGCTTGCTATCAAGAAGGGTCATTTGATTTTAAGCTTGATTTTACCTGGTAAGTTCAAAGCAAAAAACATGGATGTTTATCTAGCTCCACTAGGTGACGAGCTCCAAGAGTTATGGCATGGGATTGACATAGCAGATGCGGTTGAACCAGTAGGACAACAGCATGCAAGGATCCATGGACTTCTTATGTGGACTATGCATGATTGGCCAGGATACAGAGAAGCTTCTGGTAATGGTTATTGATTTACAAAATTCTCGCTATTCGCAAGCCCTTTGCCTTGGCCTGATTCATGCTTTGATATATGCAGGACTAACAACTTCGGGATACAATGCATGTCCAATTTGCGGGCAGTCTTTGGATGTGCGCTATTCTACCTCTCTTCAAAAGACAATTTATCAAGGCCACCACCGTTATCTTCCAGATGTCCATCACTTGCGCGAAGGCCAGCTTGGTCATGTCGAATGCCGTCCTATGCATGTACAAGAGTGGCGTCGCCGATGGGAGCAACATGAGGGGCAACCTGTTCCAGGAATAAAACGTTTGTCCATTCTCCATACGTTGCCATACTGGGGTGATCTACTAATTAACCATTTGCTGGATCCAATGCATATATTCAAGAATGTGGGAGAGCTCCTCTGGAAGACAATCATGGGAATGAAAGACAATCGAGCTTCACGAGATGATTTGCAGTCGGTTGGAAAGATGCCAGAGCTGTGGCCTTTCACCAATGCAGCTGGTCAAACAAAACTTCCAAGAGTGCCATGGGTATTGCTAAAAAACGAAGAGCGACAAGTGAAAAGGGTGATCTCAAAGTTCAGGACGCCAACATGATATATGCGATGTAGTAGATGTAGGTTGCAGTGGCAGGTACAGTCCACAACCGTTGGATGTTCTTTCTAGAGCGGTTCATGAAAACACTTAAGGGTTTTGTTCGCCAAAAAGCGCGTCCAGAGGGGAGCATGGCAAAAGGATGGCTGGTGCAAGAGTCTCTTGTATTGACGACCGAATTTCTATCCGTTTCTGACCCAGAAATGCCTCGACTGTGGAGCGATGAGGAGGATGCAAGACTGGTGGGAGAGGAGCCGCAAGGGCAAGGGGTGCCAAAGAGAATGAACCTGGCCATGCAAGAAAAGATCATGAAGTTCTGTATACTAAATTCAGCGCCGATGCAAAAATGGCTTGAAAGGTACGAAGAAGAGAAAGAGAGACGCAATCTAGAGCGACAGGATTTCAGGCAAAGTCGAACGACTAGAGGCTTACCCTTGCCAGACTATCTCGCTCCTCTACCTGAATTCCCTACAATGGCATGGTTGGACAAGATAGTGAGAGCAGCTCGACAGATCGGAGAACCCATATCTCTAGAAGAGGAAGAGCTGGCTATTGGATGTGACTGGAAGTATCATACATACATGGCACTGTGGTCGCATGGAAAGCATTTCAGAACACAACAAATTGACAGCAGAAGAAACACGTTTGACAGTGGGGTAATGGTTAGTTTCATGCAAAAGAGCAGGGCCAGTTCTAGAGACACGAATGAGAGCACTAGCAACCTGGATTACTGTGGTCTTGTTTCAGATATCCTGAAAGTAAGCTTCAGGCGGTTTGAGATGTTTTTGTTGGATGTGAAGTGGTTCAAGGTGATTACTTCTGGTCGCAATGCAACGGAACGCAGAGATGGAAACAAACTTGTGCAAATAGATTCTACAAAGACTTGGATAGATGTGAGCGACACATTTGCTCTCCCCAAACATTGCGAGCAAGTGGTCTTTGTACCGGACGCTCGAGAGCGACAATGGTGGTTTGTAGTTCAGGTTGCTCCAAGAAATAAACAAGTATTTGAAGGGCAAGATCTCCTGGAGGAAAGTCAGTCAGACGACGTCCATACTACTGTGACATTAGATGAGATGGATGAAGGTATGGCAGAGGCAGCTGACAGATATACGAGGGATGACGCAGACGAGCTAGAATTGACACTTGTAGATGAAGATGCAATGGATGAAGACAACCTTCCAGAACGAGTTGGGGCAAAGTTATGTTTGCAATTAGAGATAGACGATGATACGGTGCAAGATCTTATCGATGATGTCTCACTCGTCGAGGCCTAGGCTTGTAAGTGTTTGTGTGAAGACTTTGATTTAAAATTAAGCTTAAAGTTAATTTAAACAACTGTGTTCTGACGCTTTATTTTACTTTATTTGTGCAGGACTTTAGTATGGCAGACGAGATTCCAGAGCCCACTTCCATGAGTGCAGATGCATTCATGGGCTTCGTTACACGGATGACGCTTGCTCAGATGGCAGAGGCTTCTCAGTACTGGGTAGCCAGAGGCACGGGTACTACGCCTCCGGGCTTCACACCCGAGGGTCCGACGCCTAGGGGGGGGACGCCTACGGGGTTCAGGACGCCTATGGGTACGACGCCTTCTTCTCCCATCATGGCCGCTTCAACACCTAGGGGTGGGGCAGAGGCGGGTACGTCCTCATCTCCACAGCACAGGCGCACTCGCCGATCTCGGCGATCGTCAGGTGGAGGTGGTGGTTGCTGTGGAGGAGGGTCCACAGATGCTTCGACCCCTCCTCGCTCACGACCCCCGTCTTACCCAGGCACACCTCTCGACACACCTCTTGGCACACCTCGGACACCTTGGGGGTTACAGGATCCGAGTGCCTCCAAGCTCTATACTGTACGGGGAGATGGTTCTGTTGACATGGATAGAGTCGGGACTCAGATGCGACAACGGATTCGCCAGCTCGTGGAGATGCAGTTTTCGACCAACATTCTGACGTCTTGGGATCAACAAGAAAAGGAAAAAGTCACTTACATAGTGGAGACCATCCTAAGAGAGTACCAGCATGCTCCGGGTTCTTTCCTTGTTTCGGCGCGGTGGATCAAGGGTGTTGCACGGGACACCATCAAACATCGACGAGATGCAGCTCGGAAGGCTTTCAGGACCGTCTCGCCGAAGCCTTCGGGCATCCCACATGAGACGTGGCTGCAGATCAAGGAGGATGAGCGGACAGCGGCCACGCGGTTCAGACAGCAGCGTGAGGCCGCGCAAGTAGGACAGATGACTAGGGGGACATCTCATCTTGGCAACGGAGGCTTCAACACCTTTCGCTATGAGTTTGTGAGTTTCTAATCCAATCTTAACTATGGCGTTTTTTAAAACGCAATGAATCATGTATTCTTATTACTTTGATTTTTGTATAAACGCAGAATCTTGCGATGCATCGAGCTCCATCACGCGAGGAGGAGTCAGATGGATATCGCAGAGGTATCTATGAAGTACTGAATGATCTTGAAGCTTCACGAGAGCCTGTAGACTGGGAGGCCTTACAGTCTCACTGATCGCTTGAGGTGAGACGTTAATATGTGTGAGTTGATTTAATTAAGTCAGTATATGTGAAGTAATATCAATACTAATTTTGTGAGTTGTCCTATGTGCAGGTTGCGACGCCTAGTCATTAGTGGACCAGATTTCATCTATATGCTTTGTGAGACACAGACACGCTTTTGTGTCTCTTTTTTGTACAAACAATTAGTGTTTAGACAGTTATTGTTTCCCTTATGGTTATGATTATTGTCATTGTCATTGTATAGACAGTTATTGTTTCTCTTTCTGGTTATGCTTATGGTTATTGTTAATTTTGTTTATGGTTATGGTTATCTGCATTATGGTTTTGATCAAAGTGGTTATAGCCGGTTATGGTTTTAAGTTATGGTTATGCTTTTAAGTTATGGCTATGCTTTTCAGTTGGTACGGTTGTCTTTCATTGGCCTTAAATCTCATGTGAGATCCTACATGGATAGCATGTAGGAGGCGTATACATGATATGTTTTTTTTTGAAAAGTTTATGTAAAAACAAAGGAAACTCTGCCGAAATTTCTATGCGCGGGAGCATGGTTGATATTTTGGTGCTGCTCGCTTTCTTGGGCAGAGGGCAGAAAGTCTGGCTGTGGCTGTGTCCATCTTTTAACAGGGCACAGGCCAGGCTACCTGCCCTCTGCCCAAGAATTTTTTTTTCTACTATGGTCGTCGCTATGTGCCTCGCTATCCGCGTCGCTATGCGTGTCGCTAATAGCGATTGGTCTCACAGTGACGCGCATAGCGACGGGCAGCGTCGATATCTTCGTCGATAACACGCTTTTTTGTTGTAGTGCTTGTTTGTTTACGGTCTCTTGCAATGATACCAAGTACACCATGATCATGGTTTCAATGTTGTTGGTTGGATGGTTGTGTTGCTACCTCCACACTTAGGAGATTTTGGATCATTTTCCACAATGGTTGTGGACCTTGTTGAAGAAGAAGAACCCTTGCGAGTGTCGGAAGACATTGCATGTAAAATAAGAGATGAGAGTGAATTTTCTTGAACCTGTTCACTTTGGAAATGCTGCTACAAAAACACCTTCAATAACTATGAAAATTTTTGTCTTTACATCAATGCGTAGAGGGCTTTGTGCTCCTTGATTGAGGCTATAGATCACCCAAATTGGAGCTCGGATGAAGAAGTTATGATCAAACGAGTGAACTTCTGTCTACTAGGTCAAAAAATGGCTGCGTTTTTAGAGAGAGAGAGAGAGAGAGAGAGAGAGAGATTCTACACTACACTACACACACACACATATTTTTACAAAGGATGTTTTTTGGTGTGGATGACCTACATACCTACTTGATTATATACGATTTTGATATCGAGAATTATCTTGTCCTAGGGAAATACACTACCTTTGTGGAACGGTTTATAACCACAATCACATGGGAGTATCTAGGTGTTTAACATGTGGGCCATCACCTCTGAGCATAAATAAAGATGTTGAACAACCTGAGGATTCCAGTTGTGATAATCTTCATGGAGGTTCTTAACTATAGTATATTGGTTCACCTACAATTCTTTAAGGAGAGGCACAATAGGTCTCTCTCTCTCTCTCTCTCTCTCTCTCTCTCTCTCTCTCTCTCTCTCTCTCTCTCTCTCTCTCTCTCTCTCTCTCTCTCTCTCTCTCTCTCTCTCTCTCTCTCTCTCTCTTACAACTAGGGTCGTAATTCTCAGGTACAGGTTAAAATACATACTCTCTCCCCCTTGTTTAGCTCACACTGGTGCTCTTCTCCTTCATAGTTTCTTCCCCAGGATTTTATTTCCCTTGCCATCTTGATTCATGTTACAAGCTCTCGGCCTCTCTCATAGCTTGCATGCCCCTGCTGAGGTCTTTGGGTATGCACTAGACATTGGAAAAACCCTACGTTCCTATGGTGTTTAAGCGTCATCCTCTTGACCAGCCAAGCTCATCATACATACACACTCAAAAGCCGATGCTTCCTCATGTCATAATACATATAGGTTCTCAATCTGTTTCCTCAAGGCTTGCGATACACATTCACAAACAAACGTGTACATGCACTTCTTGACTCAGATAAAGGTAGGCAATTGGATTAGTCACATCGGCTCAGTAAACAAATCAAGAATGCATATGGAAGCTGATGGAAGCACACACGGAATGTGATCTCATCACAACTTGATTTTGAAGAGAACAATCTATTATAATGGAATCTGATTCTCAAAACAAAATTTCCATCAGGAAGGTGCACATGTACCTACTTAGAACAGGATCTGCTAGTTCTCATGTATTCAAAATTATTTGTTCGCTTGGTGTTTTTTTCCTAAACCGATATACGCATTCCTGAATATTAGAATGAATTGATTGGAAGAGCATGATCTACATTCATAACATTTGCAGGTATGTATATGTTAGCATCTGGTTGGAATGCCTTAAACCTCTCATGGAGGGTCTCGTGAGAGATGGCATATACTGATTTCTTGAGAAAATGACCAAGTTAGTGGCAAAATACTGTCCGATTTTTTCACTTTATTTATGAATCGTTTAACATTATGATGGGTTTATCTATATTAGCTAGCCTTGAGAATACTTTTTTTTTAAAACCTACTATCCAAGGGAAGTGATAATAATTATCTTTGCGGTATACACATTTTATTCAGTCTTACATGGTGTTTATGATACTACATGTTTGTGTTTTTCTTGGGATTGGTTCTCATAGAATAACATATAGACATATGATGAATTGAAGATATGTTTTTTGGAATCCTTTTTGAGGTACAAACAAGATGCTACTAGATTTTTATAAAGATGGTTATATGTGCTAGTAACATGTGATGTATTGCTAGGTTTTGACATATGACATGCATGGTTTTTTTCATTTATGAAGCCGTAAACCTCTTGTGAGGGTCTCGTTGAGAGATATAATAAAATAAGTATTTGAAATACTAATCGAATTACAAAGGAGATGCTGCCCAATTTTTTTCAAGAGGTCTACAATGATCTTTGAACCAAAAATACCAAAAATACATAAGTATCTGCCTCATATATGGTAGTAGTCAATAGCATCATTTCTTTGGGGAAACTCAATGAAAATTGGGACACACATGATTCAAAAATCAAAGGTTATCTTGATTAAAAGCCCAACTTAGTGATCAATCCTAAGGGTAGGCTGAAAACTAGGTCTACATGTGTGACATGGATGAAAACTGGATCCAATGTCGACACATGCAACACGCACAAACATAGCCAGTTCTAACTAAATGTTTTTGTATGGATGCAGGTAACAATTGGATCCTTCTCCATGTAGATGTAGTGGAAGCTCATCCCAAAGGGTGGACACACAGAGATACAACATTAAGATATCAATTTGTAATGATCAAAGATCAAAATTTTGATCTAAATGACTGTATTATCCATTAGATACAGAATGTTGTATTGGTGTATATGAAATGTTAATTGAGTTATATGACATCTCGTTTTAAAATATTGTTATTTAATATATTATTTAATACAATTGTCTAAGTATGGTTCAATTATGAGGGGATTTTCATACTTAAACACACACACACACACACACACACACACACCTATATATGTGTGTGTGTGTGTGTGTGTGTGTGTGTGTGTATATATATATATATATATATATATATATATATATATATATATATATATATATATAGAGAGAGAGAGAGAGAGAGAGAGGGTTGTAGCTATCACCATTAAACCTCCTCTCTTTAATTTTCTTGGTCAATCTAGCTTCAATTGTCATTAAATCCCCTTTTGTTTGACGATATTACTAGCATGCCAAAATGATATCATCTAAATGCTGATTTGGGTTGGAATATGCTACTGTGTGAGTTGACACATCCAATCCCAATGTTGCAGACCAGCTATGGATCATTGGGTGCAAAGAAATCAATTTATGGGTTGATGGTCATATTTACCCGAGCGGTCCGCTAACTAATGAATCACCACCGTTTTGAAATGTCACTGAGCTGTTGCATTTTATATAGGTGATGGAGGAGACATACTGTTTGGCTATTGCAAGAAATTGTATTCTTCTTTCTTTGATGAAATTGAAGTAGGAAAGAAATCCTTTGCTACACATTCTTTGTTGCAAGGGAATAATGTGAAGGCCAATCAAGAAGTCCAAGATTGCACCAAGGAGAAGACAAAGCAGATCAACAAGGAAATTCCAAAGCTAAAAAAAAATTGACCATAAAAATTAGCAGCAAGAGAGATGGTTGGACAACTACATTCAACTACAACACACTTCACGTAATATGCTAAGTTAAATTAATCATCTCACATATTTTACCCTTGGCTTCCACATTTGTAAACACAAGAGACAAGCAGTGTCCATGCTATCTTTATGTGGTGGAGCTCAAAAGAAACATATTTGTCAAAGTAGATAAGGACAAGAATGCAAGATTTTGATGTGTATTCTATATTTTTTGTAGGCTAGTGAATCTTAATTTCAACTTGTAGTAATTTGGCTCACATGATGATGGAAATTGATATCAATGCTCAAGCAATAGAACATACTCTATTGCACAACATTGTTAAGCTAAAGGATCTAGTGAAGCTATTGGATGACCCATCCAATGCTAGCATTGCCAAAGTTTTTGGCCACAAGTATTTTAGTGAATTAAAGAACATTGTGTCACCTCAAGAGATGATAGAGGCATGTAACAATGCATGAATATGTTTTAAGGCTTATGAAGCATTGTACAAAATTGTTACACTAGGAAACATGACAAACAGACTATTTAGAATATTGCCAACACCTTGTACTATGAGGGTTGCAAATAAATGTGCCCATAGTGATTTTGCAACATTATTAGGTGGATTTCAATATGTGGATGATGTCATGCCCTTGGAAGATAGCAAATTATTTTACTACAATGAGTTCAACAATGTGTATATTGGCTTGTTGAAAATCCAGAGTCAATGATCAGGTTTTATAAGTTGACATGAGAAGAGTGTGATTGTAAATTTATCTTCATTTTATGAAGCTTGATGAGTGCCAATTTGTGAAAGGTCAATGTCTCAAGAGTAAGCATTACCTTGGCATAAATGTTGAGCTAAATGCCAATAAGAAGGGAAACACATATTTTGGGTTTCAATTATAGAAAAATATTTGGTAGCTTGCAGCTTTTCATCTCCCACATGAGACACATGACTGCCTCAAGTGGTATTTCAATCACACATCAATTGTTGAGCTAAATGCCAATAAGAAGGGAAACACATATTTTGGGTTTCAATTAGAGAAAAATATTTGGTGGCTTGCAGCTTTTCATCTCCCACATGAGACACATGACTCCTTTAAGTGGTATTTCAATGACACACCAATTGTTGATGTCATTCAATAACAACAAGAAGGACAAAAATTATGGGTTTCAAGTTTGGATACACTCCAAGCTGAATGAAATTTGGTAGGAGACTTGAAAACTCTCAATTGTATGTTAGGCTGCAATCAAAGTTCCATAACCCTCTTTCCATGTATTTATTGATGCCATAATAAAATCTTTATGATAACTAAAGGCAAGGGTGCAAAGGCCAACAAGTCAAAGGGTGGGAAGGGAAGGTTTGGCAAGGTTGGAAGCAACTCTGCCAATGTTGTACCCACTATACAAACAATGAGTAAACCATTACAAAAATGGTTTCAAGGTATCCTTAGTTATGACCAAAGTGTACCCCCTAGTTGAAACATGGAATATCCCAATTGGGATCATATTCTATAAATTACACTGATAAATGTGCACGTGTGTACTCTTCATGTCTGACTACGAATTTTAGAAAAGTTGCTAATGCTCTATATTAATCATGTTTGGAATATGGAGCTTGTAGAAAGAAGGAGAGAGTGTATAAGAGAGCGTGAGGCTATTCTATCAAGTGTTGGTCTCCATAGTGGTGTAGCTGAGCTAACAAAAGACAATAAGGCATCTTGAACTACATAGGGTCACCTCTATAAAATATGTATGGGTGGTAGTAAAGCAAGGTATCTGCTTTAAAAATATTCTAAATCCCAAAGTCCCATTGATTTTGAGCTATGAAAAAAGGTGCGTGATATAATCACCTACAGAAATAATGAATAAACGATTGGATTTTATGCGTACTCATGTGTGGAACTCTTTTTGTAGATGTTTTTCATCTGGTTGAAAAGGAAACCTCTAATGAGATCTCCACCTTAAAGTTTTCAATGAATATTTTCATAACCCAAATGGTCAATGCCTGGGTGAACACACATAACACATTACATAAAGGGCTAAACATGTAGTCTCTACAATTGAATTTCTCGTAGAATATACTTTTTGAACATTTTATTTTCTCGTAGAATATACTTTTTGAACATGGTGCATTTTTCCTTCACATCTATAGTTCATTGGACATTTGGAGTTGCCAAGGAATGGAGCACTCACACAATCAAGCAAAAGAAGTCTACTTAAAAAATGTACGTAATGGAGGTAGAAGGAAAAGGAGCAATGCTCTACATGCGATGTTCAACTAATTTTATAGAGTTTTAGGGGGGAGAGAGATATAAAAGACTAAAGAGAAAAGTGCTACCACATACATGTGATAGTGATGTGTGTGAACACATTTAGGACCACCGGGGCTTTTTTTCTCTCTAGAAGGTTTTTTTCTCCGTGCATTGTATATACTCCCATCATTCTAGGGCTATCTATCTTTCCATTGCACCCTAAGTAAAACACTCTCTGTTGTGTGCCTTGAGATTCCTTCATCTTCTCCAAGCTGTGTGTGTTTTCTTGCAACCCTAATTCCAACAATTGGTATCAGAGCAGGTTGCGTCCTCCCGGGCTTAGTCACCAATAGCTCCAGCACATGCCTGCTCACTTTATCTGATTTCAGTGAGCTTTTGCTAGCATTCGCAGGTCGAGAAAAACTTTGGGAAGGCTCAAAGAGCTAGGTCTTCTCAGATTTTTTATTTGGGCTCATTTAGGCCTCCGTTTTCACTACAGGTAGTATTGTGCATGCTATTTTGTCATTTTGTGCAGAAATTTTGTTAGCTCTGTTTTTTGTATAAGAGGTCCTTATGGTCTTCTATGGTTTGTGCTATATAGCACGTGTTGTTCTCGTATTCCTTCTCCTCTTTTTGGGCAGTTATTATATCAGGTGCAACATCTACCATGGCTGACAACAACACAGATGTGTTCAAGATGTTTGCTGTTGAGGACAAATTGGATGGAGACAATTATTGTATGTGGGCTTATATGATGCAATATGTTCTTGTACCAAAGGGCATTTGGAACATTGTGTAGGGCATTGATTAACGTCCTGGTTCTGAGGATACATGCGATGTTGAGGATGTTGCAGGTCTTGTTGCAAGGATTGTTGCTGTTAGAGTTGTTTTGCCTATGGCTAAGCAAGATCATTGGGTTGTAAAGGATGTACTTTCTCATGCATTGATTGTGTTGTCTGTGAGGCACACAATTACTCCTCACATTTGTTCAGCAATATTTGCAAAACATGCTTGGGAGATTCTGGATGGTCTTTATGCAAGTCACAACAATGAGGCTAAAATTGCATTGCTGTGTAAAGAGCTGGAGTCCAAGATTATGCATGAGGAAGATGACATGGACACTTTCCTTGATGGTGTCAAGTGTATCAATGAGCAACTTAGTTCTGCAGGAGAAGTCATTTCAGACAGTTCCCTTGTGCAGACTGTTCTTGATGCCTTACCAGATTCTTACCAGACTTTTGCTAGTACTTGGAGACTTATGACCCAAGGAAATCATGAAGCTGTCAAGTTTGATGCATTATGCACATTGCTGTTTGCAACAGTCGCTTTCCAAAAAAAGAAGAACTAGAGAGCATGCAGTTGAACATGCCTTTATTGCTGCTCAAAGAAAAGGTGGTAACAACAATGCATCCACTTCTTATGGTTCTTCTGCGGGTGGAAAATCACCTATTCCTAATTCTTCTGTTGGCAACAATACGTCTGGAAATTCTAGTGATAAGGGAAAAAAGAAGATGTGTTGCCATTATTGTAAAGCTAATGATCACTTGATCAAACATTGTCCTAAGTTGAAGGCCAAAGAGGCTAAGAAGAAAGAGGGTGGTTCCACTACATATTGTTGAGTCTTCTATGAAAGGAGACTATGATGCTGATGTTGATGCGGAATAGGCTTTTAGTGCAGAGTGTACCTATAATCCTACTATCCACCATGATGCATGCATGTCAGTTGTTGCTACAGATGAATTCACATGTGTGGTATTTTGACAGTGGTGCTACAAAGCACATTACCCCACATCATGATTTGTTCACCTCTCTTGAGTCTGTCCCTCATGGGAATTCAATCACTTGTGCCAACAATGCCTCTTATCGAAATGAGGGAATTGAAAAGATTGTGCTTACTGATACAAATGGCAATTCTTTCACACTGCTAACTCTTACTGACACCCTATCACCTTTGATAGACGCCTTATCATCATTATTTGATTGAGTCATGGACTGGGCTTGTTGGTCCAATAGGTGTGTAGGTGATCGTCGATGAGAGGGACACCACTTATTCTATTTTTACTATATTTTTACTATGACCGGCCATTGTGGGCGCCCATGTGTGAATGGGTCAAACTCTTATTAAAGGTCTATTTTGACCTAAAAACCTCATTGTTTAAGGTGCAAGCTAAGAAGTTCTCTTGCTCCATCTTTGTCTTCTTCTCCTTTGTGTGCTCACAGGTGTGTGTGTGTGTGTGTGTGTGTGTATGCGCGCGCGCGCGCGCGCGAGAGAGAGAGAGAGAGAGAGAGAGAGAGAGAGAGAGAGAGAGAGAGAGAGAGAGAGAGAGAGAGAGAGAGTTTTTCAACAAGTTTTTTTTTAAATAAAAAATAAAATAATAATAATTTAAAAACACGCTCAAAAAATTTGAGACCAAAAAGAAAATAAAAAAACAAAAGGAAAAAAGAAGAAATCTCATCTTAAAAGGAAGGGATCGGGATCAGGATCTTTCCCCAAGCCCAAGCCCAGGCCCAGGCCCAGGCCTCAGTCCTCAGTCCTATGATATAGTATAGACACTACTATATATATAAAGACTAGGACCTCAAGTGAAGGGAGGGCATGTGGGTGAAGTTCCTCAAGTCCTCCACCATTCCCTTCACACTCACCCTTTGGACTTACTAATTCTAGCCTTCTTCCCGACTAGGAAAAGACAGTTTTTAGGATTTCGAGAGCTTTACGTAACCGAATCGGGGGTTGTAAAGCACATCACATCCCTCTAGACAAGTCTCTTGTTTTGAGCTATCACACGCCATATTTCATGGCTTGGTTAGAAAAAAATATCATAAAAACAAAAAATTGAGGGTAAATTTGGGTTGCAAATGCCCAAAAAACTAGGTGAGCAGCCTTCACGGGCACTAACCAACACTTCTAGAGTGTTGAGGTCACATGCACCTATGCTCCAGTTGTGTGCTAGAAGACGATCACATAGAGAGTGTCTCCGTTTATGTGGGCACCCATTATTCCTCCACATTAGGCTCTAAGAACCCAAGGTAGTACTACTCAAGACCCACATATTGTGTCTAGTGATTGTTCCTATGACTACGATGTCATAGAGGGTTACCCGATGCCTAACTCCGATAGTTCAAGCACGGACATACATGCCATGGGCTCATGGTCCGGGCAGAGCGTGTTTAGCCACTTGAAAGAGATTTTGAGTAGAGCCACTTGCTCCGAACATGGAGCTAGCGATGTAAATGAAGGGGGTGGGAAAGTAAATTCACCATTCATGACCAACGTAGTCCCCATGCTACAGAGAGAGCTAAAGGCAAAGGCCCCTATGTCAACATCCATGCTAGTCGAGCCATCGGGTGCTCCTGAATTAACAACCACTAGGGCTCAACCCATAGAGAGCCACATTGCATCTAGTTCAAAGGACACCCCTAGCACTTCAATCCCAAATGGATCATTTCTAAACAAAAACTGGGATTATGAACTACAAACGGAGACTCTAACCGACCTATACACAAGTCACACCTATCACATGGGTTGGTTACATGTCCTACAATTCACATCGGGTGCTACTTGGTAGAGGAGCAACAACAAAGAGTTTGTGATGTCATCCATAGGGTTATTGAGCTAGAGAGGCAGAACAAAGGGATCCACATGCCTCAACGGGTCTCATGAGATTCTTGGATACATGGAAGGCTAAGCAACCAACTTTATCACAAATGGACACTCCCTCGGTAAGCCCAATGGATCCTCCATATGTTGTTTCGCCAGGGGTCTCAGTACAATCTGAGCCCACAAGTGATAGCTTTACCTTTCCAAGTTTATCTCATCTTTCTCTTGATGAAACTACGGCTACCATGCCTACACCAATGATGGGCATGCCAAGAAACATGCCATGGAACTCATTTGTTAGTAAATCACTGCTACATGGTAGCTCAATGCCTGCAACGGTACCTACAAGTGTGTATCAATCATATACACCTATGGCCCCTCGTGCTCATGTAGCTCCTACCCCTCCCATTATTTCAACAACTTATGCTCCACAACCATAACTTCCCATCTCTTATTTCAATGGGACCATACCAGCTAGCATTAGCATGTCACATCCCACGTCTGCTATGCCCAGGGCCACACATATGAACTTTGGGCCACCACATGGTACAACATTGTACCAAACTCGGAACCCAAGGGGGCTGCGTATACGCCAAGCCCAACTCCACATGTAGTCCCAAGAGCGTCTATCCCCACTATGCTTGCTCACTTGGGTGACTTGGAAACATTTTCTCAAGCTATCGATCAATCTATTGCTGAGAATATGCATAACATGCCTGATAGAGAGCCTAAGAGTAAGGCATTACAAATAGCCAAGATCACACAAAATTTTAGTGGAGACGGGGATGTGAGGAAGCATATCAAATTATTTGAACAAATATGCAATTCCCTAGGAGAAAACAATGACTTGCATAAGAGTAATGCTTTTTGCATGACCTTGAGTGGGAAGGCTGGGGATTGGTATAGAACCCTAAGGGTGGAAGAGAAAACAATTTACCCTACTCTTAGGAGACTTTTCTTGAAGGAGTACATACGAGAGGGAGTGCTTTGGGGTGTAGCATCTCAGCTCCAGAAATCCCAACTAGAGGAAGGAGAGTCCATGAGAGACTTTATTAGTCGCTTGAAGCATTTACACTTCTGTTGTAATCCAAATGAGTGCTTCAATAATAACCAATTTCTCAATAGATTCATTAGGGGACTACGACATGAGGATATCTAGCATGGCCTAGTCACCACCAATGCAATCCAATTGGAGGACAACTTAACGATTCAAGAAGAAAGAGTGTCTGTTGAGCCTAGATCTACTAGCTTGCAAGCATCGGGGCATGAGTGAATGACCATAAAGCCCATTGCTAAAGAGCCAAAGATATCTGAGATGACTTTAGCAGATCTCACCAAGGCCATTCAAGAAAATCTTAGAGACAATCGTGCTTCACAAAATAACCATATGTGTCCAAGAAGGGAGCAACGATGGTGCTCAATTTGCTATGGTCCACATAGTACCAGTGAATGCCCTACATTTAGAGTAAAATTCAATGGGAATTGCAATGCATGTGGGAGGTATGTTCATCAAGCCAAGGATTTCATATTGCTTAAACACGCAATGACCAGCACGTCTACAATGCCAATACTCATGTGTAATCGATGTGGCATATATCATTTTGATTGCCCAATGTCCTAATAATCCAAATGTGCCAAAGATCATGCCATTGAACTTGATTGAGGTTATCGAGGATCCATCACAAAGTACATTTGTTGTCATAACAACTAATATCTAATTCTCCTAAATGATTTTCTCATGTAAATTGATCATTTAATATGGGGAAGTACCAGGAGAGAAAAAGCTAGAATATTGGTTAGGCTGGAAGACCGGTCACAGTAGGGATCCAAAGGAGGGAAAATAGGGATCCAAAGAGGGGGACCATTTGCAAAAGAGCAATGTGCATCAATGGGATTCAAAGACCCTAAGGTTCAGCCCATTAAGACTTTCAAAATGCTAAGGTTCCAAAATTAAATGAAATCTTCAATGGTCAAACCTTAGGGAAAATTGGATGCTTGTGGGAAGACTCAAAAGTATTCCCACATCCCTATCCAAGAGGGGGCAAGCCATTTTTGTAGGGGATGAGAGAGAAACACACACACACACACTCTCTTCCAATCTCCCTTTACACAAAGGGCATAGTGGACACATGTCAGCTTCCTAGCCGAGTTGTCCCCAAGGTGCATTCAAATCCTATTGGATGGCCACAGAGGTGGACCAATGAGAATTAGGCTAGAGTACATTTAGTTTAATTCAATTAAAAACACTTGATAAAAGAACCAATAGAAATTAAGCTCTCTAAAAGACTATTGGTCAGTTTCCCAAGGGGTCCAATGAGCATTCAGCAACCCAATGGCTTGCCTGATTCCTGTTGGCCAGAAGACCAAGGGATCCAATGAGAGATTAATTGAATGATTAAAATACATAAATCTCTCACAAAATGGGAAAGGGGGACACATGTCACAAGGCTAGCAACAATTATGCTTCTAATTTCCTATTGGCTAAGCCTGGAATGAGCCAATGAGGGGCTAGCAAGAGGGGTCGACCGAGAGAGAGAGAGAGAGAGAGAGAGAGAGAGAGAGAGAGAGGGCTGATTTTTTCAAGGCATTATCACACACACACACTCACACAAGCTCATGTGTGAAGTAAATAAGACTATATCCTTCTCAAGCTTTATTGAAAGATTATCATCTACTCCAAGCTTGTGAGAAGGGAGGCCTACACCAACAACCTTTGGCTTTGTGATGCAAATACAACCAAGAGCCAAGCTCCATCGCATACTCATCCCCTCTACCATGCTAATTACTAAGCTATGCTAAGATATTAAGAGTGATTATGTGAGGAGACATATTTCTTTCTCGTAAGAATACTCCTTCTCCCTTCGATCTACTCTCATAACCCGCTAGATCTCACCATTTTCGAAGGTGTGTGAGGTCTTGGGTCTGAGACTGTGAGGTAATTGATGTTGTGTTTTCAAGTGTAAGCTTGGTGCTTGAAGCTCCCATCCTCATTGCACTAGCAAGTTATTGAAGGAACACAAAGTATTTTATTGTAAAATGTCTCCCTTGATGGGAGAAACCTATAATACAAAGCCTTTTGGAGGGGGGGCCGGCTCCATGTAAATCCGGTCCTCAATTGTTGTCAATAGATTAATTTCTCTCTCTTTTTGAAGTATTGTTCATGCCTATCTAACTAGGTTTTATTATTTTGTTGCTCTCTCCATCCAGGCACTCTTGCTATGCTCATTAAGAATCTATTCTTAATGAAATGCTGACTATGTCTATGTTATTTTCCGCTACACACAAGTTACTAGACCATTAAATGTTACCCCTGTGGTACCAATAAATATACTCACATGATTGATGCCCCAAAAACAAAAATATATTCTTGAGGAAAGAGATAGAGCATCAATTGCCCAGTCTAAGAGGAAGAATAAAACACAAAGGAAGAGATCGCAAAAAGCAGCGAAGTCAGACCCCAGTTCAAAGACCAACATAGGGACTGGTGACGACCCCGTATACATGAACAATGTGAAGAGGATTCTAATTCAGGTGAGACCATGGAGACTAAAACGACCATTAGAGAAGAAAAAAACAAGGAAGATCATCATGAGCCATAATGGCCAGGACCCAAGGAACCCAAGAAGAAGATAGGAACTTATCCCCACCCTACAGAGGAGATGCGAGTCAAGAAATTAATGAATTTGGTAGAAGAGACCCAAAAGGATCTAGAGACATCACCTAGGCAGATTTAGATTACAGACACAATGTTCCCTACGCAAAATCAACCTCACAAAGTCCATATACCACTAGCCATACATAGTGTCATCCAAGAAGAAAGTGACTTTAAGTAATGGGAAAGTGGACATACTCCCTTCTTGTTGGAGAGAATGTTTACAGAGGGACTACCTGACCCTATCGAAGAAATGAAGATTCCATCTTCCCCATGTCAAGGGACTAAAGCCCAAAAAGTGTCGTTAAATATTTCCAAATTGATGGATTTCATGGCTTCAAAAGTTAGAACCACCATAATGTCTAAGCTATATGGAGACCCCGAGCTATTCTTAAGATCTTCCAGCTTTTTTCAATGGACCACAATTTTCACAGATGGATGGAGCTAAGGAGGTGCCAATAGAAGAGGAACACTGAGATCTACAACCCAACCTAGATGAGAACTCTGTTGTTAAAATACCTGTTAACAAGTTGTTGGGATAGTACAATGAAGGTGATGAATCCAATGCAACCATACCAATCACTACCAAGGGATTAAGATGGTGGCGTTGGGGTTAGCATTGTAACTAAGAATTGTTGGGAAACTATGGGAACCTCACCTTCGGACTACAAACATAGTAGTAGGGTCCACCTAGCAGCAACCATAGACACTTGGGAAAATAGGGGGAGGACCTGGTAGCACTTGAGGGGGATGAAATGCCACGACGCATACCTTTAAATATGATAAGAGAAATGCATATAGCTTTTGATGACCTACAAGATGGAGGCTTGACTGACATTGGAACCAGTAGAGTCTCAAAAGACTACAACCCACACAATTTGGAGTCAGAATCCTCAATTGAAATCGACTCCAAGGACAAAAAATTTGAGTTAAATCTTGGTGCAAATATGGGGACAAACCATTCAGGGCCCAATGGTACCCGAGATGACAAGCTATCCGAGAGAGGAGAAGACACAAGTATCAATTCATCTAGTGAATCTTCATTGGAGATCGACCATAATAAAAAATTAGACAAGAAGAGTAAGAGATATAAGAGGCGACGATATCGAGGAAATGTGCGTGCTAGAATAAATGAAAATAAATCTATCGCATAATGGCTTCATTATGCGGGGACATGTGATGCTCATCAAAATTTGGTAGATAACTGGGGTGAATACCTTCAAAGCGTCACATGGTGTAGTCCACAACCCATTGACATTGCACAGTTAGAGGCTACAAAGAAGCCAAAGTTGAGCCGTACTGTGAGGAGATGACAAAATCAAGAGCTAGGTCAACAACAAAAGGAAGCAGAAGAGAAATCATAGTCCACTGAACAACAAGATCCCACAAACTTACACCCTACACCTGAGAATTTCAAATCCTACACCATGGAGGAGCGTAAGGTTGTGTATACCAAGGCCCAAAGAACACCTATGGATGGAAATAATGGAGTCTATGTGTAATAATAACTAACATCTAATTCTCCTAAATGATTTTCTCATGTTAAACAAATCATTTAATATGGGGAATACCAAGGGAGAAAAAGCTAGAGTACTGGTTAAGTTGGCAGACAGGCCATAGTAGGGATCCAAATCCTGGGAAAATAAGGATCCAAAGGGGGGGGGCATCTGCAAAAGAGAAATGTGCAACAATGGGCTTCAAAGACCCTAAGGTTCAGCCCATTAAGACTTCCAAAATGCTAAGGTTATGTCCAATGGTCCAACCCTAGGGAAAATTGGATGCTTTGAGTGTACACAAAAGTCTTTGCAAGCTCCTACATAGGAGGGGGCAAGCCCTTTTAGTAGGGGATGAGAGAGAGAAACACACACACACACACACACACACACACACACACACACACACACACACACACACACACACACACACACACACACACACACTCATGAAAGCCCCTTTACACAAAGGGCATAGTGGACACATGTAAGCTCCCTAGGCCAATTGCCCACAAGGTGCACTCAAATCCTATTGGATGGCCATAGAGGTCGACCAATGAGAATTAGGCTAGAGTAAATCTAGTTTAATTCATTTACAAAGACTTGATAAAAGAACCAATAGGAATTAATCTCTCTAGAAGACTATTGGATAGTCTCCCAAGGGGTCCAATGAGCATTCAGTAGCCGAATGGCTTGCCTGCTTCCTATTGGCCAGAAGACAAAGGGGTCCAATGAGAGTTTAGTTGCATTACTTATGTGAGGTCTCTAAACCCGCCGACACCAGAAAACAGGATGGGATCCTTGACAGGTCTCTAGGCCTAATAAAATCAAAGTCTATAAACAAGAAGAATCCAGGGAATATACCTTTAACATTGACAATGCTTTGGGTTTATAGCCCTAGAAGAAGACCTAGTCCTATCTCGTAGTGGAAACGTGGGACAACTTTTTGAATTTTCTAAAACTATTTCGGCCCTATAACTTCCATCATTTGGACTAAGGTTTCCTTAACCAACGCTTTTCCCCCCCTAACATATGTGAGGGCACAACACTCCTCTTCCAAGTGGAGAAGTTTTATAGACATTTTTAGTGCACGGGAATGGATAGTTACTTGACTAATCAGGTCCACCCATCCATGATTGACAACTTTAGTCAATCCCCACTTACCACCCCGCACTCAGACATGATTTCTCTGTTTTCTAATTACTACCACGTTCTTATTAAAATTAAAATAATGATTCCTTTTATCCTTCATAACAGAATGTCATTAAAATAGCACTTGAAAACAATATTGAAAACATTCTTTTAGCAAATAGACATCTTTAGACTCAAGACAAGGTACTGTCAATCTGGAGTAACTCTGACCAGTATTGCCTTGTCTCAAGATCACCTATACAGGGCTGAAAAAACGGCACCCATTCCTTATTTATAAAAACCAGGGTGAAGTCATCACCTAGAATTTAGACGCCCATACGCCAACCGGTTGCCCATACAACTGGGCTGTTCCTCTAGGATAAAAACAATATCCTAAGTAGTATCCACAAACACAGACAAGCACGGGGTAAAGACTCCATGTGCAATGAGGTAACCGACTCATCCATGGCTGATTCGCCATCATTACTCATCACCTGGAGTAAAATATTCCAAGGAATCAGAGGTGTCTTGAGACAAGTTGTCTTAAAGATGATCAAACATTTCTTTCCTAGGTCAACCAGTCTTAGGCCAAACATTTCTTTCCTATTTATAAACAATGCTCGTTGGTTTCTTGGAAGTTACCTTCCATTTTCAGCCAGTTATTCCTTTTGGGTTCTTATGTATGCAATGTTAATTTATAAAAGACTTTAAGCTATTTGAAGACTTAAGTGAATAAATGGAAACCCACCTGAGACTGATCAGCCATCTGCTGCTGCACTGGCGCGTGAAGACTCTCCTCCGTAGGCCTACGACTAGGCCCAACGTCATGGTCATGGGATGCCCTAGTCCTTTTGTGTGTTGTATCTTCCTCATCGGACAGAGGATTTCCTCAGGTCCTTTTCGGAGCCATATTGGTAGCCTTTATAAAAGGATAATTAATCGATTAGAGAATTAAATAAATAATGTCTCTTTTTTTGTTCAAAAATGGGGATTTTTGGACTAAGTAAGTATCTTTGATAAATATCTGGGTGAGATATTTTCTCCTAATCCTCCTAGTAGTGTTATTGTTCTCCCATAATTATCTTATAATTATCGGGGCTATTTTACTAAATTCCTTATTTAATTTATGTTCAAAAATATCCTAATTTGGCGTCAGTAATCTATGAATTACTTATCTGCTTGTGGGATATTTACCCTAGGTGGATTTTGATGTATTATAACTCTAGTTCTTGCTAACTTATAAATTGATTTACAAATTTTTCTTCTTAATTTATAGTCCAAATTAGATAATATTATCTAAGATATTTAGCTAAACTAATTATTTGGGGTTAAGGTAATTATCCCAACTTTCTAAAGATGTTTCTTATCTTTGGTAATCACCGTGTAATTATATAAATTAATTTGCTAATTTCTCTTCTCAATTTATAGACAAAATCAAGCAATATTAGCTAAACTAATTATATAGACATGATCTATTTATCTCGAGTTTCTAGCAGTAATTTCCACCTTTGATAATTATTATATAATTATCTAAGTAGTTTAACTATTTTTCCCCTTTAATTTCTGCCCAAAAATAGACAATTTTAGCCTATTTAATTAGATAAACTAATTTCCTGTGTATACCCTAATTATCTTGGCTTTTTAACCATAATTCTTATCTTTGATAATTATAGTGTAATTAGTAAAGTAATTTTTCTAATTTCCTCCTTTAATTTATCCTTAAAAATAGGGTTTTTTGACTAAGATAATTAGCTAATTTTTTTTTCTGTGGCTAAGCTAATTATCACAGCTTTCTAATAATGTATGCTAACTCTGAAAATTATCTCAAAGCTATCTAACCTAATTTACTAATTTCCCTAAAAAACAAGGTTTTTTTACTAAGATAATTATCTAAACCAATTTTCTATGGCTAAGCGAATTATCACAGCTTCCTAATAATGTATATTAACTCCACAAAATATCCCAAAGCTATCCAATCCAATTTACTAATTTATCCCTTTAATTTTTATTCAAAAATAGGGTTTTTTGATTAAGATAATTATCTAAATTAACTTTTTTGTGGCTAAGCTAATTATCACGGTATCTTTAACATGTAAACTAACTCTGATAAATAGCACATAATTATCTAACATGTTTTTCTAATTTCCCCCTTTAATTTATGGCTAAAATTTGTTTAATCTGACTTAGATAAATAGCTATATTGTTTTTCTAACCTCAAGATAATTATCAAGACTTTTCTAACATATAAACTAACTCTAATAAATAACACATAATTATCTAACATGTTTTTCTAATTTCCCCCTTTAATTTATGGCTAAAATTTGTTTAATCTGACTTAGATAAATAGCTATATTGTTTTTCTAACCTCAAGATAATTATCAAGACTTTTCTAACATATAAACTAACTCTAATAAATAACACATAATTATCTAACATGTTTTTCTAATTTCCCCCTTTAATTTATGGCTAAAAACAATTAATTTCAACTTAATTAAATACTTAGATTAATTATTTGTTAATATATAATTTACCCTATGTTTTTAATAGTATTTTCTAATTGTGATAATTAACTTAAGAAATTTTGAGCTAAATAAATATATTTCTCATTAAATTTTAAATTAAAAATAGATAATTTTTGCCTAATTAATTACAAAAAATAATCAAAATATAAAGAGATAATTTTCCTAGCATTTTGATAGTCTAATACAGCTTTAATAATTATCTTATACTAACTTAAGTTTAATTAATATAATTACCATTAATTTATGACCAAAAAGATTTATTTCAATCCTTATATGGCTTAATAATTAACTAGATTAATATTCCTAATCTTAATCTAAGTAATCAACAAAGTATTAAGAATTAAGAGAGTAATTTAGAGTGTAAGTAAGTTTAATCTTCGTAATTAATTGGATTAATTAAAAAAATATAGGTAATTTAGCATAATTTACTAATTAAAATTACCATGGATTAATCAACTAGAGTTTTTTTCTCTCTAGTGATTTTTTGAGTAGAGTTCTCTCTAGGTGAGAGAGAAATGGCCAGGACTCTGAGTCTGATTTTTTTTGTGAAGAGGGAGGGCCTATTTATAGGTTTTTAGAGCTTCTAGGCTGCTTCTGGCAGCTACTTGCACCTCAAGCTAGCCCCAGCCTTCCCCTAGCACCACCTGCTGCTAAATCCAGCCTAGGCAAGTTCATCACTGCCCCACATAGCCCCCCAGATACACAAAATTTATTTTCTGCTATTTTTTTGACCTTTCATGATTAATTTTGAAAATATCCGCAATTATTTGTAAATATCTAAGAACTTTAGAATAAAAGTTTTTTGCAGTAATGATTACTGAAACCTTACAATTTATTTAATTAGCTTAATTCACAGTGTAAACTTCCAGGGCCCATAACTATGCCAATTATTATCAAAATTCAGTTCTGAAAATTTCTAACCATAGTAAGATTACTGGTTCCAAAAATACCAATATTTTCCATGCTTGGACAATTCTACATTTTTTTCTTAACAAACAGATTAATTTGATTATGCTTTGTACAATTTTTGGAAACCTTACAATTTAATTACCTAAAGCTCTCACAAAAGGGGAAAGGGGGACAATTGTCACAAGGCTATCACTTATGCTTCTGAATTATGATTGGCTAAGCATTGCAGGGTCCAATGAGGTGCCAACAAGAGTATTTTGCAAGAGGGGTCAACCAAGAGAGAGGGGGCTGATTTTGGCAATGCATTATCACACACACACTCACACAATCTCACGTGTGAAGCAAAAATACTCTCTCCTTCTTAAGATTTAATGGAAAGCTCATCACCTACTCCAAGCTCATGAGAAGGGAGGCCTGCACCAACAACTCTTGGCTTTGTGATGCAAATCCAACCAAGAGCCAAGCTTCAATGCATGTTCATCTCCTCTACCATGCTAGATACAAAGCTATGCTAAGATATTATGAGTGATTAAGTGAGGGTATATACTTCTTTCTCGTAAGACTACTCCTTCTTCCTCTCAATCTACTCTCATACCCCGCTAGCTCTCACCATCTTCAAAGGTGTGTGAGGTCTTGGGTTTTGAGACCGTGAGGGAATTGATGTTGTGTTTTATAAGTGTGTGCATGGTTCTTGAAGCTTCCATCTTCATTGCACTATCAAGTTACTGAAGGAACACAAAGTATTGTATTATAAAATGTCTCCCTTAATGGGGGAAACCTATAATACAAAGCCTTTTGGAGAGGGGACCGCCATGTAAATCCATTCCTCAGCTGTTGTCAATAGCTTAATTTCTCTCTCTTTTGAAGTATTGTTCATGCCTATCTAACTAGGTGTTATGCATTTTGTTGCTCTCTCCATCCAAGAACTCTTGCTATGCTCATTAGGAATCTATTCTAATGAAATGCTCACTATGTCTATGCTATTTTCCACTACACACAAGTTATTAGGCCATTAAATGTTACATTGGTATCAGAGCACAAGGTTTCTCTTTTCTTGCTCAAGAAGGGAGGTCCTCAAGCTAGCTATAAATGGCTGGTATTATTAATTGCAGTTGAGTAAGTAGAACAGGGAGTTTTTAGTCTTGCAGTGCCCTTGACTTTGTGCATATAATGGGGATTCACCATCAAGAGATATGGTCTTAATAGTGGAGTCCTACGGGGCTTGCCTAACCACTATTGAGCTATTAGAAGCTTGATAGGAGCCGGTGTTGTTTTGGTGTTGAAAGACCCTCTCTTCTATTCCTTACAATTAATAATATTTGAGCCACGGGTATAGGAGCTTGAGTCCTTTTCTAAAGGGGTAAATAGGAGTAGCAATTAGGGCTTGAAGTGCCAAAGTACACCTAAAAAATTTTACACCTAAAAATTGTTAGAATGGCTGACAATAGTAAAGAGAGTGAAGTTAATGTTGATAACTTTTATTTTTCTAATGATCAGGCTACTAATAAAGCCCCTATGCTTGTTAACTACTGGTAGCTAGAGGCTCAAACTTAAACCCATAGTAGAAGGGATTGTGGTGAAAGCCTTTAAAAGGAAGCCTTTATGCAAGGAAGCTTCATTCTCGAGTATCCACTCTTGAGGATCCACTTTTAAGAGCTCTCTCTCTCTTGAGTGCTTATTCTATGGATGGCTTAGACTTGAGCTTAATGCCCATGCTTAAGAGGCTAGGACTAATCCATTGTAATTCGAGAAGCTTGATTAAATTAATCCATATTTTACTCATTAGTCTTATCTTCTCTACATTTCATTATGTCATGAAGTAGTATTACACTTTCATTATTCTAGATTTGAGAGAGGTATGTACTTCTTGCTTTGATCTTAAATCTCTTCTTCCCAAAGTATTTCAATTAGTTGATTACTTCTCTAATTCTCTTGATTAGTGTAGTGTGAGTGCGCTCTTGGTCATGTCATTAGATTTTGTGCCTAATTGTGTGCTTAAGTATGTGAAGGTTTAAGAGCCTTGATCTCAATGCCACTTGTGTGTGATGTGATTAAAGTAACTTGGTTGGCATGTGATGATTGGGAAAGCCAACTTCAATGCAATTAGTGTGTGCTTTGATCATGAATGCTTGTGTTGATTGTGTTCTTGTGACTCCATAAGGTTGGCAAGTTGAACTTTGTTGGACTTGATGTGTGTAGGAGTGGATTGATTAGTGATTAGAGTATGTTTAGAGTTAGTCTTGCCATGGCTAATCTCTACTTGCATTGGTGAGGTATTCTCTTGAATCCTCTATTTCTATTCATGTGATGCCCGTGCTTCCATGCCCTGGCCGGGTTTTCGATCCACGGATTTGATAATTTTGTGTGGGTTACAATTAGGTCGTTGCTACAATGCCTCCCAACAAGGACTGTCTAAACTCCATTTTTTTCCATAGGGCCTCAATGATCCGTGTGCTAAGGAATTGGCGATTGTGTAGTCCCATACCAACAAAATTGTAGTGCTGATGGTCATGAAACTTTGTACAAGTTGTAAATGCACCCTAGTCTTTGACCTTGCAAAGTTTCATAACCATCACTTATCATCTCAATAGTTTGGAATTGAAAAAACTTTAATTTTTTTACATAGGGCCCTAAGAGAGCCATGTGGTAAGAAATTGGTGATCATATATTAGCTCCATACCAATGAGATGGTAACCAACGGCCATGAAAATTTGCAAGGGTGGGTAATGCACCCTACTCTCCAAGATTGAAAAGTTTCATGGTCATCACTTATTATCTCGTGGGTTTGGGATATTTGTACAAATATCAATTTTTTCCCATAGGGTCTTCAGTGAAACCTGTGGTAAGAAATTGGTGATTTTGTAGCCCTACAACAATGAGATGATAACTAATGGCCATGAAAATTTTTCAAGGGTGGGTTATTCATCCTAATCCTTGCCCTTGCAAAGCTTCATGGACATCGCTTATTATCTCACTGATCTCGAGCTATGAAAACACCATTTTTTTGCCATAGGAACCTAAGGGAGTCCTATGGTGACAAATTGGCGATTGCGTAGCCCTATACCAATGAGATGATAGTCCATGAAACTTTGCAAGGTTAGTAAATGCACCCTACTCCTTATCCTTACAAAGCTTCATGCCCATGGATTATCGTCTCACCGATTGGGACCGCACAAATATCAATTTTTTGCCATAGGACTTGCTAAGAACCCTATGGCAAAAAACCTATGGCAAAAAAATGGCATTTGCGTAGTCCCAAACGGGCATGGCGGTAGCCTATGTACATGAAACTTTGTAGGGGTAGATAATGCACCCTACTTTTTGCATGTGCAAAGTTTCATGGCTATCGCTTATTATCTTGTCAGTCTTGGATTGTGCAAATTCCAATTTTTTTCCATAGGGCCCTCAACAGAGCTTGTGGTAAGAAATTGGCAAATGTGTAGCCCCATACCAATGAGATTATAAGTGATGGCCATGAAACTTTGTAGGGGTGGATAACACATCCTACTACCCTCCCTATAAAGTTTCATGGCCATCACTTATCGTCTTAATGGTTTGGACTGTCTAAATGCCAATTGTTTTCCATAGGGCCCTAAGGGAGCCGCGTGGTACAAAATTGATGATTGTGTGACCCCGTACCAATGAGATGGTAATAAATGGCCATGAAAATTTACAATAGTGGTGGGTAATGCATCGTACTCTCCACCCTTGCAAAGTTTCATGGCCATAAATTATGATCTCGTCCTTCTAGGACTACTCAAATGCCAAGGGCTGGAACCCTTTGGTAAGAAATTTATGTTTGTGTAGCACCATATCATCCCTATTCCATAGGAACATCGTAAGGGAGCCCTGTGTGGTAAAAAATTTGTGATCGTGCAGCCCCATACCATCCCTCAGGGCCCTATGGTAAGAAATTGACAATTATGTAGCCCCATACTGGCATGATGGTTAAAGCAATGGACATGAAACTTTTTTGGTGTGGATGATGCACCCTACTTCTTATTGTTAGAAAGTTTCATGTTTGTCACCTATTGTCATGCCGGTCTAGGGCTATCTAAATGCCAATTTCTTATCATACGGCTCTCAGCAAGCCTTGCGGTAAGAAATTGGTGATTGTGTAGTCCTATACTGACAAAATGGTAATCAATGGCCATGAAATTTTTACAACTAGGTAATGAAACCTACTCCTTGCCCCTACAAATTTTCATGGGCATCACTTATCGTTGCTTAGACTGGGACTACCCATATGCCAATTTTTAGCCATAGGGGGCCCTAAGAGAGTTGTGTGGTAAGAAATTGAGAATTCTGTAGCCCCATACACCAACAAGATGGTAAACCATGGTCATGAAAATTTTCAAGGGTGGATAATGCTCCCTAGTCTTTGCCCTTGCAAAGTTTCATGAACATCGCTTATCACCTCACTTGTTTGGGATTGTCTAAACGCCAATTTTTTTCCATAAGGTCCTCAGGGAGCACTGTGGTAAGAAATTGGTGACTGTGTAGCCCCATAATGACGAAATAATAATCAAAATCCATGACCTTTTGCATGAGCAAGTAATGCATATTACTACTTACCCTTGCAAAATTTTATGGCTATCGCTTATTGTCTCGCTAGTTTGGGACTGCTTAAATGCCAATTTTTTCCATAGGGCCGTCAATGAGCCCAGTGGTAAGAAATTGGCTATTGTATAGCCTCATACAAATAAGATGATAATTGATAGCCATGTAACTTTGTAGGGGTAGGCAATGCACCCTACTCCCCACCCCTACAAAGTTTCATGACCATCGCTTATCGCCTCACCGGTATGGGACTATCTAAATGCCAATTTAATGCATAGGGCCCTTAGCAAGCCCTATGGTAAGAAATTGGTGATTTTGTAGTCCCAACCCAATGAAATGGCTGCTAATGGCCATGAAACTTTGTACATGCAAGTAATACACCCTACTCTTTGCCCTTGCAATGTTTCATGGCCATCACCTATCATTTCACCGCCACAAATTGTGCAAACTCCAATTTCTTGCCATAGGGCCCTAAGGGACCTTGTGCTAAGAAATTGGCAATTGTGCCGCCCCATACTAAACAAGATGGTCAAGCTTTGCAAGGGTGGTTAATGGAATAAATGAAAAATCAAGATGCATCATTTTAAGAAGAGAAAGGATCTTTCAATGATTGCAATAACAAACTTGGAGGTGCAAAAGGTAGATGGAGCGTCTGGAGATAACAAGGCCATTACTAATAATGGGCCTGAAAGAGGGTGGTATGAGGGAACACATGGGAGGGGTTCAGGTAGAGATGACTTTGGAAGGATAAATTTTAGTTGCTACACTTGCAAAAAATACAAACACTTTGAAACTTAGTGTTTAGGCATTGTTAAGACAGAAGGATCATAATCAAAACTAGCTGAACCAATTCTAGTAAGAGTAATTACCAAAATTGTTGGAGTGGGGATCAAGGATCTACCACATTAGCTTTTACAAGAAACAAAGTAAGCTGAAGAGGCAATCCAAACCCTCACCAAAGGATTACTCAACCACTAGACACGGGAGGCCTACTGAGGCATGGCACTATGAGGAAAGTCGGCCAAAAGGAAGGTCTCCTAGTTTTGACAACAACTCTAGCAACGAGCAAGATGAAATTGATGTTGAGGTCTACAAGTGCATTCAAAAGCTAATTGTAGAGTTAGATAATATCAATTTGAACCCACTAGAGATTACAAAAACTATTAGAATGAAGAGGAAAAAATTAGTTGAAGCAATGACCATGGATATGTCTACCATAAAAGATGATGAAGTACATATCATCCAAGTAGACTATAGGATAAGGAAGCAATGGGAGCCTTTATTAGGTATAATATTGGATAGTAGAGGAGCCTTTATTAGGTGTAATATTGGCTGGTGGATTTTGAGAAATGAAACAAGTACCATTCAAGATAATTGTCAACAATTTTTCCAAGACACTGGGTTGGTGGAAAATATGTAAATTAGACTTGGGGAAAAAAGGGTCAATATGAGTTTTCTAGTGCTAGATGTGCAAGGAGCATATAATATGCTATTGGGTAGACTGTGGCTTAGAAGTGCCAAGGCCATTCAAGGCTATGTAGGTGAGACATTGACCATTCAAGAGCCCAATATGCATATCCAGGTGAAGACCAAAAGTATTAGAAGCCAAAAGAAAGAAATGAGACTAGACAAGCTCTTCAAGAAGTATGGGACAATGAAGATTGAGCAAATGCTTGCATCTATGAGTATATTTCCCATAGCAAAAATTGATCTCAATGCAATGCTGATGGATAGGGATCAAGCTCAAAGGCAAAGACAACAATATCCAAAAAATTTCACTCAGTCCACTCCAAGAGAGAGTCCACTAACTCTCAATGGTAGGACACTAGCTCAATTAGCACCAGAAAAGAAGGATTCCAGAATAGAGGCATCTCAAGGGCAGGCTAATGTAGAGAATTATAAACAAAGCACTGAATGGACAAACATGGAAGCAGGGTTATGGACAAACATGGAAGCAGGGTTAGCTAAACTAGTGAGTCCATTTATACGCAGTAAAAATTTAGACAAACAAGGAGGTAGATTCACTGATTATTGCCAAATGACCAAGAATTTAAAGAATGGAATCTCATTTTAGAGGAAAATGCTAGAATGGTAAAAATCAGTAAACACTTGAAACTAGAGATCAAAGAAAAGGCTTAGCAACTATTTTAGAGGTACAAGGATGTGTTTTCTTGAGAACGTACTAACATGAAAGAGGTATATCCAAAGGTGTGTCAACATAGAATACCACCTAAAATCGAATACAAGACCAATAATGCCCCAAAGGTTGGGATCAGTCTTACATGAGATGCAAAGTTAAATCCTTTGTTTGAACCCATGGAGCCTTGGATGCATACTTGGCTCAAAAGGTCCGGTAAGACTAATGTAAAGGGGTATAAACAAATCCTTTTTAGTCAAAGAGGTGATTGAAAACTTTTATAAACTAGGATTCATCTCAAAAGTAGCGAGTAATGTTTGGTTATTTCCAATAGTGATTGTGCGAAAGAAGAATGGGAAGTTGAGGTTATATGTTGACTATTGAAAGTTGAATACATAGACAATGAAAGACCCATTCTTGCTTCCATTCACTAACATGATGTTGGATGAAATTTGTCAATGGATGAGACAGTCTCATTGTGTGGGAACCGCCGGCTCCTGTGAGACGGGCAGTGGACCAGTCAGTAATTACTACGGTAGTTACCACGGTAAACCCAAAGCATATAAATATGACCCATTACATTGTAATCGGGCTAGCAGTTGTTGTCGGTAGTTACGGGCATAAGTTACAAGCAGGAATTGAGTCATTTGTCGGTTGTACTCTGTTAAGATTTTGGTCCATAAGCTATATCATCATCATTGTAATCTTTCATCTGTAATTCCAATTACAGCAGTACATTATATTCCAGTCATACATACTTTGTACTCAGTTACTCTGAATCTGGATCTGAATCTGAATATCATTTTCAGTACTCTAGTCTAGTTCTCATTCTAGATGTATTCTAGTTCAGTTTCTGTTTCTTTGTCCAGTCTACTGTCTGAACCAATAAATCACCAGTAGCTGTAAACTTCTAACCCTGGAATCAGCTATCTCAAGATATCAGATCCAGTTCCATTTTGGCGATCACGGTGGCTAGAGATGTTGCTTGTTGACTAGAATACTCATCTCCCAGTTGGAAGTTCTCAGCTACAGTCATGGCACCCAAAACCAATCGTGGTCGGAAACCACCCAACTGTGTTGACCCTATTCTTGAGGAGTCAAGAAGAGACTCTCACCCCAAGCATGAGAGGGTGACTGACAGTGAGGCTCAGGAGGAGCACAGTCAGGCTGATGAGGTGTAGGACTCACAGCATTCCAGTCAGTCCAAACGCAGGCGGGCAGAAAGGGAAGCACGCAAGGCTAAAAGTTCTCGGTCCAGGCAGGGGGACGAGGGTGCCAAAGGTAGTAAAGGCAGTCGCCATAGTTCTAGTAGACAGACCAGGGAGGACACTGAGATGGAGACATAAATAGATATAAATTGGGATACAGATATCGACAACTGTAATAAAACTCCAAAGCGGCGTTCAGACTCTAAGATGAGAAGCAGAAGGACCAGAGGTAATCGGCATGATTACACATCCTCTCTAAAAATCTATTTTCCAGTATTCAAAGGGGGCAAGAAGGATGATCTGGATGTTCACATCCAGGCTTTTGAGCAGTATGCAGAGCTGAAAAATATTGATGAGGAGGACTGGGGTGAATACTTTCTGCAAACGCTGAAGGAGGTAGTGAGAAAGTGGTACTACGATTACCCAGCTTGTCAGCTTAGATCCTATAATAAAGTACTTAAAGCCTTCATACTGGAATATTTCGACAACAGAGGTGATGAAGATATTCTTTGTGAACTAGATAAGATTAAGTAGAGGAATTTATCAGTTTGAAGCTATGTGGAGAAAATCAAGGAGCTGACAAGGCAGTTGCAGGAACCACCATCAGAAAAGCGACTGCGTGCATGGTTCTTGAATGGCTTTCGCAGCAAGAAGCTTAGAGAGAAGGAGGTACCAAAACCAACAAAGAAATTCAATGATCTGGTACAGAGAGACTTGAAGCTGGAACAACAGGCTAAGAATGAAAAAGGCCATAAGAAGAGAAGATCCAGTAGTAGTAGTTCTTCTACTGATAACTCTGATTCAAGCGAAGTTTCCAGCAGTTTTGAGAGTAGCTCCAATGAGAAGCCCAAGGATAAGCCTAAAAAGGGGTCATGGACTAAGAAGATTGAAGAGATGGCTAGGCAGATTGCTGAGATTAGCCAGACCAGACAACCAATGAGAAGAATGGAGACTTGGTGTTCAAAATGAAAATCTAAGGACTATGTTTCCAACGAGTGCCCACAATGTACTTATTGCAAAGCCTATGGCCATTTATGGAATAATTGTGGTATTAAGATTCATCATGTCAATAAGGGCAAAGACTTGTCAGTAGTGGCATATACCAAACTAGTAAGAGTGGAAACCGCCAACGCTTCTCAGGAGGAGAAACCAAGTACTAGTGGTACTCGTCCAGGGCGCGACAGAGACCAAGCGAGTACTGGCCGGGGGCGTGGTAACTTCCAGAGCCGGAGTTTGAATTGCTATACTTGTGGAAAGTATGGGCATTTTGTGGCTCAATGTCCAAACACACCTGGGACTGCGGCTACTGAGGCAAAGGCACCAGAGCCACAAGTAGTAACACGGAGAAAAGGAGTAGTGATTGAGGAAATTCCAGAGATTCCAAAAAAACCAGTCACTACTAAGAGCAGTAAATGGGCTCAACAGAGAGAGGTATGGAAGGTCAAGGGTAAAGAGAAGGTGGTTGATGAATGGCAGGAGCAGAGAGAACTAGCGGAAAAAATCACGGAGGATTTAGCCAAGAAGCTGCCAGAGGAGCCAGAAAGTTCTAAAGCACAAGTCATTCAGAAGATACCAGCCCAATCTACTGATCATTCAAAGCTTGGCATACCTGAGACCATGCTGGCTGCGGTACAAGGGATGATTGAAGAATTGGGAGTTGATAGAGGAACTGGAAGCACTACAAGGAAGGAATGTCATTGTGAAGATATGACCAGTTCTTCGAGCTCCGACAACAAGTCTGACCAGGAGAAAGAAGAAATCCATGTCAAAATCTGTGATAGAATTCAGAAACTCACTGTGGAGTTGGAAGACATCAAAAGAACTTTGCCTCAAGTGGTGAAATTCATCAGACAGCGAAGGAAGGCTGAGGCGGAGGCTAGGGCAATTGATTTGACGCCTGTCCAAGATGATGAAGTGCCGCTAATTCAGGTAGATTACAAAGTTCGGAAACAATGGGAACCACTTTCGAGTGTCATCTTGGATGAAGGAGCAGGAGTCAACATAATAGGAGTACATCTTCAGCAGAGGATGGGCATTACCAATTTGAAGCCAGCACCTTTCAAAGTGCAGATGGTAGATCATTGAATCGTACAAGCTACTGGTATGATAAAAAATCTGCCAATACGAGTAGGCAAGGAGAAGTTCAAAACCAATTTTCTAGTTCTCGACGTGCAAGGGGCATATGGAATGCTACTAGGGCGCCCATGGTTGCGAATGGCACAAGCTGTCCACGACTATGTTAATCAAACTCTGACTGTACAAGGGGCCAATGGCAGAATCCAGATCCAGACAAACAATACTAGAAGCTGGAGAAAGGAGCTGAGACCTAAATAATTATGCCAGAAGTATAAGATCAAGAAGATTGAAAGGATGTTAGCAGCTCTAAATATTTTTCCCTTAGTAGAAATTGATCTCAATGCAGTTCTACTAAACAAGGAGCAAGCTGATAAACAGAAGAAATAGTTTCCAGACCAGTTTACTGAACTCAATTCAGGAGAGCGATCAGTTCAGTTAACTGAAAGGTTGGAAGGATCAATTGAATCCAGTACGCGAGATGAGCCAGCACATTTTGGGGGGGACACAGAAAATCAGAACAGTGATTTGGAGTTCAAAGGGCCGTCTTGGAATTACACTGAGGAATCAACTAAGAGAAAAGGCGGTGGGTCTAACTGGTTACTCCCAGATGACCAAGAGATAGAGGAATGGAATCTAGGCTTTGAAGACAATCCTAGAATGATCAAAGTTAACAAACATCTCAACCCAACAATGAAGGAGAAATCACGCAAAATGTTTCAGAATTACAAAGATGTTTTTGCCTGGGAACACACTGATTTGAAAGGGGTGGATCTAGAAGTCTGCCAACACAGGATACCACTGAAGCCAGACGCCAGACCAGTAAGACTGCAGTAGTACCGGATGAATCCCAATTATTCTAAGAAGGTCAAGGAAGAGATTGACAACCTTCTCAAAGCTGGGTTCATCATTGAAGTGGCTAGTAGTGATTGGTTGTTTCCTATTGTAGTTGTTCCTAAAAAGAATGGGAAGTTGAGAGTATGTGTAGATTATAGGAAACTTAATGCTCAAACCATCAAGGATCCATTTCCATTGCCTTTCACAGATGTTGCTTGATGAGATTGCAGGGTATGAAATGTATAGCTTTATGGATGGATATAATGGCTACAACCAATTACAAATTTCTCCTAAGGACCGAGGGAAGACCACTTTTATTACTGAGTGGGGAGAATTTATGTATTTGGTAATGCCATTTGGCCTATGCAATGCACCAGCTACTTTTCAGTGGTGTATGATGGAGATATTCAATGAGTTTATTCATCGGTTCCTTGCCATATTCATGGATGATTTCACCGTATATTTAGATGAGGAAAAACATTTACTATTCTTGGAAATGGTTTTCAAGCGCTGCCAGGAGAAGCGGATTTGTCTGAATCCATTTAAATCTGTTTTCCTAGTCTAGAAGGGACAGCTACTGGGACATGTAGTATCCCGCAATGGAATAGAAATGGCCAACGACAAAATCGAGTGTGTTCAGTAGGCCAAGACACCCAGGAATTCATATGAGTTAAGTTCTTTCTTGGGTTATATTAACTTTTACAGAAGATTTGTGCATAAATTTTCCTCCCAAGCTTTACCACTGTATGAACTCACAAAGAAAACCAGTAAGTTCAGTTGGACTGTTGAATGTGAGGAAAGTTTCCAGAACTTGAAAAGTTCCATTATCAGTAAACCAGTCCTCAGGCAACCAAATTGGGATGTTATTTTCCATGTACATGTGGACTCTTTGGGATTGTGAATGGGTGCGATATTAGCCCAACCAGATGGAAGGACTGACTATCCTGTTTATTTTGCGAGTCGTAGATTCAGTCAGGATGAACAAGGCTATACTACCACTGAACGAGAAGCTCTGGGAATGGTTTTTAGAGCTACAAAGTTCAGGCATTATCTGCTAGGCAAACTTTTTCATTTCTATGTGAATCATCAGGCTCTCCTATTCTTGATTAATAAAGTCATTATTCAAAACAGGCTAATACGGTGGATGATGTTCCTCATGGAATTTGAATTTCGGATTTTCCATAAGCCTGGCAAGAGCCACTGTGGCGCTGATTTCCTCTCTAGGAGTACAGAGGGTTATTCAAAAGTGTCTTTGAGGAACGAACTAGTGGATGTTGAATTATTTCAGCTAGAAGCGGGCGAATCAGCTGATCCTGAATTATATGAAGTTTATCAGTTTCTTTCTCAGGGTGCTTTCCTAGATGACTGGAAGCAGAACCAAAAGAAGGCTTTGGTCATCAAGAACTTAAAGTTTACCATCATTGGGGGTTCACTCTACCGATTAGGTGTTGATGGTATTCTTCGCCGACGTGTGCCCATGGAAGGAAGAATGCAAGTCATCTCAGAGGCACAGAATGGAGACTTGGGTGGACACTTTTCTAATAATATTACTTACAAGAAGATTCTGCATGTTGGTTTATGGTGGCAAACATTGATATCTGATATTATAAGTTTTTGCAAAACTTGTGACATATGCCAAAGAATGGGTAGATTTACAGCTGCGGACATGACTCCC
This sequence comes from Adiantum capillus-veneris, assembly GCF_014529385.1. NCBI lineage: Eukaryota > Viridiplantae > Streptophyta > Polypodiopsida > Polypodiales > Pteridaceae > Adiantum > Adiantum capillus-veneris. Next base: position 54,269,959 of record NC_140959.1, on the reverse strand, counting down.
TTAACGCCAGTACAACCACTGTGTGTTTTCATGAAATGGGGTTTGGATTTTATGGGACCTTTTAAGAAAGTTACTCCTAGGAAGAATAAGTATATAGTGATGGATACCTGCTATGTAACTAAGTGGGTAGAAGCTAAGGCTCTTCCTGACAATACAACTAAGTCTGTCGCTATGGATGTCCTGTGGAGATTGTGTCGGACCAAGCGACACACTTCATCAATGACACTTTGGAGATCCTTCTAGATATGCTTTCAGTCAAGCATCAGAAATCCACACCTTATTACCCCAGATGCAATGGACAGGACAAAAGCAGTAACAAGACCATTAAGACTATTCTCACTAAGATTGTGCAGAAAAATCTGGACCAGTGGGGTTTGAAGCTTCAGACTGCTTTATGGGCGTATAGGACAGCTTACAAGGTCACTACAGGATTGACACCATTCAAAATGGTGTATGGCACTGAAGCTCTTGTTCCTATGGAGTTTGTTATTCCAAGTCTCAGAATGGTTGTGGAATATGGGTTAGATTTTAATCACAATCTTAAAAAGCGACTGGAGGAGCTTACCCAGTTAGATGAACTCAGGCAATGGGCTATGTTGGAACAAGAGATTGTTTAGCAAAGAAGGAAGCACTGGCATGACCAAAGAATTAAGGTTCGGGAATTTCAGAAAGGGAATCTGGTACTCTTATATCAGTCCAGATTGGGTCCTAAGAAGCCGAATCTAAAAATCGCCTGGGCAGGACCATTTGAAGTAGACTGGGTTTTCTCCAATGGCACGGTAAGATTGAAAGACCTATCTGGATTACTGTTGTCAAGAGTGTATAATGGAGCTAAAATACAACTCTACTATTCAGAAGCTAGAAAGCCTTGCCAGGAACCAGGTACTAAGGATCTGCCAGGAACCGGGTACTAAGGATCTGGGAACTGAAGACCAATAGATACCAGAATTAGATATCTTGGGGCTTTTTCATGTGCAGCCAGTTCCAGTTTTAGAACCAGTTTCAAACCAGTTGCATCCAGTTCCAGTTTCAGAACCAGTTTCAAACCAGTTCCAATTTCAAAACCAGTTTCAAACCAGTACCAGTGCGACCAAGCCAGACTGGTACCAGGACCAGAACAGTGGACACCCAGTTATCAATTTTTAGGCGACCAATGGTGAGATGGAATCAGTGGTAATCATTTCAAGGATGGGTGAAAGTCTTGTCCAATGCATGTCTGCCACGTCAGTTGCGGTGCACAGAAGTCTAGGAATGGTAAGTGGTGGAGCTTTTATTGTGCGAACGTGTATAACAGTGAGGCGAGTCGGCATTTTTCCTCACAAATCTGTTGTGCAACGATTCCCTCCTGTTGTCCACTCGCCATCGCCAAGCTCTGAAGTATCTTCGTTGTAACCACAGACTTCATCTTCTGAGGAGATAGTGAATTGTCGTCTAGATTTACTAGCCACACCTGGGTACGGCTTTGAAGAATCAAGAAAGTCTTCCTCTTCCTCACCTATTTCATCATCTTTACAATGTATGGGTAGGAGGAAACACTCAGAAAAGATGCAGGACACTATCAAAGAAACCCGATCTCTTATCACTGCTGCAAAGGCAACCCTTCCCCTCATTCCTTATAGAAAGATTCAGAGTTATGTGTTTACTGACCAAGCTATGGATCTACTTTAATTGTGGGACTTACGTGTGGTTTTGCAATCCACAAGGATTGACTTTGACACAGCCATCATCAAGCAAGTCTTGGACTCTTTCAATGCTGAAGATGGCAGTCCTATGATATATGGCAGGAAGGTGTCTGTCACACCAGAGAACATTGCTTTTGCATTTTGTATGTCAAATGGGCCCAAACCGTCTGTGGAAACTGTAGAGTAGATCAGCACAGTTTTGAAGGAGGATGATGCTGCTAAGAGAAAAGGAAAAGCCAGTGTTCAAGGAATTCCAATGGCAGGACTAGAAGCTCCCGCTGCTTATAGGTTTGTGGCTGATGCTGTAAGTCTGAAGAATAACCCTACATATGTGTCAAAGAAGCTTTTTGCTATGCTGCTAGCAAAAAGACTGGATTCAAAAGTTTCTATCAATCTCTACCAAATATTGTCGCATAATGTGCAAGCTAAAATCTTAGAGTGTATTCAAGGCTTGGTATGTTTGGCAATTTTTGTACTGGGCAACTGCTCCTGACTCCCATGATCAGGTGAGAATGACTTGGAGTTAGAAGCCATTTCAAGTGTCAAAAAATATTGACTTGTCCTTGGATGAAGAAGGAATAGACAGTTAGCCCACTCCTACTGGACTAAAAAGGAATAAACAAGATGAACCTGGCAGTTCAAAGAAACCAAGGACGACATTGACCAAAAGCAGTGCTTTTTTGAAGCAGCTAGAAAGTCAAGTCAAAACAATGTCTATTGACAAGAATTTAGCTAGCCAGGCTGAACAACAAACTGACCAGACCACTGGTGGAATTAACCAGACAACAGGACAGATTACCGTAACCACTAGTACTGGCCAAGACCACAGACAGAAGAGGCTAGTCCTTAAAAATAAGCAGATCAGTTGGATAAGGGCAAAGGGCCAGCATCTCCAACCCCATTGAGCCGCGTCTCCATTCCCAACAATGAAGAAGCTCTGCACCTGATGAAGAAGGACAGGTTACAGGAGTTGTAGACTCATCCACTCAAGGGACGTCTCCTTCTACAAAAATTTGATTATGCGGCTTTACCCTATATGGCTTCTGTCATAGTATATGAGCCAACTGATTCTGACCCAGCAACAGTCAATGATGGATGTTCAGTCCTCATCCAGTTATCATCATGGATGTTGCAGGGTCAGAAGATGAATTGAATAAGGTTAAATCTGAATTGAAGGAGCCTAAGGACCAGATTGAGAAGTTGGAGCAAGCAAGAGAATCTCAAAACCTTCGCCACACTCTCCTTGAACCTCATTCAGAGAGGACCATTTAGTTACTACAAAGTAAGCTAGCCAAGGTAGAGTCTGACATACAGATCGTGCGGGAAGAAAAGGATGAAGCAGAAAGAGCTGCGGATCGATTCGAAACTATGCTGAGAATGAAGCGAGTAGAGTTCAACTCCTTACTATTCCACCACAAAGCTCTCAAGACTACCCTCACAAAAACATATATCTATAATAACCTAGCTGAGATTTTAAATCCATCAAGCAATGCCGTTTTTGATATGGACAACTTGAAGTCTCTTATGGAGATGATGCAGAGTGACTTGCAGGATAAAGTTGCTGAATATAATAGTGCTCTGACAAATCAAGCCATCCTGTATTATATTGAACAGTAGATTACCATTGAAGAAGATGAAGATCGGGAAGAAGAAGCAGAGAAGGAGGAGGGTGAACAAGATGAAGGAAATAATAATGATGATGATGATGATGCTTCTCCACCATCTCCACCTTCAGGACCTGGTACTGGTGGCACAAGGCCAACTAGAGGAAATCACAGGCAGACCATCCAGACCAGCATGAAGGGCAGAAGTCACGCAATGAGCAGCCAGAAGAGCAACAACCCAGTAACACTGGGAGTCCACCGGCACACCAGTCACAACACAACAGGGGTGTTAAAGGGAAAAGCAATGCTGTGAGTGAGGGACCAGCGGGCTGATAAGCAACATTCATTACAACTCATCACGCTGAACAAGAGATTGAGATATCACCAAGCTCCTATAACCAGGCGGTATCTGGAGGATGATGATCTTATATCTGATTTGGAACGCTTTCAACGACTGTATGTTGGAGCCAGGGAAATGGTTGAGCATTGGAAATCGGTTGCTTTTCATGATCAAAAGGCTTGCCAGTTACCTGCACATCCCAACACAATTCAGTTGTTGGAAAGGGTGCCTGAATGGATACTCACTGTTGAAGAGAGAGTAACCAATCCACATTGGCAACAACAGTCTACTATAGATTGTCGCTCTCTAGCTATGGAATTAGAGCTTCTGCTGGGAAACAAGACAACATATAAATGCATGAAGGATGTCAGGAATCAATTGAAAGAGGTTTTGGTGCAAATGCAAATTGCTAGAGGATTTTTGGATCAAAGGGTGCGGACCATTCTTGAAGATCAAACTTCCACTAGCAAAGGACCTCAGACTAGAATTTCAGTTGGAGAACAGGCAACTGCTCTCCGAAAACTATTTCAGCTGGCGAGAGTAACCAAAAAAATGACGCAGCAAGAGAACTAGGCTATCCTTAACTTCTTAGAGCTTGTGCCTGATTCCCCAGTTCTCTTGTATGCTTTACCAGCAAGAGAGGCAAAGTTGCCAAGATTTTTTTGAGCACTTTACCCTCAACATCTAGAACCAGTCGATCGGCTCACATATTTCAAGATTATTGATGACCTCCAGGATTGGTATGCGCGATCGACTGTGGAATGGAAAACATGGTAGACACTGTTCAACGATGCTCTCCAACTAAATGATCTTCATGAGCTGAAACAGGAGGTGTAGAGGATCAGACTGTGTATGGGCCAGTGGAAAATTCAGATTAGAGGCCTCACTAAGATCACCAATCAATTGCTACAACTCACTGTTGAGTCCTCTAAACTGCCTGAAAAGGACATTACGGCTAAACCAGGCCTAGGACCACAGTATAGAGAGATGGTGGAGATTCTTTTTGAAGCTTGGATCAAAACCAATCAACCTCTTCTAGAAGGATGGATCCATATAGCTTCACATTGTCATAAACTAGCCCGAACTAGGATCACCAAAGGCAGACGCACGCTCTATGATCCTGAAAGAAAATTTTTCAAGTAGGGTTATGGTGGAAAAGAATGATGGATGATGTTATGGCCTTCTACAAGATGTGGTATTTGTTAGATATTGGGAAGGCCAACAATAGTAGATTTGATGCCTCTCACCATCTTACAACCATGAGTATTTATGGATTGGGTTATGGACTTCATGGATCCATTTCAAAAAGTCAATCCAAGAAGGAACAAATACAAAGTCAACAACATGGCTCTTGTATGAACACATCATCTATGGATTTGGCTATTTGATTGAGATAGTCTAGACCAAGAGATTCACTTTATTAATGAAACAATCTAGATCTTGACTGAAATATTTTTGATCAAGCATTGGAAATCTACACCTTACTATCCCAAATGCAGCGGATAGGCTAAAAGCAGTAACAAAACAATCAAGACAATTTTGACAAAGATTTTTTAGAAAGATCCATATCACTCTAATGATGAAAAGCTTTAGACAGTGCTATGGATGCATTATATAGTTCACAAGGTATCCGGTAGTATTGCCAACATAGTTCCCGATTCCCAATCTCAGGATGGCAATCAAACACAATATAGACTTTAACTCAAATTTGAAAAACAAGCTGGATAAGCTACTGTAACATTTAATGGGGTAGTAACTTATGTGTAGCGGAAATTAACATAGACATAGTGAGCATTTCATTAAGAATAGATTCCTAATGAGCATAGCAAGAGTGCTTGGTTGGAGAGATAGAAACAAAATCATAACACCTTGTTAGAATTAGGCATGAACAATACTTCAAAAAGAGAGATAAATTAAGCTATTGACAACAGTTTAGGACTGGATTTACATGGAGCCAGTGCCCCCTCCAATAGGCTTTGTATTATAGGTTTCCCCCATCAAGGGAGACATTTTACAATACAATACTTTGTGCTCCTTCAATAACTTGCTGGTGCAATGAAGATGGAAGCTTCAAGCACCAAGATTACACTTGCAAAACACAACATCAATTCCCTCACGATCTCAGACCCAAGACCTCACACACCTTCAAAGATGGTGAGAGCTAGTGGGGTATGAGAGTAGATCTAGAGGAAGAAGAAGTATTCCTATGAGAAAGAATTATTTCTCCTCACATAATCACTCTTAATAGCTTATTAATTAGCATGGTAGACGAGATGATCATGCATTGGAGCTTGGATCTTGGTTGGATTTGCCTCACAAAGTCAAGAGTTGTTGGTGTAGGCCTCCCTTCTCACTAGCTTGGAGTAGATGATGAGATTTCCATTAAAGCTTGAGAAGGAGATAGTCTTATTTACTTCACACATGAGTTTTTGTGTGATAATTCCTTTGCAAAACCAGCCCCCTCTCTCTCGGTCGACCCCTCTTTCTATTTCCTCTTACTGGCCCCTCATTGGCTCATGCCAAGCTTAGCCAATAGGAAATAAGAGGTCAAATGGAGAGCCTTGTGACAAGTGTCCCTCTTTCCCCTTTAGTGAGAGCTTAAGTAATTTAATTAGTTCATTTAAATTTCCATTGGACCTTTTTGTCTTCTGGCCAATAGGAATTAAACAAGCCATTGGGCTGCTTAATTCTCATTGGACCCCTTGACAGACTATCCAATAGTCTTCTAGGGAGCTTAATTTTCATTGGTTCTTTTATCAAGTGTTTTTTGATTTAATTATACTAAATTTCTTTAGCCTAATTCTCAGTGGTCCACCTCTATGACCATCTGATAGGATTTGAATGGGAATTGAGGGCAATTGGGCTAGAAACTTGACATGTGTCCACTATGCCCTTTGTGTAAAGGGAGCTTGGGAGCTTGGGAGTGTGTGTGTGTGTGTGTGTGTGTGTTTCTCTCACTTATTCTCTCTCTTCCCCTACCTTTAGGGCTCGCCCCCTCCTTGATAGGGATGTGGGAATACTTTTGAGTCTTCCCACAAGCATCCAAGTGTCCCAAAATTTCCCAATGGAATTTTTAATTGAAACTTTAAAACCTTAGATTTTGGAAGTCTTAATGGGCTGACCCTTAGGGTCTTTATAGAACCATTCGTGCACATTTCTCTTTTTCAGACTGTCCCCCTTTGGATCCCTATTTAACCTCCTTTGGATCCCTACTGAGACCGTTTTGCAAGCCTAAACAATATTCTAGCTTTTGCTCCTTTAGTACTTCCCCATATTAAATGATCAGTTTAACATGAGAAAATCATTTAGGAGAATTATTAGTTATTATGACATTAACTCTCTCTTGAAATCGTAGTTGTCCTTGACTATGAGGTAGAGAAGATAAAGCCTAGTCAATTAGTCCGTTTGCTAGCGGGTAGAGGATCCCTATTTTACCCTACGACACCATTCCAGAATGGATGACTAATCCATTTGGAACTTGAGAGTCTTAGATGCTGAAAGCATGTATGCGCGTCAGTCGTATCAATCTTCCATAGTAGAGTGACAAGCTCTACTTGGTGTTCGAGAGACGTCATCTCCGCAAACATGATCCTAAGCATGCATACTTCTTAACATTTGTGCAAAATACAGAAAAAGAGAGTCTTATAAGACAAAAAAATTGTTCATTTAAACATATTTACATTCGATTACTCTAGAAAATCATTGTAAGCATTGACAAGGTTTAGGTTATCCTTTAACTGTATGCCTTGCATCCATCTAGCATCTCCAAAATGATAGTTCTTAAACTTTCAGATAATCTTACCACCTCTCAAAACCTTGTCTTCATGTCAGAGAATGGACTGGGGCTGCAACACCTCTTCTTGGTCCTCGATCTCTGGTGGGTCTTCAATAATTGGTTCTTGAGGTGGCTCTCCTTTTTAAGGCTTTAGTAGGCTCACATGGAAAGCATTGTGTATGAGCTAATGACTGGGCAACTTGAGTTGATAGGCCCTCTCATTGATTGCTCTAAGAATCTAGAAGAGACCATAGTACCTTTTTGCTAACTTAGCATAGTACTTTTGGTGTCTTGAAGGATTCTTGCCTGTTGTGTGCCTTAGTCGACAAGCCTTGGGAAACTTAAGCAAGACCCAATCAGTTTGTTTAAAGGTTTGAGCTATTCTGTGCTTATTAGCAGCATCCTTTTTCCTTTGCTGTGAGATAGAAATAACATCCTTAATCTTTTGGAAAGATTCTTTTTAGGTCTCAGCTATACTCATCTGCAAAGCGAATATCTTCCCATGTACCTTGAGTAACAAGGGACTTTTTGATCTTTCCTCTATCACCTCAAAAGGTGCTTTTTCCGTGGAAGTATGTATAGTGTTATTGTAAGCATACTCCACCAAGGGTAAGTACTTCTCCCATTGGGACTTTTTATCTACTTCTGTGAAATAAGATTTTAGTAGATCAAGAATGCTTAGGTTAGCTATTTCACTTTGGCCATCCATTTGGGGATGATAGGCCAAAGAGAAGTTTAGCCTTGTACCTAAATTCTCAAAGAGACCCTTACAGAAATTACTGGCCATTCTAGGATCTCGATCCAACACTATGGACATTGGCAAGCCGGGGTACTTAAAGATTTGTGATATAAAGAGGGTTGCCATTTGATGGGCTTTGATAGTCTTTTTGACAAGTATGAAATGTGCTTGTTTGCTAAACTTGTCTACTATTGTCCATATTCCTGTATTCCCATGGATAGACTTAGGCAATCCAAAGATAAAATCCATGGATATGCTCTCCCATGGTGAATTAGGGATTGGCAAAGGTTGCAGCAATCTAGCTTGCTTCTCTCTATCAAACTTCGTCTTTTGACATACCACACATTTTGAAACATACTCTTGTATGTTTTCTTTCATGGTAGTCCATTAGAAATATGTTTCTATGCCTTTTAGGGTAGACTGAATCCCTCTAGGGCCCCGCATAAGGAGGAGCATGAGATTCGTACATTACTTTCTCATGTAGTGAGTTAGTAACGCATAGTCTATTGCCATAGAGAAGATAACCATCTAGGGCCCCGCATAAGGAGGAGCATGAGATTCGTACATTACTTTCTCATGTAGTGAGTTAGTAACGCATAGTCTATTGCCCCGCATAAGGAGGAGCATGAGATTCGTACATTACTTTCTCATGTAGTGAGTTAGTAACGCATAGTCTATTGCCATAGAGAAGATAACCATCTTGTAGGGTAAATGGTTGCGTACTCATCTATAATAGAAGATAGATCATTGTGAGTTTCTATGGATACCGCATTCACTCTCGGTCGTCTTGAGAGTGCATCGGCTACTTGATTATGCTTGCCAACAATGTGAACAATATGAAAATGAAATTGTGAAAGGAAATTTTCCCACCTCATTTGTTTCTCAGAGAGCTTGGTTTGCGTCATGAAGTACTTAAGGCTTTGGTGATCCATTCATAGAATGAAGGGAGTCCCCAATAAATAGTGCTTCCACGAGTCTAGAGCATGTAGAACTGCTAAGAGTTCCTTCTCATATATTCCTAGAGCTTGCTCAACAGGGTCAAGCCTTCGACTTTCATAGGCTATGGCGTGCCCTTCTTGGAGTGAAACAGCTCCAAGGAAATCACCACAAGCGTTGCATTGGACCTCAAAGGGTTTTGAGAGATCCGGCAGTGTAAGCACAGGTTGAGAGATAAGCTTCTCAAAAGTATTTTTCTCCTTGCTGGACCATATATACCTAGCTTTTTTCTTTGTTAGGTCATGTAATGGTCTTGCAATTTGTGAGAACTTTTCTATAAAGCGTCTATAGTATGCACACATACCTATAAAGCTTCTTAGTTCATGTAGATTCCTTGGATTAGGCCATCATTTTATTATCTCTAGCTTTGATGGATCCATCTAGATGCCATCTTGAGAGATAATGTGACCTAATTACTGAATCTCTTGTAAGAAAAAAATACTTTTATTTCGATCAATATAAAGTTTATTCTCTCGTAAAACTTGAAATATTACCTAGAGGTGTTGCTTGTGTTCGTCTAACGAATTAGAGTAGATGATTATATCATCAAAGAACACTCAAGTAAAGGTTTGGTGAGGTCTGAATAGCTTCTCCATCAAGCGGTTAAATGTGGCTGGTGCATTGGTCAAGCCAAAAGGCATGACAATGTACTCGTAAAGACCAAATGTAGTGTGAAATGCGGTCTTTACTATGTCTTGATCAACTATTCTTATTTGATGGTAGCCAATTTTTAGGTCAATCCTACTGAAGTAGGTCGACCCTTATAGCTTATCAAATAGGTCTTCTACCCGTGGAACGGGAAACCTATTTTTGATAGTGATCCTATTTAGTGCCCTATAATCGACACACATACAATATGTGCCATCTTTCTTTTGCACTAATAACATTGGTGAACAAAATGGAGATGATCTAGGCCTAACCATGCCGTTGTCAATTTACTCATGCACTTGCTGCATAATCTTCTCTTGTTGAGCTTGGCAAACTCTATAAAGAGGTTTATTAGGTAGTGAACTTCCTAGAAGAAGTTCAATTGCATGGTCACCATTGACTCGTTTGGGAGGCATTTCACAAGGGATATCATCAATAAAAACATCTTGAAACCCCTTGAGGAAATTGGATAACTCTAACTCCTTTGATTATTTATATTTTCTTTTGCTAAAGCATTAGATTCAATTGGAGGATCTTTAACAAAAATCATGTACACAGAAATAGAGCTCTTTATTGACTTATTGAAAACTTGCTTATGTACAAGAGGTATGGTATTACCCAGCTCCTTAGCATCTATGTACATATCCTTTTCTTTGAACCTAAAGTAGATTTTCCTTTCAGGGAATTTAACATTTTCAGCCATGTGATCAAACCATGGTGCCCCTAGGATTACATCCTCGTACTTGAGAGGAGAGATAAAGAAATCCTCCTTTTCCACATAGCTTTGGACATGGAGCCTCAATTTCCCAATTAAGGGAGTGATTGAGGCTTCTTAACCCTTAAAATCACCATCAGTCAGTGGGACATCTCCCATCTCATAGGCTTGGATGCCTAGCTTGGCGGCCAACTTTGTGGATATGAAATTGTGAGTAGAACCAGGGTCAAAGAGAATAAAAACATCATATTGTCTTACCTTTCCCCAATCATGGCATAGAGGAGATCCTTTGTGATGAGTATCCTCTTCTTGAATTTTGACCAAGGTAGCTCTAGGAGGCTCATTACGTGTATTCTTTTGGGGGCAAGCATGATAGGCATGCCCTTGCTCCCCGCACTTGAAACAATGGTAATCTTTCCAATAACGCTCTAGCTCTCCAGGAGAGAGTTTATTTTTTCCTTTATAAACTCCCTTCTCCTTAGCTTTGTTGTTGTTGGCGTTGCCTTAAGGAGACTTTTGGACATTGTCCTTCCCCTTAGGCTTGTTACGGTCCTTGTTTTCCATGGGCTTAAGATTTCTCTTAGCCCCTTGTTGGAAATTGATTCTTGAAGCCACCATAATATGGTGTATGACCGCAGATATGGTGTGTGGCCTTTGGTGTTAGGAAATATGACATAGCTAAATAGATATTTGAGTAGATTACTTAATGGAGAGAGATAATTTACACACACAAGAGATTATAGAGTAGAGAGAGAGAGAGAGAGAGAGAGAGAGAGAGAGAGAGAGTACACACGATGTACGTGGTTCACCCAATGTGGGCTATATCCATGGGAAAGCAGCCACTTAATGGATTTAGTACTTTAAACAAGAAGTAGGTTACAAAGGGATTATACCCTTAATAGAGCTCTCGCCTTGCTTCACTCTCACCACGTCACACCCACCTTGTTGCATCAACTTCACACTATACCACAATGCTTCACACTCCATTTTTGTTGTTAGAAGAGGCCTCCTTTTATAGGCCAAAAGGGATGCCCTCTCTTATGAGAGGCAGCCATGTGTAGCCGCCCTTGTGTAGATAAGTCCAAATCGGACCCTCCAATCCGCCCATGTGTGGCCGCGCTTGGGAAGACAAGTCCGCTTTTGAATTCTGCCACCGGCCATCGGCCATTGACTTCCGACCACCGGCCACTAGCCATTGACTACCGGCCACCTACTAACCGGCCAACCGACCAGTCATTTTCTGACCACTTTCCAGCCGCCGTCCGGCCATAATATTTTGGCGAAGCCAATCTCGAGCTTAGGCTCAATATTGGTCGTTAAAGTTTTTGGTTTCCGCCGAGTGATTTTTTCTTCACACACGATGGCTTCTCCTCATAATTGGAGCCTTACAAATGTGCGTTTTTACCACGGAAAATTACAAGGGGTAAATCAAGCTCCATACTTAACAATCTCCCACTTGGAGGCTGATCTCCAAACCAAACTTGTGACTGCTTTCCATCCTGGCTTTTTATCCTTGAATGCCGATTGAAGATGAGCAAAAGCTCAACTTCTCCTTATTGACCACCTTTGTAAACATGTCTACAGGATTTTCACTTGTATGCACCTTTCCTAGCTTTAGTTGTCCCTCTTTCAAAAGAGTGCATATGAAGTGATATCTCACCTCAATGTGCTTTGTCCTTGAATGAAAGGTTGAGTTCTTTGAAATATGGATAGCGCTTTGGCAATCACTATACAAGACACAATTGTCTTGTTTGAATCCAAGCTCTTCTAAGAATATGTTAAGCCACAAAATTTCCTTGCTTGCCTCTGTCATTGCGACATACTCTGCTTTCGTGGTAGAAAGTGAGACCACTTTCTGCAGCTTTGAAGCCTAGCTTACTGTTGTGCCTCCAACCGTGAAGACATAGCCAATAGTGCTTCTTTGAGTATCTTTGTTACCTGCCATATCTGCATCAGCATACCCTTCTAGAAAAATATCAGTTCCTCCAAAATACAAAGCATTTGTTGTTGTACATTTTAGATACCTAAGTATCCACTTCACAGCTTGCCAATGCTCTTTACCTGGGTTGTCCATGAACCTACTCACAACTCCCACTGTATGTGCAATATTTAGCCTTGTCCAGACCATAGAATACATTAGAGAACCTACCATAGCAGCATATGGAACTTTAGACATATAGGCTATCTCCTCTTGTGTCTTTGGACACATATCCTTGGTTAGTTTAAAGTGATTAGCCAAAGGTGTAGAAACCGTTTTTGCATTTTGCATTGCAAACCTTTCTAGTACCTTCTTGATGTAGTCCTCTTGAGATAGATTTATCGTCTTCTTTGTCCTTTTCCTTGATATTTTCATACCAAGTATCCTCTTTGCAACACCTAAATCTTTCATTGAAAAATATTTAGACATCGCCTCTTTTAGGTATTTGATGTCCTGCATGTTAGCACTTGCAATCAACATGTCATCAACATACAACATTAGGATGATGAACTTCCCAGCTCCCAAGTTCTTCATGTAGACGCAGTGATCCGAGTTGCATCTTGTGAATCCATGATCCAACATCCATCGATCAAAATTCAAGTACCATTGTCTTGATGATTGCTTTAAGCCATACAAGCTCTTCTTTAATGTGCAAAACATTTTCTCCTTACCTTTTACTTCATACCCCTTTGGTTAAAGCATGTAAATTTCCTCGTCTAAGTCACTGTGAGAGAATGTCGTATTTACATCCATTTTCTCGAGATTTAAATAATGAGCAGTCACAAGGCTTGAGACAAGCCTAATTGAGTTCATTTTTACGGCAGGAGAAAATATTTCATTGATGTCAATACCTTTCTTTTGAAGAAAACCCTTTTACCACAAGCCTAGACTTGTACCTTTTCTTCCCAAATTCTTCTTCCTTCAGCTTGTACACCCATTTGTTTTGAAGTGCCCGCTTACCTTCAGGTAACTCAACCAACTCCCCTGTTTGGTTATGATGTAGTGATTCCATCTCCACTTGCATGCTCTTCATCCATTATTATTTGGATTCATGATGCATAGCTTCTTCGTATGATTCTGGCTCTCCAGAATTTGAGATCAAGAGATGGTTGAAGGAAGGAACAAACCTTTCTGGAGTCCTACTTGCTCTTGTGGATCTTCAGGGAATAGGTTGATGCTCTTCATTTGGTTGACATTGGTGCACGTTGTCACCATTTGCACTCCTTGAGTCTTCACCGTCCTCGAGATCCATGTACTCATCAACTGTTTCTTTTGTTTGTTTTCTTTGCAAGTAATCTTTGTACATATTTTGTTCATTGAAAATACATCTCTACTTCTAAAGATTTTACCATCTTCAAGATTCCATAGGCGATACCCAAAGTCACCTTCTCCATAGCCGATGAAGAAACACTTTTTGGACTTTGCATCTAGCTTTGACCTTAGACTTCTATCTATGTGCATGAAAGCCTCACACCCAAACACTTTGAGAAATGAATAGTTCACCGGTTTACCTATCCATGCCTCCTCTAGAACTCCCCTATCCAATGTTGTTGAGAGTGATCGGTTGATTAAGTACACATATGTACTTACTGCTTCCGCCCAAAGCTCAAGCGGTAGGCCTGCATGTATCCGCATGCTTTGTGCTTGCTCCATGATTTTCCTATTCATCCTCTCTGAAATCCCATTTTGTTGAGGTGTCCTTGGGATTGTCCTTTGCCTCCGAATGCCATTGCTAGCACAAAAGATTTCAAAAGCTTGGTTGCAATATTCGCCTCCATTGTCGGATCCGAGGCACTTAACCTTGGTACCTGCTTCATTCTCCACAAAGGCTTTCCACCTTTGAAATATGGAAAACACATCGGACTTATTCTTCATGACATAAATCCATGTTTATCTAGTCGCATTGTCTATGAATGTTACATAGTACAATGAGCCACCAGGTGATGGTGTACTTGCACGACCCCAAACATCAAAATGGACCAAGTCAAGTTTTTTATTTTTTCTTTCATTTCTTGATTTTTGAAATTTTACCCTCTTTTTTTTACCATAAACACAATCTTCACAGAACTCTAAGTCCACTTCTTTCAAACCTGGTAGAAGCTTCTTTGTTTGAAGGATTTGCATTCCTTTGGCACTCATATGCCCAAGCCGGTAGTGCCACACCACACTGTCGACTTCTATAGTTGCTACACAAGCTGAGGGTTGCATGCTAACAGTACACAAGTAAAGTGTACCAACCTTTTCTCCCTTGGCAACCACCAAAGATCCCTTTGAGATCTTCCACCGTTTGCTTCCGAATGCAATGTTGTGACCTTCATCGTCCAATTGTCCTATAGAGATCAAATTTTTGCGAAGAGAAGGAACATGCCTAACATCTTTAAGCTTCCATTCATTTCCATTAGCAGTTTTGACACAAACTGTACCTTTGCCAAACATTTCACAAGCTTCATCATCTCCCAAGTATACATACCCAAAATTACCTTTGGTGTAATCTTGGAAATGTTGCTTCTGTGGTGTCGCATGGAATGAAGCCACGGAATCTACTATCCAGGAATTAGACACATTGTCTAATGAGAGAATTAGAGCATCTTGCTCTACTTTACCTGCCACATTGGCCTCCGATGTTGGCTTGCTGTCTTGAGACTCTGTCTCCTTCTTCTTTTTGGACCAGCAATCCTTCTTGACGTGTCCCTTCTTGCCGCAGTTCCAACATTCAAGAGCTGACTTTGTGCGTGACTTGCTCCGCTGTTTGTTTTCTTTGCAAGTAATCTTTGTACATATTTTGTTCATTGAAAATACATCTCTACTTCTAAAGATTTTACCATCTTCAAGATTCCATAGGCGATACCCAAAGTCACCTTCTCCATAGCCGATGAAGAAACACTTTTTGGACTTTGCATCTAGCTTTGACCTTAGACTTCTATCTATGTGCATGAAAGCCTCACACCCAAACACTTTGAGAAATGAATAGTTCACCGGTTTACCTGTCCATGCCTCCTCTAGAACTCCCCCATCCAATGCCGTTGAGGGTGACCGATTGATTAAGTACACAGACGTACTTACAGCTTCCGCCCAAAGCTCAAGCGGTAGGCCTGCATGTAGCCGCATGCTTCGTGCTCGTTCCATGATTGTCCTGTTCATCCTTTCCGAAATCCCATTTTGTTGAGGTGTCCTTGGGGTTGTCCTTTGCCTCCAATGCCATTGCTAGCACAAAAGCTTTCAAAAGCTTGGCTGCAATATTCGCCTCCATTGTTGGATCTGAGGCATTTAACCTTGGTACCTGTTTCATTCTCCACAAAGGCTTTCCACCTTTGAAATATGGAAAATACATCGGATTTATTCTTCATGACATAAACCCATGTTTTTCTAGTCGCATTGTCTATGAATGTTACATAGTACAATGAGCCACCAAGTGATGGTGTACTTGCAAGACCCCAAACATCAGAATGAACCAACTCAAGTTTTTTATTTTTTCTTTCATTTCCTGATTTTTGAAATTTTACCCTCTTTTGTTTAACATAAACACAATCTTCACAGAACTCTAAGTCCCCTTCTTTCAAACCTGGTAGAAGCTTCTTTGTTTGAAGGATTTGCATTCCTTTGGCACTCATATGCCCAAGTCAGTAGTGCCACACTGCACTGTCAACTTCTGTAGTTGCTGCACAAGCTGAAGGTTGCGTGCTAACAGTACACAAGTAAAGTGTACCGACTTTTTCACCCTTGGCAACCACCAAAGATCCCTTTGAGATCTTCCACCGTTTGTTTCCGAATGCAATGTTGTGACCTTCATCGTCCAATTGTCCTGTAGAGATCAAATTTTTGCGAAGAGAAGGAACATGCCTAACATCTTTAAGCTTCCATTCATTTCCGTTAGCAGTTTTGACAGAAACTGTACCTTTGCTGACAATCTCACAAGCTTCATCATCTCCCAAGTATACATACCCAAAATTACCTTTGGTGTAGTCTTGGAAATGTTGCTTGTGTGGTGTCGCATGGAATGAAGCCCCGGAATCTACTATCCAGGAATTAGACACATTGTCTAATGAGAGAATTAGAGAATCTTGCTCTACTTTACCTGCCACATTGGCCTCCGATGTTGGCTTGTTGTCTTGAGACTCTGTCTCCTTCTTCTTCTTGGACCAGCAATCCTTCTTGACGTGGCCCTTCTTGCGCAGTTCCAACATTCAAGAACTGACTTTGTGCGTGACTTGCTCCGCCTTGAGAGATCACGACCCTTTTGGTTTTTAGACCTCTCCTTAGGCCTTCCTCTTGTTTCCACTAATACTGCAACACTTGATGATTCTCCTGTGCTTCTCCTTCGCATTTCTTCGCTTAGGAGAACACCCACAACATCATCAAACTTAAGAGTATTTGTGCCAGGGATAGAATTACTTACAGCCATCACAAGGTTGTCCCAACTATTCGGTAGAGACAATAGTATAAGGAGAGCTCGCACTTCGTCATCAAAATTTATTTTCACCGATTGAAGTTGACTTATATTTGTGTTAAAGTCATTTAGGTGTTCTACAACTGAACCATTCTCTGCCATCTTTAGATTAAACAAGCGCTTCATGAGAAATACCTTATTGGATGTCGATGGTTTCTCGTAGAAGTCGTCAAGTGACTTCATCAAGTCCTCCGTGGTCTTCATCTCCAAAACGTTGATGGCCACCGTTGATGCCAAGATTAACCGGATTGTTCCCAATGCCTTTTGATTAAGGACAATCCATGCTTCATCAGCCATCCTTGCGGGCTTATTTGCAAGACTACCTAGTGGCAAATAGAGGTCCTTCTGGTAGAGATAGTCTTCAATCTACATCTTCCAATGTTGCTAGTTTTCGTCGTTGAACTTCTCAATCTTGAGCTTTTCTTCTTCCGCCATAACTCCCACTAGATTCAAGGAATCATTTCCTTCAGATAATTTAGCTACGAGAAAACCTTGCTCTAATACCAGTTGTTAGGAAATATAACGTAGCTAAATAGATATTTGAGTAGCTTACTTATTGGAGAGAGATAATTTACACACACAAGAGATTAGAGAGAGAGAGAGAGAGAGAGAGAGTACACAAAATGTACGTGGTTCACCCAATGTGGGCTACATCCATGGAAAAGCAACCACTTAATGGTTTTAGTACTTCAAACAAGAAGTAGGTTACAAAGGGATTATACCCTTAATAGAGCTCCCACCTTGCTTCACTCTTACCACCTCACACCCACCTTGTTGCATCAACTTCACACTATACCGCAATGCTTCACAATCCATTTTTTTGTGTAGAAGAGGCCTCCTTTTATAGGCCAAAAGGGATCCCCTCTCTTATGAGAGGCATCCATGTGTAGCCGCCCTTGTGTAGATAAGTCCAAATCGGACCCTCCAATCCGCCCATGTGTGGCCGCACTTGGGAAGACAAGTCCGCTTTTGAATTCGGCCACCGGCCATTGAATTCCGACCACCGGCCACTGGCCATTGACTAGAGGCCAACCTGCCTACCGGTCGGTCATTTTCCGACCACTTTCCGGCCGCCGTCCAGCCATAATATTTCGGCGAAAAGGAATATTCCGGCGAAGCCTTGGGCTCGAGATTGGGCGTTAAAGTTTTTGGTTTCTGGTGAGTGATTTTTTCTTCATGCACGATGGCTTCTCCTCATAATTGGGGCCTTACAAATGTGCGTTTTTACCACAGAAAATTACAAGGGGTAAATCAAGCTCCATACTTGACATTTGGGAGTTCACATACTCCGCCATATCTTTAGTTAAACCCACATAAAATTGTTGTTTTTTTCTCTCCAAAATCCATCTTTTTTAAGACAATGGCTTTGAGATGTAAATCCCAAAACTTATCTACATATTTGTGAATAGATTTATAGGGAGAGAACTTCAAGCTTCACCATGTGAGTACTTTGTCTTTGGCATCGGTAGCCAAAAACTTCTACATGATGGAAGCTCTTAAAGATTTCCACGTTTGTAGAGCTTCACCATTTGCTCATAGGCTAGACCACCATTGCAACATAAAATCATAAGCAAGCGTGCGAAACGACTCCAAATATAGAAAAAAAACCGATGAGATGTTGAAAGATCATATAGTAGAATGGTTAACGAGGGCATTAAGGGGTGATTAAGGTACAAGGGGGTAGGTTAGAAGACTCCGTGAATCCCTCATCTCCAAACGCCGCATTGAATTGTTGGATGAAGGCCAAGACTTTGTCTGTAGCACCAAAGGTGCCATCGTAGGTAAGGAAAGAGATGTTCTTTCCTCATTCTTTGAACTTTTTGAGCTTGGAAGACCTCTTCCATGCGGCATAGGATTTCCTATGGAGTCTTCTTTTAGGTGGTTCAAGAGCTGCACCATCACTTTCTTCAAAAGAGGAAGAGTATGAGGAGGATGGAGAAGAGGGTGACCTCTTTCTCGCTTTTTTCTTCCCTTGTTCCTCCTTGTGTGCACCATCACTTTCTTCAAAAGAGGAAGAGGATGAAGAATATGGAGAAAAGGGTGACCTCTTTCTCGCATTTTTCTTCTCTTGTTTTCTCTTGTCCCTCTTTGAATTATGGTGTAGAGAAGTGTGCAATGGTCTTCTCCATTTAGGGGGTGTTGGAGAGCATTTTGCCTACCGTCTTTGTGGAGTCATCTCTGCCAAGGTGGAAGGAGACTCACTTCTTGTTGGGATTAAAGCCCAAGTGGCCTCTTATGCGGATATGGCCGGCCGCCCGCCTAACTCACTTACCTCTAACTCTTTGTATATACTAACATATTCTTTGTGAATACTAAGGAATTGGGAGATAACCCTTCTAACAGATTCTCTGCGTACTGTGTACTGTGTAAGCTCACTGTGTGTGTGTGTGAGAGAGAGTCGACCCACGCTCCGCTCCGCGACTTCAATTGGTATCAGAGCAATCTGTGAGCATGACATAATTTAGAGATGGCACATAACGATCAGGTGGTTTGGAGACACGCTTAGAACGTCTCACCACAACTGATTCTGCCTCTCTAGCCACTATAGGCTGTTCCTGAGCCTGACCATGCTGTCTTGATGTGCTAGCACTAGGTCCATCTTCCCTGAAGACAACTCTTCTGATCTCCTCTGTCTTCTCTGGCTTAGCGTGAAACTTGGCTTCATTGAAATGCACATCATTGCTACGAATAAGCTTTCTGGACTCAGGATCCCAAAGCCGGTAACCCATCTCGCCCGATTCTCCGTAGCTAAGAAATATACACTTCTTGCTCTTTGGTTCTAACTTATTTCTGAACTCCTTAGGAATATGGCTATAAGCTTCACAACCAAAGACTCTGAGATGCTTATACGAAGGTGCCTTGCCTGTCCATAGCATCTCGGCCACTGCACTCTTATCCAGAACCCTACTAGGAGACCTGTTGATCAAATGGACTGCTGTAGCCACTGCTTCCGCCCAAAATCCATCAGGCAACTCAGCATTTGACAACATGCTTCTGACCTTCTCTTGTATGGTCCTATTCATACGTTCTGCAACCCCATTCTGTGAAGGATTATATGGTGCAGTAAGTTCCCGCTTAATCCCTTTTTCTTGACAAAAGTCTTGAAAAGCTTTGGAAACGTACTCTCCACCATTGTCAGTTCTCAAGCACTTCAGCTTCTGACCACTCTGATTCTCCACCAGCTGCAAGAATGTCTTAAAGACCTTGAGCACCTCATCCTTGTGCTTCAAGAAGTAAACCCATACTTTGCGAGAATAGTCATCTATGAATGTACAAAAGTACGCTGCTCCCCCTAGTGACAAACTAGGCATTGGTCCGCATAGGTCACTGTGTACAAGAGCTAACCGTTCGTCCCTACGATTCCTCTTTGATCTGTGCGGTTCCTGTGTTTGCTTACCATAAACACAATGCTCACAAAACTCGAAATCTTGAAATGAAAAGCCAGGCAAATAACCATAATGAGAAAGTATTTCCATTCCTCTTTTTGACATATGTCCCAACCTACGATGCCACAGTGACACACTTGGCTGCTCAATCACATTAATTACATGGTTTTTAACCTCTGAAACATGTAAAGTGTACAGAGTTCCTGACTTGCTACCATGTGCTACAGTCATCGAACCTTTGGAGATCTTCCAAGCGCTGTTCCCAAAAACTGTCACATAACCCGCATCATCCAACTTCCCTGTACTAATCAAGCTCTTTCGGATTGCTGGAACATGTCTGACATTCTTGAGCCATAAAGAAGAGCCATTCTGAAACTTCAACTGCACATCTCCCACTCCAAGTATGTCACAAACCTGCTCATTGCCAAGTCTGACATAGTCTTTAGTAGCCACATATGATGTAAACCACTCTTTGTGCGGAGAAACATGTAAAGATGCCCCTGAGTCGATAATCCAATCACTCATAGCATGTCCATCCTCTGCAGTCAAGAAAACAGAATCAAGATTTCTTGTAAGGAAGATGTCACCAGCTGCTATACCAGAATCACTGTCTGAACCAGATCCTGTGACATTCACCTCTTCAATCTTCACTGAACTCTTCTTTTCATCTTGCTCAAAACTCTTTGTTTTGCCTTTTTCTTGTTTCCACTTCGTACAGTCTCGCTTCATGTGACCCTTCTTGCCACAATGGTAGCATTCTATGTCATCCTTTGACTTCGAATCACGAGACTTACTTCGGTTTTGTGCCTTCTTACCCTTCTTCTCTTTAAACTGTTGTCTCCCTCGAACGACCAAAGCACTATTGCCTTTGCCTTTGTCAATGTTCTTCCTGTTCACTTCCTCTGTGAGCAAGCCGCCTTCTACATTGGCACTTGTAAGACCTTCTGGCGCGACAGAATTACTTAACGCTGTACGAAAAGTATCCCAACTGTCTGGCAAAGTGATTAAGAGAAACATAGCCTTCACTGAATCTGGAAAGACTATCTCCTGTGCTGTTAACTGGCTGAAAATTGAGTGAAATTCATTCAGATGATTTGACATGGCTGTCCCTTCCTTCATCTTCAAATCCACCAATTTCTTGAGCCAGTAAATCTGAGAAGCAGCACTTTGTTTCTCGTACATATCACATAGCTTTTGCCATACGCCATACGCTGTAGTCTCTTCTGCTACGTTGAAGTAAACATTTTCTGCCAGTGTCAGCATGATTGTGGAACAAGCTAACTCGTCAAGCTCTTCCCACTCATCTTGAGCCATAAATTCTGGTCTATCCCCTTTGAGCTTCAGTGGCTTCACTTGTTTTTTCTGCACCAAAACCTGCCAAATCTGCTTCTTCCAGAATGGAAAGTTTGTGCCATCCAGCTTCTTTATGTTGTAAAGAGTCTCACTTTGAGAAGATGCCATATCTGCCAAACTGTTTACTCCTGAGAAAAATCCGGCAGAGTTTCCCCTGTAAACTGGCCTCTGTACACAGTAAACAAGCTGTAATCAACAAGCTGAACACCTCTCCTCAGGAACTGTCAGTATTTTGAAAATTTTTGACAGAGTCTCCCCTGTAAACTGAGCTCTGGGAACCAAAAGATAGCTCAAGAAACAATCATAAATGGCTGACCTTGGCTTGGTAGATTGGTTGCAGACTTGGGAATCAATGCAGATATGCCAGAGTTATATTGTGATAGTCAAAGTGCTATACAATTGGCAAAGAATCCAGTGTTCCATTCGAAGACTAAGCATATTGATGTGAAGTATCACTTCATTAGGGAAGTACTTGAAGACAAGCAGATACAACTGCTGAAGATCCACACCAAGGACAATCCTGCTGATCTACTCACAAAGGGACTTCCAGGAGAGGGCTTTGTGCATTGTCGTGAGTTATTGGGCATTGGATAGATGGCAGCCATGTAAATCTTTGTACATTTATGTTCATAGATTTACAGTTACTTAAAGTGCCACATTGGACTTTAAGTGGGAGGTTGTTGGGATTAAAGCCCAAGTGGCCTCTTATGCGGATATGGCCGCCCGCCCGCCTAACTCACTTACCTCTAACTCTTTGTATATACTAACATATTCTTTGTGAATACTAAGGAATTGGGAGATAACCCTTCTAACAGATTCTCTGCGTACTGTGTACTATGTAAGCTCACTGTGTGTGTGTGTGAGAGAGAGTCGACCCACGCTCCGCTCCGCGACTTCACTTCTTTCTCGTTCTTTCAGTGGGGTCTCTACCGTTGAAACTTGAGTTCTCCTTTGGGAAGGCGATGCGTCGTCAAGTAGTAGATTTTTGAGTCCTTCGTACGGATCCTCTTCTTCTTCCCTTATTGGAGAGAGGCATCTTTTGGAAGTCTCACAAGGAGGATTCCTAGGTACTCTCTCTTCTTGGTGGGGAGTTTGGAGAATCCCATGAGTACGTAGCTACCATTGCACTTCACCTTGGAGGGATGGATTGCCCATGGATTGTTGAACATTGGTAACAAGGTAATTAACAAGCATAGGGACATCATTAGTAGTCTTCTCATTGGAAAAATCAAATCTATCAAAATTAATTTCACTCTCTTTACTATTGTCAACCATTCTAACAAATTTTAGGTGTAAATTTTTTAAGTTTACTTTGGCACTTCAAGCCCTAGTTGCTACTCCTCTTAACCCTTTAGAAAAGCACTGAAGCTCCTATACCTACAGCTTGAAAATCATTAATTTCAAGGAATAGAAGAGAGGGTCTTTCATCACCAAAACACTACCGGATCCTATCAATCTTCTAATAGCTCAATAGTGGTTAAGCCGTAGGCAAGCCCTATAGGACTCCACTATTAAGACCATAGCTCTTGACGGTGATACCCCATTATCTGCATGAAGCAGGAACATTGCAAGGCTGAAAAATCCCTATCCATTTATAGTCAGCTTGAGGACCTCTCTTCTTAATTAAGAAAAGAGAAACCTTGTGCTATGATACCAATGTAATATTTAATGGGGTAGTAACTTATGTGTAGTGGAAATTAACATAGACATAGTGAGCATTGCATTAAGAATAGATTCCTAATGAGCATAGAAAGAGTACTTGGTTGGAGAGAGAGCAACAAAAGCATGACACCTAGTTAGATAGGCATGAACAATACTTCAAAAAGAGAGATAATTAAGCTATCGACAACAATTGAGGACCAATTTTACATGGAGCCGATCCCCCCTGCAAAAGGCTTTGTATTATAGGTTTCCCCCATCAAGGGAGACATTTTACAATACAATACTTTGTGTTCCTTCAATAACTTGCTGGTGCAATGAAGATGGAAGCTTCAAGCACCAAGCTTACACTTGAAAAACACAACATCAATTCCCTCATGGTCTCAGACCCAA
This sequence comes from Adiantum capillus-veneris, assembly GCF_014529385.1. NCBI lineage: Eukaryota > Viridiplantae > Streptophyta > Polypodiopsida > Polypodiales > Pteridaceae > Adiantum > Adiantum capillus-veneris. The sequence continues at coordinate 54,246,244 of NC_140959.1, read as the reverse complement.
GACCTCACAGACCTTTGAAGATGGTGAGAGCTATTAGGGTATGAGAGTAGATCTAGAGGAGATCTAGATCCTCACATAATCACTCTTAATAGCTTATCATAACTTAGTAATTAGCATGGTATAGGAGATGAGCATGTATTGGAGCTTGACTCTTGGTTGTATTTTCATCACAAAGCCAAGAGTTGTTGGTGTAGGCCTCCCTTCTCACTAGCTTGGAGTAGATGAGGAGCTTTCCATTAAAGCTTGATAAGGAGATAGTCTTCTTTACTTCACACATGAGTTTGTGTGAGTGTATGTGTGTGATAATGCCTTTGCAAAATCAACCCTCTCTATCTCTTGGTCGACCCCTCTTGCTATTTCCTCTTGTTGACCCCTCATTGGCTCATGCTAGGCTTAGCCAATAGGAAATAAGAGGTCAAATAGAGATCCTTGTGATAAGTATCCCTCTTTCCCCTTTAGTGACAGCTTAAGTAATTTAATTAATTCATTTAAATTCCCATTGGATCTTTTAGTCTTCTGGACAATAGGAATTAAGCAAGCCATTAGGCTACTTAATTCTCATTGCACCCCTTGGCAGACTATCCAATAGTCTTCTAGGGAACTTATTTTTCATTGGTTCTTTTATCAAGTGTTTTTAAATTAATTAGACTAAATTTACTCTAGCCTAATTCTCATTGGTCCACCTCTATGGCCATTCGATAGGATTTGAATGGGAATTGGGGGCAGCTAGGCTAGGAACCTGACATGTTTCCACTATGCCCTTTGTGTAAAGGGAGCTTGGGAGAGTGAGTGTGTGTTTCTCTTATGTCTTCTCTCTCTTCTCCTACCTTTAGGGCTTGCCTCCTCCTTGATAGGGATGTGGGAAGACTTTTGAGTCTTCCTAGAAGCATCCAAATTTGCCAAAATTTTCCAATGGAATTTCTAATTGAAATTTTGAAACCTTAGCTTTTGGAAGTCTTAATGAGCTAAACCTTAGGGTCTTTATAGCACCATTCATGAACATTGCTCTTTTACAGAGTGTCCCCCTTTGGATCCCTATTTTCCCTCCTTTGGATCCCTAATGAGACCGGTCTTCCAGGCTAAGCAATATCATTAGCTTTTTCTCCCCTGGTACTTTCCCATATTAAATGATTAGCTTAACATGAGAAAATCATTTAGGAGAATTAGATATTAGTTATTATGACAACTGCTGATGTTTGATGAGATACGATAGAGAGCAATGCTAAAATAGGAAGAAGTTTAGGAAGGGAGACTTGGTCTTGCTATACTAATCAAAGCTAGGATGCCCTAAGAAACCCCCTGAGAGATTCACTCTATATACAAAACGGGACACCACCTGCGAGCGGACAACTTTGATAAAACCCCTATATACGACTCATATTAGGGAATATGACCCCCTTATCTATTCTTATACGATCAATGCAAAAGACTATAAATGCAAAAAACTATCATACCCTTATCTTACATATAAAATTTAGGTCTCACATGATCTAGCTAAGTACAAAGAGCATGTAGCATAGTGACTAGCAACATACTAAGGAACCACTTCTATTGATAACTAGATGTACCCTCAATGTGTCTTAGTTTGACTTTCAATTATAAAGTTGTATTAGGTTCTCCATGTAAACTTGCATCTATACAAACTCTCTATAGCTTTCATCCCTCGACAAATGAACTATAATCACAAAACAAGCAATTGATACAAAGTAGTGTTAGTTCTTGCATGTATCTTTGTAGCTATTGACTCACAAGTTCAAGGGAAAACTCTTTTGGGAATCCATGCTTTTGAAACACAAAAAATTCCTCTAGTTTTTTCCTTTTCTCACTTCTTCCACCTCCACCCCCCCCCCCCAAATATGATACCCCCTCCCTTATTTTTAAGATTGGGAGATAAATTATTGGGGGTCTGCCCCTAACTTATACGCTTATGTAACTTGTAAGAAAAACCCCCTCTCTTGCACTTACATGGTGCGGTAAGTTTTTCATGGTGAATCCCCCGGGAGAAACCCTCGGGGGGTTTAGCATTCGGTACCCCCTATATAATGTGCATTCGTGGGGTATTGAAAAAACCCTTCTTTTGACATGTCTGAATGAATAAAATGATCCCTTATTTTAGTTTTTTTCCAAAATTGAATATAAAAGCCCCTTATTTTAATGTATCTCTGTTAAATTGCCTTCTTTTGAACTCACAATATACATTAACATGACTACATAGTGCACCCTCCAAGAAGAAACCTAATCTAAAAGTAGCATGGTCAGGACCATAGATTAGGTATTCTCAAATGGCACAATTAGACTTAAGAATCTATTAGTATTACTATTCCCAAGGGTCTACAATGGAGCAAGATCATCTTGTAATACTCCAGATCGATCAAGCTTCATATCAAAGGAACCTCTAACACTAGAGCAGCACAACACACCGAATTTTGAATCAAATTATGAGCCATTAGATCTGTTCAATATCATACTAGAAGTGGTAGGAATAGTGATGGTCGAAACACGGATAATAATTTAGAGACCATTCCTTTTCAAAACCAAATGGGGGAAGATTTGAAGGTAATTCATTCTTATAATAACAATAACTAGGAGTCTATTAAAGACCATATCTTTTTGGAACTCTTGCCGAAACTCATCAACAAGACAAACCAACACATGTGAAAAATGTAATAGGGTGTGTACATGATCAGGCATACCCATTTTTCTTACTCCCTCCCCTAGCATGACAATTGCCATGCAGATGACTTGACAAGATACCCTTGCTCCCAAAGAAATGATGTTGGACGCATGGCCTTGCCCCAAACTTGTTGAGTTATCCTATGGAGCCACCATGGGACTCGACGAGTTACATGGTTGGTCCATGGTGGCAAGTCTCCTCTTCCCCCTTGAAGAACAACCTCCACCATCGTGGACTTTCCACCTAGCTCATCGAGCTACGTGGTAGTCTAACTTGGTGACAGTGGTGTGCCACATGGATAAGGTGTGACCAAATTATGTGTACGCCACCATGGCAGGTCACGCTTGCTCTATTAGCACACTGAAGCTACCAAGCGAGACCACCACATAACTCGGCGAGCTATATGGCTCGTCCATGGTGGCACAAGTGGATTGCTTGGTAACTCAAAGAGTTATGTGGAAAATGGCTCCAAGCATGCTGCTTGTATGATCTCCATGTAACTCAGTGAAGTACGTGGAAGATAGGTCCTTGCATGTAACTCAGTGAGTTACATGGCAACGATGCATTTGCCCATATATGATCATACAAGAAAAAAAAAAAAATCTTAAAAGTCCTAAAGTATGTGATGTGAAAAATTCATATCCTGCTTGGATTGGTAATGCACCTTACATCCTTCCCCTGCAAAGTTTCATGGCCATCGCTTATTGTCTCATCAGTCTGGAACTGTTTAAACATCAATTCTTTGTCATAGGCCATCTTAATTAATGAGAGGGTAATTGAAGTCCATGAAACTTTGCAAGGGTAGGTAATGCAACATACTCCCCACCTTTGCAAAGTTTCATGGTCATCGATTAACATCTCACTTGTTTAGGGCTGCACAATTGTCAGTTTCTTACCATGAGCATTAGGAAGAGAATGGGGTCTAGGAGGGCCTCTTTATTTGGCAGTTTAAGGAAGTCAAAGCTCTAGTATTAAGAGAGCAATCAAAGGAGATATTTTGAATGCAAACAGGCAAAACCGTACTAGTTTATTTGAATTCAAATTTTCCCCCCAAAATGAAATTTAAAATCTAGCATGCAAAACTATATCAAGTAACATATCTACGGAAAGAGCTCGACGTGTAGATTATAGATCAAATCGGAGATCGTATGTAAAAGTTATGGAAGGCCAAAAATCATAAAGTTGTTCCCTCCTTTTTTGGGGGGGAAAGTGCATCCTTTGACCATTCTTACACCTCTCTTACACACCCACCATTCTTGCATACATGGCATGCACCTATTTGTCAAAATTTTAATCACCTTCATAATCTCATGGCAAATAAAGAGGCCCTCCTAGACCTCATTCTCTTCCTAATGGGCTTGTTGAGGGCCCTACGGAATAAAATTGACGTTTGTGTAGCCCCACGCTGGTGAGATAGTCAGTGATGGCCATGAAAATTTCTAGGGGTGGGAAACATGCTACAATATCAGGGTGAAAGCATGTTAACTTGTCGCGCTTTTTGTGCTAGTTAGCAGTTTCAAGTTAGCACATCTTCAAAAAGTTGGGCGTCCGGTAATTTTTTTACAAATAGTATCAAAATTTGTCAGAGGTTGTACATTTGGATTCCTTGTTTCAAGTGCTTTCTATTGATATATCATATGTCATAGATCTTGGAGATGTAGCTCAAGTTATTGTACTAGTTAGCATATGTCAAAATTGTGCTAGTTAGCATTGTCCGGGACATGAAAAAGCATGACAGGTTAACATGCTTTCACCCATCAATCCTTGCAAAGTTTCATGGACTTCAATTACTATCTTATCATTGTGGGATTGCTCAAACGCCAAATTTTTTCCATGGTGCCCTCAACGAGCCTTGTTGTAAGAAATTGGTGATCCTATAGCCCTAGACTACAAGACTATAATTTATGGCTGTGAAACTTTAGAGGCGCAAGTAATACACCCCTACTCACCACCACTGCCATGGCCATATATTATCGTCTTATCGGTTTAGGACTAATCAACTACCAATTTTTTATCTTAGCACTCACTCAAGACCATATGGCAAAGAATTGGCATTTGCGTAATCTCAGACCCCGACAAGATAGTAACCTATTGTGATGCCCAGGGAATTTCTTGGCTGAATCCTCCTCCCTACCTCTCTATATAGCCACTTGGCCTATGATTCCCTTCCTAGTGGTAGCGGGCTCTTGGCCCGGTCCTTGACTCCCATGGTTGCCCTTGGCATGATATTACTCCCCCCTTGGAGAAGTGTTTTCATCCTCAAAAACAAGAGTGGGAAACTTCTTCCTAAGAACACTAATGTTTTCCAAAGTGGAACCTTCTTCAGGACGATCTTTCCACTTGACTAATGCTTGTTGACGTACATGATGACGTGTATGTAAATCATGGTATTCTAAGATTTGGTCAAGTTTATGTGGTTGGGTAGTAGGAGGTTCAACAAAATCAAGAAAAATATGATGGTCAATGACATTGTCATCCCCATGCAAGAATTTACGTAAATGAATTACGTGAAATACCGGATGAATACAAGAGTGTGGTAGTAGTGAGAGTTTGTAGGCTCGATCACCAACTTACTTAAGAATTTTGAAAGGCCCACATTATGTTGAAGATAATCTAGGTGTTAACACAATCTTCAAACTTTTTTAATGCTTTGGCACACGCAAAAATACCTCTTCCCCTTTTGTGAAGGTAACTTGTAAATGTTTATGATTAGTGTATTTCTTATCGAACATTCGGACAAGAAAGTTTCAACATATCCATATGGTCTTTGATGAAATCCTTGACTTGTTGGAGTTGTTCAGTTGTCAACCCCACCGTAAAACTGGTGATCTAGGTTGAAAACCATGCATTAGCATGAAAGTACTAAATCAATTCGTTTTTGTGAAGGTAACTTGTCGATGTTTCTCATTAGTTTATTTCTTATACTGATCCTGCACTTGTCAAACATTTGGACAAGCAAGTTTCAGCATATCCATATGGTCTTTGATGAAATCCTTGACTTGTTGGAGTTTTTCAGTTGCCAACCCCATCGTAACTGGTGATCTAGGTTGAAAACTGTGCATTAGCATGAAAGGACTAAATCCAATCGCTACATGCCTAGCACAACTATAAGCAAACTCAGGAAGAGGTAGATACTCTTCCAAGTCTGATTTCTTCTTGCTAATGTATACTTGTAGCATATCCTCTAGCACTTGATTGACTTGTTAAGTATGGCCATCCATTTTAGGATAATCTGTTGTACTGAGGTTGATTTGTGTACACAATTGTTTCAACATAGTCCTCCAAAAATGATTGTTAAAATTGGGATCACGATCACTCACAATGTTACTTGGTAGCACATAAACTTGTATAGATTGTCCTCAAATAACTTAACTAATTATGGAGTCTTAATTGTTGACTTGGCTGGAATAAACTTGCATAGTTTAGTCAACTAGTCTACAACCAGCCATACTAAGTCATGACCTCGTACAGTAGTTGGTAAACCCACAATGATATCATAGAGATATTGCACCTATGGTGCAAAATGCTTCGTAAGCTATCAACTTCATGAATATGCATGCCGCTCCAAGTAAGCCTTTTCTAAACCATGGGACCATAATAGACTATGAAAAATAATCACATCTAGGTATGAACCATGAAACATTTTCATCAATAGAGCATAGCCTTGCTATAAATGTAAACAACCATCCGAAAATGATGTTTACAATACTTGTAACCTCAACAAGTCTGTACTTATACCCAACAATTTTTGGCCATCAAAATTGTTCCTGATACTATGTGCTTAAAATAGTCAAACCAATGGATGTGACCAGCACTTAAGGACTCTGTTGTGACACATAATTAGAAAAAAAGTGTTAGTGTTAGTCTCAAAGACTCATATTCTCCACATGTGGAATATGTCTTTGAAGATGTTGTTAGGAAAAGTGACATCTAGCAAGTACGAGATGTACTTTTGTGTGTGGAGATAATTGCAAACACTCAACGACATGAGCGAGAGGGAACCTCATATACTTTGCTCCACACTGTCTAAATCGAACTCTAAGAGTTCCTAGACCATGCTACAAACCTAGTGACTAACAACATGTGCTAAATAGAATGCTACCATGTAGATCTATAACTGTTGCAGTAGGAGATGAGCTCCTCATGATATCTTGATGAATAGGTAAGAGATAAAGTCACACTACTTTCCCAAAAATTTATGCTTTTACATGACCTTGTCATGTGACTAAAGAGAAAATATATCCTGCTTGTAGAGTGTAACCGAAATTAGCCAAATCAGATGCTATGATGAGGTTGAAACAGATGGCCAAATCAGATGCTATGATGAGGTTGAAACAGATGGCCAATGCATCTTTCCACTTGGAAAGATATATGACCAAAATTCATTTGACTTGTGAAACACTAAAACTAGAGATTAGTGAAGATAAAGAAATTTAAACTGCTAACCATGGGTGTTGCCTTGGAAATTTGAACCCCTGGGTTTGCCCTTGAAATCCAAATTCCTCGGTGAGGATCTGGAAGGAACGTATGGACAATCCCTTGGCAAGTTCTAAACACATTTCTTGAAAGTACAACTATAAAGAGGCCAATAAATGACGAAGAAACATGTTTAAAGTGATTTATAAATCACAAGTGGGGTCATACCCTTAGAAAATGTGTTTCAAGAGATACATCTAGTGCCTAGAAACATGAGATCCTTTCAAGTTGGAATTGTATTCACAATAGGATATGTGCTAGACATAAAATTGTTTGCATGCTATCTAAAACACTTTTCACATCCATACACCGTGCTACAGAGAAGCTTGTACCAATTTTAAAACATAAAAAATTCAGCATGATCTTTGCACTTGAAGTACGTGGTGCAAAAGTGACACCCAGACTATCATTAATGGCAAGATGCTTGCTTATCCATTAGAAGAGATGTAAATTCAACTAGGTGGATTTGGTTGATATCTAAAACAGTCCCTAATAAATTACAAGTAGATGGCTCTTAGCCATTCCAAAATACATAGCTCATAGCCCTTCAAAAATAGATGGCTCTTAGCCTTTATGTCAATTTGAAATTAGTATTCAGTCTACTGACTAATGAATACTTATTTTTGTGGAGGCATTGCCACTTTCTTACTAAGAGTCAGAGCACCTTGGCTCATGACTATGCACAACCAAAACCTGCATCAAAATCCTACCTAGAAGGTTATCATTGGTTCTTGAGAGAGAGAGAAAAGATGAAGAGAATGATGGCCAAGGAACATTCCTTAAGTTACAATAGCATGAACCCTTTGCGTATGATGTTTTGTATTGTATGCATGGTTGGTAGCTTATATTATAAGAACATCACAATCTACTTGTACGACACTCTCACAGAGAGAGGTAACACAAGTCACATCCTGATCCACCTACCTTGTATGTGGTTGTGATCGTACTAGGGTGACTTAAGTATGCCACTTTGCCTATGATTTAAGTCCCTGATTTAGGTTCCTTGTGGGGTTTCCGTGTGTTGACTACCACATAATAAACATAAACAAAAAATGTTTTAAGACATCAATGAATTACCTCATCCTTGATAGAGTAGCTAGAGCTAGAGTGAAAGCATAAATAGTAATGAGATATAATTATTTCTACCCCACTAGCATGCCTTGCACGTAGAGGTGCAAACCCTTGGTGAAAATTACAGTGCCTACAAATTGAGTTGATACCAGACCAATGTGGTTGATTCAAAGTAAACAAAAGGATCTTGGCACGGTCTAGAAGCCTTTCTTCTCATGAATGTTTCCAAAGCATTTTGCTTTGTACAATAGGAAATCCTTGCTAACTTAAATATGAAAATGTAGGAAAACAAGAAAACTTGAAATTGTCTAACCTAGTTGATCAGTGTGGCAAGTTGTCTTGAGTTTTCGAAATAAAAACTTGCATGAATTTGGCTCATAGCCATATCTACTGCTAAAGTAAGAACTGATGTATGATATGCCTTCTTAGCATTGATCGAACTAAGCTGCAGACATCTTGCAAAGTTTTCCATTTTTGTATGCTCATAGCATATGCTCAACTTTGGAACTTCAATGCAAGAGGCCTAAATTGAATCCTTGCTTCACATAAGTTCTTTTCTCATAGCCATCAGGTATGTCTGCCAACATTTATATGTCATGGAAAAATTGTCCAACTCCTTTTGAGTGAGGGAGTGTCGAAAAACCAAAGGGGGACCCTGTCCCTAATTGGAACCTTGCGCCTACATATGTGTATCAGAAGAGCCCTTCGCCTACTGCTGCATAAACTGCACTACTAAAGTGGATAATTTACTAATAGTTTCATTCAAAGATGAAAAATACTTTTCCATCACAGATATGCATGCCTGAAGTGCTCAAAATTCTTGAATATAAAGAAATTTGTAAGTGTCATCTCCGCAGGTACCCTGCATGAGAGTATTCGATCACGTGCCATCATTAGAAAGTTCGGGTATATGATGCTTGAAATCAAAAGTCATATTGATATCGCAATCCATGGAGACTATGTGCAATGCGCAAGAGAAAGAAGAGTACCTTTACTCAAGATGCTTGTAGCCATAGTATGCACCGCAAATGTCAGTAATTAGTCGTGCTAATTACGTCATCAAATTGTGAAGAAATATGTGTTGTTACAACCAGCAAGTTTGTTGATTTTTGTCCCCTGCAAATAAAGATCTTGCCTTTTCTGATCCTCTCACAAAAACTAGGATTGGACCACTTCAATGGGTGAATTGGTACATACTAGATGACAAATAGGCATGCCAAAATCACTTGGATAATGCGCCAAAATCACCTTGATAACTTACCAAATTCACGATGCCCAAATCATTGTGATAATTTGCCAAAGTCACTTTGATGCAAATTACGGCATCCGTAGTGTGAAGAAATACTGGTCAGAAATAAAATTTACAGTGTAATCCTATGAGGCTACAAATTTTGTAGTGAAAGACACGCTTGCACCTTCTTCACCACAATACCCAACTTTGATTAGAAAGAGAAGGTGCGAAAGACTCCTTAGCCCACAATATTTTTGGCCTTGAGAAAATCGGATGCTGCTCCTTGTGTAAAACCATATGCTCAAGTGAGCTATTGCGCTATAGACAGTAGTTTGCCAGGAAGAGAGAGAGAGAGAGAGAGAGAATTTGGCATTGAATTTTGCCATCGTGCATAACCAAAATTGCCTCAATAGGTCATTACAATCCCAACAAACATGAATCTGGAAAATTCTATGCAGATCAACTTCGGCTCCCTCTCCCCCCCCCCCCCCCCCCCCCCCCCCCCCCCCCCCCAAGGGTTGGTCCACATGACCTCTCTTTCTCCTCAATTGTAGGGTTGTTGTGCTTCATAGAGAGTATGAATTATATTTCCATGCAAATCTCTTGCCGATTTGGGATTGCACAAACATCATTTTTTTGCCATAGGGCTTGTTAAGGACCTTATGGGAAAAAAGTGGCGTTTGTGTAGTCCCATACCAATGATAAGCTATAGCCATTAAACTTTATACGGGTGATAATGCATCCTATTGCTTGCCGTTTTAAGCTCATCTCTTATCGTCTCGCCTACCTAGGACTACACAAAAACAATTTTTTTCCCGTAAGACCCTCTGCAATCCCTATGGTAAGAAATTGGTGATTGTGTAGCTCCATACTGATCAGAAGGTAACTGATGGCCATAATAATTTATAAGGGTTGTTAATGCACCCTACTTCCTACCCCTACAAGGTTTCATAGTTATCACTTATCATCTTGCTAGTCTGGGATTGTCTAAACCCCAATTATTTCCATAAGGGACTCAACAAGCCCTATGGTAAGAACTTGGATATTGTGTAGCCCCATACCGAGGAAATGGTAGTGGATTCCCATGAAAATTTTCATGGGTAGGTAATGAATCCTTTTCCTTGCCTCTACAAATTTTTATGGCCATCCCTTACCATCTCACTGGTCTGGGATTCATAAACGCTACGTTTTTTCCATAGGGACCTAGGGGATCCCTCTGTTAAGAAATTGGAGAATTTGTAGCTCCATACGAATGAGACGGCAATCAATGGCCACGGTAATTTGCAAGGGTAGGTAATGCATCCTAATCCCCTCCCTTGTGAAGTTTCATGGCCTTCGCTTGTCGTCTCAGTGGTCTAGACTGTCTAAACATCTCCTATACACCAATCATTTTGGCATAGGAAACTCAACGAGCCCAATGGTAAGAAATTGGAAATTGTGTAGCCTCATACCAAAAAATTGATAAGTGTTGGCCATGAAACTTTGCACAAGTTTTAAATGTACCCTATTCCTTGCCCATGTAAAATTTCATGGCCATCACTTATCATTTCAATAGTTTAGGACTGTGGAAATACTAATTTTTTGCCATAGGGTCCTAAGAGAGCTGCGTGGTAAGAAATTGGCGATTGTATAGCTCCATACCAACAAGATGGTAGCTAATGGCCATGAAAATTTTCAAGGGTGGGTAATGCACTCTAATCTCCACCCCTGCAAATTTTCATTGACATTGCTTATCCCCTCTCCAATTTGGGACTTTGCAAACATCTTTTTTTAACTAGAGGGCTTGCTAAGGACCCTTTGGCAAAAAATTGGTATTTGTGCGGTTCCAAACCAACGTGATCATAAATTATGGCCATGAAACTTTGTAGGTGTGGGTAATGCACCCTACTCCTTGTCCCCACAAAGTTTCATGACCATCGCTTATCATCTCGCCAGTCTAGGACTACACAAATGTCAATTTTTTTCCATATGGCCCTCATCGAGCCCTTTGGTAAGAAATCGGAGATCGTGTAGTCCTATACCAATGAGATGATAATTGATGGACATGCAACTTTGTACATATTAGTTATGCATCCTACATATTTTCCTTCCAAAGTTTCATGGCCATCGACTATCGTCTCACCAATCTCAGACTGTGAAAACACCATTTTTTTGTCATAGAACCCTAAGGAAGTTGAAATTGGCAATTGTGTAGCTCCATACCAATGGAATGGTAGCTGTTGTCTATGAAAATTTGCAAGGGAAGGTAATGCATCCTACTCCCTTCCATTTCAAAGTTTCATTGATATCTTTTATCATCTCACTGGTTTGGGATTGTGCAAACATCAATTTTTTTGCGATACGGCACTCAATGAGCCCATTGGTAAGAAACTAATGATTGTGTAGCCCTATACCAATGAAATGGTAATCTATGGCCACACATCTTTGTATGACTATATAATGCATCCTATTCCTTGCCCTTTCAAAGTTTCATGGCCATCATTTATCGTCACGCTTATCTGGGACTACGCAAATGCCAATTTTTTCCCATAGGGCCCCAAGGAAGCTGTGTGGTTTGTGTAGCCCCATATTAACAAGATAGTAGCTGATGTTCACAAAACTTTACAAGGGTGGGTAATACACCCTACTCCTTACCACTACAAAGTTTCATAGCCATAGCTTATCATCTCACCAGTCTGGGATTGTCTAAATGCCAATTTTTTTCCTTAGGATCCTCAATAATCCTTGTGATAATAAATTGGTGATTGTGTAGTCCCATATTGATGAAACGTTAATCGATGTGCATGAAAGTTTGCACTACTACTTATCCCTGCAAAGTTTTATGACCATCACTTATTGTCTCTCTAGCTTGGGACTTCCTAAATGCCAAGTTTTTGCCATCGGGCCTTTAACAAGCCCTACAATAAGAAAGTGGCAATTTTGTAGCCCCATACCAATGAGACAGTAACTGATGGCCACATGAAAGTTTGCGCAGGTAGAGCTGTGCATCCTACTATTTTCCCCTATAGAGTTTCATGTCCATCGATTGTTGTCTCCTTGGTTTGGGATTGCACAAACATAAATTTTTCCATAGGGCCCTAGAGGATCCCTATGGTGAAAAATTGGTGATTATGTTTCCTCATACCAACAAGGTTATAAACCAATGGCCATGAAACTTTGCAGGGGTAGACAATGCACCCTACTGCTCACCCCTGCGATTGTGTAGCCTCATACCAACAAGATGATAAACCAATGGCCATGAAACTTTGTAGGGGTAATGCACCCTACTTCCCACCCCTGCAAAGTTTCATGATCATTGCTTATCGTCTTGCTGGTCTGAAACTATAAAATATCAATTTTTTGCACAACGATCTTTGTGGTAAGAAATTGCTGATTGTGTAGTCCCATACTAATAAAAAAAATTCCAATGGCCATGAAACTTTGTATGGGAAAGTAATGCACCCTACTCTTTGCCCTTGCAATGTCTCATGGCCATCACTTTATCATCTCTCTGATATGGGAGTGCACAAATATAATTTTTTGCCATAGGGTCCTAAGAGATCCATGAGGTAAGAAATTGGAAATTGTGTAGCCCCATACCGATGAGACAATAATCGATGGCCATGAGACTTTGCAAGGGTAAGTAATGTATCCTACTTCTTGCCCCTACAAAGTTTCATGGTCATCGCTTATTGTCACGTCGGTTTGGGATTTTGTAAACACCAAATTTTAGTCGTAGGTCCATCAACAAGCCTTGTGGTAAGAAATTGGCAATTGTGTAGCTCCATATTAACAAACAGGTGTTTACAAAATGTTCAAAATGTGATTCCGAGAGATATCGAGTAGATCTCCATAGAAAAAAAATTCCACAAAAGGATTTGCAACATTTTTCTCTGCTTCCTCGCATCAAGCATTTCTTCAAATGTAAGTCCATGGCTGCCCTAGCATCGTGGCACGAGGAGAATAGATCTTCGGATTGTGTGTTATGGATTCCTGCAGATTGCGCAGCCTGGAAACATAAAGACGATACATGGCCGGATTTTGCCAAGGAAGGTCAAAATTTGTGCATAGGCCTGGCTATGGATGGCTTAAATCCATTTGGTCAGAGATCAATATCTTACAGTGTATGGCCCGTTGTCATTGTCAACTACAACATTCCCCTATGGTTGACTACTAAGAAGGGACACCTGTGTGGCTAAGCTTGATTGTGTCGGGGTGGTATAAAGTGAAGAATATATATGTGTATCTTCGTCCACTATTGGAAGAGCTACAACAATTGTGGATTGGCATAGAAGTGGTGGATATGAGCCGACACACAGGTTGACAGAATGCTTTGATCAGAGGCATTCTAATGTGGACCATGCATGACTATCCCGGACTAGCAGAATGCTCAGGTGATTTACACTCAAACTCAAACACTGTAAATCTTGGTTTTTCTCAAGGTTATCTATTGTCATGTGTATACATGCATGGATTCAAACAAGCGGATACAGGGAATGTGTCACATATGGACCTAGACTTAATGCACGTCAGGTGCCCTCATTGAAGAAGAAAATCTACGAATTTTATCAAGAATATCTTCCAGAGAATCATGTGTTACGCGACGGCTTTTTGGGAAGAGAGCCATCCAGGATGTCTACACAAGCATGGTAAGAGTAGAAGGAGATGTGTGATGATGGTTTTCCCCCAAGGATGAAGAGACTCTCTCTATGGTACGAGTTACCATATTGACCCAGACTCATGATCAATCACTTGCTCGATCCAATGCACATATTCAAGAATGTGGGTAATCTACTGTGGGACCATTTGATCAGAAAGAAAGATAATGTGGGAGCCAGGGTTGACCTTAGAAATGTGGATCCTATGGAGCAATATTGGCCGCAGACAGCATCTGATGGATCGATAAAACTCCCTAAAGCACCATGGATTTTGACAGGAACCCAAGAACGCAAAGTAAAAGAGACCATTCAATCTGTGTGGATCCTCACTGGCGTAATGCACTCGCTCCAAACGTGTTTCACTAAAGAAGGAAAGCTTACCGGTTTGAAGTCACACGACTGACATAAAATGTGTCAGGTATGTTTGAAGTGGAATATATCATAGTAGGAATAATTGTGTAACAAATTTGTGTGTGGATTTTAGTATCAGTTTAATATCATTCGTTTTGCAGTTTATTCTAGCGGTGGCCATTGAGGGATATTTGTCTCCTGACGTCCGTAACACAATCTACAAACTTGCGAAGTTGGTGCAATGGATCTCACAAAAGGAGATCAAGATAGAGTCCATACCATTCTCTAAACTAAATGCTATGGAGGTTGTGTGCATGTTTGAGAAACACTTTCCTACTACCATGATAACCATTCAGTTAGCATGGCAGAAGGTTACTGGTATTAGAGTCCCTAGTTTACATTGGAGAGTGGCTAGATAGATTTAATAAATCCTGGGACACGCTATGGCAAACCATAGATGATGAGCGCATATCTGGGATTGTCATGTGCAATCTCGGTGTTGAGAAGAAGATGAGGGAAAATCTAGAGGCTAAAATCAACCGATTTTGCATGCTTCACAATCTAGTGATGCAAAAGTGGATTTCACAATATGAGGATGCAAAGCAAGAGCGACAAAGGGCACAAATTGAGTGGAGACGGGGAAGACAACCTCCGATGCATTATCCGGTGGGTCTGCAGAGCCTACCAACATTCATGAGCTTAAGATGGTTGCACAAACAATTGAAAATCGCACAACAGTGCGGTGAAGAAGTGATTGAGGAGGAGTGGGAGTACTTTCGGGGTTGCGTACCAAGGTAAGTTTGCAATGTACGACTAGAGACTTTATAGATGTTTGAACGGCCACTCATAATCTTTGTTGGTTGTAGTATAAGTCATACACAACAGCATGGTGTAAAGGTCGACATTTTAGGGTGGAACGGATCGACAAACAGTGTTTTAATCAAGATCGTGGAATCATGGCAAAATTTGAACAGTCTAGTCGAGGACGGTCCTTTGATGCAAATCCTGTGGTGGCATAATTCACTTATTTTGGCACGCTACAAGAGATTTTGAGGATCTATTATAGAGGATTTTTTGTTGACTTGTTCGACGTGCAATGGTTCAAGATAAACATGGAGGGTCGCAACGCTACTGTGCGCAGAGGAGAGTCAGGTTTCCTTGAGGTGGATTCGACTAAAAAATGGACCGACCTAAGAGACACTTTTGTACTACCTGAGCATTGTGAAGAAGCAAGTATGTAAATAGTTAACATCCAATTTTAGAAGTTATGTGCTTGGAAGCTCTCATGTAAGTTATCTGGCTCTGGCAGGTGATATTTCATCCTACAAAGTCTGCATCAAACTAGTGGTACGTCATAGAGGTAGCCCCTCGTAGTGCACAGACATATGAGGGCTACCATGTGCCAATCAAAGTGGAATCAATCGAGGAGTGTAAGGTCTCTACTTTTGAATTCCACACAAGTTCTATTATGCATTTGAATTTTTCAACCATCGCTTATTATTTAAAATATTCAAGCTCAAATTATGAACCGTAGGGTGAGAAAACCTAGAGTTTAAAATTTACGATACAAAATTTTGACATGTTTAGCTATACGAATCACTAACTAACTTATTGCAAGACTTATTTACTGATTGTAGAATTTTCTCTTACTACTGTAAAGTTTAACCTAAAAATGTAAAGTAAATTATCATTTAGAAAATAAATAAAATAATTATAAAGATAAAAGAATACACATGGATGACACATGAAGGCACATGGTCTCACCTGGACTCACATAGGAGGGGACAAAGTGGGACACACTGTCACATGAAAAGGAGAGGCTAGTCTTGACTAATCTTAATGAGAGGGGGCTGTGTGGCCGTATATCTTGATGATAATGACAAATTGGTCAAACTGATGGGTACCACAAAGGGACCAAAAACGCGGGTATAATTTTTGAAAACAAAATTAAAAATTAATTTTTTTTTAAAAAAAATAATTTTTTTTAAAAAAAAAATAAATTTTTTTGGAAAAAAAATTCCACGTTTTCTTTTCTGCTATTAATAGAGCATCCACGCTCACACTTTAAACATAGAGATTTCCTCTATAGCGCTCATGAAGTGCTGCCACTTCTCTTAGAGAGAAGGCATCCACAAACCACTAAGAGAGCAAAAACTCTAGTGGATTAGTAAGGTGCGTATTAAGTAAGCATTCGATTAACTTTAGGAATGATGTGTGTGTGCTATCTCTTACTCTAATCTCTCTAATAGATTATTAAGATTCAATTGACTTTAGCACTAGAATGGTAACAGGACACTTTTATGTCCTTGGACACTTTTGTGTCCTGCTAAGTGACCATTTTTCTTGAATTATTTGAAGAGTATGAAAATGAATTTCTAGGTGCTATATATCCACAAAGTTGCCTTATGAGTTGAAAAAAACTTAGCATTTTTTTTTTAGTATCGATCTCACCATTAACCTTACTCTTGCACAACATTTTTGAACCTAAACTGTGTGAAAAAACGGGTCCTATTTTTTTTTTTCAATTTCTGGCAACGATACTACTCTAAACTTCATGTTTGTGAGGTTTAGATGGCTAGAGGTTAGGCCTTCATAGTTCTCAACATGTTTTGATGCTTGTATGGAGAGATAAGTGTTAAAATTGAAAGTTATGACCAATTTACAAGAATTGCATAATCCTGTTTTTTTGCCAAAATTGGATTAGAAATTGAAGTTAGAATTGGATTAGAAATGTCAGGCATAAAAGTAATGCATTCCAAAACTTTCACTCATAGTGTACACACTTAATTTTTTATTAATTAAGATAAGTAAATATTTTGATGTATAGAAATTAGATGTAGAACAACAACACTAAGTGTGAATCCGAGTTGGTGAGGGTTCAAATTACAGACTCTCTTTGGAAAATTTTAGTAAAGTAATATTCAAGAAAAATAACAAGGTTATTTATATGTAAAAATGACCTTAGATTTCAAAGAGATTACTAAAAAAATTGATCAATTTAAAGTTCTAAGTGCATAACGTAAGTGTAGTACAAAAAAAAAAAGGCTCCAAAGAGTGCTCGAATCCAAGGCACTAATGATCATGAAGCCGGTACCAGTAACAGGGGAACTCCTACGGAACATGCTATGTCTCCACCAATTGGATCAATCGGAGCTATGATACAGGTTAGTATTGCAGTTTCAAGTTATGCGTCATTGCATATGCAAGACTATAGAAATATATTATTTATCTTATGATAAGAAAACACGGACCGAAACCAAGGGGCTTAACCCCAAGAAACTCGACATATGTTTGACAAGTAGGAAAGAATGTTTGGTTAAACTCGTTGCTATAGGAAAGAATGTTTGTCTAAAACCTACGGTATGGTTTCGATCAAGTCTCTGTACTTATTAGCAGTGGCATTATGTGGCAGTTGCCGAGGCATGAGATGACGCCCAGATTGGCACCATTGTTGCTATGGCACGAGTACATCCAGATTAGCACAACGAGTACTTGTCGAGCGGTATGGGACGCTCATGCTGACAAGGGTTTTTATAAATAATGTATATACCGATCGGACATAATAGCGCCAGTAGAGATTCTTAAGTGAACATAATCCAAGGGTTGTTGGTTTAAAATTGGACGACTTCTTGTTTGACTATTGTTTGTAATGCTATTTGAATGGCTCTTTTAATGAACCAATATCATAAATAAAGTAAAGGAACATGTATGTTTAAACAGTGTGGTAGTAATTAGATAACAAAAGAACGGTGAGTGCGGTGTGGAAAGTGGGAGAATGATACCCCGACGGTATCATTCTATGGACAGGTGGACCCGATGAGTCGGGTAACTTTCCAATGTTAGAAAATATTTTTTTATAGTCATAAATCTTAAAAGAGACAAACCTTGGCGGCTGTGCTTTTGAAACATGGGGAAAAAAGCGCACAGGTTCATATCTTTAGGTATAATTGATTATAGATAGTTTTTAGATAGGGTTATGGTGGCATGCTACGCATAGCGAGATAGGACCAGTCCTTCACTAACGGTTCATGCACGTGGCTACGTAGTAGTTAACACTAGGTTGGTAATGGGAGACATTTATGTCCTGGGACACTTTTATGTCCTGTTAAGTGACCATTTTCCTTGGATTATGTCAAGAGTTTCAAAATGGATTTTGAGGTGATATCTGTCTAGAAAGTTGTCTCATGAGCTGAAAACAACTCGACATTTTTTTGGAATATCAATTCCATCTTTAACCTTGTCGTTGCACAACATTTCACAACCTAAACTGTGTGAAAAAACGGGTCCTGTTTTTGGCTTTTTTCAACTTTTTGCAACTATACCACTCTAGAATTCATGTTTGTGAGGTCTATAATGCTAGAGAACTATCTTTAGTAGTCCTCAACATGTCCTGATGCTTCTAGGGAGAAATAAATGTTAAAGTTGTAAGTTATGGCCAAATTACAAAAAATGTCAAATCCTGTTTTTTAGCCAATTTTAGCTCTTCTATGATTTTTTTGGTGGCTTTCATGATATCCAAATGCAGTTTTGATTTTCTATGTCGCATATTGTAACATAAAGCTAATATTCCTTGAGTTTTGGGGCACCTAATACCCTATTTTGCATAGTAGACAATGATGGTTGATTTTTTCAATTATAGAAGAAAATGAAACATTCTAGTATATCAAGTATAGCTTTTTCAATATTGTTAGTTTCTTGTAACCACTACATGCATTTTGTAGGTAGTAACCATATCTAGTCATAAGGATCAAATTTGGCTAGATATTGAATAGTTTCTATGGGATTCTACAACTCATAACGTTGAACCCAGTTTTTTCATGTTTGCTGTATTTAGTACTTCATCTTTGTCCCCAAGATCCCCCTTGGTAAGAGATGTATTATTCTTTTGACATACTCCATGGATCCTTATGAACCTAAAGGAAAATAGGGAACTAAGAAAACATGCATATAGTATTTGTATTGAGCGTGGCTATAGAAACTTTGATGATAGGTTTGCAGAATGGTAAAAATTCAACTTTTTTTTACCTATTTCTTTTGGCAAAACAAAAAATAGTGAGTGAGAAGCAATCATATGTTCTGATCACCAACCCATTGAAGTTAACTAGGGAATTTATCTCAAGTCCTACAAATATCTGTAATCTTATTTTTATGCAACCAAACGTAAGAAATGACTGTTTTGATGTAAATGTACTAGTCCATCAACTTTGGAGGCTTGGTGTGACCAAAAGATGAGAAATTTTACAAGTTTCTTATTTTTTCCATGTGTAGTAGGCCTTGAACTATAACCTCATGAAAGGATTTTACAAAATGAGTGGATCTACTATGGTTTTGGAGGTTTTTTTCAAAACCCTGAAAGGACACTTTTATGTCCTGTTAGGTTACCAACCTAGTGGTAAGGCAATGTCCGTTGGTTTTTCTTTCTCAGGATTGGAGACCTATCAAAGGTGCTCCGCTCCTCTTGACAAGGGGCAGGGACCCCACACTGGTATCAGAGCCTAGGTTAAATCTTGGGGAGATTTTCAGATTGATGTTTGGGAGGATGAAGGATGCGAATGTTTGAAATAATAGAAAAACCTACGAAAATTGTTTTGAATTTTTATATGGTATTGAGGATTGAACTTTCCTGATATAAGAAAATGTTCATTCGACCTACTAGAAATTCCAGGTGTTCACCATGATGTTTGAAAATGCATGACAATCACCAAATTATCAGTTTCGAAAAAGGGTGGTGATGATTTTGGATAGGGTGTTTGCACCACCTATCCCAAGGGTGCATAGAGGATGGGGTATCAACTGGAGCCCATCTGGAGGAATCTATATCATCGATGATGACAAGATATGGTGCATGGATACCAACCTCAAGAAACTTCGATGGGCAGAGGAATTAAAAGTCACCGAAGTTTATCTTTTCATTGGTACTAAGAATCCGGATGCTACCATTACCTTGGGAGGAGAAAAGATATCTTAGAATCAATGGGTCTATAACCAAGTTACAAAAGTTATCCATGGTGGTAGGATTCGACCCATATGTGTATCTCATAGCTTTCAAGGGTCAAAGGAAACTTATTATTTTGATCCTTTAACCTATCCTTTTGTAGTCACTAAACTCAAAATATAGGAATATTTCAAAGCCTTGTACCTAATGACTACCAACCTTGGTAGCAAATAATGTGTATAGGAATAAAGGTTGGATCAATATTGACTTTTGCCTATATTATTGTTTGATCAAGTCTTGTCTTAAAGTGGATTAAAGTTACTATATCAAATAAAATTTCACTTAATCTATATTGCACAGAGTGCGGTGTACACATCTCTTCAAGAGAAAAAGCTACTTCTCAAGCAATCTAAACTTCCCTCTTTCAAGGGGGAAGGAGTCCTAGTTCAATGCGATGCAGAAGTGTGGCTCAAAGAGATGGAGGATTATTTTGTTGCTGTGGTACTACTCCCGATAACCAAGCAATGTTGGCTATGTTTCGTCTCACGGGGGATGCCAAGCTTTGGTGGAAACAACACTGCAAGGATAATCAAGTAGCTCAAAACACTCAAACTTGGGAAGACATTAAGTATGCTGTCAAAGGACGTTATCTTCCACCTGCACACGAATCCCTTGAGATGAATGAATTCTTCAACTTACGTCAGTCTCATCTTACAGTGAAAGAATACTACTCCAAATTTGTAACTCTTAGGCGCTATGCTCTGCCAATGACCATAGATCAACAAGTAGCCCATTTCTGCCAAGGGCTAAATGCTCCTTTAAATACTCGTTTAGAAGCCATGAGGCCTGTAAATTTGCAAGATGCTCTTTTAAGAGCTAAACCCTTAGCTAAAGAGATGTCAAACTCTCAAAGGGTACGAAATGGAAATATAAGGAATGCTGGAAGGAGAGGACGGCCTATGATGTGGAACCAAAGGCAAGTTCACCCAGTTCATAAAACTCATCCGATAGTTGCAGCTTCAACAAATGGAGCTCAAAATGCAGATCTTAGATGTTATGAATGCAACGAGCTAGGACATTTCAGGAATGTATGTCCTAGGCGAGTCTCTGCAACAAATATACCTAATCGAGCCAGAGGGCGAGGCTAAATAATAAATTGTGGAGGAAGAAATGGAGGATGAGGTCGAGGGCGCGGAATGGCTGCTAGAGTCAATGCTATCATAGGAGAACCAAATTGGGAGAAGAACAAAAGGAAAGAGAAACTCTACATGCTGCAATTGATAACCCAAGAGCAAGACAACAATATCCTATCATTCAAACACCTGCAAATCACCAAGGTGAAAAATTTGAGCTTCTTATTGATTGTGGTAGTACTCATTCTTTCTTGTCACCTAAATGTTTAAGGAGGTTAGGACTTAATCAACACCCTGCAAGAAAGATGAGAGTTGAATTAGCCAATGGAAAGGAGGTGTTATCTCAGTACAGTGTGGGAAAAATAGATTTCAAGTTAGGAGAATACTCTACTTCTGCTACTTTTCGAACCTTACCCATAGGAATCTATGACGGAATTCTTGGAATGGATTGGTTAGCTAGTCATGATGCCAATATCCATTGTGCCCAAGGAAGTGTTAATTTTGTGGACAACCAAGGTCAAGAAGTCACTATTCAAGGCCAAAATGGACGACCAAAAGCTTACTTGGTCAAAGCTAATTGTCTTTTGAAAGGGTTACGCAAGGGTCAACAAATTTTTGTAGTCAAACTAAACAAAGTAGAAAAATCTTCCTCCAACCTTGAACCAATGTGGATAGAAGAATTTTCAAATGTTTTCCCCGCTGAACTTTCTGAACTACCACCACCTAGGGAGGTAGACCATGTAATAAAAAAATTTCCGGGTAGTGAACCAGTCTCAAGAGCGCCGTACAAGATGTCACTTCCAGAGGCTATAGAGCTCAAGAAGCAGCTCAATCAGTTGATTGAGCAAGGACCTAGTACATCTCCATGGGGTGCACCTGTTCTCTTCCAAAAGAAAAAGGATGGCTCTCTTCGACTTTGCATAGATTATAGGGGCTTAAATCAGGTTACCATCAAGAATAAATATCCAATTCCTCGTATTGATGAGATGCTGGACAGATTACATGGAGCCAAAATATTCACAAAGATCGATCTTCGATCTGGCTATCATCAAATTCGAATCCAAGAGGCTGATATCTCCAAAACAGCTTTCAACACTCGTTATGGTCATTACAAATTTACAGTGATGGCTTTCGGACTTACGAATGCTCCTGCAACTTTCAATCGTCTGATGCACGATATCTTTAGAGAATTATTGGAAGATTTTTTCCTAGTATTCTTTGACGATATCTTAATTTATTCCAAATCAGAGGAAGAGCATGAAGGACATGTTAGGAAAGTATTATAGCTTTTACGCCAAAATAAGATATATGCAAAGAAAAGAAAATGTATCTTCTTTACCCCTAAGGTCTGTTACTTAGGGTTTATCATTTCACCTGAAGGAGTCTCTGTGGACCCTGACAAAGTCAAGGATATTGTGGAATGGCCTCAACCCACTTCACAAATCGAAGTCAGAGGGTTCTTAGGTATCACAGGGTGGTACAGGATCTTTGTAAAGGACTATGCTCTTAAAGCTGCACCACTAACCAACTTGCTAAAGAAAGGAGCTACGATACTTTGGGAAGAAAAACATGAATCTTGCTTCAAATAGCTTAAGGAGTATCTTGCCTAAGAACCTCTCTTAGAACTTCCAGACTTCACCCAAGAATTTGAGGTGATCACAGATGCTAGTAACCTTGCCTTAGGAGGAGTCCTTACTCAAGAAGGAAGGCCTGTAGCTTACACTTCTTGGAAGCTTAGGATTCATGAAGTGAATTATGCTACACATGATTTAGAATTGCTAGCAGTTATTCACGCTCTCAAGCTATGGAGACATTATCTTGGGACGCAAATTTCAATTGGTAACAGATCACAAGAGCCTTAAGTGGATTTTTACCCAACCTCACCTTAACATGAGACAGAGGAGATGGATAGAGCTCATGCACAAATATGATTTTGATATTAAATTTAGACCAAGTAAGGATAATGTTGTGGCAGATGCCCTAAGCTGTAAAGCTTTTTTGGGGGCAATTTCCATGGCTAACAACCCTATTTTAGACAAGGTCTCGGATGCTACTGTCAGAGATGCACATTACCAGATGCTTGCTAGTATCCTACGTGATGAGAGGGTATCATCAAATCAGCCTAAACCTCTACATTACTCCTTAGAAGATGGAAAAATTTACTATAGGAATCGACTATGCATACCTAAGGATTCTACCCTAAGGAATGATATCATATATGAAGCACATGATGGCCCCCAACTTCAGGACATCCAGGTTATGTCAAAACCATCAATGCAATTCGCAGAAGTTACTATTGGCAAGGTATGAAAGGTGATGTCCTTTGCTATGTCAAGCAGTGTTTGTCTTGTCAAAGGATTAAGGCAGAGAGACTAAAGATTCCAGGTAAATTACATCCTTTAGAAATTCTCCAAATGAAATGGGAATGTATTAGCATGGAATTTATCATCGGGTTTCCTTCTGTTCAAGCTGGCTATGATTCAATCATGGTCATAGTCGACTTGCTTACTAAAGTGGCTCACTTAATCCCAGTCAAGACAACCTTTACAGCTTCAGATATTGCTCGTCTGTTTGTAAAGGAGGTTTTCGGAATTCATGGTTTACCCAAGAGGATTGTCGGCGATCATGATGCCAAGTTTACTTCAAAGTTTTGGGTATCATTGTTTCAAGCTATTGGAACCCAATTATGTTTTATTACTGCTTATCATCCTCAAACTAATGGCCAAACTGAAAGAGTTAATCAAGTAATTGAAGACATCCTCAGAGCCTACTGCAATAGAGAACCTCGCAAGTGGATTCAATACCTACCCTTGGTAGAGTATGCATATAATTCCTCTACTCATAGAAGTATTGGAATGACACCTTTTAATGCTCTTTATGGTCAAGAATTTTTATCACCTCTTAACTTTTCTGACCCACTATAAGGGTAGAAGCCTCAAAGAAAATGCTCAAAGAAATGGAAGCGCAAACCAAAGCTATTCGAAGGGATATTCAAGTGGCTCAAGATCGACAAAAGAAGTACGCCGACTTGAAAAGATCTGATCGGATTTTCAAGGAAGGTGATGAATTTTTCTTACGAGTAAAGCCCAAAAAGAGAAATCTGTCTCTCGGAAGGTATAAGAAACTTAGCTACCGATATTGTGGACCTTATGAAATAATCAAGGTTATAAGTGATCAAGCTTATAGACTAAAACTCCCTTCTCATCTCAAAGTGCATGATGTATTTCATGTAAGTCTGTTAAAACCTTATGTATATAACCCTGACCATGTCCTTGATGATGAGAAAATCATTTTACCTGCTTAAGATGTTTTACAACTCCAACCTGATACTATCCTAGAAACTCGAGAGAGAAATCTTAGAAATAGATCTATCAAAGAACATCCTATCTTATGGAAGGATTTCCCTATAGAAGATGCTACTTGGGAAGATGAGACAACCCTTCTTAAGGATTACCCTTCACTGTTCTTGAGATGAGGGCATCTCAAATTCTAAGTTGGGGAGATTGTAAGGTCTCTACTTTCGAATTCCACACAAGTTCTATTATGCATTTGACTTTTTCAACCATCTCTTATTATTTAAAATATTTGAGTTCAAATTATGAACTGTAGGGTGAGAAAACCTAGAGTTTAAAATTTATGGTACAAAATTCTGTCAGGTTTAGCTATACGAATCACTAACTAGATTATTGCAAGACTTATTTACTGATTGTAGAATTTTCTCTTACTACTGTAAAGTTTAACTTGAAAAAGTAAAGTAAATTATCATTTAGGAAATAAATAAAATAATTATAAAGACAAAAGAATACAAATGGATGACACATGAAGGCACATGGTCTCACCTAGACTCACATAGGAGGGGACAAAGTGGGACACACTGTCACATGAAAAGGAGAGGCTAGTCTTGATTAATCTTAATGAGGGGGGACTGTGTGGCCTTATATCTTGATGATAATGAAAAATTGATCAAACTGATGGGTACCACAAAGGGACCAAAAACGCGGGTATAATTTTTGAAAAAAAAAATAAAAATTATTTTTTAAAAAAATTGAGAAAAACAATTCGACGTTTTCTTTTCTGCTATAAATAGAGCATCCATGCTCACACTTTAGACATAGAGATTGCCTCTATAGCACTCACGAAGTGCTGCCACTTCTCTTAGAGAGAAGGCGTCCACAAACCACTAAGAGAGCAAAAACTCTAGTGGATTA
Organism: Adiantum capillus-veneris; assembly: GCF_014529385.1. NCBI lineage: Eukaryota > Viridiplantae > Streptophyta > Polypodiopsida > Polypodiales > Pteridaceae > Adiantum > Adiantum capillus-veneris. The sequence continues at coordinate 54,220,528 of NC_140959.1, read as the reverse complement.
GTAAGGTGCGTATTAAGTAAGCATTCAATTAACTTTAGGAATGATGTGTATGTGCTATCTCTTACTCTAATCTCTCTAATTGATTAGTAAGATTCAATTGACTTTAGGAATGATGTGTGTGTGTGTGTGTTATCTCTTACTCAAATCTCTCTAATAGATTAGTAAGATTCAATTAGCTTTAGGAATGATGTGTGTGTGTTATCTCTTCTTCTATATCTCTAATAGATTAGTAAGATTCTATTGACTTTAAGAATGATGTCTGTGTGTTATATCTTACTCAAATCTCTCTAATAGATTGGTTAGATTCAGTTATCTTTAGAAAAGGATGTGTGTGTGTTCTCTTTTACTCTAATCTTTCTAATGGATTAGTAAGATTCAATTAACTTTAGAAAAGATGTGTGTGTATGTTTTCTCTTACTCTAATCTCTCTAAGTGTACGTACTCTCTCTAGTTAGTACATTTTCACTATTAACTTTGCATAGTTTATTAAAAGTTAATACATAAGAGTACTCATCACACTCTTATTATGCATGATGAAATTCTCATTCACGAATTTTATTGTCAATTAGATTAATTAGTATTTTGAATAATACTAAAAATTGATTTAGTTGAATTATAGAAATTGAAGTTAGAATTGGATTAGAAATGTCATGCATAAAAGTAATGCATTCCAAAACTTTCACTCGTAGTTTACACACTTAATTTTTTATTAATTAAGATTAGTAAATATTTTGATGTATAGAAATTAGATGTAGAACAACAACACTAAGTGTGAATCCGAGTTGGCGAGGGTTCAAATTACAGACTCTCTTTGGAAAATTTTAGTAAAGTAATATTCAAGAAAAATAACAAGGTTATTTATATGTAAAAATGACCTTAGATTTCAAAGAGATTACTAAAAAAATTGATCAATTTAAAGTTCTAACTGTATAACGTAAGTGTAGTACAAAAAAAAATGGTTCCAAAGCGTGCTCGAACCCAAGGCGCTAATGATCATGAAGCCGGTACCAATAACGGGGGAACTCTTGCGGAACATGCTATGTCTCCACCAATTGGATCAATCGGAGCTATGATACAGGTTAGTATTGCAATTTCAAGTTATGCATCATTGCATATGCGAGACCATAGAAATACATTATTTACCTTACGAAAAGAAAACACGGGCCGAAACCAAGGGGCTTAACCCCAAGAAACTCGGCATATGTTTGACAACTAGGAAAGAATGTTTGGTTAAACTGGTTGCTATAGAAAAGAATGTTTGTCCAAAACCTTCGGTATGGTTTCTCTCAAGTCTCCCTCCTTATTAGCGCTGGCATTACGTGGCAGTTGTCGAGGCGTGAGATGACGCCCAGATTGGCACCATTGTTGCTGTGGCAGGAGTTTGTCCAGATTAGCACAACGAGTAATTGTAGAGCGGTATGGGACGCTTATGATGACAATGGTTTTTATAAATAATGTATATACCGATCGGACATAATAGCGCCAGTAGAGATTCTTAAGTGAACCTAATCCAAGGGTTGTTGGTTTAAAATTGGACGACTTCTTGTTTGACTATTGTTTGTAATACTATTTGAAGGGTTGTTGTAATGAACCAATATCATAAATAATGTAAAGGAACATGTATGTTTAAACAGTGTGGTAGTAAGTAGATAACAAAATAAGGGTGAGTGCGGTGTGGAAAGTGGGAGAATGATACCTGGACGATATCATTCTATGGACGGGTGGACCCGATGAGTTGGGTAACTTTCCAATGTTAGAAACTGTTTTTTTTATAGTCATAAATCTTAAAAGAGACAAACCTTCACTACAAGAGGCTATTCATATTAGCGACGCTCAAATTTTTTTTTTCCCGGCGTCGCTATGAGCGTCGCAAATTTACAAGTAAATTTGCGACGCTCATAGCGACGCTGGCTGGGCTAAAAAAAATAACAGAGAGCGCCCAAAAACTCAGACCTCAGATCTGAGTTTTTCGGCGCCCTCAATCAAGGAGCAGGTAACGCTCTCCCCTCTCTCTCTCTCTCTCTCTCTCTCTCTCTCTTTCTTCTCCACACACACACACACACACACACACACACACACACACACACACACACACACACGAGGAGAGGAAGGAGAGCCAGGTATGCTCCTTCCCTCTCCTCACTCTCATGTTCCCTTCCCCTCTTTCTCTCTCCCTCTCTCTCTCTCTCTCTGTCACACACACACACACACACACATAGTGTTTTTGAGAGAGAGAGAGAGAAAGAGTACAAACATAAACAAAAACGCACACACACATACATAAACAAAGAATGCACACACACATTGAGAGAGGAAAAGAGAGAGAGAGCATGCATAAACAAAAAACGCACACATTGAGAGAGGAAAAGAGAGAGAGAACATGCATAAACAAAAAATGCACACATTGAGAGAGGAAAAGAGAGAGAAAACATGCATAAACAAAAAAACGCACACACATTGAGAGAGGAAAAGAGAGAGAAAACATGCATAAACAAAAAAACGCACACACATTGAGAGAGAAAGAGAGAGAAACTAATTTAATGTCGTAGGAAACTAATTAAAATTAAAAGACCTAAAGATCTAGCCGACGAGGAGTTGAACTCAAGACCTATTATTCAAGAGGGAAATGGCATAACCAATCTATCATACTTGGCATGGGTGATAGAAAGGTTATACCATTTATCTCTTTTTATTGGCACACACATCTACACACGCGCACACACACAAGAAGAAGAGAGTTATAACGTCGTAGGAAACTATCCTAAAAGACGTTAAAGATTAGGTTAGATGTAGACTTACGTTAAAATAGATTTAGGTTTATTTAAGTTAAATTAGATTAGATTTAGGTTTATTTTTAGTTAGATTTACGTTTATTTACGCTAGATTTAGATTTATGTTATATTAGATTAGATTTAGGTCTCCATAGACTACGATGCCTGCATGAAGCGGGTGAAGAAAGCCCTCAATGGAATATAGGGTATTGCTGCCTTCACTCATGGTGGGCTCCGTCGATCCAAAAGTACTGGTGAAATGTCTTCAGAAGATAGGGAAGAAGGTGGATCTTCAGGGCAGCAAGAGTCACTACATCCCCGACAATGACCATCTAGACAACCTCTAGTCATTCAACAGCAACTTCAAAGTTAGTAACAAGAGCAAGAACGGTCCAAAGGGCCAATTGCTGTCGTCAGATGTGGATGGAGATGAGGCAGCGTCACCGCCGGAAGTTAACTCTCACATCTTTAGTGATGAGAATGCCAACTCTTGTCGAGTTATGTGAAAAATTATGTGTTAAATCAGTTTTAAGGTTCTTATAATCCCTGTTAGTTTAGTTCTTTGTTTTTAATATAGCATAATTTACGTTAGATTTAGATTTATGTTATATTAGATTACACTTAGGTTTATTTAGGTTTACCCACACACACACACACACACACACAAGAAGAAGAGAGTTTTAACGTCGTAGGAAACTATCCCAAAAGACGTTAAAGATTAGGTTAGATGTAGACTTACGTTAAATTAGATTTAGGTTTATTTTTAGTTAGATTTACATTTATTTAGATTTACGCTTATTTACGTTAGATCGAGTCCACGCAAGAATTACTTACGGTTTAGGGTTTAGAGTTAGACGAACAATGAAGAGATCTACTATGAAAAGATGTTAAGATGCTGTGAAGTGCTACAGCTAGAGAAGAGGCAAAGGGGTTTTGTCCACTACATGCAGTATCATGTAGACGTGGGTCTGTAGATTTCTTGTACCCACAAATATAGGTATTGACCAATAAAGACGAGATTATAACCCAGTGGTTCTGATCTCCGTGCACCTCTAGACTGAGGTGTGCGGGGATTGGACATGACTAGAGAATGTGAGGTAGAGAGAGAGAGAGAGAGAGATAAGATGAAGAATGCCAATAGAATATTAAATTTGTTGTCCAGGTTATAAGATTTTTATCCTCATTATGAGTAGTGACGAGGATGTGGGACCGTCCAACCGAAACACCTATCTCTCAATGAGGGTCTTATGTCCTTGTAATCAATGCAAGCATGCTGTGCGACGGACAAGACGTGTTTCTTTGCAACACGTTCGCGAATTTGGCGAGTTCGATCCATCTATTATAGATCGAGTTGTTGCCAATTATAACTCGTCGAACTCTGACGCTGGCCAACAAGCAGCAATCTTGCAACCCAATAGACGTGTTCGCAGGCGCTTTGGTCAAGCAGCATATGTGAGGCCACAAGATGTAGCCTCTGACAGCTCGGGGGATGATCATGCAGAGCACATTCCCAACGAGGCAATGTTTGAGCCCGAGATTGATGAAATGATCGAGACGATCATGGATTCAGAAAGGATTATCTATGATGATATGAAAAGTGAAGCCGATACGCCATTGTATAATGGAGCACGTATGTCTAGATTGAAAGCACTCCTGGTTCTTCTCAACATGCAGGCAAAGTTTGGATGGAGTGACACTAGCGTCACAACGCTTTTCAGGTTATCTATTACAATTAGTTTACTTTAATAAAACTCTAAATGTATAATGATCTGATAGATTTTTACACGACTGTATCGTATTTTTATGTTGTGTAGATTGCTTAAAGAGCACATACTACCAGCTGACAATGTGATGCCAATTCCCGAGATGAAGCAAGAAAGATTTTGCGAAACTTGGGGATGGATTACAATTCTATCCACGCTTGTCCTAATGACTGCATTCTTTTCAGAGGGGAATACATAGACATGGAGAAGTGTCCGAAATGTGATTCCGAAAGATATCGAGTAGATCTCCACGGGACAAAAATTCACAAAAGGTTTTGCGACATTTTCCTCTGCTTCCTCGCATCAAGCATTTCTTCGAATGTAAGTCCATGGCCGCCCTAGCATCATGGCATGAGGAGAATAAATCTTCGATGGTGTGCTACGAATTCCTGCAGATTGCGTAGCCTGGAAACATATAGATGGAACATGGTCGGATTTTGCCAGGGAAGCTCGAAATTTGCGCTTAGGCCTGGCTATGGATGGCGTAAATCCATTTGGTCAAAGATCAACATCTTACAGTGTATGGCCCGTTGTCATCGTCAACTACAACATTCCCCCGTGGTTGACTACGAAGAAGGGGCACCTATGGCTAAGCTTGATTGTGCCAGGGCGATATAAAGTGGAGAATATGGATGTGTATCTTCGTCCACTATTGGAAGAGCTACAACAATTGTGGATTGGCATAGAGGTGGTGGATATGAGCCGACACACAGGACGACGGAATGCTTTGATCAAGGAATTCTAATGTGGACCATGCATGACTATCCCGGGCTAACAGAATGCTCAGGTGATCTATTGACACTCCTCACTCAGACACTGTAAATCTTGTTTTTTCCCATAGTTGATCTATTATCATGTGTATACATGCAGGGCTTCAAACAAGCGGATACAGAGCATGTGTCACATGTGGACCTAGACTGAATGCACGTAGGGTGCCCTCACTGAAGAAGCAAATCTACGAAGGTCATCAAGCGTATCTTCCAGAGAATCATGTGTTACGCGACGGCTTTTTGGGAAGAGAGCCACCAAGGATGTCTGCACAAGCATGGTTAGAGCAGAAGGAGATGTGCGATGACGGATTGCCTCCAGGGATGAAGAGACTATCTCTATGGTACGAGTTACCATACTGGCCCCGACTCATGATCAATCACTTGCTCGATCCAATGCACATATTCAAGAATGTGGGTAATCTACTATGGGACCATCTGACCGGCAAGAAAGATACTTTGGGAGCCAGAGTTGACCTTAGAAATGTGGATCGTATGGAGCAATATTGGCCGCAAACAGCGTCTGATGGATCGATAAAACTCCCTAAAGCACCATGGATTTTCACAGGAGCCCAAGAACGCAAAGTAAAAGAGACCATTCGATCTTTGCGGACCCCCACTGGCGTAATGCACTCGCTCCGAACGTGTTTTACTAAAGAAGGAAAGCTTACCGGTTTGAAGTCACACGATTGGCATAAAATGTGTCAGATACGTTCATAGTGGACTTTAATATCATTGCATAAAATGTGGACTTTAATATCATTGCTGCACATACTTTACAGTTTATTTTACCGGTTGCCATTGAGGGATGTTTGTCTCTCGACATCTGTAACACAATCTACAAACTTGCAAAGCTGGTGCAATGGATCTCACAAAAGGAGATCAACGTAGACTCCATACCATTCGCCAAACTAAATGCTGCGGAGCTTGTGTGCATGTTTGAGAAACATTTTCCTACTACCATGCTAACCATTCAGGTGCATCTTCTTGTTCACATAGTTGATGAGGTGGAAATAGCTGGCACAGTTCATTCCAGATGGATGTTCTTCTTAGAACGTTTCATGAAAAAGCTTAAGGGATATGTGCGTCAAAAGGCACATCCAGAGGGTAGCATGGCAGAAGGTTGGTTGGTATCAGAGTCCCTAGTGTACATTGGAGAGTGGCTAGACGGATTTGATAAAGCCCGGGACACGCTATGGCGAACCATAGATGATGAGCGCATATCTGGGATTGTCATGTGCAATCTCGGTGTTGAGAAGAAGATGACGGAAGATCTAGAGGCTAAAATCAACCAGTTTTGCATGCTTCACAATCCAGTGATGCAAAAGTGGATTTCACAATATGAGGATGCAAAGCAAGAGCGACAAAGGGCACGAATCGAGTGGAGACGGGTAAGACGACCACCGATGCACTATCCGACGGGTCTGGAGAGCCTACCAACATTCATAAGCTTAAGATGGTTGCACAAACAATTGAAAAGTGCACAACAATGCGGTGACGAAGTGACTGAGGAAGAGTGGGAGTACTCTCAGGGTTGCGTGACCAAGGTAAGTTTGCAATGTACGACTAGCTAGTGACTTTATTTCTAAACGTTTGAACGGCCACTCATAATCTTTGTTCGTTGTAGTATAAGTCATACACAACAGCATGGTGGAAAGGTCGACATTTTAGGGTGGAACGGATCGACAAAAAGCGTTTTACTCAAGATTGTGGAATCATGGAAAAATTTGAACAGTCTAGTCGACGACGTTCCTCTGATGCAGATCCTGTGGTGGCGGAACTCACTTACTTCGGCACGCTACAAGAGATTTTGAGGATCGATTACAGAGGATTTTTTGTCGACTTGTTCGACGTGCAATGGTTCAAGATAATCATGGAGGGTCGCAACGTTACTGTGTGTAGAGGAGAGTCTGGTTTTCTTGAGGTGGATTCTACTAAGAAATGGACTGACCTAAGAGACACTTTCGTACTACCCGAGCATTGTGAACAAGTAAGTATGTAAATAGTTAACATCCCCCTTTTACAAGTTATGTGCTTGAAAGCTCTCATGTAAGTTATGTGGCTCTGGCAGGTAATATTTCATCCTACAAAGTCTACATCAAACTGGTGGTACGTCATAGAGGTAGCCCCTCGTAGTGCAAGGACGTATGAAGGCTACCATGTGCCAATCACAATGGCATCAATGGAGGAGATCAAAGAAGATGCTCAATCAAAAGCCGCTGCGGTGGTGCCAGACGAGAATCAAGATGCTACTACTCTATATGGGGTGCATGCAGAGGAGCTACAAAATGAAACAGAGGATATGTGTTTAAACGGAGAGCTCTATATAGATATAGGAAGTTATGCTGAGTTATGCGAGGATGAGAGAGAGATCTCTTAAAGCCACAAATATTGTATTTGAACAATTTTGCTCCGTGTTGTAAAAGCTCTGGCTCTCTAAGTACCTTCCATGGTGTATAACGCTCTTTTCTACTCGCGCTCACATCTTTTGATTGAAAATTCTGAGTTTTTGACTTGCCTCTTCTATCACTCAATTCATTGCATCATTGTATTTATATGCGTCATTACGTCATTATATTTAATGGTCTTTGCGTCATTGTCTACTCTATTCATTCAATATTAAGTTTAAATATTCGTGTGTTTAATGCAGGTATGGATGATGAGGAGTTTATTTCTTCTTTGTCACCGCAGCAGAGACAGTGGTACGTGGAGCGTCATCGCTCTGGCGCATCATCTCGCGTTCCTACTCCATCCGCATCTCCCTCTCTTTCGGAGCATTCGGCGCGCTCCGAAGCTTCGGTGTCGACGAGATGATCTTCACACTCGTCTAGACACCGGTGCTCTAGTGGTGGCGGTGGCGGTTGTTGTGGGGATTCCGCCGCCGATGCCTCCACACTGCCTCGTGTTCGACGAGGCTCTTTACCCTCCCCTTATTTGCCCGCCCCCACACCAGCCACAGCATCGCCATCTACGCCAGGTTTTGTGCGGCTGACTGTTCCTAGTAGCTACACACCTCTACCTACTCCGCCAGGAGCCACCCCACTCGACACTCCTCGCTTCGGGGCCCAGACGCCGGTGGAGACACCTGACGTCCGTACCCCCATCGACACGCCGCTAGAGACCCCTGTCGGGACACCCAGGTTCACGCATCACCGGCCAGAGGGCTTGCCTTACTCCGTCGACTTCAGCGGCGGCATCATCATGGATGATGACGGCAAGAAGGTGATCTCGCGCATGCGTGGTCTTTGCTCTCAACTGTTTAGACACTACATACTAAACAAATGGAGTGAAGTACCAAGTGATTTAAAAGCCAGAGTCATCAGCATACTTCATGATGAGTTTCCCGTTTCAACACGGGATCAGCGCTTCAATGAAGACCTGATGAAGATTCGAATGCGCGAATACTGCAAACACAAGCGTTCCGAAGTGCAAAAAGCAATCAAGCATGGGTGGAATAGGCCAGATTGGCTGGCCAAAGAAGATTGGAAGAATGCGAAGAAAGCAGCGCGCGAGAATCCCCACAAGTGGAAGCAACAAAAGGATGCAGCCAGAGTGCGAGTAGAGGTAGGGAGCTCACACCACTTGGGGAGCGGTGGATGGGCATCATTTGAGGCCGATTTTGTAAGTGTTTTCGCATTGCTCTTTATGTTCGATAGTTTAGGGTTTATGAGTTTTTTAATTCTAACATAATGAAATCTTTGTATGTTTTGACAGTGGTCGATGACAGGACGTGATCTCACACCGTACGAGCGCGAGTACGCAGGCAGGAAGGGCTTAAACGCCCTGATGGACATTCTCAGTTCTCGCGGCGGCATGGTTAGTATTAGGGTTTACTCTTTTCTATTTTTTGTATTGTTTTATAAATGTCGTTATATGTTTATACTTACTGAAAGCTGTCTTATTGTCTTTTTTTGCAGAATCCGACAGATACGCCACTTGGACGCGATGAGACGTCTGACTAGACGACGTCAGTTTAGCCGTAGCTAGATAGCATTAGTTTAGGGTTTCTCATAGCTTATGTATCATGAGACGGATTTTATATGTCTTTTTGAACCATGTATATTATCACATTTGTCATCGCAGTTCATTTTGCCAATCAATTCTTTATGCCTATGATGTTGTACAATTGTCATTATTACATTTGCCAATCAATTCATTTTGCCTATGATGTGTACAATTGTCAATTTTACGCTTGTCAATTTTGCAAACAATGCGTCTTGTGGGTGACTATTTTGGGTCTATTATCTACCCTTGCACTTTTTTAAAAAAGTGAATTAAGTACAATATGGTTGATGGGTGGCAGGGCATTCAATGCCCTGTCACCAAAAAACTTTCTCTCGGGCGTCGCTATAACCGTCGCTATTTATGGCTCTGGAGCGTCGCTATAAGCGTCGCTATAGACTTCTGTGTAAACGTCGCTATAATCGTCGCTATGAGCGTCTCTATATAGCGACGCATATAGCGTCGCATATAGCAACGCTATTAGCGACGCCGGGGGTTATAAAAACCCAGTGTATTTCCGTCGCTAACAGCGTCACAAGAGAACACAACCTCTTGTAGTGCTTGGCGGTTGTGCTTCTGAAACATGGGGAAAAAAGCGCACAGGTTGGTCACTCTAATATTTACATCTTTAGGTATAATTGATTATAGATAGTTTTTAGATAGGGATATGGTGGTCACGCTCCGCCATAGCGAGATAGGACTAGTTCTTCACTAAAGATTCATGCCCGTGGCTACGTAGTAGCTAAGGCAATGTCCGTTGGTTTTTATTTCTCAGGATTGGAGACCTATCAAAGGTGCTCCGCTCCTCTTGACAAGGGGCAGGGACCTCACAAGGAGATTGGAGAAGATGCTCATTCAGAATCGGCTGAGGTGGTGCCAGATGAGCATCAAGTTGCTACTCTCTATGGGGTGAATGCACAGGATCTACAAAATGAAACGGAGGACATATGCCTAAACGGAGAGCTCTATATAGATATAGGGAGTTATGTTGAGCTATGCAAGGATGCGAGAGAGACATCTTAAAGCCATAAACATTGTATTTGAATAATTTTTCTCGTTTTATAATATATATTGTATTCACATGCCTTTTTGTCCATTCCTGTCTATATGCTATACTTGAGAAATTTAAATTGTGTTTAATCGTCAATGCTTCCACTCCAGGTATGCTCCAAGTATGTTCTCACAAGCAGGGACACTCCTCAGTGTGTCATGAAAGTCTGATATGTCAGTGCAACAATGCACTCCAAGTGGGATGGAGACTGAGGCTGCAATCGCGAAGGAGGTGATCCGTCTCTACTCATAGATGTTTCTCGTCCCTCCACTAGATCTATTTGATCGGGTGAAAGAAACGCTAAGAAGCACTACTATTGGGGCCAAAGTAGTCTTCTTAGCGTCTCTTTCACCCGATCAACTAGATCTAGTGGAGGGACGAGCAACATTTATGAGCAAAGAGAGAACACCTCCTTCACAATTGCAGCCTCAGTTCTTCATTGCACTCGGAGCGTAGTGCTTTTACAAGATACGTAGAATGCACACGGGAGACAAATTCACAAGAACTTCACAGGAATTTCTCTACACAGGAATCCCTCCCCCTTTATAAGTCCTCTCTCTCTCTCTCTCTCTCTCTCTCTCTTTCTCTCTCTCTCTCTCCACATGAATCCCTCTCCCTATTATCTATAGTATAGATTATAACTTGTCCATGTTTTCTTCTCCATTCAATATTAAGGTTAAATGTTCATGTGTTTAATGCACGTATGGATGATGATGAGTTTCTTTCTTCTTTGTCACCCCAGCTGAGGAGGTGGTACAAGGAGCATCATTGCTCTGGAGCACCATCACGTCATTCCACTCCTTCAACGTCTCCCTCTATTTTGGAGCATTCAGCGTGCTCTAAAGCTTCAGTGTCAACGAGACGCTCTTCACACTTGTCTAGGCACCAACGGTCTAGTGGTGGTAGCAGCGGTTGCTGTGGGGATGCTGTCGTTGATGCCTTGACACCGCCTCGACAAGGCTCCTTACCTTCCCCTTCTTTGCCCCCCCCCCCCCCCCCCCCCACACACACACACACACACACACACTAGCCATGACATAGCCATCTACGCCAGTTTTTGTGCGGCTATCGGCCATCCCTGGCTACACACCACTAGCTACTCCTACGGGAGTCACCCCAGACACTCCTCGCTTCGGGGCCCGGACTCCAGTGGAGACACTTGACATCCGTACCCCATCGAGATGCCACTAGAGACCCGACACCCACATTCATGCATCACAAGCGAGAGGGCTTACTGTACTCAATCGACATCAGCGACGACATCATCTTGGATGACGAAGACAAGAAGGTGATCTCGCGCATGCATGGTCTTTGCTCTCAAGTGTTGAGACACTACATACTAAACACCTGGAGTAAAGTGCCAAGTGAATTAAAAGACAGATTCATCAACATGCTGCATGACGAGTTTCTCATGTCAAGTTGGGATGAGCGCTTCAATGAAGACCTTATGAAGGTTCGAATACGTGAATACTGCAAGCACAAGCGTTCTTAAGTACAAAAAGCAATAAAGCATGTGTAGAACAGACCAGATTGGCTGGCCAAAGAAGATTGGAAGAATGCAAAGCGAGCAACGTGCAAAAATCCTGACAAGTGGAAGCAACAAAAGGAGGCAGCCAAAGCATGAGTAGAGGCAGGGAGCTCGCACCACTTGGGGAGCAGAGGGTGGGCATCATTTGAGGCCAATTTTGTAAGTGTTTTTGCATTGATCTTTAGGTTTGGTAGTTATGTCTATTTGTATCTTTGAATTCTAACATAATGGATACTTTGTATGTTTTGAACAGTGGTCGATGACAGGATGTGATCCCACATCGTACGAGCGTGAGTACGCAGGCAGAAAGGGCTTAAACGCCTTGATGGACATTCTGAGTTCTCGCAGTGGCATGGTTAGTATTTCAATTTAATCTTTTTCATTTGTTGTATTTTAATGATAAGCTAAGAAAATAGATTGTTTTGTAATTATATGTTTATACTTACCGAAAGTCTTATTGTTTTTTTCTGTAGAATCCAACAGATACGCCACTTGGACGCGATGAGATGTCTCATTAGACGACGTCAGTCTGGTCATAGCCAGATAGCATTAGTTTCCTTTTGTCATAGCATGTATAATGAGATGACGTGTATACGTCTTTTTGTAACTATTGGAAAACCATGTATTTTCTCAATAATGACAATGGTGTTGTAAATATTACATTTGCAAAGCTTAACAATCAAGTGATTTGGCCTATGATGTGTACAATTGTCATTGATTTACTTTCATTAATTTACTTTTGTCAGTTTTGTATCTTTATTCTGCAAACAATACTATGCATGATGGAGTTAATGGTTATATTGTATTGTGGGTGACTACTTTGGGTCTATACCTTGCACTTTCTTTTAAAGGTGAATCTGGGCTTATCTTGGATTCATTTAGGTTTATTCTATTATTGAAACATTCAATATGGTTGATGGGTGGCAGTGCATTCAATGCCCTGCCACCCAAAATTTTTTACTCTCGGGCGTCACTATAAGTGTCGCTATATAAGGCTCTGTAACGTCGCTATGAGCGTCACTATAGGAAGACTGCAAGCATCGCTATTTGCATCACTACCTATGTCGCTATCTACATCGCTATATAGCGACGTAGATAGAGATGCATATAGAGACCGGATAGCGACGTTCCCGTAGCGACGCTATTAGCGACGGTCTTAGCAACACCGGGGAGTATAAAAACCCAATGTATTTCTGTCGCTAAAAACGTCACAAGTGCACACAACCTCTTGTAGTGATGGCATCTAATGTGAGGTGGCATCCAAGGTGGCACTTGAGTGTGGTGGGTGAGTTTGCAACCAAGGTGACATGGAAATCCAACTGTTGAGATCAAATTGTTGATTGTGGTGATGTGGAAGGTGAGATGGGGTTATGACATAGACTTTTGGTGATGTGGTGGTATCCTTGTATGAGGTGGACTAGCCAACTAGGATTGGGAGAGTAGAACCAAATGATGATAGATGGTTAAGTGCCAAGATTCCTAGGCTTGGCACTTTATCAAACCTAAGGAGGCACACCTCAAGTGAATGGGGGTGAAAAAAATTAAAACAATGGAAAAGTGTCTTTCCCTAACTCAAATTGACTCAAATGTTTTTCTATGAGGACCTTACACAATAAAAGTGATTACATACATGAAAATAAAAATGATTGTCAATGTATAATATTTATTTGAATTTTTTAAACAAATAAGGAAGGTTAATGCTAGGCCATCCAAGAACATCATTTGGATGCTCTCAGCAAAAGAAAGCAAGCATTAGGGAAGAAGTTGGTGTTCTATGGAGAGGGAGCTGATGGATTTAGTGGCATCCTCTCTATTGTGGATAGGGATCTTGAACCAAAGGTGGTATTCAATCATCTCTTTGGGAGGGCTTTGGGTATTAGGATTAAATGGGATGAGATTTCTCTCACTATCATCAACATATATGGACCCTGTACAACAAAGGAAAGGGCCAAAATGTGGGAGCACTTGAAAGGTATCCAGGTTGAAGGGGAATGGCTCTTGGCAGGTGATTTTAATATAGTGAAGAAAAGAGGGGATATAACTGGCACATTAATCATGTTAGTTGGATCTAAAAGATTGAAATGGATATGATTCTATGAGAAGTGGGCCTTGGTAAAGGTGTGGGATATAGGCCCATGGGGCAACATGCCGGGGCTCACGTCCACTAGCTTGGAGTATGCCGATACAAATTCCCAACTAGACCGTTGCTACTGTTCTAATCAGGTTGATTGGCTTCATTCTTGGCTGAAAATGAAGGTGATAACTTCATAGTGGCTTTCAAATCACCTTTTGCTAAGCATAAAATTGAAAAAAAACAAAGGAGTAGACCATTGCCCTCAAGGTTCTAAAAAGTTACTCTCAACAAGGGACCACCTATTCAAAGACCTTCTCTTTAGAAGCTCGACCATGAAAGCTCTAAGTAAGATTCAACGAGATGTAGACTCAGGAAGCCCAAGTGCCTAGGATATTTTTTCCAAGAGTATTCAGAAATCCAGGTCCTAGAAGAAAGAAAAACCAAGAGGAACACCTCACTGAGCTCACTAACCACCAAAAAATAGGAAGGCTCTGCTTCAGAGGTGGAACACAGTAGATAGATAGAAGCTAAATCAAAATTAGCCAATCTCCAGCTAGAGGAGGTGAGGAAGGCTAGAATCCTTTCTAGAGAAACCTTTCTCCAGCCAGAGGAAGCCAACCGTACACTTCTTTAGGGCCCTCAAAGTCAAAAGAAGTTGGGGCCTAATCCACATGCTCACAAATGAGAATGGAAATGATACTAAAAATCTTGATGAAATGGTTGTCTTAATGCTCAACCACCTACAGATCATAGGCCAGCCCAAGGCCCATTCCCTTGTGATAGATGACACCAGATTGACTCTCCTTGGGAGCATCAAAAGAACCGTATCCCACTCTGAAGACAACCTTCTAGAGAAGTCGTTTTCCAAGGATGAATGCTCCCTTGCGCTGCATGCTCTGGGAAAAGAAATATCTCTTGAATGGGATGGGTTGACTTCTGAGTTTTTCATGGAATTTTGAGACAATCTTAAGTATCCCATCACGAGATTGGCTAATCAAGCCCTTGGTGATGGGGTCATGGACCTAAGAATCAAAACTGGCCTCATTAAGCCTATTACCAAGCAAGTATGTTGCTCCCAACTTAAGTGTTGATGCCCCATAATGATGATGTATGTAGCTTACAAAATTATCGCAAAAAATGTAGACCTTAGGCTCTCCCCCCTCCTTGACAATTTCCTCACCCACCACTAGCATGGGTTCATCAAGGGAAAATCTATCTATGATAACATTCTGGCAGCAATGGTCGGCATTGAATACACCGCTTTCACTTCAATTAGATCTTGAGAAAGCCTATGATAGGATAACATGGTCGTTCATTGAAGATGTCATGACGTCATTAGGCTTTGGGCCACGGATGTGCCACATGGTCAACACCCTAGTCTTTGGCTATTATGGCCAAGGATATGATGAAAAACTCTAGCATTAAGGAAAATTTGGACTCTCAAAGGGACCCTAGAAGGAGGTTTGACTTTGTCTCTCTTGTCCAAAGTGGGATAACCAACATATCATTGGAAAGATATTAGAAATTAGGTTCTAAGTCCCTAAACTCTGACAAAATTGGAGTGGATTTGTAGAAGTTAAGGCCTCTGCACTAAAGCTGAAATGTGGGGAGAGATTCCATTTATAAGACACAATTGTCACATAAAAAATTGGAATCTTATAGAATATAAGGAATCTGATGGCATGCTATCTATCAATGGATAGATCTCGATGAGTACATTCTAAATCCAAAAGGTTCGACAAGTTTTGATTTCATTTGTAAAAATTTTACCATGCGCCCATTTTGGACAAGAGGGAGAATCCTTATAGGGCCCATTTGAGAGTCCAAAATTTCCCTAATGAGTACGCTTGGCAAGGTGGTCAATTGAAAGGGCTTAAGGTGCATGATAAGTTGATGGCCTTGTAATGGGCCGTTCTGAAACTTGGGGGTATGGTAGGCGATCTTATTTGGAAATGCAATAGAGCAGTGATGACTCTGGAATGGGGAGAACTATTGCGATACTTCGACAACTCTATATCTCAATGGTCCCCTTGGCTCTCCAAAGATGGAGACATCCTTCTCACCCCTTTTTGGAGGGAAGTGGCCAAAAAGGTCAATAACAAAGTTATTAGGCATATAGTTCAATTGTGGGACTACATTAGAGGCTATTGTAAATGAATAGATCAATTGACCTTCAAATTTAGCCTTTGTTGGTCAAAAATATTGTTGACCAGTAGAGCCCTTGAACACTTCAATAGGTGGTATTTAATTGACTCTAAGTCAAAGCTCAAGTGGAAAGCTTGGCACTGGCCTATGAAAAAATATTTTCTAAAACCCCAGACTAAGAGTGTGTATCTCACCCTCATGGAAACACATTATTGGTTCTCCCCGCTTAATAAGAAGTGGGGAAAACTTTGGCCAGAGTCAAG
This sequence comes from Adiantum capillus-veneris, assembly GCF_014529385.1. Taxonomy (NCBI): domain Eukaryota; kingdom Viridiplantae; phylum Streptophyta; class Polypodiopsida; order Polypodiales; family Pteridaceae; genus Adiantum; species Adiantum capillus-veneris. The sequence continues at coordinate 54,204,164 of NC_140959.1, read as the reverse complement.
ATGGGAGAAAATCATGAGGAACATATGGTGCCCTCAATGGCCACATGGGATGAAGGTCTTATTATGGAAGGTGTTATGGGGAGAAATGCCAACTAGTGTGAAGGTCCTTGCCAAGGGAATTGGTCCAAAGAGATTCTTGCACTGTAGAATGTCTTGTGAATACATCTCTCACCTGTTCAAGGATTATTGATTTGTGGTCTTGTAGGCAAGATTTGCAAATGGATCCAAAAAACTTGGAAAATACGATTCTTGAAGAATGATCTCTTCTTAAGAGGGAAGACGTTCAAGAGTCAGACATTGCTCATTGCTACACAAATTGTGAGGTTTTCTACTTCAAACACATTTGGAAGAAAAGTAACTCTTGGATGTTTGAAAAATCCTTGGAAATAGCAAAGTTCACAGAGATAATCCAAGAAAGCAGGGTAATGATCATCCACATTGGAAAGAAAAGAAACTTAGAGGAGTGGAACAAGACCCTAGGCGCCTTACTAATAAATGTACAAAGGTGAAAGTATGGGTGCAGTTGTAGTCATGGGGTGGCTCCCCCTTAGCCGATGTATCTATGATCTAGTGAAGTGCTCATGGCTTGTGAATGAGAATGGAAGGAGTTTGTAAATTTTTGGATATCTTAATACAATCCACTCACCGTTGTGGTTTTTTCAACATTAAAAAAAAGGAGGAGGGAAAAGAAGAAGAAGGAAAAAAAGAAGAAGAAGAAGAAGGAAAAGGGTACTCCTTTCTTTAGGCGTGACCTCGCTATGGGCTCCAGGTTCATTGATGATTTGGATCTTCTGACAAACACATGCCTAGTAAGAGACACAATATTGAGAGTTATTTGACAATACAAGAATGCGTTATTATTTCAAGTAAAGTGTGAGCCCGTGGACTCTAATGTTGTTCTAGAAGCGTGTTGGTCATATCTCACAAAAGGCGAATCTATAGTGATATGAATTGAAAATTATCATCAAAGACTAGTGTTGAAGGGCATAAAGTGGACGTTTTTCTTTATCATGAGGATTTTTAAAGAGGATAAGCTCTCAGAGGAGACCATAACTGTGGAAATCATGGAGAATTCGGGTGGGATTTGTGCTTGGCAATAACAAAAGGATTTCATCGGGTTACGGAATTTTGATTAGGGGCTTGAAAGTTAAAAATCATATTGATGATGGCATATGCAACGGATCTATAACATGGTTTTCAGATATAAAAAACTGGAAGCATCAACTGGTTGCAAGCATCAATTACGTGTTGATATTTTGTTTCAATATATTTTGAGTTGTTATTTGAATTTTGAGTCTGATTTTCTCCCGCGATTGCTCTCTAATCGTCACTATATCTTCTTACTAACACTAAATCACTCTTGATTGCACTTGTCTTTCACTGGCTATCTATCTATACATCTTAGACTCTTTGAATATCACATGTGAGCTGCGTATAATATTCTTAGATTCTGAGTGCCAGGAACGATATCCCATCTCTCCGTCCACACAATATCCAATGAAGATGCACTTGTGTGATTTGGGATCCACTTTTGTCTAAGTTCTGTTGGCACATGTTAGAATTCCTCACACCCAAATACACATAGCCTATCATAATTATGTTTCTTGCTCATCCACACCTCCTCCAGAATCTTATACTTCAGTGGTGTACTAGGGACCGGTTTATCAAGTAAACAACTATCATAATATCTTTCCCCCAAAATTCCCGAGGTAAAATGGACAAAGACAACATGGAAGTGACTTGTTCTTGGATATTCCTATTCATCCTTTCTACCACATTGTTTTGAGCATGTGTGTGAGGCACAATGAACTATCTTCTAACGCCTCATTTACTATAAAATTCCTTGAACTCAAGGAGATATACTCACCTCCATTGTCAGTTTGCAAAGCTTTAAGCTTTCTACATGCTTGTAGTTGAGTTTTCTACAGATGCATGAATTTTATTACATATTTCCCACCTTGATGCTCACAATGTGGCCCCACTACTTCCAAGATCTACTATTCGATGTTGCAAGCCTGATTTCCTACACTGCACATGTGTGTGTGTACACACTACTACACACAATCGATGTTCGATTGAAGATATGCTTGCTCTTGACTTGTAGCTGCTCCAACTCTTCAAGATTCCAAGCTTGAGGTCCTTGCCTGATTTCCCCCTTCAAGATTGTTACCTTGCTTGGCTCTACAGACCTCCATTCTTTTCAAGATTCCATGTATCTACAAGAGGGATTGTACATGAGTGGATGATGCACTGAAAAACATAAGATGAATCTGGACCAAGTTCAATGATTATGCACATTCTCTCACTAATTTTATTTTCTAGACGGCCTACCGTCCAGATATCTGAAGTGGCCAACACATTCCCAGATGAGCTGTTTGAAAATCTGAAGGGCTACAATGCATTGATTTTTGAAGCTGATCCACCACATATCAACTTATGGTATGGTTTGGTAATTATCAGATAAGTGACTTTGATTTGGTCTGATTCTTAGGCAATCTGATTGGTGCGTCAAGGTGAACACATGTTGAGTTGCAAAAGTAATTTTCTGGCACAACCATTGAGATGAATGCCAGACCAGATGTCTAAAAAGTCTCAATAGCATGGTTTGCCACTTTTGGGATGATAACCATACCCAATCGCCCTATTTGCATCAACTAGGAATCGAAGACAATGAAATGATTTTGATCCAATTGCATCCCCAAACTTGCATCGGGCTTGTAGCCAAGATATCTTACTATGAGAACTCCAAATAGCATTGATCCTTCCCATCTAGCTTGTGATGAATAGATCTTTGGTGAGATCCTAATAAGGATCCAATGCTCGTGATGCCAGACCAATGTCTGATGTAGACTAGATCCAGATGTGAAGCAGTGCGAGGATAGAGAGAGAATCACAATGCAATGCCAACTCTTGTGAGGAGCATAAGTATGTGCTAATTTTTGAAACAAACCATATGCTTGATAAATGTGGATGTGGACAAATTCAAATCTGATTTTGAGCTTGGAACTGATCTGGTTCCAAACAGAGTGTTGTGACCAGACAAATGATCCGACTTCCAACCAGATTACTGGCCTGCTACCCCAACTTGATCACTTCACAACATTTAGCATGTATCTTCTCAACTCGAATATCATGTAGAGAGTAGAGAAATTGGATTAGGATAGCTTGCTTTGAACAATTTATTCTTATTTGATTGGTCGCCATTTCCATAGCTTGAACACCTACTAAACTGATGATGCAAGCATTCACCATCAATATTCCTAGCCTTTTGTATGGAGATAGTGACAAGATGAGTATGAGTGACATACAATTGTGATTCTAGATGTTCCTTTGAATCCTCCTGTGCACTCGTTTTGAATATGACTGCAATATATGTAACCATATCGACCTACAAGCTGTTGATATGCTGAATCAAACATTTGAGGATTCTGTGAGTAGAAACTTGTGGTACATGCATCTGAATGAGTGGAGCAAAGCTAGCTAGTCAAAGATCATCACCATGGTCAAGCTCCAACTCCGCAACATTGATACATGTATACCTCACAATAACTTGAGCTTTATCATCCCTGAGAGATATGTATTTAAACATTGCATATAAAAGATCAGTCCTTCCCCTAGATGGCCAAAGTTGATTGTGATGATGACTGGACAACCATCCAACCACCTTCAGCCAAAGACAACCACAAAATGCCTGGATCCCAGTGGATGTATTTGGACCCTCCCAACACTCTAGCAGCCCAGTTGAGACTACAATTTGTCTTCTTGCCAAACCTATTTTTGGCTACCGCCTTCCAGATGAGTCCAATTGCTGTGGAAATTCCCATATCTGCATTCAGGCAACCAAGGGCCTTATAAAACCATTGCCATAATTGTATTGAATGCCACATTTTATAATTACTGGTGTACCATTTTATCTCCTTATCCCCAAAATTTGATTGTAGAGGTGTTGTTTCGATCATCTTGCCCATGCCAAAGGTTGTTGGGTTGCCTCCAACTTCTGGCCATGGTCCCCCTTCTTTGGTGCTAAATGGTTTAAAAAATAATGGTGCTTCTATGACCATAGAATTTCTTGGAACATCTTGCTATCGGGAAGAAATACATACTTGCATAACATTCCATACACTAGTTGATCTCTACAATCCATTTTGTGATGAATCAAACTCATACAATCTTCCAATTTAAATGAAAATGTAGACATGCATATGAAACTGGACTTGCAATTGTCCAAGCACATAAGGGCTACTGATAACTCCATTCTTGGGATAGTCAAGGATGCTTTTCCAAATATGATGCCCCGCTCATGACTAGAAGAAATCAACAATCCCTGGCTGCTTGTATCCTCCTCCTTCTTCTCACCAAATCCGTTGCACTGGCGCTTTCACTTTTTTACCATGGCCTCCGGTGACATGAAACATACCAGTAAACTATGGTTCTAGACAGTCAAAACCTCCCCAAGCATTCAAAAAAATAATGTCCTATGTTGTTTGAAAAAATGGAAATGATTGGTGTTCAGCTAGTCGAGAAATTACTTGTAGATGATCAACTATATCTTTGCCTTTTGATGCCTCCTCCCTTCTTGCAATGCTTTTGAGCTTTCCATCAAAAGCTGCATCAATCTCCTCAACAATAGAAGAATCATTCGATAGCACAACTGTCTCCGGACCTCATTTCCTTTAGGAAAGAACAACTCCTCTTTGCCACTAGCGCCCACTGAGAAGGTATGCTCTTGCGAACATGCTTTTTCCCGACTAAGATACTCCTCTTGGATTTGGTCATCTCTTGTTTGAGAATCTTGAACCTCTTCTTGTATTGAAAGTAGTTGATCCAAAGCTAAAGAAGGAAAATCACAGCCGTGGTTCACAAAATGGCCTCACCAATGAAAATAAGCACAAGAAACTTTGGGACAATGAAGATGAACTAATCGATCCTTCTACCAAGCTTGTAGCATACACAAGATCTCAAGCAAATCTTCATAGGAAAATGCATGATAATGCCAAAACTCTTGCCACTGCAAGAAGGATTTTGGAAAATGAAAAGAAGAATGTTGCTTGGATGAACATTTGGAACAAAGGAAAAGCATGTTAACATGACACGCTTTTTGTGTTAGTTAGCATGTCCAAGTTAGCATATCAAAAAAAACTTGGGCACATGGTAAAATTTTCACAAATAATATCAATTTTTTTTGAAGTTTGTACATTTGGATTTCTTGTTTCAGGAGCTTTCTATTGATATATCATACGTCAAGACCATATTAGGTAAAGTGGGAAAATCCCAATTCCCAGATTGGACAACTTTCAATATATCATGTACAAGGTGTTGACGTTTTGTACTAGACTAAACATTTGAAAGAAACATTGGTCAAGAAAAATTATGGTTTTGGGTGGTTGCACCATCAAGAGACTAGTACATTGATTCCATTTTCATTGTTTATACTCTATTGTCTACCTACAACTTATCTTATTAACATGGAGACATTGGTTTGAAGGCCCACAACTTGTTCAAGCTAAGGTGAAATGGAGTACCTGAATTTTTAATTCAAGGTCCACCACTTGTCCAAGCTAGCACCCATTGAGAAATAAACCCACTTGTGCATGACATCAAAGCAACACACACCTCTAATCAAGAAATTCTTCACTTAAGGCACGAGCCATTTATAAAATATGTAGCATATGTCAATTACAACATAGGAGGGCTAGTTTCAAGGTGAATTTTTTTGAGATAGGCTATGGAAGAATGCAAAGTCCACTTCTTATCTAAGCTACAATTAGTGAAAGGGTAAGCAAACGTGTTTACATAAAATGTTCTCTAAGTACTTCTCCATTGCAACATAGAAGGTTTAATTCGAAGTTCAAAAAATTATCCTAAAAACATATATAGTGAAATAAATACTACCCACAAGAAAATATTAAATATGTTATTTTATAAAAAATTGGAGAAGTTAACATCCAAAAGCATCCAATTATGCGTAGACCCTAGTAAAGATATGCATGCATACATTGACATCTCAATACATGCACTTAGACTCCATGGTTTTCCTCTCAGCATATTTTAGTTTCCAAAACTCTCTTACATGAAGGATGTAAGATAACCATTCTTGATTCAAACATTTTTCTCCACAAACAAGGTCTCTCACACAATTCAAATTCCATGATTTCTTTTCTCCCAATGCAAACAATTAGACTTTATATTTTTCCTTTCAAAGACTTGTAGGTTCTAAAACTCTTTTATATGAAGGACACAAAAATAAATGTTTTAGGAAAACATGCGTGCCAAGACCAAGATATTTCTTGCACATCCATGAATTCTCCATTCCATACTTGTAAGGTTTATTTTGATATCAAACATAAGTTTCTCATAGTTACAAATGGATGCAACCTTGATATGGAATGATATAGAATTGCTAAAGAACAAAAATAAATGTTTTTAAATATATCATGATGAAACACAACCATAATCTAGTAAAATGAGTCCTCAAAAACAAGGTGCAATCTAGAACTACATGGAAATCTCCTTAGACTTGAATACACTCTAGTAATATAGTGAAGTCCCCTTAGACTAGGGTACAGTTGATCGACACATTTTTGTTCTAGAGCAGGATGCTTTGTCACTACATTGGATTCTCCTTGTAATTGAATACACTATAGTAATACATGGAAGTCCTCTTAGAGTAGAGTGCACTCCATTACAAGTCCCTTAGAACAGATCTAGAGCATGATCCATAATCCATCACATAGGATTCTCCTTATAATAGTATACACTGGAGTAATACATGGAAGTCCCCTTAGAGAAGGGTGCACTCCGTGTACAAATAATTTTCTTTATAATAGGGTACCCTATAGAATACATGCAAGTCCCCTTAGAGTAGGGTGCACTCCATGCAAGTATTTATCAAATTGACACATCTTTGCTTTAAAATAACCTTTGAATTATATAGTAATACAAATACACACCATACTAAGAGGACATCATGTGGCCATAAAAAGGATCATTGTCAACCTTCTTTAATGTTATTGCCTTGACACGTACACATGAAGGACATGATTTGCCTCAAGATCACTATACTGATTTACAATTGTGTTACGGGTATAATCTCTCTTGTCTCTTGTATACAACCATCCAAGTAACCATGGAATAATCGTTTCTTCAAGAATCTTTGAAGTTGCTCAGGTGTTTGCCTCCACATCTTTGGAAATATAAGATATGTTCTTGGCATATTCCACATCATCCTATAATGGGCTATCATAAAAAATCAAGGTATTCTTTGAATCCAAGTCCTCAAACATCTTCCAAATATCGCTCAAGTTTTTATGATAAAACCTTCTAAATCCTAACATGATGTTTAGATTTTGGCAACACTTGTTACTCATAAAGATCTTGAACTTGCTATAATGAATTGGGAGACATTTTTGTGTGATGTGTTGCACTCTTGTTAGGTTATAGCAACTCCATATCCACAACTCAAAGTATTCACCATAGAAATCCAAAAATATTTTTGCGTCTAGGCGCACCGCATGATAAACTTCATCTTTGTCCTCCACACGACGCATGTGTTGAGCCCAAGATGGCATAGAATCTCCATGTTTTGTTTCAACTGTATTCAAAAGCAGTCGTTCAAGGTCCAAAACAATCACTCTTTTGATATTCTTGACAGGAAGTGGCAGGTGACAAGGAGGTGATTGATATATAAGACAAGGCCTTGGATAAGGTTTGTTAGGTGCTTCAAAACCTTCCTTCAAATCATGCCTACAGATAGTCGACCCACTTTCTTGTAGTGATGACTCTGCAATTGAAAAACAAGAAATTTATTATGTTTCAAAGAATACAAACAGTTTCTACATTTTCTACACTGTGGTATTATTAGATGCCAAAGTCCATCTTAAACTTCCTCGTTGCCATAAACAAACCCCAATTTAAACCTTACAAAGCTTCACCATTTCTCCAAGCTATGCTTCTTTGAAGCATGGAGAAAAGTAAGGTCTACCACCTGGCTAGGCTAGGCTCCTCTATGAATGGGAAAAAGGTAAGATCTACCGTAGGTCCAAACTAGGATTGATGATGAGGGGTCTCTTGTTTCAAGGTCTACCACTTGTCCAAGCTACTCTCCATACAATATAGTGGTGGATAGCTAGACTGGATTGGGAATGGGAGAAAAGGTGCAAGGTCCACCACCTGTCCAAGCTCTTAGGATCTTTGTTAAATGTTTTCCTTCTCACTACATGGAGGACTTGTGATATGTTTCCCATGAGGGGCTTTACCAAAAGGTCCACCACCTGTCCAAGCTTGCTCCATGGAATACCTAGAGATTTTTTTTTGAGACCTGCAAGAAGAAACAAAAAGAAAAATTTGATACCATGCACATGTATATTCAAGTATGTGAAACAAGGTTCAAGTCATAAAAGGTACCTTAGGGGTGTGTTTTATTTAGCCTTAGAAGATTGTTCTCAGCTTTGACCTTGTTTATATAAGCCTTTGCAGTGGTTTCCTTCAATGGCCCCTTTGTAGTACATCCCAATTGCCTAGCTAGATTGATCATCTATGGTTCCTTCATGCTTTCAATATTTGTACCTTACTTTTCTAGTATCTCCTATATTTGGGCTTGTCTGATGTCATTGTTGTCGGTTTTGTCACTTGCTCGATTGTGTTTTTTGCCTTCAAGGATAGCTTCACCTTTTTCATATTTTGCAGGAGTTACCTTCTTGTAAAGAACACCTTGGCTGAACAAGCATCATTTTTTTTCTTCCAATTATCTTTGATTTCTTTATATTTCCTCTCATTTGTCAATGCTGGCTGTCGGTAACGATTATTTTTTTGAAATTCCGCACATCCCTTGTCTCATCCAGCTCAAACAAGTAGGGAAGCAACTCCTCCAAGAGCATATTGTAAACCATTTTTTCACCATCAAATTGGGATGGAAAAATATAATTTTTTGTAGGGGAAATGCATCCCTTGTAAGGGGAGTCATCAATAAGCACTGTTCTTTGTGGGTCACATTCATACCCCATGGAAATTTTAGCTAGAGGCGTGAGCATTGCCTCAACGGTTGGATTGTCAAGTCTAAATAATTTATTACTTTGACAAGTGTAGCAACCTTCTTGATTCCAAATTGCAAAGAAAGGCAATGTACCTTTTGCTAAGCTCTCTAGTGCTTTAAGAATTTGAAGCACATTGTTCCTAGTAGCCGTCGACCAAATTGTAACATTAAACCTCTATAATATAGTCTTCAAGAATTGGATGCAACCTGGCCAAAGTATAATATATCTTTTTAGATCTAGTTGCATTGACTGGTGGTGTGAGGACGGCTGAGGGGAACGTTTCAATAGCAGACCATTTAAGTCCAAAATAATTGTGAGTATGGATTTCTCAACATATGTACTAGATGAAGTAGCAACAAATGGAACTGGCTCTTGAGCAGGTGTTTTAATCTCTTTTGATTTAGGTTGTATTGTTGGAGTAGGCATTTCTTTATTCTCACTGTTGCAAGCTTTCTCAAGGTCCAAATCACCAGACTTTGGTATAGACGTATCATCCTTCTCGGGCATGTCAGAAATAATAGAATCAAGGGGTTCAACAATTGCAGACTCAGCCACCACACGGGCCTTATCTATCCCAATTTGCGAATCTAAAAAACACAAATAACATTGGTTTCTCAAAAATCACTGGAATTTAAATCACCAATTTTATACATGTGGAAGTCAAACTTAGGAGTTTATTCAAGGTAAAAATAAATATTATAATCCTTGCAACTATTGGTACACAAGGCAACACTAGTCTATACTACAATCTTTTGTGGAAAACTTGTACACCCTAAACTTTAATAAACATTAATACTTAAGTGAACACTGAAGGCCACATAAAGTTAACAACAACCATGCTTTACTTGATTGAGATTTGATCCATTAAAAGTCATATTAACACATGTAATTAAGACTTCTATCCATATAAATACTTGAAAACATCAAATAAAGTCATAGTCAACAAACTATGTGTCTCCTCATTCAAGTCCACCAATAGTCTCAACACATGCATAGCCATAACCTCTTGATTTAATGTCTAAAGATAAGCCTTTATCCAAAGGTGTTAATTTTGGATGTTTTGGACATTTGTACAATGAGAGGTATTTTTGTAATCTAGCACGTTTCCCTTTTCTAGAAATTTACAAATCTATGCCTAGTTAATCTCTCTCTTCTTCTATATTCAATTCTTCTCTCAATAGAGACCTTAATCTCTTCTTCTATTCAATTCTTCTCTCAATAGAGACCTTAATAGAAGCAAGGTCTACCACTTGTCCAAGCCAGTGCAAGGAAGTGGCTACTGTTTTAAGTCTACTACAATTAGACTCCACAGAAGATTCACCACCACACTTGTTTGAATTAGCCTCCATGGAAGGTCCACCACTTGTCCAAGCTATATGGGGTTGTTTGAAGGTCTAACACATTTCTTGAGATTGGGATCTATGTATGGTTCACCTACCCATGCTAACCTTGAAAGGATAAAATAAATGGGATAGTGCGAGGTCTAAAACTTGTCAATTCAAGCTCTTAAGTCTAAGCTAGTGTTTTTTAAAAATCTAAGGATTCATCACTCAAAAATTATAAGATTATTCTCTACAATTAAACCTTTAATTCTTGAAGATGAAAAAGATGGACTCAAAAAATACCACATAAAACAAAACCTAACATTAAGAGTATCAAATCAACAAGAATGTATGTTAATAACATATACAAGAAGTTCAAAACATATGTCCTTCCATTTCCAAGTAGGCCTCCATTGACAAAGGAGGTTGGTCTTCTTCTCCTTCTTCTTCTTGCGGTGAAATCTCTTCTCTGATGAGCACATCGTCAATTAATTACAAAGTAGGTTGTTGATCTTGAAGGCCAGCCCACTTTTCTATATCAGCATAGTCCTTAGCAAATTTGAGAAGCCTGGATGCTAAGGTTCCTTGCTCTTGCATGCTCTCAACTAAGCAGATGACATCTTTTTTTTGTTGTAATACTTCTTGTGCACCCAGAGAGACATCACTAAAGAGATCTACAAGCTTGCAATCTTCAAAACAGTATGTATGAATGTAGTGCTTGACAAAAAATCTTTTTTTGGCTTCCAAATATTGGAAATCTGACATGCCTTCATTTTCTACTTGAAGCAAAGAACAATCAATTGGCAGGGGATGTTGTTCTGATCACCTTCTCAGGTCTTCAAATGCATTACCTTGTCCCATGAAGGCAATAACCACAAGGAATTGAATTTCTCCTTTGAAAGATGCTGATGGAAAGTGATGCAAGACACCACAACAATGGTAGCTCACATTATCTCCCATACTCTAGAATGCACATTGCAACTTTGTGAGTTTAGAGAAATCTATAAATGCAAGAAACAAAAATCCAGGATCAATTGAGCCTCCATAAATAGCCAACATCCCATCCAAAGCATTGCTAAATGTCTCCTCACTCCACTGCAATTTGTCCCCATAGTGTTTTGTCAAGTCTAAAATGCATAAGCCAATAGGAATGTGGTTGTTGAAGTGGCGCTTCAAGTAGAGATTTCCTTCCATCTGTAGGTTCACCACATAGATGGACCATGTCAAATCAAGAGAATCAATTTTCTCCTTGTGAATGTGAATTTCCCATTGCATGTAATTTATAGCTTCATCCAGAAAATCCATTTTCTTTGTTCCACGCTTCAAGCTATTTTTGAGTCATTGCTCACATAGCATTAGAATGGTTTTATAAAATGCATCATTGATGTTATACATGGTGACTATTTCCTCATAATCTTTACATGGTGATGACTCATTCAAAGCATTGAAGCCTTCAAGAAGTGCGTCTTGAATGAGTTTGTCTTTTTTGAGTTGCTTGATTCGATCATACATATCAATTACATCACCATCTTTTGCACTCTTTTGACAATAAAATCTTATCATCTTTAATTTCTTCTTGAATGATCTCTACCTCTGATTCCTCAAGACCGCAAAGAAATCTGAATACCATTGTTGGGGTTTTCTTGTTCTCCTCCTCAAGCCTTTTAATAATTTCTAGCCAACAATCATAAACTCGATCGGAATATGTAACCATGTGTGCCTGTTTAGCAATCCAACTTGCTCCTGCACTCATTCTTGCCAATCAAAGAAAAGTCTAGAAACAAATATAACACCAATGAGAAGATTGAACTCAAGTGTTCAATTAAAGACAATAAGAAAGAAGAGCCTTTCGAAATTAATACACGTCAATCAATCTTTGAAATATCTCATTGTTTTTTTGTTCATTGTGAACCAAAACTTTTGCGGCACAAATTGAATGTTGGCCATCAAGAATCCAATAATGATAATCTTGTAGTTTTCCCTCTTGTACCTTTTTTGCTGCCAAAGGTGTACCCTTCTTTGCCTTTGCATTTTGAGTAGGCATTAAATATGCACACGCTGCAGACTTAGTTGTACTCCAGGAAAGTCCAAATAGCATGCTTTCAACATGTTTTCCATCAATAGTACGTACATTATAGTGATCAGGAGCCAACCAACAATTTTGAATAGGGATATCAAACTCCTTATATTGGAAAGGGAAATATCTTATATACTTATTCATTCCACCTGTATCTTTTTCTTGTCCTTTCATGGCCTCTACCTCTAGAGCTTCTAGATCCACAATTCTCATCTTGGACGTTGAACCTTGTGTTGAGGATGCTAGAGATGCATTGTCTACATCCAAAATAGAACTAGTCTCCTTAGGTGCTACTTTTTACACTTTGACTTTATTGTTTATAGGTGGTTGTGAAGCTTTCACCTTCTTTCCCTGTAGTGTGGCTATGATGGAGCTTTGAAGTTGATCTGTTGTGACACCTTGAGTTGACTCTTCAATCTTCCATCCTCAAGAAAACATTGTCTCATCTTTATTTTGAGACATGCATGAAAATGCATATCCTCCCGGAGATAATTGGAATTCTTGATTCATTGGGACTACAATATCGATGCATTCTACCTGTGGATGACCATCAATTGTAGAGATAGAGGCTTCCACTACTTGGCCAACATCTTCAAATAGACTGTCATTCTCTTTCTTTGCAATAAATAGATGCACCTTATGAAATTGTGCACCCTCCATGCCATGTATATCCAAATACCAATTCCTTTGATCATTGCAAGTATAGTCAATTGAGACAGACACCCTTGTAACATTTTTTTTTGGTTCCATATGTTCTTGAAAAAAAAAACAAATTCATTTGTTACTAAATAATATAGTCCACCACTTGTCCAACCCACTTCCAAGGTGGTTTGTAGGTCCACCACTTGTCCAAGCTAGCTCTACTAAAACAAGCTATCTCTATTGTTTCAAGGTCAATGTGTGAATGGAGTGTATCTACTATGTCTATTAGCATGAATTTTTTGGGGCAAAGGTCCACCACTTGTCCAACCTACTATCCATTGTATTATGGAGGCTTTAGCCCAATGTGACTTGAAGGTCCACCAATTGTCCAAGCTAGCTCTATTGAAACAAGCTATCTCTATTGTTTCAAGTTCAATATGTGAATTGAGTGTAGATACTATGTTTACTACCATGGATGGTTTGGGGCATAGGGCCACCCCTTGTCCAACACACTATCCATTGTGTTATGGAGGTTTTAGCCCAAGGTGTTTTGAAGGTCCACCACCTGTCCAAGATAGTTCTATTGTAACAAGCTATCTATGTTGTTTCAAGGTCAATGTGTGAATGGAGTGTAGCTACTATGTCTATTAGCATGGATGGTTTGGGGAAGAGGTCCACCGCTTGTCCAACCTACTATCCATTGTGTTATGGAGGTTTTTGCCCTAGGTGGTTTGAAGGTCCACCATCTGTCCAAGCTAGATCTATTCAAAGAATCTATCTCTATTGTTTCAAGGTCAATGTGTGAAAGGAGTGTAGCTACTATGTTTACTACCATGGATGGCTTGGTATAGAGGTCCACCCCTTGTCCAACCTACTAATTGTGTTATGGAGGTTTTAGCCCAAGGTGGTTTAAAAGTCCACCACTTGTCCAGGCTAGCTATATTGAATAGTCCTATCTCTATTGTTTGAAGGTCATATTGTGAGTGGAGTGTAGCTACTAGATTTATTACCATGGATTGTTTGGGAGGGAGGTCCACCACTTGTCCAACCTACTATCCATTCTATTCTGGAGATTTTAGCCGAGGTTGGTTTGAAGGTCCACCACTTGTCCAAGCTAGATAAATTGCACAAAGATTTCTCTATTGTTTCAAACTCAATGTGTGAATGGAGTGTAGCTACCTTTTCTACTATCATGGATGGTTTGGGGCAGAGTTCCACCACTTGTTAAACCTACTATCCATTGTGTTATGGAGGTTTTAGCCCAAGATTGTTTGAAGGTCCACCACCTGTTCAAGCTAGCTCCATTGACAGAAGATATCTCTAATGTTTCAAGGTCAATGTGTGAATGGAGTGTAGCTACTTTTTTTACTACCATGGATGGTTTGGGGTAGAGGTCCACCACTTGTCCAATCTACTATCCATTGTGTTATGGAGTTTTTAGCCCAAGGTTGTTTTAAGGTCCACCACCTATCCAAGCTAGCTCTATTGAAAGAAGCTATCTCTAATATTTGAAGGTCAATGTGTGAATGTAGCGTAACTACTATGTTTATTACCATGGATAGTATGGGGTAGAGGTCCACCACTTGTCCAACCTACTATCCATTGTGTTATGGAGGTTTTAGCCCAAGGTGGTTTCAAGGTGGACCACCTGTTTAAGCTATCTCTAATGTTCAAGGTCAATGTGTGAATGGAGTGTAGCTACTATCTCTATTACCATGGATGGTTTGGGGCCCATAGGTCCACAACTTGTCCAACCTACTATCCCTTGTATTATGAAGGTTTTAGCCCAAGGTGGTTTGAAGGTCCACCACCTATCCAAGCTATCTCTATTCACAATAGTCGTATCTCTATTTTTTGAAGGTCAATGTGTGAATTTAGTGTAGCTAGTATGTTTACTACCATGGATGGTCTGGGGCAGCAGATGTCCACAACTTGTCCAACCTACTATCCGTTGTGTAATAAAGTTTTTAGCCCAAGCTGGTTTGAAGGTCCACCACATGTCTAAGCTAGCTCTATTGAAAGAAGCTATCTCTATTCTTTGAAGGTCAATGTGTGAATGGAGTATAGCTACTATGCTTACTACCATGGATGGTTTGGGATAGAGGTCCACCACTTGTCCAACCTACTTTCCATTGTGTCATTAGAAAATTTCGGAGGTCATTTGGAGGGCCTTGTAAGAAATTGTATTTCTCTCTCTAGAAACTTTTTTTAAAATGCACTTGCACCTTGTGAGTACGTCCAAAAGGACAACCAGACACTCTACAAAGTAGATTTATATTCCCAATCATCCTTGAAAACGGTCACTTTTTTATTTAATGCGAGCGTCTTTTTCAGGAGACAGGTGCAACACTGAAAGTTGAAAAGTCACAAACTGTCAAATAGTGATAGATTTTGAGGCTTTTGACACCACCAATGCGTCCGGAATGCCAAAATACCCTAAAAACGAATGTCTACTTGTCTCATTCCGACATCCGAAGAGGCAAAAAATGTCAAAAAATCCCAAAAAATGGGCTTTTTACTTAATGCGCGCGAGGAGGCATTCTAAAATTCTAGAATGCCCCTCTGCGCGCCATTAGTACAAAGCTCTTTTTAGTGATTTTTGGACAATTATCTTTCAAGAAAGCCCCTTTTTAGACGTTTTTTGACATTTTTTTCTCAAAAAGCTCCCTAAAAGAGGAAAAAAGGGGCTTTTTACTAACAGCGCGCGAGGAGGCATTCCAAAATTTTGGAATGCCCCCTCGCGCGCCGTTAGTAAAATGTTCTTTTAGGGATTTTTGACATTCTTTGCCTCTTTGGATGTCGGAACGAGGCAATTGGACATTCATTTCTAGGATATTTGGGCGTTCCGGACGCATTGACAGTATCAAAAGTTTCAAAATCTTCCACCACTTGATAGTTTTGTAACTTTTTGAGTTCTAGTGATGACATAAGCCGTATCAAATGCACTGCATCTACCTTCTGAAAAAGGTGCTCGCATTAAATGAAAGAGAGTGATCGTCTTCAAGGACCACTAGATTATTAAATGAGGAGAGGGACACCTTTTATATTTTTGTTAATATCAATCTATTTTTCTACGTAACGTAGGCTCTTCTCTCATTGGAGGGGCTTATTTTTCTCTCTCTTCCAAAAGACCTCCGAAATCTCCTAATGTATAAAGGTTTTAGCCCTATGTGTTTTGAAGGTCAATCTGCGAATGGAGTGTAGCTACTATGTTTACTACCATGGATGGTTTGGGGCATAGTCCCACCACTTGTTCAACCTACTAACCATTGTGTAATGAAGGATTTAGTCCAAGGTGGTTTGAAGGTCCATCACCTGTCCAAGCTAGTTCTATTGAATAGTCCTATCTCTAGTCTGATCACGTGGATGGTTTGGGATAGAGGTAGAACAATTTTCAAACCTACTATCCATTGTGTTATTGAGGTTTTAGTCCAAGATGGTTTGAAGATCCACCACCTGTCCAAGCTAGATCTATTGAAAAAATCTATCTCTATTGTTTGAAGGTCAATGTTTGGAATGGAGTAGAGCTACTATGGACTACCATTGATGGTTTGGGACAGAGGTCCACCACTTGTCCAACCTACTAACCATTGCGTTATGGAGGTTTTGGCCCAAGGTTATTTGAAGATCCACCACCTATCCAAGATCGCTCTATTGAAAGAATATATCACTATTGTTTGAAGGTTAAAGTGTGAATGGAGTGTAGCTACTTTGTTTACTATCATGGAGGGTTTGGGACACAGGTTCATCACTTGTCCAACCTACTAACCATTGTGTTATGGAGGTTTTAGCCCAAGGTGGTTTGAAAATACACTACCTGTCAAAGCTAGCTCTATTGAGTAGTCCTATCTCTACTGTGATAGCGTGGATGGTTTGGGATAGAGATTTAACACTTGTCCAACGTACTATCCATTGTGTTATTGAGGTTTTAGCCCAAGGTAGTTTGAAGGTCCACCACCTATCCAAGATAGCTCTATTAAAATAAGTTATCTCTATTGTTTGAAGGTCAATGTGTGAATGGTGTGTAAATACTATGTTTACTACCATGGATGGTTTCTGTAGAGGACCATCACTTGTCCAACCTACTAGCCATTATGTTATGGAGGTTTAAGTCCAAGGTGATTTGAAGGTCCACTATCTATCCAATCTAGCTCTATTGAAAAAGGCTATCTCTATTGTTTGAAGGTCAATTTGTGGATGGAGTGTAGCTACTATGTTTACTACCATGGATGGTTTGGGGCAAAGGTCCACCACTTGTCCAACCTACTTTCAATTATGTTTGGAGGTTTTAGCCTAGGTTAGTTTGAAGGTCCACCACCTATCCAAACTAGATCTATTAAACAAATCTATCTCTATTGTTTCAAAGTGAGTTTGTGAATGGAGTATAGCTACTTTCTTTACTACCATGGATGGTTTGGGTTAAAGTTCCACCACTTGTCCAACCTACTATCCATTGTGTTATGGGGGTTTTAGCCCAAGATTGTTTGAAAATCCACCACACGTCCAAGCTAGCTCCTTAGAAAGAAGCTATCTCTATTGTTTCAAGGTCACCGTGTGAATGGAGTGTAGCTACTTTTTTTACTACCATGAATGGTTTGGGGCAGAGTTCCACCACTTGTCCAACCTACTATCTATTATGTTATTGAGGTTTTAGCCCAAGGTTGTTTTTAGGTTCACTAACTGTCCAAGCTAGCTCTATTGAATAGTCCTATCTCTAGTCTGATCAATTGGATGGTTAGGGGTACTTGTCCAACCTACTAAACATTGTGTTATGGATGTTTTAGCCCATGGTGGTTTGAAGGTCCATCACCTGTCCAAGGTAGCTCTATTTAATAGTCCTATCTCTAGATTGATGACGTCGATGGTTTGGGGTAGAGGTCCAACACTTTTCTAACCTACTATCCATTGTGTTATTGAGGTTTTAGTCCAAGGTGGTTTAAAGGTCCACCACCTCTCCAAGCTAGATCCATTAAAAGAAGCTATCTCTATTGTTTGAAGGTCAATGTGTGAATGGAGTAGAGCTACTATGTTTACTACCATTGATGGTTTGGGATAGAGGTCCACCACTTGTCCAACCTACCAACCATTGCGTTATGGATGTTTTAGCCCCAGATTGTTTGAAGGTCCACCACCTGTCCAAGCTAGCTTCTTTGAAAGAATCTATCTCTATTGTTTGAAGGTCAATGTGTGAATGGAGTGTAGCTACTTTTTTTCCTACCATGGATGGTTTGGGGCAGAGGTCCACTACCTGTCCAACCTACTATCTATTGTGTTATGGAGGTTTTAGCCCAAGGTTGTTTGAAGGTTCACCACCTATCCAAGCTAGCTCTATTGAATAGTCCTATCTCTAGTCTCATCACATGGATGGTTTGGGGTAGAGGTTCACCACTTGTCCAACCTACTATCCATTGTGCTATGGATGTTTTAGCCCAAGGTTGTTTGAAGGTCCACTACCCATTCAAGCTAGCTCCATTGAAATAAGTTGTCTCTATTGTTTCAAAGTCAATGTGTGAATAAAGTGTTTGTTTACTAACCATGGATGGTTTGGGGAAGAGGTCCACCACTTGTCCAATCTACTATCCATTGTTTCATGGAGGTTTTAGCACAAGGTGGTTTCAAGCTAGCTCTATTGAAATAAGCTATCTCTATTACTTGAAGATCAAATGTGTGAATGGAGTGTAAACAATATATTTATCACCATGGATAGTATGGGATAGAGGTCCACCACTTGAACAACCTACTATGCATTGTGTTATGGGTGGTGTGAAGGTGGTCCACCTCTTCAAGCTATCTCTATTATTTCAAGGTCAATGTGTGAATGGAGTGTAAATACTATCTCTATCACCATGGATTGTTTAGTCCACCAAGGTGGTTTGAAGGTCCAACACCTGTCCAAGCTAGCACTATTCAATAGTCCTATCTCTATTGTTTGAAGGTCAATTTGTGAATGGAGTGTAGCTACTTTGTTTAATACCATGGATGGTTTGGGGTGGAGGTTCACCACTTGTCCAACCTACTTACCATTATGTTACAAAGGTTTCAGCCCGAGGTTGTTTGAAGGTCCACCATCTGGCCAAGCTAGCTCTATTATAAGAAGCTATCTCTATTGTTTAAAGGTCAATGTGTGAATGAATTGTAGCTACTATTTTTACTACCATGTATGGTTTGGATTAGAGGTCCACCACTTGTCGATCCTAATATCCATTTTTTAATGAAAGTTTTATCCCTAGGTAGTTTGAAGTTCAATCTGTGAATTGCGAGTGTAACTACTATGTTTACTACCATGGATGGTTTGGGACAAAGGCCCACAACTTGTCCCACCTACTAACCCTTTTTTTATAAAGGTTTTAGCCCAAGGTGGTTTGAAGGTCCACCATCTGTCCAAGCTAGCTCTATTGAATAGTCCTATCTCTGGTCTAATCATGTTGATGGTTTGGAGTAGAGGTCCAACACTTTTCAAACCTACTATCCATTGTGTTGTTGAGGTTTTAGCCCAAGGTGGTTTGAAGGTTCACCACTTATACAAGTTTGATCTATTTAAAGAAGCTATCTCTTTTGTTTGAAGATCAATGTGTGCATGAAGTGTAGCTACTATGTTTACTACCATGGAAGATTTGGGACAAAGGTCCATCACTTGTCCAACCTACTAGCCATTGTGTTCGGGAGGTTTTAGCCCAAGGTGCTTTGAAGGTCCACTACCTGTCAAAGCTAGCTCTATTGAATAATCCTATCTCTACTCTAATAGCAGGGATGGTTCTGGGTAGAGGTCAATCACTTGTCCAATTTACTATTTCTTGTGCTATAAATACTTTATCCCAAGGTGATTTGAAGGTCCACCACTTGTCCAAGATAAATGTATTGGAAGAAGCTATCTCTCTTGTTTGAAGGTCATGTGCAAGCTAGATCTATTGAAAGCGTCTATCTCTATTCTTTGAAGGTCAATGTGTGAATAAAGTGTCTACTATGTTTAGTACCAGGGATGGTTTGGGGCAGAGGTCCACCACTTGTCCAACCTACTAACCATTGTGTTATGCAGATTTTTGTCCAAGGTTGTTTGAAGGTCCACCACTTGTCTAACCTACTAACCATTGTGTTATGAAAATTTTTGTCCAAGGTTGTTTGAAGGTCCACCACCTGTACCAGCTAGCTCTTTTAAAAGAAGCTATCTCTATTGTTTGAAGATCAATGTGTGCATGGAGTGTAGCTACTATGTTTACTACCATGGATGGTTTGGGGCATAGGTCCATCACTTCTCCAACCTACAAACCATTATGCTATGGAGGTTTTATCCCAAGGTGGTTTGAAGGTCCACCACCTATCCAAGCTATCCCTATTGAATAGTCCTATCACTACTCTGATAGCGTGGATGGTTTGGGGTACCATATATGGTTTGGAGAAGAGGTCCACAACTTGTCCAACCTACTATCCACTGTGTTATGGAGGTCTCAGCCTTAGATGTTTTGAAGGTCAATCTGTGAATCGGGAGTGTAACTACTATGTTTACTACCATGGATGGTTTGGGACAGAGGTCCTCAACTTGTCCAATGTACTAACCATCTTTTATGGAGGTTTTAGCCCAAGGTGGTTTGGAGGTTCACCACCTGTCCAAGCTAGCTCTATTGAATAGTCCTATCTCTAGTGTGATCATGTTGGTGGTTTGGGGTAGAGGTCCAACACTTTTTCAACCTACTATCCATTGTGTTATTGAGGTTTTAGCCCAAGGCGGTTTGAAGGTTCACCACCTGTCCAAGATTGATCTATTGAAGGAAACAATCTCTTCTGTTTGAAGATCAATGTGTGCATGGAGTGTAGCTACTATGTTTACTACCATGGAGGGTTTGGGACAAAGATCCATCACTTGTCCAACCTACTAACCATTGTGTTATGGAGGTTTTTGTCAAAGGTGGTTTGAAGGTCCACCACTTGTTGAAGCTAGCTCTATTGAATAATCCTATCTCTACTCTACTAGCATGGATGGTTATGGGTAGAGTTCAATCACTTATTCAATTTACTATTTATTGTGTTATAAAGGTTTTAGCCCAAGGTGGTTTGAAGGTCCACCACCTAACGAAGATAGATGTATTGAAAGAAGCTATCTCTATTGTTTGAAGCTCATGTCCAAGCTAGATCTATTCAAAGCATCTATCTCTATTGTTTTAAGGTCAATGTGTAAATGGAGTGTCTACTATGTTTACTACCAGGGATGGTTTGGGCCAGAGGTCCACCACTTGTCCAACCTACTAACCATTGTTTTATGTAGGTTTTAGCCCAAGAATGTTTGAAGGTCCACCACATGTACAAGCTACCTCTTTTTAAAGAATTTATCTCTATTGTTTGAAGATCAATGTGTGCATGGAGTGTAGCTACTATGTTTACTACCATGGATGGTTTGGGATATAGGTCCATCACTTGTCCAACCTACTATCCATTGTGTTATGGAGGGTTTAGTCCAAGGTGGTTTCAAGGTCCACCACCTATCCAAGCTATCTCTATTCAATAGTCCTATCTCTACTCTGATAGTGTGGATGGTTTGGGATAGAGGTCCAACCCACTGTTCATTGTGTTATCAAGGGTTTACAAGAAGGTGGTTTGAAGGTCCACCACCTGTCAAAGCTAGATCTACTAAAAGAATCTCTCTCTATTGTTTGACGGTCAATTTGTGAATGGAGTGTAGCTACTATGTTTAATACCATGGTTGGTTTAGGGTAGAGGTTCACCACTTGTCCAACCTACTTACCATTGTGTTACGGAGGTTTTTGCCCAAGGTTGTTTCAAGGCCCACCATCTCGCCAAGCTAGCTCTATTGAAAGAAGCTATCTTGATTTTTTGAAGGTCAATCTGTGAATGAGATGTAGCTACTATGTTTACTACCATGTATGGTTTGGAGTAAAGGTCCACTATTTGTCCAATATCCATTGTGTTATGGAGGTTTTAGCCCTAGGTGGTTTGAAGGTGAATCTGTGAATCGCGAGTGTAACTACTAGTTTACTACCATGGATGGTTTGGGACAGAGTTCCACAACTTGTCCAACCTACTAATCTTTTTTTTATGGAGATTTTAGCCCAAGGTGGTTTGAGGGTCCACCACTTGTCCAAGCTAGCTCTATTGAATAGTCCAATCTTTAGTCTGATCATATTGATGCTTTGAGGTAGAGGTCCAACACTTTTGCAACCTATGTTATTTAGGTTTTAGCCCAAGGTGGTTTGAAGGTTCACCACCTGTCCAAGTTTCATCTATTGAAAGAAGCTATCTCTTTTGTTTGAAGATCTATGTGTGCATGGAGTGTAGCTACTATGTTTACTACCATGGAGGGTTTGCGACAGAGGTCCATCACTTGTCCAATCTACTAACTATTGTGTTATGGAGGTTTTAGCCCAAGGTGGTTTGAAGGTCGACCACCTGTACAAGCTAGCTCTATTGAATAATCCTATCTCTACTATAATTGGTTTTGTGTAACGGTCAATCACTTGTCCAATTTACTATTTCTTGTGTTATAAAGGTTTTAGTCCAAGGTGGTTTGAAGGTCCACCACTTGTCTAAGCTAGATGTATTGAAAGAAGATATCTCTATTGTTTAAAGGTCATGTCCAAGTTAGATCTATTGAAAGCATCTATCTCTATTGTTTGAAGTTCAATGCTGAATGGAGTGTCTACTATGCTTACTACCAGGGATGGTGTTATGGCGGTTACGCCGCTAGCGGAAGCTAAATAGCGAGAACTCAACCAACAACAGAATTTGTCAGACGAGGACGAAGCTTGACCCGCAGGCGCATGGAAACAACTAGGTGGGTGTCAAATCACCTACTCGACCTTCTAATGACAATCACTACTAAGGAAATCAAATCTAAGTTCTAGAATACGCAAGTGACTGAAATCCGTACTACGAACGAATGCTATACGAAACAGGATCTAGAATCATTGAATCGATCTCAAACTCAAGGGGAAGTCTATACACTAAGTAAGAACAACACCTTAAAGACTTGAACTGCAAAATCAACCTATAATCACTCCGTGCGGTAAACGCATATGAAGACAGGCCGAAAAATACAGGTGATCGAAACTTGACCCCGATGGTACAAATGTGTAGCTCTACTCGTTGTGGTTCTATAGATATGCTGCACACTCCATTCCGACACACGAGTTGGAAGAAAACTCACACCAAAGCTCGTAGGAACTTACCACACATAGAAGCCGATAGCGCGCACTCTTGGTATCTGTGCGTAGCTCTCGCCGTTGCTAACACAATGGCGGTGTCGCTTCTCCAATGGCAGCTCCGTAGCTCGCGTAGCAAGTGGATAAGACTCTCTCTCTCTCTCACTCACTCTCTCTCAGACACAGTCACGGCGCTCAAAAAACTCACTTTGATTAATAAAACTGAATATTTCCTTTAAGTTACAAAAACTTTGGCTTATATACCTCAGCCTTGGAGGTGAGATCATCTCTAACTTATTACATCAGCGAGTGAAATTACTTCGGAATTACAAGCTAGAAACTCAATTGAGTCCCATTACTTAATGAATGGCTCCAATCAAAATCAATGTCGGAAAGATATTTATTACAATCAATGGTTACAAAAATGATGAGTATGAGCAAAATTGTGGGTGTGATCCTCTGCTGGCTCTGTTGGCTCAACACTTCCCCCCCTTCGCGTTCATGTCGTCCCTGACATGACTTTTATGCTTGGTCAATAAAGTCCTGTCGTCTTGAGCATCTGCAAATGTGATTCGTATCATAGGTTGCCGATGGTCAAGGTTGGGCCGAATATTTTACTTTCGTGGGTGAAAAAGCCGGTGTAGAAAGCTTCTTCGAATGTTTGCATGTGGAAGCTGGGCAAAAACATAATCCTCTGGTATAGGAGGTGCAACACTTTTGGAGAAGGCTGCAATGAAAGATCATACATCATATCAGTCACTGTGTCGGCCGTCGATAGTAGACTCGAGGTCGTGGCTTTATCTGGCGCGAACACTTCAATGCAAGCTAAGAGAGTCCTGCAAATTTTCTTGAGCATCTGACACGAAAGGTCAGGAGAGCCAGTAAAGAGCTTGATGGTGCCCGTTAGGGTTTTCACCATGTAGGCTTTACCTATTCTCTCTCCTGCCTTTGGTCCTGGCATCCTGGGGTAATTAAGCCAATTTGGCTTCTTTTCTGCAATCCTGCCATGCTCTTTCCAGCTTCTGACTCTTGGCACCGGGCAGAAGGTTGCATCCTCCCGAATCTCCTTTGGTGCCTCTACCAAGTAGATGAGGTAGGCTGGGTATTTGTTCAGCCAACCTTTCCTCCATCTAGGCTGCGAATCTACAATCTTCTTTGATTGTTCCTCTTTTGTGATGTCGCCTTCGTAAAGAGCGACATACTGCTCCTCCTCTATTCTCTTTTTCGTTTTTATCGCTTCAAACTTCATCAAAGGGAAAGGCAGGCTGGGTTGCATCCACTCTTCATGGAGCACTTTTGTGTCTAGTCCCTGAAGTCTAATGGAGATTAGGAGTCTCCTCTCCCATTCCATTTCCTCCTTGGCACTCTCCTCTGCTGACTTTTCTATTTGATCATGGAGCCTTTGTTCTTCTTCTTCAGAGATTCCTGAAGTCGCGGCCACCTCGTGAACTGGGGCTGGATCTCCAATTGTGGTTGCCTCTCCAGTTTCTGGTAGCTCTATGGCTGCTCCACCTGATTCTTCTTGTGGTGTCTCTGTCTCTCTTCTTTGTTGCTCTTGTAGATCTTGGAGCTGTTTGCGGAGGGTCTCATTCTCTGTTCTTAGTGTTTGATTTTCTAAAGTGAGCCTCTCCTCTGCTGCCAATGATCCCTCCGCAATGTGCAACCTTTGCACTTGCTCCAATCTTAGCTCTCTTTGTAAGCTTCGGACCTGGTCTTCCAGAGCTGGTACAAGAGCTCCCTCTTGATCGGTTCCTGCTCTGCTAGCTCTAGGAGTAGTCCTGAGTCTAGTGATTGTTCTTTCTTGGAGCTCGACTCTTTCCCTTAGCTCAATGAGCTCATCTTTAGCCGCCTCCAAGTCGTCTTCCATCCGCTCCCTTGCTTCCTGTGCACTTGTTACTTCTCTTGAAGCCTCGGCTAGCTGGAGTATCAAGCCGTCTCTCTCGTTTTCAACGTTGTAGAGTGATGCTTTATGACTTTCAGATTCAGTCATAGCATCCTCTAATTTCCTCTGCAACTCGGCTTCCCTTTGTTTGGCTGTCTCAATCTCCACTTCCTTTGCCTTGGATCTTTCTTTGATCTTGCTGAGCAGTTCATGCACCATGTGCATGTCTTTTTCATCTTCATCTGTCAACTTTAAAGCTTTTTCTGCCACCATCTCCACTGGCTTCGACTCTTCTAGTACGTTTAGCTCGTCCAGTTTCTGTTCACTCTCTTTTGTACTCTTTATTTTTTCCTCTGTCCCTCTCCGATCATCTTGTTTTTGTAGGTGGATCCCATAGACTGCCTCAAGGGCCTCTTCTTCAGTGTACCCTATCGCTACCAGATCCTCATAATCGTTTTTCTTTTGCTGAATTGGATCTATCTCCTTTTCCTTGGTCCCGGCCTCCGGCTTTTCCATACCAGCCGTGTCCATCTCTACTGTGGTCTGTTCCACAATGATTTCCGTCTTCTTCGGGCTTGGTACATCAGTAAAGGAGGGCTGATTGTCCTCAGTCATCTTGGCTTTCCCTTTGTTTGCTTGCTCGTCTTTCTCTTGAGGTTCAGTAGACTCATCTACTTTCTTCTTCCCCTTGTCGTCCTTTTTCAGCTCAGCTTTTAAAAGCTGTACTTCCTCTTCAGTGTATGGCTCGACAGGTTGCTGCTCTAGTATAGCCTCTGACTCCTCATAAGCTCTAATATATTGATCATATTGATCAACATGTGGCCTGGCTGAGCTAGTTCCGACTTTAGTGGGGTCTGGCACCCACTTTTCTTCAAAGTCCCCCTTTAGAGCTCTTTCCGCTCTAAACTGCTCCACCAGTCTTTCCATTCTTGCCGCTTTCTGACTTTTGATTTGCTTGGGAGCAACCTTCTTCTTTGCTTTCTTCATAAGCGGCTCATCCACATTCTCTTCAGGTTCTGAAACTATTTCTAGTTTCCTGCGTGCTCTTGTGGACGCCCTCTTGGATACTTCAGGCTGTTCTTCCTCCTCATCGGCTTCTCTAAGCCACTCATTCTGGGAGGGAACCTTTGGCCATTGATCTCTGGCTCCAATAGCTTCATAAGCTATTCTTGTCAGAACTTTAGCTCCTCCTATATACTTTGGCTTCTCGTTGTGCATGGCAATTACTTGCTCGTGGATGTGTTGAGCGTAATTCACCTCTTTTGGCATATTTCTCTTCAATGCCCATGTGATGGTAGTTGCAATGGCATGGGGTGGTGTCGTATACTTTTGCGGTCTTTTACTACAAATATGGAGAAATTGGTTGTACAATCGGCAAAGGGTTGCCGCTCTTTGGTCTGCCATATCTCCATAAGTTGCATTCTGTTTCTTGGACCCATAAACCTCTATAGCCTCCCTTCTTTCCCTGACAGAGCTCCCTTTGTTGTTCAGCTTCAATGCATCTGCAATGAGCTGTGGAGTGATCTGTACCTCTACTTTCTCTCCATCTATTGCTGTCAATGTGGCTTTCCCATCCTTCTGAATGGAGGTTGCCAACTCATACACTCTTCTTGTATCTACACCTAATGGTCTCGAGGTGAAGAATCTGTGCAAGTCTGCCCTTTCCAGGTACCTGCTGATGTTCTCTGACCTGCTATAATCCACCAATTCTTGTGGGATCATCGGTATATCCACCGCTTGCCCTTGAGGATCTCTGAAAGTCCCCTGGTAGATCTTTATTCCCTCTTTCTCCAGTACTGCTTCCTCCACCCAAGTTTTGGTTGGCTTGAGGGTTTCTGCTGGAATGTCAAAGGGTTCTGCTTCTGCAAGAGCATCTTTGATTGTCGGTCTTTTTCTCTTTGCTGCTGATGACTTGGCGAAATCCATGGATCCTGTAACTCCAAGTTCAAAAGTTAGCGTCTTTTTAGTACTGAAAGCCGAAATGAAGCTTTTAACTATTCAAATGACTTGAAAATTGAAACATGAGCTATTCAGGGCCTAAGGATGCAGGGTAGGTGAAAAAATATGCAAACTGGGCTCAAAATCATGCTGGAGACATCATACGCGTATGATGTCTTTGTGTCAAAATGACTTCATATTGGTTGTGCTTGTAGCTGATAGTGTATACATGATTATCATATGCTTGGATTTGAGTTTGGATACCATTTGGTCAAGTTTTGGCCAGTTTAGTCCAGTTCAGGCTCTTGGCAAAATTTTGAAAGGGAATTGGATTTTATGATCCAAATTGGAGAAAACTTGGTGGTTCACCTTCAAATGGCATGTAGATCACTTCTGTTTGGTGGTTGAAGCCCTGAGGTGCCAAAATCACATAGTGAGACATCATACGTGTATGATGTCTTCTAGTGTATTTTTGGACCAAATTTCTCTATAAGCTTGGATTTGGCTTTAGATAGGCTTATTCAGTGGATTTATGAAGTTTGGATAGATTTTGGGCTAAAAATGGCTCTGGAGACATCATACGCGTATGATGTCTTTTTCATCAATTTTTCATGGGATTGGTTATGTGGACTCCCCATGTACTAGTGAAGGACTGTCCCTACTCAAATCTTGGTTTGGACTTGAGTATGTTGGATTTGGGCTAAAATAGGCTTTGGATGAAGGATTTTCCCTCAATTGGGCTAATGGGGTGATCCACTTGACCAAATGGTTCCAAACTTCATATGTAGCATGTATTAGATATATATAATGGATGTATGATGACAAATGAGCAGTTTTGGCTCTGTAAGTGCAAATAGACATCATACGCGTATGATGTGTTTTGTGTCAAAGTGGTGCTTTTTGGTTCCAGATAGCTTATAGATGTGTTAATCAACAATCCTACAAAGTTTCAATGAGTTTGGAGTTATTTTGACAAAATTAGGACCAAAAATCAATTTTATGGCCTACTTTGCGTCTTTTTGGTTTTCCTTGGGTTTTCTAACTCCAATTCTCATGATACTTGGTTCATAGGATGTGATTAACATGTGGAGTGAGGCTATGCACTCAAATGTTGAAATGGATGTGAAAATCATGCTGTAAGACATCATACGCGTATGATGTCTTTTCTTGAAATGTTGGTCTTTTTGTTCAAAGAATGCTTTGTGCTAGTGCCTTAAGCCCTGCTAACTAGTTTTCAACTTAAAAAGTCATCAGTTTAGCTAAAAAGCCCCCTTATAGGCATTTCAGTCTCCGAAGTCGTCTTTTTGCCTTGGAGTTGAATTTCTTCAACTTTTCTTCTTGAGAGTTGCATTTCCAGCTCATTGGATATGTTGTGAAGCCACCTATTTGGTTGAACTTGACTTTGGCTCCCCGTTCTCCATCTTTCTCCATTTGGTTGCCCGAAAGCGTCTTTTTCACCATCGGTAAGTGAATCAGCTTTCTTTTGGGTTTTGCTTGCAAACATAAGTCATCCATGTATATTTGAAGCTGCTTGTGAAGTTTCATGTCATTTGGTCGTCAATTTTAGCCGTTATGCCAAAATGACGCTTTGTGTGTCCGCAGCCAAATCGGTTTTTTCGACCTACTTTTGGTGATCCAAACCCGGAGATACCCCATGGTTGCATTGCCCTCGATGTTGTTAAGCTTCCTGAGAAGTTTTGTGTCGTTTCGACAACTTTTTCCTGGTTGCCTCTTGCAGGCTCTGTTGACCTAGGGTTTTTCAAGTCGTTCTTTCTCGAGCTTTGAGTGTTAGAAACCCATCTTCTATGCTAGGGTAACCCACCTCTAAGTTCTTGCAAGGTTTGGTTAGGCAGTTGTGCCCCTACCTAGCGTTCTTTCCCATTCCCCGTCTGCTCTTGTTCTTGGTTTTGGTCAGTTTTCGCGACAAAAGTTAACGATAAGCATCAAAAGCTTATGGCAACGAGTCTACCTCTCATGTCTGGTGTCCTCTGAGCTCTCGTAGCAGTCGTAGAAGACGGTAGAAGGTCGGATGCTCCTATGTGCTCTTTGCTCTCTCCAAGAAGGTAATAGTGGAAATGAGCTTGAAAGTGATGTGAAAAATACTTAACTTCGGGCTTCCCGGATCACTTGTTACCAAATTTGACGTGTGCTCCTATCTCGTCGTGAAATGCACTTTAGGATTTGAAATTTCTCAATTTGGACTCCGTTTGACCTGTTTCTGAGAAATCTGTCCACTTTGCCAAAATTCTGTCATTTCGGGCTTTCCGTAACTTTTTCAGAATTGTACCCAATTTTTACCATGGGTTGCCCTTGTCATTAGGACCATCACCGTCTATTCTTTTCTTTTTTCCGATCTCGTTTCACCTGCTTTTTTTATTTTTCTTTTATTTTTATTAAGAAAATCATAAAAAATAAAGAAAAATAGCAATTTGAAGCCAAAAAATTCCAAACATACACAATAAATAGCTGGTAACCCTGTGGATATGAATATACACTTATTTGTGATTTTGGACTTGGATTACCACTTTTTTCCACTTTTTAGCTCCAAAAACACCCTTATTTAGTGATATTTACACGTCTAGAGACCCAAATTCATCATTTGATCTCTTCTTGTTGCAAAACAAGGTATATAAGGGCATAAATATTATCAATATCCGCAATCAAACATAAAAATTGCAAAATCATGTAAGACACTGCCCTTGTAATATAATTTTTGTTTTTCTTTGTTTTTGGCGCTTGTAGCAGCTTTGTAACTCCCGTATACCTGTATACCTCCCCCCTTCCTAGTCTGAGTCCTCCCGGACGACTATGAAGTGTCTGTGGGCGAAGCATTGTAGTTGTTTTGGTCATAAGTTCCCAATGCAATTGCAGAGCGATGATACAACAGTCTTTCCAATAAAGCTGCTCTTTGTTTGATTGAAAGATTGTTGGTCGGGTTTCGGGTTGGTTTTGGCACTTCGGTAGTAGAATCAGTAGATGGATTCTTCTCTACCTTGTTGTTTTTTTTCACAATCCAAATCTGCTTCCGCTTTGCTTGTGCTTGCCACAAACTCTTTGCGACCCAAACCTTCTTTGTCCTTTGTGTTGATTTCCTCGCCTTGAAATACCTAGAAGTTTCCATTGATTGTACTGAAGGGAGTTCCTGTTTACAAATCTTTGGGATCCAAATTTGCTTGCTATAGCTTTGTGCCGTCATGAACTTCTTTGGAATCCAGATCTGTTTCACTGTTCTTGATTGTCTGGAATCACTCTGTTGTCTGGTATTGAAGACTCTGTTTTCCACCTTTCTGTTCTCTGCCACAACCTTTTCTGGTCTCCATACCAATTTTGACTCCGTTTTTTCCCAAGGTTGAGCTGTTATATTATTGCTTGTCTTCCTTATCCAATGTTGAGAGTTCCTCGTCGAAGAGCAATCCAGTTGTGTAGAAACTTTTGGTTGCCATTGCTTCTTCTTTTTCTCTGGTTGTTGTTTGCCCTTGTTCGTGGATTCTTCCTTTGGAGTTGGCTCTGCTCCTTTGGTGAACTTAACTAATTGACTTTCACCTTCGTATTTGATAAGCACTGATTCAGAACTCCAGTCAATCATTGCATTGTATTGCTTTTGCCATGGTTGTCCTAGCAATAATGGATGTTGTGTAGCTTGGTCTTCAACCACGTAAAACATATGAGGATACACATAATGGTTAATCTGTATATGTAAAACTGT
The DNA here is from genome assembly GCF_014529385.1 of Adiantum capillus-veneris. Lineage (NCBI taxonomy): Eukaryota > Viridiplantae > Streptophyta > Polypodiopsida > Polypodiales > Pteridaceae > Adiantum > Adiantum capillus-veneris. Next base: position 54,173,414 of record NC_140959.1, on the reverse strand, counting down.
GCATCCGGCAGTTTTGATTGAATTCTCAGAGTAACTCTTTAACTCTTGCTTGGCAATTTGTATTTTAGTGTCATTTGTCAATTGTCTATACAAACTGAGTGACAGTAGGTTAGCTTGAGCTCCTGAATCCAATAGTGCTCTGGCTTTGATTTGGTTGGTTCCTACTTTGCATTCAATGATGGGTTCTTCTTTGTCATTATCCATTTCTGTTATACTGACTGCGTTTATTCGTATTGCTCCATCATTGCGCTGTTTCTGACGCAGTAGTCTTATTTTCTCCATTCTTTCCTTCGCCTCGGCTTGCGCTTCCTCCTTAATCTTTTTCTTTTTCTGGACACGCAGCTTTTCTAGATGTATTTTGAGAAGCATGTCTTGGGTTAGCGGCAAAAGATACTTTTTCACTCTGCATCCACTAATCCAATTGGGCATTTCTTCTCCGTCTAATGTAGCAAGCTTGACGGCTCCACTTGGTGATAGATCTTTAATCACCAGAGGTCCCATCCCTCGCTTTTTAAGCTTCTTAGCATGTTGTTTCAGAGTGTAAACTAGGACATAGTCCCCAACCTTAAACTCTTTAGTCCGCACATGCTTATCAAAAAATTCTTTTTGTCGCCTTTTTTGAGTGTAGATAGAAGCTACTGCTTTTAGGCGAAGCTCGTCTAGCTTTTCCAGGTCATCTATTCTATCAGACATCTCGTGCCCTATCCACTCTAGATCCTTATCCACCTTAAGGTTGAAATCAAGAATTCTATTGGTAAGATAGCATTTAGCCCAAAAACCATGTTATATGGGGTCGTTCCTATCGATGTTTTATATGCTACCCTATATGCCCATAATGTTGAATGCAACTTCTGGTCCCAGTCAGTTCTCGACTTAGATACAATCTTCGTAAGGACCGTGCATATGGTTTTGTTTGTTGCTTCAGCTTGTCCGTTTGCTTGTGGATGATACGGGGCTGATTTCTTATGGATTACCATGAATTCATCTAGAAGGATCTCTATCACTTCATTTATAAAATGTGTGCCTCGATCACTCACAATTTCTATTGGCAATCCATATCGTACAAAGACGTATTCATATAGAAACTGTGCCGTGGTCCTGGCATCTGCTTTTTGAGTTGCCTTTGCTTCGACCCACTTTGTTAGATAGTCTGTAGCCACAACGATGTATTGTGCATGAGTCTTATATGCAGGAGGTGAAATGGGTCCGACATAATCAATCCCCCATTTTGCAAAAGCTCTTGCACCCATCATTGGTCTAAGCGGCATATCATCTCTTTTAAGTGGTACTTTGGTCCGCTGACAGTCATCGCACCGTCTAACGTATTCCTCAGCGTCCATATGTAATGTTGGCCACCATATTCCTGCGGCTAAGACAAGTTTTGCGGTCTTATCACCTGAGAAATGGCCTCCACCTACTCCTCCATGAGCTTGCTCTAGGATTATCACATACTCAGTCTCTGATGCGCAAATCCTAAGCTGGTTGTCTTTACCTCTCTTATAGAGTTGATCTCCTATTAAAGCGTAATCTCTAGCTTCTGTCTCTACAGATTTCTGACAAGCTTTTGACGTTCCTTCTGGGAAAGTTCTATTTGTGAGATATTCAACAATATACTGACTCCATTTCGGAGCGATCATTATCTGATATAATGTTGAATACTCTGCTAGCGGTTTTGAGGAACATACAATACATACAGTGACATATTCATGTACGCTTTCTTTCATTCCTGGCCAATAGACTCCCAATTGTAACAAATTCCTATATGTGGTCCTTCTTGAACAATGAAATGCACATTCCTGAACATGTGCTTCGCGCAGATATATATTATATTCTTCAGGATTGATGCATAGTCGTAAAACATGATCATTTCCCAATTGATACAACCTTCCTGCAACCAATTGAAGATTCTTGGATTGCTGAATAGCAATATGTTTCTGGTTGTATTCTCTTCTATCGAACTCTCCTCCATAGGTTAATAGGTTAACGACATTTTAAGACCACTTTGGTATCATTTCTATGTTGAACAAGTACGCGTCTGGCATGTCGTCATCTACTCCTATAGGGTCTTCTCCATTCGTCAATCGCGAAAGATGATCAGCTCTAAGATGTGTTTTTCCTTTCTTTACTACTACCGTGAAGTCGAAATCCAGTAAGATAATGAACCATCTCACTATTCTCCCGGTATTGCATGGTTTATTCACTAGGTAGAGCAAGGCTTGGTGATCCGTAAAAAACACAAACTTGTTGGCTAGAAGATAATGCCAAAATTTCTTCACAGCATATATCATTCCTAATCCTTCTCGCTCTGTTGTGGTGTAATTCTTCTCTGCATTGTTAAGCTGTCGACTGGCGTAACAGATAGGAAAATCCATGTTTCCTTCTTCTGGCTGAGCCAGAATGCAGCCTATTGCATATGCCGAAGCATCTATATGCACATGGAATATCTTCTTCCAATATGGTGATTTCAAGACTGGAGCAGTAATGAGTGCCTCTTTCAATTTCTTGAACGATTCCTCACACTCCTCTGTCCATTCAAAGTTCACTATTAGCCTGTAAAGTGGTTGGCTTATTATAGCGTACATGTAAATGAATCGTCTATAATATCCGCAATGTCCCATAAAGCTCTGTACTTGTTTCGCATTGGTTGGTCTAGGCATATCCACTATAACTTTTATCTTCTCTAAATCTGTGGATATTCCGTTTTGTGAGACAATATGTCCCAGAATTCTGCTCTGTCGGACCATAAACACACATTTCTCAGGGTTGAGACAAATGCGATATGTCCTACATTTCTCAAATACTTTTCTTAGGTGTTCTAGATGCTCATCTCTCAGAAGAGAATGTACACATAAATCATCCATGTATATTTCTAGAAACAATCTTAAGTATTCTTTGAAAGCATGCGTCATCAGCCTCTGGAAGGTTGCGGGAGCATTGGTTAGACCAAAAGGCATAACCCTATAAGCATAAATTCCCCACTCCGTTGCAAAAGCTGTTTTATGTTGATCTTCCAGTGCTATGGCTAGCTGGTTATATCCTGAAAAACCATCAAGAAAAGAGTATGCTATTTTCCCTGATACACGCTCTAGAACATGATCAGTTATCGGCAGGGGATAATTGTCCCTGATTGTTGCAGCATTCACTTTCTTTAAGTTGACACACACTCGGAGTTTTCCGTTCTTCTTGGGTACTACCACAATCGGAGATACCCAATCGGTGTGTTCAATCTCGTATATGAATTCAGCTTCCATTAGCTTATCTATCTCTTCTTTGATTCGCTTAGCAAACGTATCATTATATGTGTATGGTCTCTGTCTGCTATGCTTTGCATCTTGTTTTAGTGGGATTGTGTGTTGGCATATCGATGGGTCAACTCCCTTTAAGTCCTTATAAGACCATGCAAACACATCCATGTACTCGCTGAGAAGACTCAAAAGTCTCCCTTCCTCGCCTGGAGACAAATCTGTGGCTATGTACACCGGTCTAGGTGTCTCACCTGGAGCTGCTAAATCAACTTTTTTTGCATCCTCCGGTCCGTCATAAGATTCGTTCTCCCTTCTCTCTCGAATAGGTTGGGTTAATACCACCTTCCTATCCTCTATTGTGAATTTCCTATAGTGAGAGGGAACATCCATGTTTTCCTTGATTTTGGCGTTTTTGTCCTCTCCACTCTCAAATTCTGTCATCCAAACTTCTTTCAGAGTTTTCTTGAGCGCTCTAACTTGGACTCCGTGTGTTCTCTGTTGCGCTTGTTCTTTTCTGATTTTTCTGTTTCTGTTTTCGTTCCATTCCTTTGAACTTGATTTCTTGAGCCTCTTTTGTCTTTTCGTAAGCTCTTTTGATCATTGCCTCTCATTCTTCAAGAAATCTTGTCCTTAACACAATCTTCTGCCTTTACTAGCATTAGGAATTGATTTTTTCCTCTTATTCTAGGCATCGGATTGGTTCTAACCCCTTTTGTTTTTCTCTTTGCTCTGTAGCGTTTCTGGCGTTGTTTAGTTTGGTTCGGAAAATCATAAAATCGGACATCCGTTATAGTTTCTTCATTTCCTCTTGAATTGTCCGTTGACTCGTTGTCTGCTTCATTTCCCCACTCAGGATGATCGGGAATGTCGTGAAACACCTCTTCTTCATTTTCCTTTTCCAGTGTATCGTTCTTTTCAGTTTCTTTTTCGAGTAACGTTCTCAGCATGAAGTATGGAACCACGTCGTACCCGTCCTTGTCGCAAAATTTCGTTGTGGGACCATCCGGAATTGCACAAACATCTAGGGTTGCTAGAATGTGTGTCCATTCTAATGGTTCAAGTGTGTCCTCTGGAAAGGGTTCTCCTATATAAGTTTCGTCTTCGATAGCCCTTTCTAAAACACATTCTTCTCGTTTCAGACTTCCACATTTCGAAGCTCCACACATCCATAACTCCTTGGGTTTACCTAACCAAGCTGGAAATTCGGATCCCGCCAAAGTAGCTGAATCAAACTCCTCCACCGGTGTTCGGTTCACATCTTTGTAGCTATGGTCTTTCAGGTTCACACGTGTAGTGGTTTCCATATTTCTCACGTATATGTGATCGTAGCCCCAATCCTGGACCATTTTCAACTGTCTCATGAATGGTCTTCCCAGTATGATATCATAGTTATTCTCCTTGCCAAAATCGACAATAGCAAAAGTATGTTCGTATTCAATGCCGCAAGAAGTCACTACGACTTTCTCTAATAACCCCATAGGTTTCTCCATGTGTCCATCTGCTAATTGGAGTTTCAACCTAGTCTTCCTTATTGCTGGTTTCCCCCATTTTTTCCAGATTTCTTTTGTAGCAATGGCTACCCCAGCTCCGCTGTCTAGTATTGCCATTGTGTTCACTCCTTGGAATTCAACTGGTAAGGTTGTATTCCCCTCTTCACCTTCGCAATACTCTCCGACCTTGTTTAAGGGTACAGGCTTAGCGTTCTTTTGTGGTTTACTCAGCTCTTGTATACCCTCTTTCAGTCTCGATGTTGGGTCTTTTATCCCGAATTTCTCCAAGCATTTTCCTACAGTGGTCCACATATGTGGTCTTAGCTTCAAAAGCTCAGCTAGAGTGATAGTGCATGTCACTGGTGTTGACAAGATCTCTATCAATCCTTGCGAGTCCATGACTTTTTTTGATGAAATTCTTCGTGAGGGAAGTGCTCTAGTCTCGGATTTTGCTTCATACTCTCCTAAGTATGAAGGTAAAGTATTCAGTGAATGAGGTTTGCTCTCCATTGTTCTAACAGAGCCCCCATCTCCCCAGTAAGATTGCAGATCCAAGTCCACTTGAGATCCTGCCTCAAATTCCACTATGGGAGGATTCCTGATGTCCTTTTCCCAATTTGTCTGATTAGCTTGGCAACTTAGCTCGTTTGCAAAGTTTGCCTCTCTCACTTGTTTTCAAAATTCATTGTAATCCTCATCTCTTTCGTAAGACCTCTGTATGACTGGATGAAAACTCTCTATCTCCTGATCGGTTGTGTTCAACACTATGTGGTCATCCTTGTGTATATTTTCAGGCTTTTGTGCACTGGGAGTATTTTCAGCTACCCGTGAAACGACAGTCTCTTGCTGAATTGGGTTTTCCGTTCCACAATTCATTGTTTCTTTTGGTGATTCTAATAAGGCTTGTGCAGTCTCGATCATTCTCTGGCACATTTCAAGTCTCTGCTTTTCCAATTCCGCGTTTGGGTATGTCATCCACCTCTGTTCTTGTGTTTGGTTGTTCTTTAACCTAGCTTCGTAAGCTTTCATCAGTGCGTCCAATGGTTCGTGTACTTTGTCGACTAGCATTGATCACCCTGAGCTTAAGCTCGTTGTTTCTTTGATACTCTTTTGTTTCGTTCTTTCCGGGCTCATCTCTCGTGTCCCGTTTTGACTCTCAAGTTTTTCTAATCTATCTTTAGTTTGCTTTAGTTCCTCAGCTAGAATAGCGTCTTCACGTTCTTTTCTCAACTTCATGCGTGCTTTTCTAGCTTTCCATGTGTTTCTCTGACTCCGCGGTCCTTGACTAACCATTTCAGTCGCTAACTTTCCATTCTCAGGTTCTCTAGTGGTTTTCTTAGCTTGAGCTCTAGTAACAACTTGCGTTGGTATCAGAGTTTCATTTTCAGACCCACTGCTGGTAGAAATAGTTTCTAGCATATTCAATATCGTCTTTTGCACTTTGTTTGGATTTTTTGAACAATCCTCAATGAAGTGAGTAACCCCACACTCAGTGCAATAAGCGTTAATTCCAATGATTTCCGTATGTGGGCAAACATTCATCAGATGGTCACCTCCGCACTTATAACAGGGTCCTAGTGCTGGTCTTGGTCCCACTTGATTCGTCCTTTGTGGATAGGATGGTCTTTGTCCTGTTAACCCTCCATGAGCTATGAACATCAATGTTCTTGCATCCAAATTGTATCTCTCTTTATCAGAAGCACTTGTAACTGTTGGGGTTCCAACATTCCCAATCATGCCCCATGGTTCTGGTTGTTTGGGTTCTTCTGGTGGGTAATACACAGTTGGAGACATGTGTGCACCAGATTCTTCATAATAGGCTTGAACAGGCACTAAGGCTTGTTCTTCCTGATTCTCTAAGGTTGGTGCATATCTAATGCCCACTGGTCTTGCTCCTGGTAAAGGTGGTTGTTGTCCCAATAACGGTTGCGGTCTTTGTTTCCCCATAGGTCCTGGTACATTTCCCGTTGGGTATCGAGGTACTGGATGTACTTGAGGTGGTGCTAGTTGAGCAGGAGGTGCATACTGACGCTCCCTTACATACCCTTTGTTGTAATAGCACTCCTCTGTTGGGTGGTTTGTCCATTTTTGTTCAATAGCACACCATTTCAGTGTTTTTGGCAATGGTTTTTGGTATGGTGCCATCCTTTTTAGAGCATCTTCTATCATTTGCTCTACATTTGGCATGGTTGTTGTTTGAACATTCTTTTTAGTGGTAGTCTTACTCGCTACGGAGGAGGAGCTACTGGATGCAAAATCTGTATCCGCTGACACCTCTCCATAAACCGTACAGTTATCCACTAAGTACAATGCCTCTCTCGTTACTTGCTCGAAACTTGTACAAGCTTTCAAGTGCAAGTCCTTCTTGAGAGTGTCGTTTCTCAGTCTCTCAATAAAGAGAACAGATAGTCTGTCATCTTGTGGTCGTTCACGTACTGGACATCTCTCAATGTATTGTTTGAAGCGAAGTGAAGCTTCCTTCACTTTTTCGTGTTCTCTCTGTTTAAAAGCATATATTTGTGAGACCGTATTGTGCTTAATCCCTCGTTTTGAGAATTCCTCAGCAAACTCTCTTAGCAAATGGTCAATGTCATGGAATCCCCCTATGTTCAGTGGTTGAAACCATGTCAATGCCGTACCTTCTAGAGTAAGACCAAATCCCTCGTATTGTGTATGGAAATCTGTTATCTGCTCAGCTCTTAAGACTTGCTTAAAGAGTGACACATGGGCATACGGATCTCCTGAACCACCATACTTCTTTGGCATACACTTTGCTACTTGAGATGGTCTCATACGTCTATGGTCTGCTACCAATCTCATTGCTCCTGTGTCCCGGCTAAAGCTTTCTCTAGCGTCATGGACTTCATGGGTTACCCTTGTCGGTTCCCCTGCCCTGAATCTACTACTAAGAGGTAAATGTGATGGTTCCGCTTCGAACCTTGGACCTGGAGTGGTATATGTGGGGATTGGAACTGCACTACCTCGATTCGTATCCATTGACTCTCTGGAATGTACTGATACCATTGGTCCAAGCTTCGAGTACGGAGGTTGGCTGAAAGAGTCAGCAACCTGAGTTCTTTGTCCTCCTGTTGTCATTGGGTTTTGCACTCCATTTGTTGGTGCTGGTCTTTGTGAGCTAGAAGTAACATAATACTGATGTAGTGGTTCCCCAAAGTATGTATATCCTTCTAATTCTTTCTTGCCCATTGTTGAGTATTGCCTCCCATACTTGTCGTAAGCGGCAATTTTCACTTCCGATCCCTCTGTGTAGGTAAAGACATAAAGTCTTTTTCGGTCTGTCAACTCTCCGGTGTAGGGTTCTTCACATCTATAATAGAGATCTTGCTCCCCATTATTATATTTATATAGCCCCACATAGATGTTATCAGTGTTGATCCTTGTAGTTTCATTCTCTCTTCTTAACCTCGCATCAGGGAAGTTCATTATTGGTGCTTTCTCCTCGAGTTCTTCATCTACTTTGGCTTTGGTGCCCATCAATCCCCACTTGTCCACAATGTTAGGGTTTAGGACTACCAAGTACATGGTACCCTCGTCATCTAGATATCTATCTCCGCTATAGCTCATAGGCACTAAGTCCTTGAACTCACTAGGTCTCTCCTCTATCTTTACACAATAGCGGTCCATTCCATCTTTGTAGATCTTGGCACCTTGCTCATTGTCGTAATGGTATTTTATGAACAATAGCTTCATTGTGGCGGAAGGGTTTGATGATCCTGCTGCCATATTTTCTCTGTTGTTCAGGTTCAAGTGTTCCAAGTGTTCGGTGAAAATCTCGTAAGATCTCTCCGAAGAAGTATCAGAGACACTTCCTTCAAAGATCGGCTTTAATGGTTGCACCCAACTTTGGTTTACACTTCCCTCGGTTGATATGACACTTGCTGGTTCCCCTTGTTTTGGTTGGTTATTCTGGAGGTTCCTGCCCGATCTCAAATTCCGTCTCGGAAATTTGTTTTCCGTCTCGGCAACTTTAACTTTTCCGTCTCGGCAATTTGTTTTCCTCAAGTTTTTGTGGTCAGAATTGATCCAAACTGATTGATACTTGGTCATTGTTTAATCTTGTCAGTTGGACAACTTCTGTTTCATCAAGTGAGAATTTTGTTGCAGTTATGCTGAAAACGACATTATACGCATATGATGTCTTTTTTTCACAGATTTAGACTATTTTGGTTATGCTCACTCTCAGTAGCCCCCTTATGCTCTTTCCACTCACAAAATTCAGTTTGAACTCTGTTTGAGCAAGTTATGGCTAATTTAGGCTTTTCTTGGCAATTTTCCGCTTTTGACTTGTTTTGGGTCAATTGTGATCCAAATGGGATGAAACTTGAAATATAACCTCTAGACAGCTATTACAATGGATCTGTGTTGGCAAAGTATCAAAATATGTCCAAAATTAGGTCAAAGACATCATACGCGTATGATGTCTTTTTCATCAATTTGGGTCAAGACTTGATATTTATGCTTTCTACAGTGTTTGTAACAATCTTGTCAGGTCAGATATCAAAAATAAGCAGTGGATGTGCTAAAAGACATTATACGCGTATGATGTCTTTTGTCCCAAATTTTGACTATTCTTGGTTTTAAGCCTTCTCCAATGTTTATAATTGAGTTTCAAGTGTTTTTGTCAGGTTTGAATATAAAAACAAGATCTGAATCCAAAATTTTCTGTTCTTTGCGTTTCTTGGGCTCCGACTTGTCTTTTTGGGTTTCTTTGAGTGTTAATGCTCTTGTTTTAAGTTGAAATTAGGGTATAACCCCCCTTTTGAACACTCTGGTAAAGTCAAAATTTCTGTTTTGGTCTCTGTTTGGTCATTTAGACATCATACGCGTATGATGTCTAAAGTTGCAGATTTCTAGTTTTTTGGCACAGAATCCTTCCTAAAGCTTCCTCTAGTGCTCAGCAACTCCCAGATACACAGAAAATTTCTCTGACTTTTGTTTATTGCAAGTTTCACTACTAACTCGACGGTTTAGTGATTTAACATGCAATCAACCATATCAAGCAAATACTCCAATGATTACTAGCTCCAGATCAGGATCAAATGAAGTCCTACCTAAGCTATTCCTAATCATAAAATGGGTTTGGTAATTGTGATTTTAAAGAGATCCACTGCCACTCACGGACTAGCAAATTCTTCTTCTATCAACAACTACTCAACACCAACAAAACAACAAACAATTCTAAGCTAATCTAAAAATACTGTCAACACGGAAGACCCAGGAATACCCCACTTCCTAGTATCTCTCGAGATCTTCGGAGTCCACCACTCCTAGATCTTTTCTAACTAAAGTATACAAAGTAGTTTATACGACTCACCTCGTAGGATTAGTCTAAGGTCACCTACTTAGGGCTCTCGTCCCCGGCAGCGGCGCCAAATGTTAAGGCAGTTACGCCGCTAGCGGAAGCTAAATAGCAAGAACTCAACCAACAATAGAATTTGTCAGACGAGGACGAAGCTTGACCCGTAGGCGCATGGAAACAACTAGGTGGGTGTCAAATCACCTAATCGACCTTCTAATGACAATCACTACTAAGGAAATCAAATCTAAGTTCTAGAATACGCAAGTGACTGAAATCCGTACTACGAACGAATGCTATACGAAACAGGATTTAGAATCATTGAATCGATCTCAAACTCAAGGGGAAGTCTATACACTAAGTAAGAACAACACCTTAAAGACTTGAACTGCAAAATCAACCTATAATCACTCCGTGCGGTAAACGCGTATGAAGACAGGCCGAAAAATACAGGTGATCGAAACTTGACCCCGATGGTACTAATGTGTAGCTCTACTCGTTGTGGTTCTATAGATATGCTGCACGCTCCATTCCGACACACGAGTTGGAAGAAAACTCACACCGAAGCTCGTAGGAACTTACCACACATAGAAGCCGATAGCGCGCACTCTTGGTATCTGTGCGTAGCTCTCGCCGTTGCTAACAGAATGGCGGTGTCACTTCTCCAATGGCAGCTCCGTAGCTCGCGTAGCAAGTGGATAAGACTCTCTCTCTCTCTCTCTCTCTCACTCTCTCTCAGACACAGTCACGGCACTCAAAAACTCACTTTGATTAATAAAACTGAATATATCCTTTAAGTTACAAAAACTTTGGCTTATATACCTCAGCCTTGGAGGTGAGATCATCTCTAACTAATTACATCAGCGAGTGAAGTTACTTCGGAATTACAAGCTGGAAACTCAATTGAGTCCTGTTACTTAATGAATGGCTCCAATCAAAATCAATGTCGGAAAGATATTTATTACAATCAATGGTTACAAAAATGATGAGTATGAGCAAAATTGTGGGTGTGATCCTCTGCTGGCTCTGTTGGCTCAACACAAGGCCTTGAGAAGAAGATCACAAGTTTGCGAGAGAAAGACACCGTGCTTCGTAGTCGGAAAAGAAAACGAGATTTGTGCAACCTTGAGAACATGAAGGTTGGTAGTGGTGGCCTGAAAAAATGAATACGAGCTTTAAGGTAACTCGAAGTTTGTTTCTTCAATGTGCTTCATTAAGAAGTGGATACACTTACTTTCCTATACATGATCATAACGCATTGTGATTTTTTGGCAGGTCTTTACTGCATCCAAACTCGAACGGTGCAGGCTTCAATGCCGGAGTGCATTGCAGCCGTCTAGTTCCAAAAGAAGTAGTTGAAGAGATGATAACTCAGAAAAAATTTCGTAAGTTGAAAGGGAGGCTACTTACCTCCTTCATGAACGAGAATTAGCTGGAACCAATGGAAGTGCAATCAATACTTGATGAGAGTGGCATCTCGCAGATGGGATACAGGGAACTCTTCAAAGCATTAGCTAAAAAATCTCAAAATAAACTACAGAGAGGATCATTGCTGCCAAAGCCATCACATGTAAAGGCTGCTCGCCGACACGTAAACGATGAGGTGTTTGAGAAAGTTGGGTCACCATTCCATATTGAAGCAACATTCTTAGGCAAGGACGGCAGAGAGGTACAGTTTAACGAGCACAACAACCTCTTCGTTGATCTTGAAGCATTGCAAAGGTATGCAGTTCACTTCTTTGACATCAGTCGAGACGAGTGTGGTGGGGTTCTCAAGTTTGTTTTGAAGCTCAACGAGTGCGAGGTCCTGAAGAACAAGAAGTTGGAGAGAGTCACCATTACCCTCATGAACAGAGCTCTGGATCCATCAATAACGAAAGAGGATCCACGATACTTCAGCGTGCAATTAGAAAACAACATTCTATCTCTAGGATCATTTCAGGTATACTTTGGTCAATCTCTGATAACAAAAATATTGATTATTGGTTGTTGGTTTTGTGTTTTCATTTATCACTGTAGGTTGATAAGGAAAATTTTGAAATCCTCGATTGGGTTTTTAGTCAAACCCAAATTCCTTCTATCATCAGTGAACAAAGAAACGGAGCCGTTCTTTCAGTGGAAGGATTTGGCGACTACACAGTGGAATGGCACATGGCAGGTGACTTAAAGACTCTTAAGTGTATGTACAACATAACACACGGAGCAGCTGTGGCAAATCCATGCTTATATTGCATGGCTGATGCACAATCACTTGAGAGTGTGCAATGGATTAGAGCTCCCAACAGACATCTTCAAGATAAAACATTTAAACGAGTGTTTGATATTCCTCTGAGTAGAGTTCACGTCTGTACACTTCATGCACTCTGTCGAATAATTGAAAAGGTGGTTCATTTGTACATATGTTTTGCATGGACATTAAAGCCAGAGAGTGAGTCGAAAAGAGTGACCAAAGCATTAGAGGGAGTGCTCTCAGACATTGGTTTGCATGGAGGCAATGTCAAAATCGAAGAGGACTCTAAGATGTCTCAAAGTCGGTACAAGGTACCAAGGAAAGCATCGATAGGCGGAGTGAAGGCAAGAAGGTTTCTTGGGTTTAGCCTCAAAGATTCAGATAGAGAGGAAAGGAGAATCCTATTCAACAAATGGAAACAGTTACATAAAGTGGTTAAAGACAATGTTGGTGGTGGTGCAATCCAGAATCACAAAGCGAACGTGTGGAAATCACTATATAAAATTTTTCACTACCTTGAGCAACATTCTTGGGACCAAAGTAAGCTCACATCATTTCAATCAGCCTTGCTGGATTGGAAAAAGGCTTACCTTACAGGGTGGGGTGGGCAACATATCACACATTACATGGTAGGTTGGCATTCTACGTATACAAAACAAAATTTTAAATTGTACTCAACTGACCATTTTGCTTTATTTCAATGCAGCACATACTGTTCAACCATGGTCCATATTTTGCCAAGACATACAGCTCACTATCAATATGGTCCACACAAGGCATGGAAAAAACCCACTACATGGCAAGAACAGGTTATTTTAAGCACACTCGGCATGGGGGAGGAAAAGAAAAGGCCAATAGCCTATTAGAGTTACACCAATGGACTTATAGACGACTAATTCATAGAGCAAGGCAGAAGGAACTTATTAAGAGTTCAGAAATTACACGGTCTTTACAACACATCCGCAAAGAGAAGAAACAGATGGCTTGGGGAGCTTCAAATGCGGCCGAGCTCCATGCGAGGTGGCGCCAGTCACGAGTCAGAAGCGGGAGAAGATGGACCCTGAGGCGGTCGTTTTTATCCTCTTTGATGCACCTCCTTCCTCCTCACTTTGTACCTCTTTGATGTGCAAGCTCTGTAGACGAGCTCGTTCCTCTGTTGATGGTAGCATCCCTACGGGCATCATGCGTCTTCTTTCCCTCAGAAACAACCACTTATTGTATGGATCTAAGCTTTCTGGGTCTTCAACCCCTGCAGCCAAAGCCTGAGTTGTGTAGGACATGAAATATGGGGCTCTGAGTGCCTGGCACCCATACCCAATGCCAAATACACGTAGAGCAAACTGTTTTTCAATCAGAATTACTCTTTCTGCGTTTAGTGGGAGGGGGTGCCCACCACACAATCTTGTAATAGCTTTCATTGCAAACAGAGGGAACTTTGCATTGTCATCGGAATATTCCTTGTGGTATATTATGATCTACATAATAATTGCAATCAATTTATTAGCCGTAAGTGAGATGAGTACAATTGTCAAGTACTTGAATTGTTTCTACAAACCTTTTTGTGGTTGAAACGTCCGATGTAGTTAGACAACGCTGCATCCTTGCCTTAGACTCCAGTGACAAGCCCTTGGCGTGAGCCTCCCGCTCTTCTAAGGAAACTATCGTCATACACTAGTACCTGGCAGCAAAAAAAAATGTTCATGATATTTTATCACTCGGCCATCTCTAATACTATATGAATGCTCGACAAAAGTTACCATCTGATTCTCATCCATTTCCAGCATCGACCTCCCCCATAAGTGAATAGACTGACTATTCATTACATGATCTTCTGGTGCCACGTGTCTACCCATGTTTTCCAAGCCGAGTTGTTTTGTTGTCAATTCAAACTGCTCATCTGTTGGCAAATCGGCCTCTCCAGACTTCGCCTCATTGAACGTATCTTTAATCAGTTGCGACCCTGAAGTGAATTGTGAGTCACAGACAGCTATGTCAGCAATAAGAAAACTGTCCACTGCATCATCGTCCACAAACCACATGTCTGCCTCACAAAAATTTGCTATTGCCACTAGGCAGTAGTCCTCCCGTATATTGAGCTCATGCATGATATCTGCGAGCAGAATATAGTGGGTGTCGCCCGCCATAGCAAAGATGGGAGCACAATTGAGAGGCAAAGTCACTTCCATACTTGGACTTTCTTGCCTACACCCTATTGCTGCATCCGCAAGAGAAACAAGAGTTAAGACCGCATCAAATGTTTCCTTTAGTACCTCTTCCCACTCTTCTTCTGGATTGAATTGCACCTCAAGATCCTCTACCTCTTCCTCCGGCGCCAATGGACAACTACCGAAAGTTGTTGACTGCGAAGTCTCTGACTCGCCATCTGTCTGCAAGTATAAGTAATAGACAAACCCATGGTAGAATTCCAATAAGAGACATTTTTTTAAGTGCTTCATACACCTGTCTTGTACAAGCAGTGCATTGGAGGGAACTTTTCAAGACAGCGATTCAGTCTCCTTGAAGCACTCTTGTCAGGGTTAAGGTCGGCAGGGTGCACATATCTCATGCCATCAACTGTCATGGAATTGTCACAAGTGACTGCCTCATACAATTGCAAATGGTTTTGTAGGTACTCAAAGGAGCAATCTATAATCCTCTGTATAGAAAACTCTGCATTGAACATTCCTGATATTTCTGGTGCACGGTGATGGGCTCGGGCGTTATATAAGAATGTGAATAGTTTTTCTTCACATGTATCCTCGCTCACGTCTGTCTCCAGGACTATGATCCCCATGACTGAAAGAGAAAGCAATCCAAAACTATTTGGTGTCATAACAAAGAGAATGTTGGGCCTCGAGTGCCCCTCAATGTCCTATTTTTCCTGGTTCGACCCCATGCGCTCATGTCATAAGAGGTGACATTAGTTGAGTCAGAACCAAGCGAGTAGGGTCCCCAAGAATTTCCGAAGGACCCTCTTCGCTTGGTTCTATCCCGTGTTCTAAAGTCATAAGAGTTGACGTTAGTTGAGTCAGAACCAAGCGAGTAGGGCTCCCAAGAATTTCCGAAGGAACTCTATTCGCTTGGTGATGTCCCGTGCGCTAATGTCATATCAACGGGTTATGTCCCGTGCGTTAATGTCATAAGTGGTGACGTTAGTTGAGTCAGAACCAAGCGAGTAGGGCTCCCAAGAATTTCCGAAGAACTCTATTCGCTTGGTTATGTCCCGTGCGCTAATGTCATATCGACAGGTTATGTCCTGTGCGTTAATGTCATACGTGGTGACGTTAGTTGAGTCAGAACCAAGCAAGTAGGGCTCCCAAGAATTTCCGAAGAACTCTATTCGCTTGGTTATGTCCCGTGCGCTAATGTCATATCGACGGGTTATGTCCCGTGCGTTAATGTCATAAGTGGTGACGTTAGTTGAGTCAGTACCAAGCGAGTAGGGCCCCCAAGAATCTCCGAAGGGTCCTATTCACTTGGTTCTGTCCTGTGGCATCCGGAACAGGTGGATAAGAAGAGAGCATATTATGTTTTTTTTTTTTACCATAAGCGCGAGTGAATAAATTAGAAGAGCAAAAAATAATTTACAAGAGGGGAAGCTACACACGGCTGCTGCATGACAGTGATAGATTTATACTTCACATAAGGAGTAATTATTCCAACCATGAATGCGATACGGTCACCACATAAGGAGTAATTATTCCAACCATGCATGCGTTTTTACCCTAACGCATTGGCTTCGGTGCGCACACAGTTAACAACACACAGGAAGGGGAGAGGCAGGGAGAAAGAACCTGTCTCTGCAATATCCAATGGCGTCGAGTTGGATGGTGATGTCGCAGGCCACCCACAGTAAGAACCAATAGGGGGGCGATGGCGATGGCGACGCGGCAGCAAAGGACTCGACCCAGTGGAGGTCACTCAATGCAGGATCACGAGAGCTGGGCAAGGGGAAGAACGCAAAAAATGCAAAGGCGATGGCGAATGCAAGGGCGATCGGCGTCTGACTCTAAACGCAGGATCACGAGAGCTGGCCAAGGAAAAAAGCACAGAAAAGGAAAAGGCGATGGCAAATGCAAGGGCGATCGGCCTCTGACTCTAACGCAGGATCACGAGAGCTGGCCAAGGGAAAGGGCGTAGAAAAGGCAAAGGCACGAGAGCTGGCCAGGCAGAAGGTGCGAGATGGAGATGGAGATGGCGACTGCAAGGGCGATTGGCGTCTGTCTGACCCTTAACGGTCACTCAAAAAGGCACGTGGGCTGCGCTCTCAAGGACAACCTGTATTAAATGGTCTCAGATTCCCATGCAATACGATTTACCAACCGCAATCTCGCGCATAAGTGAAGTTGTCACCCTCCCCGAGGTAAGCATTCTAAGTTGAGGCATTACCCCCGCCAAACATCTCAAGTTTCAACTATTCTGCCTCTTTGCGCGTCCTCTACTGCGCATCATTCTAATTAACTCTACCCCCATCGACACTACGCGGTAAGAAAACTCCATCACCTCTTACTCGCGCATCCTCCTTCTCTTACTCTTGTTCTGCAGTGCTTCAGCGATGCGGAACTCTACACACAGTGAAGAGGTATGCTACTTACTACCCTTCTACGCACTTGTATTTTGTGTAGTTGGTCAGTACCAAGCGAATAAGGTAAGGTCACTTAGTCCGAAAAGCCCTATTCGCTTGGTACTGACCAAAAGAAAAGTTAAGTGATGTCTACTAGTACAGAGGTCAATACTAAGCAAATAAGGGGAAGGTAACCCCTGTTTGTTGCGGACTTAGGGTTTTCCTTGCCAAATACGCCTTCTGATTTCGGTCCTGTGTGCTTTAATTTGCTGTAGTTGGTCAGTACCAAGCGAATAAGGTAAGGTCACTTAGTCTGAAGTGCCCTATTCGCTTGGTCCTGACCAAAAGAAAAGTTAAGTGATGTCTGCTAGTACAGAGGTCAACACTAAGCAAATAAACAGAAGGTAACCCCTGCTTGTTACGGATTTAGGGTTTTCCTTGCCAAATACGCCTTTTGATTTAGGTCCCGTGCCCTTTAATTTGCTGTAGTTGGTCAGTACGAAGCGAATAAGGTAAGGTCACCTGGTCCGAAGTGCCCTATTTGCTTGGTACTGACCAAAAGAAAAGTTAAGTGATGTCTGCTAGTACAGAGGTCAATACTAAGCAAATAAGGGGAAGGTAACCCCTGCTTGTTGCGGACTTAGGGTTTTCCTTGCCAAATACGCCTTTTGATTTAGGTCCCGTGCCCTTTAATTTGCTGTAGTTGGTCAATACCAAGCGAATAAGGTAAGGTCACATGGTCCGAAGTGCCCTATTTGCTTGGTACTGACCAAAAGAAAAGTTAAGTGATGTCTGCTAGTACAGAGGTCAATACTAAGCAAATAAGGGAAGGTAACCCCTGCTTGTTGCGGATTTAGGGCTTTCTTTTGCAAAATACGCCTTTTGATTTTATAAGAAAGAAACAAAATTACAACTGAACACCGGGTTTGAGTTAGAAAACACTTTAGACTTTACAAAGAGTGGCCTATTAATTTCCGGGGGTTTAGGGTTCACAGCCAGCTTATCTCTTCGCAAAGCATGTTTGCAAAGTTAATGGCCTCCTCATATTTACTGGCTAGCTCAAGCACTTCATCCTTCATTTCCTGAAGCCAATTAATGATTGCCTCCATAGAGCCATTCTCGGTGAGCAATCGCTGAAGGTCTTCAGGCCTTCTTGCTTCCAGAGAGTTTTTAAGGATTGAGACCCTCTGCCTGACGATCAGCATTTGCTGCAGCTTCAGGCTAGCATCCTGCACAGAGCATTTAGCAAGTAAGCTCTTCAAACTAGGAGCTTGAAAATTGGGAGCAGAAAGCAAAGAATTACCAGCAACTTACCTCGAGAATAGACTCCCGTGTTGACAGCAGCCACTCCCGAGCTGTGTCGGTCGAGAACACTAAAGGTAACATCGGGGGAGGGCCAAGGGGGGACCTCATGAGGAGGGCCCAGATGTGGTGTTGCTGGCGCTGCAGGAGTAAACCTTGGAAAGGCATCGCCACTATCCTAAGCTTCTTTTAGTTGTTCTACGAAACCCTGAGGGAGGTTCTGAAACAACTGCTTCTTAAATAGACTTTCAAACAAGCCTAAAAAGCAGAGCTTGGGCATGAGGTTTTATGAGAGGGTGGTACTGCCATGAGGTTTCATGAGAGGTGGACGTGGGAGAGAGAATCAATGGTATCATCCCCTCGATATTAGGGGAGGTGATCAGAGGGAACGACATGACAGTTAGAACTGCATCGATTTAAGATCTCCTTCACATTGATATTTTGTATAAGCGGATGCAAACCTCTTCGCTTGCTTGTACACTTTTCTGAGGTCACCACCCAGCAAATAAGGTATTTTTTTGCAGGGGCTGCAAACCTGTTCACCTAGTAGTGATCTCAGAAAATGTAAGTGATATCTGCTATTACTATTTTTGAAGTCACTACCGAGCGAATAAGGCAAGGCAAACTCTTTCCTATGCACCTATTCGCTCGATAGTGACCTCAGAACATATAATTCATGTCTACCATTACTATTTTCTGAGGTCACTACCGAGCGAATAAGGCAAGGCAACTCTTTCCTATCCATCTTTTGGCTTGGTACTGACCTTTCCTTAAATATGAAGTCCCTTGTGCTGACAAATGAATTGTCTTTTGGTGTTATTGTATTTGTAGAGATGCCTCGTGTTAAGGCCTGCGCTAGGAGGGCAACAGGTGAATCTTTGAATGCTCAAGCAAGAAGACACCGATATGAGGCACACAGAGGTGTACTGCAAGAGCTGTGCAGGATAGAACGACACGTTCAACCTGCTATTCCACATCTCCCTTTCCAGCGAGTAGTGCGGGAGATTTGCGAGCAGTGGAGAGTCGGCATGCGATGGGCCAGCAGTGCACTCCTCTGCCTTCAAGAAATTGCTGAGGACTACCTCGTGGAATTCTTCAGCGATGGATATATCCTGGCTGCCCATGCACACCGGGTCACTATCATGCCGCGGGATTTTGATACTCTTCGTAGGCTTCATTTCCGCTACGATGGGCTGCTTCATCCAGTACCAATCCGGGATAGTAGAACCATGGATATTCTCAACATCCCCCCTCTCCATCCCCATGCACGACAGAAAGAGCCATCTAGGGTTGAAACAAACAGCAGAAGGACCCAATCACGGGTCGAGAGAAACAACACAGATGGGCAGGCTGAGATAGCCGCAGAGGGCCAAGAGCAAGCCAGAGTGGACCCCGAGGCAGTCATGGAAGAAACAGAGACAATTATCGAGGATCCAGCTAGACACCAAAATGAGCAAGTCATGGAGGATCCGCAGCCCACCGTGGATGATGAGGGACAAGAGCAGGTCAGGGTGGAGCCTGAGGCATCTATGGAGCAACCAATATTGAAGGAAAATGATCCGAAGCCTGAGGCAGCTAGGGAGCCAACTCAAGAAAGGGAAGCGCAAGGCTCTGCATCAGAAGGGCCATCCAACGTATTGGATGAGTCAATTATTTTAGATCAAATCAACGAGGAGAATGAAGAGGTGTTGAGAATTTTGTTGAGCTCAGCGCCTCTGCATGAACACATACAGCTGCCTGCAAGGTCAGAGGAGGCCTGCATTACCAACCTCGATAAAGTAGACTTCATGTGCATGTGCAATTTCATCGACTCACTCGCAACAAATGAGGTCGTCAATGTTGCTTTGTGGTAATTCTCATTCTCTTTAATTCTTATGCTCATTAAATGGGTCTCTACCGAGACAGTGGGTAATGAAATTGAATTTTGGTACTACTCGCTCGGTATTGACCCATGTCTCTGTGGCCGGTGCCAAGTTTTTCTTTATAATGGCTCACTACCTTAAAGACATGGGTCAATACCAAGTGGGTCAATTGTTTATGGAATTGGAATCCGCCGCTGACTCGCTCGGTATTGAACCATGTCTTTAAGGTTGTCGTCAAGTTCTTCATTTCAGCCAAGACAATGGTCAATACCAAGTGAATCAGTGGCGTATGGAGTTCGATAGCTGCCCCACTCGCTCGGTATTGACTCACTTCGTGTTCAAGTCTAATTTTTGCCTTTTGTTCATGTTAGCCACGCTGTCTCTCTTCTGCCCCTTGAGTTCAAGAGAAAGTATACGTAATAGATCCGTTGATATCGCCTTATCTGCACAACAACTCAGTTTCCTTTTTGAGCCTGATGAACTGGTTTAGTAGAGTCAACTTTGATCTAGCGCGCTTTCTGGTCACTGCGTACAATCAATCGTGAGTATTTTCTTGCCTTGTAAAAAACATCTTGCATTGCGAATCTCTCCTCATCTTTGATGGTGTCTTTGTAGTGATCATTGGATTCTGATGTTATTTGACATGGAAGCTAAGATTGTTTACTACGCAAACTCCGGGCAAAGCAGAGCATTTCACGGTCGTGTAAAAATGTAAGGTCCATTTGGGTACATTTGGAAAGTAGTGTAGTGTCTCTTTGGAATGTGTTGCTGACTCAAGTGGTTATGTATGTAGTGCCGCGAAAAAACTTGTATATTGTGTAGAGCATCTTTTGTTAGAAAATGATCTAGGAAATGTAGTCAAGCACGAACGGGTAATCGTGCCCACGCAGACTGATGACTATAGTTGTGGTTGGCGAACTTGTTTAAATGCGTTGTTGCTCATCAGTCAAATTATGGATATACCGAACGTAAGTAATCTGCTGTTTTATTGTTTGCTGCAACGTATGTATGAAGCAACAGATGTCTGTATCACGCTTCTACAGGAACTTCGATTACATAACTACACCAACAACGATGTGCGACATTTTTCTGTAATGGCCATCCAGCATATTATAATCTCGGTAAACAGACGCACAAGAGAGGAAGCGGCGAGAGCTAACGAGTTCGAAGAGGCTCGCATTAACAAAATGACCCAATGCCACAATCAGACTCAAGAAGAAGTTAGAAATATGCAAGAAGCAATACACCAATATTATGCGAACACCGCAGAAGTAGAGGAATGGACTCCACATCGACGGCAAGAGCAAGAACAGCGGGAAGCTTCATAGGTGCAAGAAGCATGGGAAGCCATGGAAGAGGCCCATGATTTCGAGCGACGCAAAAGGATGTCCGAGACCAGCGTCCCCAGAGGCAGAGGTAGCAGCAACCGGAGCAGAGGGCAAGGGACGAGTGGCACAAACCGGGGGAGAGGACAGGGGACGAGTGGCACAAACCGGGGGAGAGGACAGTAGCTGGGAAAGGGAGCAAATTACTCTAGACAGATACAACACAATATGTAAAGTTTTGAAACATTGAAAATGTACATTTTTGAAACATTGTTTGACTGCCAAAAAATATCTCTGCATTAGTCATTTTGAAGAGTACATCATGGTTTGCATGGCATCAAAGCTCTTTGCGTGCACAAGGTATATGACCTAGCTTCCGGTGGAAGCAATTAAGTGAAGTTGTATTCGTTATGGACTCCTTGCACAATGTTGTTTTCTCCTTGCGCCTTGGAATCTGAAAAGAAGAAAAAGTTAGATTCAGTCATAGTGTATTAAAGACAATCAAACTTTATCGATTTAGTAAGCACCTTTTTATTGTTGAGACTGAATGCATACAATTCCGGCAAAAGTGGAAGTTCTTCACATGTAAGATCTATCCTGAGCTGTGCGAGAGTTGTGCTTGACATTGTCTCCATCACAGTAAGTAGGTTGTCTCGAAAGTAGAGCTCCATTGATAAAGGTTTGTTCTCGAGGCTGTTCTCTGTATCTTGGTTGAGTGGAATAAGCTGCCCACTAAGAAGATGATATCTAATATAGTAAAACGATACTAAGAAATTTTGAGAGCTTATAATGAACTTGCAAATTATGGACTTCTTTTGCAAAATACAGATTTTGTTCTGTGATTGTTTCCTATGCCAGTTATCATCTAAAAAGTCCAAACAGCTCTCAGACTTGCAAATGAACATTGTTGCGGTAGTTCTAATTTTCTCATCGAAGAAAAAATCTGCAAACACTTCAAGAGGCATAAATAGTGCGAGCCGAACTATTTTTGTGGCAATTGAATACTTGAGGGACTTTTGTATATCCTGAAACAACTTATTCCTGAAGCTTTCACTAGTTTGCGAAGTAGGCAGGGACCAATCCTTGCTGTCAAAGGATGGAAGTGACAAAGGAGCTACATGACCCCAACCAATGGAAGTTCTCGGTTCCACATATGACATATCATAAAAGAAAATTCCATTATCTGCAAGTTCCTTGTGTTGTCTTCCTCGGTACATTTGCTCACCAATAAATGCATGGAAAGCATCAAAAATCCCAACTATACTCTCAACTGGTTGCCAATCTGTCCTATTTGATGGATAAATATCTGAAACATACCAAAGATGATATCCACCACTTAATATTCGAATATAATCATGCACTAAGCGAGATGTTGAAATAACTTACAGTTGGGTCGATGCCTTGGAAAACTTGGAGGAGATATTTGCAACCTTAAGTCTGCATGCTGGAAAGCATGTTGTATGAGGACCTCTTTCACCCGCTTGCTTTGTGCACACACTTTAAACTCTTTAACTTGACCCTTGAAAGCCTCCACAAAATCATTGCGTTGCCTCCTCTTCCTCCTCCTAGTTTGCAGTAGAACCCAACTTCCGATAGTTATATGAGATGGAATCCATGCTTGATCGTCTGTAGTATAACTGTTAAAAATGCTAACAGAGTCAATGGTAGTGCTAGGCCTTCGAGAAGTAGACATGGTTTGTAGTAGAATGAATACATAGATAGGTTAGCGCAAATATAAAAAATGGAAGAAGTTTTGAGAGGGAAGTAGAGCTACTCAAATTCATATTTGGGCGGGAACAAAGTACTAGATAGAGTCTTCAATGAAAGTTCTGAAATTCCTCGGTACATAGTTAGTACGACTTATGGCATTTATGCCTTGAAAGCGTGAAATTGTGCAATTTGATGAACCAAAATAAAATTTCCTCCCCTTTTTTTAAAAGAGCTTGACTCCAAAATGTCAATTTTCAATGTAACGTTAGCCTCTTCCTCATTGGTCGAGCACCACTCTCTCTCTAGACCTGAAAGGCCCAAAAGTGAGTCCAACTTTCTCCTAATGCAACAACGCTTGATGATTCACATGAAAACAAACTTGTTGGCAAGAAGGTAGCAGCAAATTTTTTTTATTGCATAAATAATAGCTAAACCTTCCCTCTTTGTAGTGGTGTAGTTCCTCTCAACATCATTTAATTGATGACTTGCAAAGCTAATGGTGTAGTCCAATTTATGTTCTCCTCGTTAAGCTAGAACACACCCAATAGCAAAGTTTGATGCATCAATATGCACATGGAAAACTACATTCCAATTGGGAACTCATAGAATGGGAGCACTTATCAAGGCCTTTTTTAATAACTAATAGACATGGTCACACTCTGCAGTCTGATGGAGCTCAATAAGAAGCTTGTACAATGGGCAAGCTATCTCGGAAAAGTTTAAAATAAACCGGCGGTAATAACCAACATGGCCCATGAACATTTGAACTCCTTTATAGTTTGTAGGTAAAGGCAAATTGAAAATGGCTTTTATTTTTCTCTAATGTGTGGAAATCCCATTTTTGGACACTATATGTCCTAAAATGACTCCATGTTTAACCCAAAATTGGCATTTTAAAGGGTTTAATGAGATGCAATACAATCTGCACCTTTGAAATACTTTTCGTAAACATGATATATGTTATTTCCAAGACGAATAAACACAAAGGTCATCTAAGAAAGCTTTGCAAACTCCCTCAAATATTCCCTAAAAGCAATGTTTATCAATCTTTGGGAGGTAGCAGGGGCATTGGTTAAGCCAAAAGCCATAACACGAAATGTGAACACTCCAAATTTGGTTATAAAAGTAGTTTTAGCTTGGTCCTCTAGTGCAATTGTGATTTGATTGTAGCCAGAGTACCCATCTAAAAAGCTATAAGCCTCCTTCCCTCTACAACTCTTTCAAGCACATGTTCTGAATATGGCAAGGGGTAATGTTCTCTCCTAGTGGATGCATTGAACTTCTTGAGATCCACGCACACTCTGAGTTTCCCATTCTTTTATGGCACAATATCTATTGGCGACACCCATTTTGAGTGCTCAATTAGGTATATGAATCCGCATTCAGCAAGATTTTCAATCTCTTCTTGAACAATCTTTGCATACTTAGGATTCATTGGGTAGGGTCGTTGCTGGACTGGTTTAGTCATGCTATTCATGGGAATTGTGTGTTGCACCATGAAAGGGGAAACACCTTTCATATCATGATATGTCCAAGAAAATATATCCTTGAATGCCTTGAGAAGATCCTTAAGTACATATTCCTCCATCTCTATCAGATTTTGGGAAATGAAAACAAGTTTGGACTCCTCACCTGGGTCTCCTAACTCTATTCCCTTAACTATCACTGGACCATCATAGACTCCATTACTTCCATCAATAGGTGTTCTCTGAGCCTTTGTATACACAACCTTAGGCTCCTCCGTGGTGTAGGATTTGAAATTTTCACATGCAGGGTGTAAGTCATGAGATTTTGTTGTTCTGTAGGCTGTGATTTATCCTCCGCTTCCTTTTGTTGTTGAGCTAGCTCTCGATTTTTTTGTCTCCTTACAGTACGGCTCAACTTTGGCTTCTCTGTAGGTTCTAGCTGTGCGATGTCAATGGGTTGTGGACTACACCACATGACGCTTTGAAGGTATTCACCCCAATTATCTACCAATTTTCGATGAGCATCACATGCCCCTATATAATTAAGCCATTCTGTGGTAGATTTATTTTCATTTATCCTAGCACGCACATTTTCTTGATATCATTCCCTCTTATATCTCTTACTTTCCTTGTATAATTTTCTATTACGTCCTTTCTCTAGTGAAGAGTCATTGGATGAATTGCTACTTGTGTCTTCTCCTCTTCTGGATAGATTGTCATCTAGGGTACCACTGGGCCTTGAACGGTCCGAACCCTCTTCAAAAAATGCCTTGCCTTTAGTCCACTCATCGACATTGGTTGGGCCACTTCCTGAGCGCTTGCATTGTTCTTCTGTGCAACAATGGCGGTGTTGCTCCCATGACAACCTATCGAATTTAAGAGCCCTTCCACTTTTAAGATAGCGTCAAACGACCTCTCCACACGCTTCATTGTAAAGTCATAATCAATATGAACTTTTAATAAATGATCAAAGATGCGCATAAAAGCATGAAGTGTGCAAAAATGCATATTTTTGAGAGGGAAGTCAATTAAAGGGTTCCATTCACTGTCTTCTGCGACACAATTGGGCTCCTCTAGCATAGGAAATCGTAGAACCAAATGCTCCCACACACGTGTAATTTGTGAATTGTCATCTTCCTCTGTTTCGTCGACCATTGCGATCTTGCGTGCATTCCACTTATAGACCTTAATGCAAAATGGACAAGGATACATAGCTCCTGCCCCTTGTTTGAACCCTAGAATGCACTTGATTGTTTTCAAATTGCCACCTAAGTGCCAATCAATTTGAAACTCCCCTATGCCATCTACTTGGAGTTTTGCCCCAGCTAGTTGTGTCTTAATGACATCTGTTATCCACGGAATGCGTTCAAAAATCCAAGAAATCACTCCATGGGTCTCCTTGGGAACCTCAATAGCACCAAGCCACCAAATTTCTTTCTCCGACTACGCACTGAAGGATGGTGCACAATCCTCGTTCATAGCTATACGTTTTGCATGAAATAATACCTCGTTCATGAGAGTAATACTTATCCTTTCTAATCTTCGTTTCTTCACAATTTGACACTCGTCTAGCTTGAGCACAAACACCAATGTTGAGCCTAGCACTGAAAAATGTCCAAAATAACATAAGGAAAACCATAATTGAAAAAAAAAAGACTGCATTATTGTAGCCTCACCGGTAGGTGGTACACCGTGAAAATGTATCATTGCCATTTGAAGCCTTCTCAAATCAACAAAAATATTATTTGACATTGAGTAAGGACCATATAAGGCAATGTATCCCTTAGTACTAATTCCAACTTCATCACAAGCCTCATGTGCATCAACATCGCTCACAAGATTTGAAAACTTTCACATCACCTCCTTTGTGACAGCATTGTTTAAATGTTCTGCATTTGGTACTCGTAAAAGGCCTACGACATCCGATTTCTTGAGGCACAAACATAACAAATGGATGTGATACTCTTGGCTGTGGCCACCACATAGTTCTTGGATAAAATTCCTACAAGAATAAACAAAAGCATTATTACAAAATTCCTACAAGAATGGACAAAAACATTACCACAGAAACACAGATTGGAGCGTAGCAAAATGTACCTTGTAGCTATAACCCTTCTTTTTCTAGCACCACCTTTGGGGGCTAAAGTCTCTATGGTATTGAAGCTCCTCTTATGTTCCCTTGCACCTAAGGGCATTTTTTAAATATGCAGGATCTTATCTTCAAGCTTCGCAATCTTAGCATCCTTCTCTTCCACCTCTAGCTTAAGAGTTTCCACTTCCTCCTCCACATCAAAGATACTTTCGTGTAATGCACTAGTGGTATGGGAAAGAAGTTGACATTGATGCAAAGACCATTGTGCACTATCAGCTCCACTAGTCAACAATCACTTGCAATATCCAAGAAGACCTTGCTCCCCTCTACCTACATGTTGTAAGAATGAAGCAATGCTATTGAATGTTGGGTACACATTTATTGAATAGTACCATTGGCCATCTTTACTACTATGTTTGTAGTCCCAAGGTGAGATCTTTGGATAGATTCCCATCAATTCTTAGTTACAATGCTAACCCCAGTGCCACCATCAAGGATTCCCTTCACAGTTAATCCCTTGGTAGTGATTGGTATGGTCGCATTGGATTCATCATCTTCAAGGTATTGTCCCAACTTGTTAGCAACTATTTCAACAACAGAGTTCTCATCTAGGTTGGGTTGTGGATCTAAGTGTTCCTCCTCTATTGGCACTTCCTTAGATCCATCCATTTGTGAAAGTTGTGGTAGCGTGAATTTTAGTTCTCCATTGAGGAAAGCTTGAAGAGATAAGAATAGCTCGGGGTCTCCATATAGTTTAGACATGATGGTGGTTCTAACTTTTGAAGCCATGAAATCCATCAATTTGGAAATATTTAATGGCACTTTTGGGCTTCAGTCCCTTGACATGGGGAAGATGGGATCTCCACTTCTTTGATACGGTCAGGTAATCCTTTTGTAAACATTCTCTCCAACAAGAAGGGAGTACGTCCACTTTCCCATGACTTAAAGTCACTTTCTTCTTGGATGACACGAGGTATGGCTAGTGGTCTATGGACTTTGTGAGGTTGATTTCCATAGGGAACACTATGTCTCTAATATAGATCTGCCTAGGTGCCGGTTCTAGATCCCTTTGGGTCTCTTCTAGCAAACTCATTAATTGCTTGACTCGCTCGATATCCTCTATAGGGTTTGGGTAAGTTCCTATCTTCTTCTTGGGTTCCTTGGGTCTTGGCCATTGTGGCTCATGATGATCTTCCTTGTTTGTTTCTTTCCTAGTGGTTGTTTTAGTCTCTATGATCTCACTTGAATCAAAATCCTCTTCAACGTCGTTCATATATACGGGGTCATCACTGATCCCAATTTTGGTCTTTGAAATCGGGTTTGACTTTGTTGCTTTTTGCTATCTATTCCCTCGTGTTTTCTTTTTCTTCTGAGACTGGGAAATTGATGATGTGACTCTTTCTTTATGAATATAATTTTGGTTTTGGAGCATCAATTGTGTGAGTACATTTACTGGTACCACAGGTGTACTTTGTGATGGCTCCTTGATAAACTCAATCAAGTTCAATGGCATGATCTTTGGAACATTTGAATTAAAAGGACATTGGGCAATCAAATGATCTATGCCACATCGATTACACATGAGTGTTGGAATTGTAGACGTGCTTTCTTGATTAGTTTGCATTAGTGTGGAATTCTTTTGTACCCTAATAGGACACTCGGCTACATGATGTGGACCCCCACACTCGTAGCATTGAAGAAGTGATCTCTTGGCATGAAATTGATATTTTGGACTCTTGCTAAAAGAGCAGATACTTGATAGATAGGTCTGACTTGTCCCCAAGAGTCTTCCATGTAGTATTGGAGACTTTCTTCAAGTGCATCAATACCATAGGATATATTAGGGTCTATATCTTCCTCACAGCCTTCCAAAAAAGTAATAGATGACTCACAACCCACTTGATTCATAGATGTGATTCTCAGATGTGGGGGGTTGCAATCCTAGCACACATGGTGGCAGTGGTGTTGTTTGAACAACACTTTGGGCCCTAGGGACCATGTGTTGTGATGTTTGTTCAAGAGGTGGGGCCGGCATCAATGCAGGGACTCGAGGTGTGTCCGTCCATACTAAGATTGGTCTATTGGTCATTGCGTGTTTAAACACTATGCAATCCTTGACTTGATGACCATACCTCCCACATGCATTGCAATTCCCATTTAATTTTACTCCAAATGTAGGGCATTCACTGGTACTATGTGGACCATAGCAAGTTGAGCACCATTGTTGCTCCCTTATTGGATACATATGGTTGTTTTGTGGAGCATGATTTTCTCTAAGACTTTCTTGAATGGCCTTGGTGAGATCTGCTAAAGTCATCTCAGATATCTTTGGCTCTTTATCAATAGGATTTATGGTCATTGGCTCATGTCCCGATGCTTGCGAGCTAGTAGATTTAGGCTCAATAGACACTCTTTCTCCTAGAATCATTAAATTTTCCTCCAACTGGATTGCATTGGTGGTGAATGCTTTCCAAGTGGTGATACCTCTAATAACTAGGCCATTGTAGATATCCTCATGCCGTAGTCCCCTAATGATTCTATTGAGAAATTGGTTATTATTGAAGCGCTCATTTGGATTACAACGAGAATTCAAATGCTTCAAGCGACTAATAAAGTCTCTCACATACTATGCTTCCTCTTATTGGGCTTCCTAGAGCTGAGATGCTACACCCCAAAGCACTCCCTCTCATATGTACTTCTTCAAGAACAGTCTCCTAAGAGTAGGGTAAATCATTTTCTCTTCCACCCTTAGGGTTCTATACCAATCCCCTGCCTTCCCACTCAAGGTCAGGCTTAAAGCATTACTCTTATGCAGGTCATTGTGTTCTCTTAGGGAATCACATATTTGTTCAAATATTTTGATATGCTTCCTCACATCCTTGTCTCCACTAAATTTATGTGTGAGCTTGGCTATTTGTATTGCCTTACTTCTAGGATCTCTATCAAGCGTGTTACACATATTTTCAACAATAGATCGACCAATTGCTTGAGCAAATGTTGCCAAGTCACCTAAGTGATCCAGTATAGTGGGTAAAGGTGCTCCTGAGACTACATGTGGAGTAGGTATTGTCATTGGGCTTGGCATATAGGAAGCCCTTGGTTTCCAAGTTTGGTATGTTGTTGTGCCATGTGGTGGCCCAAAGTTCATATGTGTGGCCCTAGGCATAGAGACGTGGGATGTGACTTGCAAATGCTAGCTGGTATGGTCCCATTGAAATAAGAGATTGAATGTTGTGGTTGTGGATCATAAGTTGTTGAAATAATGGGAGGGGTAGGAGCTACATGAGCATGAGAGCCATAGGTGTATATGATTCATACACACCTGTAGGTATTGTTGCAGGCATTAAGCTACCATGTAGCAGTGGTCCTTTACTAACAAATGAGGTCCATGGCATGTTTTTTGTCATGCTCATCACTGGGGTAGGCATGGTAGCCGTGGTGTCATCAAGAGAAATATGAGCTAAACTTGGAAATGTAAAGCTATCGTTTGTGGACTCAGATTGTACTGAGACCCTTGGCAAAACAACATATGGAGGATCCATTGATAGGAGTAGTAATTATGGCCATGGGTCTAGTAGAGAGAAGCGTCATAAGGTAAGACCTTAGAAATTATATTCTAGAGAATCTGGTGGATGCAAACCTAAATGAAAGTGACCACAACAAAGTATATATGAATGCAAGACCAGTACTAACACGGATCTCATACCAAGTAATGGGCATGATTGATGAGTTGCCTAAAGAGGAATCGCAGTTAAACCTCTTGCACAAGGAAAAACATGTAGTGAGATCAATGGGTAGCTTGTCCACCACACCAACAAAAAGAAGAACAAGAGGATAAAGCTGAAGAGAAAAAACACCTTACAATGAGGCTATAGAATCAGATGTGAAGTTGAGCAGGGAAATCAAAACCAAAGCCAATCATTAGGAGAAATATGAACCTTGCATGGGCCTTGTAAGGAAGCCTAATTTTTAGGGATTAAGGCTAATGTTGTGTGGGGTTAAGGGGGCAAGGGCACTGAAGAAGGTATTTTTGAGTAGGCTTTTCTAGCCTTTTTTTGGACAAATGTAGGATGTGGACTACTTTCTCTCTCTAGCTTTTTTTAAAGTGAAGGAAGCATAGGGGTGTGACCACATAAGCAAAAACGTGGGTCACTAAGAGTCAAAAATTGACTTTTATTTTTTTTTTAATTTTTACTTAAAACTCCCTCCCAACATATATACATGTCTAAAAATCATTTTTTGACCCATTTTTTAACCCACAAGCTTAGAGAGTCCATTTTTTCAAAAATCTTTTCCCCCAAAAAGTAAAAACACTTTGTTCTCTCCTCCTCCTCCCTCCTCCCTCCTCCCTCCCTCTCCTCTCCCTCCCTGCCCCTACCTTCCTCCTTCTCCCCAATCTCTCCCTCCCCCCCCATCCCTCCTCCTCTCCTCCCATCTTCCTCAATCTCCCTATCCCTCCTCCTGTATCTTGTCATCATTTGCTTCTTCATGCAACAGCTTCCATGGTGCTCACGGACATCACAAATGGTTTGCTTCCACCACCACGTACTCCGCACGCAAAAAGCATACATATTTGCTTACCCACAGCGTTTGCATCGAAGATCGCTAGTGAGGGTGATCAAAGTTCATCACAGGAACGTCGCACCGCTTGTGAGACCAATGTTAACATTTGGGTGGATGGCCATTTGTACCCTTACGATCCTATAAGCCGCTTCCATCCATCCTTTAATAGCCTTTTGACATTTCTTCAATTTCTTGGGAGGGGAGAAGCAGGCTTGTTAGGCTATTGCAAGTGGTTGTGTATGGGTGCATGTGCTTCTTTGCATATGTGGATGCACGAATGTCAATCTCTTCACCTCAAGATGACGGAATTACAAGAGAGTGTTGCCTCTTCAGAGAGGGTGGTTAAAACTCTTGAACAACAAATGCAAGAAAAGGAGTCCCACATTAAGAAGCTTGCCAACACCATCACATACTTGAAAGAAACACCCCTTGGTGCAAGGGAACGCAAACGCACGTATTCATCCATTGAAACTCTTGCACATTCAGGAGGAGCACGCAAATGACAAGTGACAGCCACAAGGTGATTTGGTCTTTACTTGCATGATGTATTCTTACTTCACACTATTTTCTAACATTTGTTTTTATTTGTTGCTAGAAACTTCATCCAGGAGGCATGCGGTGGAACAAGCCAAGATGATCGAGTCAACCTTTTGTTGTCCCAATACCCAGGATGTGATTTCTATCTTACAATCACCTAGAGGTAAGCACATTAAGGATGCAGTCACCAAGGACCTTATGCGTAAATTGAGAAATGTGGTTAGTGATGATGACGTACAACAAGCTTGTGATGAGGCTGGAATCAGCACCAAAGCCTATCATGCTATTTTCCAACTCCTAAAGGATGCCCTCAAAGAGCGTGGCATTGTGGAAAACCTATTTCCTGTTCTTCACAAGGTCAACCTCGCAAAGAAGGCCACAAATGAAGATGTGTTCTCCTGTATTGGGACATACCTACACATTGAGGACACAATGCCAACTTCCCTTTATGCTTCGTGCACAACAAAGACAAGGGAAAAAGGTAAGAAACAATCCATAAGACCTTCCGAGAAGGGCTTTCCTTACACAATGTGGAACAATATTTTTGTGGATCTTAGAAGTCTTCAACAAGCCATGTTTAGATTTTACGAGTTACCTGAAGAAGGTGACACACTTTACTTTTTTCTTTGGTATTGTTCTTATCATAGACTTTGAAGTTTAAGGTCTTGGGACTATTTATTTTGTAGTGCTTGGCACAAAGGTCGCTTTTGTGTTGAAATTCGATGAGTGTCAGATAGCGAAAGGCCGAAGCTTAGAGAGACCAAGTGTCACTCTAATGAACGAGGCTCTTTTGTAAACCAAGCGAAGGGATTCAGTTGATCAGTTGAGCCATCTCCCACCCCATCTTTTAGCGTGCAATCAGAGAAAGACATTTGGTGGTTGGGTGCTATTGAGGTGCCCAAAGAGACCAATGGAGTACTTTAATGGATTTCTGAAAGAACTCCATGGATCACAGAAGTAATACACTCCCAAATTGCAGGTCAGAAGTTGGAGATTGAGGGTTTTGGTAGTTATGATGTGGAGTGGCACTTAGGTTGGGATTTGAAGACCATAAAGTGTTTTCTTGGCTGCAAACAAGGGGCTTCTTCTCTCATGCCTTGTCCATTTTTCACTCGAGGGTACAAACCAAATGGACAAAAATCACATAAGAGCACTACAAAGGTCGGTTTCATGCTTCCATGGCAAGGGCATGGAGAACAAGGGTTAGATTGTTTAGATGTCAGAGATGAAGGTAGAGAATGGGAAGCGTCTATTCTAAGATGTCCCATGCTCAATGCCCCAGACCGTGATCAAAAGGACCACGCTTGGAATCTAATCTTTCCATTTTCTCTATCAAATGTACATTTTTGTACATTACACGTATTTATATGCATTTTTTATAGGCTATTGAAGCTCCACATTGACTATGCTTTCACAATGAAACCATTGGAAAAGTCCTAGGAAGCGAATGAAACAGTGGAGGTACTCTTGAATTCCATTGGCTGTCACGGTGGAAATGTGTCTATTGTTGCTGAAAAGAACACAGGGGAGGCCCATGAAATTGCTCAACAAGTGTCAATGAGTGGACAAAAGGCTAGACACTTTTTGAAGAAAGTTTCCCAAGAAAATCCAAGTCAATATGATGCTCAGAGCAGCTCCAACCAGCAGGCAGGTAACCTTTGGGAGCTTTGGAAGGAGTTATGCAAAGCTACTACTGACAATGATTCAAATGGCGAGCTTGTAGACAAGTGCAAGCAATTTTGGGCACATTTTAATAAAATGGTCAAGCCTATGGGCCTTAACAGCACAACAGAAGAACAACGCCAATCATTTCAAGAAGCCTTGGTGGATTTTACCAAGGTCTTCACCCTTTAACATCACACATTACATGGTAAGCCATGTTACGTGGTGTATTTATTACAAGGGATTGTTTTTATTAAATAATGTGGATCGTTTACTCATGTGAACAACATATCTTGTTTGCGCATGGTGCATTTTTTGTACACAAGTATGGATCACTTGAAATTTTTAGCACTCAAGGCATGGAGAAGTCCCATTATCGAGAAAGGGGAGTGTACTTCAAAAATACTCGACATGGTGGTGGAATGGTGCAATCCAATTATTTGGAGGAGATGTTCAACTGGTCTTTTCGCACAACATTTGCTTGTAAGCTCACAATGGAGCGTGCACAACAATCCAAGATTGCTATTGAAGTGCGGAAATGGAGTTGTCAAGAGCATAGCAACAAGTGGCAAATGTCGCAAGGTCCCACCAAGCATGCTGCATGGCGGCGATGCAGAGTGCGACAAGGATCAAAGTGGATTCTGTGCGAGTCACTACACATGAACGCAGGGTCCAGCTCTTAGCAACATGTTTATTTAAAAAATAAAAGTTTTTTTTTCAAAATTAGTGTGAACAGGGCCCTTTTTAAATGGGTCCTTATAAATATTGCATGCTCTCATAAACAACTCATTTCTTAAGAACAAGTGAGCTCTTACCATACGAAATGGCGTGCACCAAACAAACCGCGAAATAGCATCCACCTGCCAACAAAAACACACTCCAAGGATGTGAGAAGCCGGCATGGCTTAAAGGGACAAGAAAACGGCCAAGAACACCTGGCCATTCCAGGAACTCTTCTGGCAGTGGGCATGGTAGTAGGGCACCAGAGTCATCGAGGGTTGTTGAATCTCCACGTCCTCAAGATATAACACCTAGAAAAAGAATAAAGCAACGTGCCCAGTGCTGGAGAGAAGAAGCGGCCCAGCAAACAACAGAGTCTGATAGGGAGGAGCCGTTGCACCACCAATCACAAGCAGGACCATCCAGGACTCGGGTGGTCCATACAGACACTGAATCAGAGAGTGAGCCATCATGGCTGCGAGCTAATATACCGCGCACACACCGGTTGCCCGTTGGGGGGAAGACACTGCCTCGAGGCTAGGGAGCTCTCCCCACAACACAAGATCGGGAGCCAAGGGAAGAAGATGAATTAGAAGAGGCTGTAGATCCAGTCCCTAAGCATGTAAACAGGCGCAAGTCTAAGTTTTTCAAGATGCCTAAACACCGCCAGCCAGCAAATCTGCAAGTGCCCCCAAGACAACCACAGCGGCGCCGAAAAATAGCAAGGGCATTTACAAAAATCCGCCACTACCAGAAGACTACAAAGCTTTTGATTCGACGCACCCCCTTTGCTCGCACAGTGAAGGAGGAGCTTCAAACATATGGAAATCAATATAGAATGCAAGGAATAGCGCTAGAGGCTTTTCAAGAAGCTGCAGAGGCCCACATCATTTCGGTGTTGGAAGATACCAACCTATGCGCCATTCATGCAAAGCAAGTGACAATACAACCAAAAGATATGCAGCTTGCACGTTGATTGCAATGAGACTTCAAGCATTATCCAAAGTTACCCCTCTTTTTGTATTGCACACCCTTATCTTTGTAATGTTTTGACTTTGCAATGACAATTTGATCAACAATTGTGTCTACTATGTCTATTATCTTTGTAATGAGACGACTTTGCAATTTCAAGTTCTGGTTACCCATAAGATATTGAAATGACTTTGCAATTTAGGTTTTCCAAATGTCCAATGTAATTGGGCCTTTTGGTGCAGTTAATGAATTGCTTTCAGTTAATTTATGTATTTTAAGTATCCTAGGGGGTAGAGAAGCCTACAAGGTGCAAAAAAAAGGGTGTCCACAAGGGCGCGCAAATGACCCATCCACTAGTTTTTGAAGCCCATTTGCGCGCCCTTGTGGCCACCCTTTTTTTGTCACCTGGTAGGCTTCTCTACCCCCCAGGATACTTAAAAAACACAAATTTACTAAAAGCAATTGGTTTTGCATCACCACTTGGTTGGAGCCTTGTGGCCACCCTTTTTTTGGCAAATTCAAGCTTTGACTTTCCCATAGGATATCAAAAAAGTTAACATATTGTGAAACCAAGTGTCTATGCAACATTAATTTAGATTTTTCAAATGTCCAATGTAATTGGGACTTTTGGTTCAGGGGTGTACTAGGTAGAGCTAAAGCAGGTGATAGTGTGCTGGAAAACTTAAATTCAGAGTTGATTTCACCTTTTCTAGTGTCCTTGATTGCAAAAAAGGGTGGCCACAAGGCTCCATCTAAATAAATGATGCAAAACCAATTTTTTTGAGTTAATTTATGTTTTTTAAGTATCCTAGGGGTTGAGCCAATGGAAGCATGTATCCCTATCTGGGCAAGCACTTTACCACATAATCCAGTGCCAAACGCTGTGCATACAAGGGATCTATGCACTAGGAACACAAGATGCGCAGTTTGAGCAATGGTGCTCAAACACAAAAACTTGCTCAAAGCTTTTAACGACCAAGTCATAAAATGGGCTTGGAGAGTAAATTCATTATGGATAATGGCCACATCGCCAGGGGGGAGTTGTCCTAGGTAATGCGCAAGGGAAGCTTGAGGTCCAAAGCCCGTCCGCTTGCCACCCGTCCTTGCAGCAAAATCATCAACCTCCACGAGGTCCTGTCATTAACCAATGAAGGTTGAGAAAAAAGACAATGAAGGATAAAATAATAACATGAAAATTAGGATAGAGTTTACCTCCTGCTCCTTGTCGTCCTCCTCCTTGTTGCCCTTTGCATCCAAGTCAATTCTCCCATGCACCGCATCTACGAGCTTTGGATCATCATATGGGAGGTTGCATAATGGCATAGGCATCCTAGCGGCCTCAACCTTGGCTTGCGTGGCTTGGAATTCTTCCTCAGCCACATGCAACTGCTCTGCTTCCAGGACCTCCGCACATACAACTGCAATAGTGTCAGTAACAGAGTCCCCAAGTGGCAAGAGCTTGCTTTCTAGGGCATCTGGCGTATTGTCTAAGGGACATTTGGTGTTGTTGCATAGCACGCTCAAGCATTCATCCATGTGCAGGCCAAATGCTTTCTCCAAATCATGCATAAACACATACTCCTCCCCATTCACTACCACTAAGGAGAAGCGGTTGATCTCTACCTCTGGGATAGCCACATCTATCAATGGTAGTGGCACTGGAGTGTCACTAGGGCCAGCCACAACTATGGATTTCTCAACCACTTCCTCAAGCCCCCTGGGATCCTCGAGCAGAAATTTCTTTCCTTTCGCTGCAAGGTTCATGGGGATAACCTCCTACTCCTTGGTGTCCTTGATAAAGGACCCAACCTGAAGGTGTGGTAAGCGGAGCTCCTCCAAATCAGGTTCCTCGCTCACCAAGAAGATAAATGTTGCGAGCCGAGAAAGGTACTCCACCCCCAACTTGCGCTTCTTGAGCGCTGACACCTCTAGGGCTTGCCGTCCAAGAAATGGTCTGCGTCGGTGGCAATTTCTTGGAATCGTCGCAACCGCTTGGAGAATGGGCTATCACCTTTGTGTATATAGCGCAAAAGATCGCAAGGGCACCCAGATCCCTGCATGTGGGGAGATAGATACAGAATATTTTATGATGTGCTCCTCCATGAACGCAAAAATCTCGGCAAATGCATCCATGTGAAGGGAAATTGTGGCGTCAAGGTCAAGGAGATGAGTAAAAAAGGTGTGGAGGTCCAACTTCCCTTTGTATTTGGTGTCCTCAAGGAAGAGGATGACGCGCGACAAAGGGGTGGATGTGGGTGCAGATACAGAGGCTGTGGAAGCGTCCATGTCTAGCATGGGGTGTAGATAGAGAGTGAAGGATCTCAAGAGTTGCAACAGTGAAAATAGTGAATGAGTTATGCGGTCCCCCCTTTTATAATGGTCCATTTTTTAAAGACATTTTAAAAAAAAGGCACTTTCACCAAAAAATGATCTCTCATCTCAATGCGAAAAATTATATTCAAAGACGTGATTTGCCGAAGCAAATCATGTTGATTACATCAGGGATTTTTTTCAAAATTGCAAGAGTTACAAAGTTATAAGAGCAATAGCATAGTTCCATCCATCCCCCAATCCTCCTCGACCTTCAATTTGTCTTCCATTCTCTTCCCAATCTGTGGACATTCATTATAATAAGCATCCAATGATCGACAAATTATGATGTATTGAAAATGTGGTGGAAGGACTCTCACCTTGTGACCTTGTAAACGAAATTGTGCTTGTTGAAGGGCCTCAAAACCCATAATAACCAAATGTTCTCGCACATTACTAAGAGTCCAATGCTTGTTCACTTGGACTACCTCCAAAGCATCATTGGGCATCTTCACTGCAATGTCAAAGCTTGCAATAGCGCCGTCTACACTCTGTAAGGGAGTCCACACTCCAAGCTTGCACATCCAACAATCATAGTGAAATCGTATGTACAAGGAGGTGTGGGATTTCAAATAGCGCATTCCAATACATGAAGCTCCAACCTTACAACGGTACCGGTCCCCATTGTGCATGCCATCCACAAAACCCCATTCCTCTTCTAAAAGCCTTCCTAATTCCTCATTGTTAGGAAATAAGACGTAGCTAAATAGATAATTGATTATATTACTTAATGGAGAGAGACAGATTTATATACACGAGATTATAGAGTAGAGAGAGAGAGAGAGTACACACGATATATGTGGTTCACCCAATGTGGGCTACGTCCACGGGAAAGCAGCCACTCAATGGCTTTAGTACTTCAAAACCAGAAGTAGCTTACAAAGGGATTATACCCTTAATGGAGCTCCCGCCTTGCTTCACTCTCACCACCTCACACTCACCTTGTTGCATCAACTTCACACTATGAAATGTGTGTAGAAATGGCCTCCTTTTATAGGCCAAAAGAGCTGCCCTCTCTTATGAGAGACAGCCATGTGTAGCCGCCCTTGTGCGAATAAGTCCAAATCGGACCCTCCAATCCGCCCATGTGTGGCCGTCCTTGAGAAGACAAGTCCGCTTTTGAATTCGGCCACCGGCCACCGGCCATTGACTTTCGACCACCGGCCATCGGCCATTGACTACCGGCCACCGGCCAACCGACCGGTTGTTTTCCGACCACTTTCCGGCCGCCGTCCGGCCATAATATTCCGGCAAAAAAGAATATTCCGGCGAAAAAAAAAGTCTCGGGGGCCTCCGTCCCCGAGGCCTTTAAAGTTTCCCCTGATTCTTGTCCGTGAAAATTTTGGTTTCCGGTGAGTGATTTTCCTTCACGCACGATGGCTTCTCCTCAGAATGGGGGCCTTACAAATGTGCGCTTTTACCACAGAAAATTACAAGGGTAAATCAGGCTCCATACTTAACAATCTCCCACTTGGAGACTAATCTCCAAACCAAACCTGTGACTGCTTTCCATTCTGGCTTCTTATCCTTGAATGCCGATTGAAGATGAGCAAAAGCTCAACTTCTCCTTGTTGACCACCTTTGTAAACATGTCTGCAGGATTTTCACTTGTATGCACCTTTCCTAGCTTTAGTTGCCCCTCTTCCAAAAGAGTGCGTATGAAGTGATATCTCACCTCAATGTGCTTTGTCCTTGAATGAAAGGCTGAGTTCTTCGCAAGATGGATAGCGCTTTGGCTATCACTGTACAAGACAAAATTGTCTTGTTTGAATCCAAGCTCTTCTAAGAATCTGTGAAGCCACAGAATTTATTTGCTTGCCTCTGTCATTTCTACATACTCTGTTTCCGTGGTAGAAAGTGAAACCACTTTCTGCAGCTTTGAAGCCCAGCTTACTGCTGTGCCTCCAACCGTGAACACATAGCCAGTAGTGCTCCTTCGAGTATCTTTGTCACCTGCCATATCTGCATCAGCATACCCATCTAGAAAAATATCAGTTCCTCCAAAATACAAAGCATTTGTTGTTGTCCCTTTTAGATACCTAAGTATCCACTTCACAGCTTGCCAATGCTCTTTACCTGGGTTGTCCATGAACCTACTCACAACTCCCACTGCATGTGCAATGTCTAGCCTTGTCCAGACCATAGCATACATTAGAGAACCTACCGCTGCAGCATATGGAACTTTAGACATATAGGCTATCTCCTCTTGTGTCTTTGGACACATATCCTTCGTTAGTTTAAAATGAGCAGCCAAAGGTGTAGAAACTGGTTTTGCATTTTGCATTGCAAACCTTTCTAGTACCTTCTTGATGTAATCTTCTTGAGATAGCTTTATTGTCTTCTTCATCCTGTCCCTTGATATTTTCATACCAAGTATCCTCTTTGCAGCACCTAAATCTTTCATTGAAAAAGATTTGGAGAGCTCCTCTTTTAGTTCTTTGATGTCCTGCATGTTAGCACTTGCAATCAACATGTCATCAACATACAACATTAGGATGATGAATTTCCCATCTCCCAAATTCTCCGTGTAGATGCAGTGATCCAAGTTGCATCTTGTGAATCCATGATCCAACATCCATCGATCAAGGTAATCTTTGTACATATTTTGTCTATGAATATGTTCTTTAAAAGTAATCTTTGTCCATATTTTGTTCGTTAAAAATTACATCCCTACTCCTTAAGATTTTACCATCTTCAGGATTCCATAGGCGATACCCAAAGTCTCCTTCTCCATAGCCAATGAAGAAACACTTTTTGGACTTTTCATCTAACTTTGATCTTAGGCTTCTATCTATGTGCATGAAAGCCGCACACCCAAACACTATGAGAAATGCATAATTCACCGGTTTACCTGTCCATGCCTCTTCTGGAACTCCCCCATCCAATGCCGTTGAGGGTGACCGATTGATTAAGTACACAAATGTACTTACAGCTTCCGCCCAAAGCTCAAGCAGTAGGCCTGCATGTAGCCGCATGCTTCGTGCTCGTTCCATGATTGTCCTGTTCATCCTTTCCGAAATCCCATTTTGTTGAGGTGTCCTTGGGGTTGTCCTTTGCCTCCAATGCCATTGCTAGCACAAAAGCTTTCAAAAGCTTGGCTGCAATATTCGCCTCCATTGTTGGATCTGAGGCATTTAACCTTGGTACCTGTTTCATTCTCCACAAAGGCTTTCCACCTTTGAAATATGGAAAATACATCGGATTTATTCTTCATGACATAAACCCATGTTTTTCTAGTTGCATCGTACAATGATTCACCAAGTGATGGTGTACTTGCAAGACCCCAAACATCAGAATGAACCAACTCAAGTTTTTTATTTTTTCTTTCATTTCCTGATTTTTGAAATTTTACCCTCTTTTGTTTACCATAAACACAATCTTCACAGAACTCTAAGTCCACTTCTTTCAAACCTGGTAGAAGCTTCTTTGTTTGAAGGATTTGCATTCCTTTGGCACTCATATGCCCAAGTCAGTAGTGCCACACTGCACTGTCAACTTTTGTAGTTGCTGCACAAGCTGAAGGTTGCGTGCTAACAGTACACAAGTAAAGTGTATCGACTTTTTCACCCTTGGCAACCACCAAAGATCCCTTTGAGATCTTCCACCGTTTGTTTCCGAATGCAATGTTGTGACCTTCATCGTCCAATTGTCCTGTAGAGATCAAATTTTTGCGAAGAGAAGGAACATGCCTAACATCTTTAAGCTTCCATTCATTTCCGTTAGCAGTTTTGACAGAAACTGTACCTTTGCTGACAATCTCACAAGCTTCATCATCTCCCAAGTATACATACCCAAAATTACCTTTGGTGTAGTCTTGGAAATGTTGCTTGTGTGGTGTCGCATGGAATGAAGCCCCGGAATCTACTATCCAGGAATTAGACACATTGTCTAATGAGAGAATTAGAGCATCTTGCTCTACTTTACCTGCCACATTGGCCTCCGATGTTGGCTTGTTTTCTTGAGACTCTGTCTCCTTCTTCTTCTTGGACCAGCAATCCTTCTTGACGTGTCCCTTCTTGCCGCAGTTCCAACATTCAAGAACTGACTTTGTGCGTGACTTGCTCCGCCATGAGCGATCACGACCCTTTTGGTTTTTCAACCTCTCCTTAAGCCTTCCTCTTGTTTCCATTGATAGTGCAGCACTTGATGATTCTCCTGTGCTTCTCCTTCGCATTTCCTCGCTTAGGAGAACACCCACAACATCATCAAACTTAAGAGTATTTGTGCCAGAGATAGAATTACTTACA
The DNA here is from genome assembly GCF_014529385.1 of Adiantum capillus-veneris. Classification (NCBI taxonomy): domain Eukaryota; kingdom Viridiplantae; phylum Streptophyta; class Polypodiopsida; order Polypodiales; family Pteridaceae; genus Adiantum; species Adiantum capillus-veneris. The sequence continues at coordinate 54,131,740 of NC_140959.1, read as the reverse complement.
GCCATCACAAGGCTATCCCAACTATCCGGTAGAGATGATAGTATAAGGAGAGCTCGCACTTCATCATCGAAATTGATTTTCACTGATTAAAGTTGACTTATGTTTGTCTTAAAGTCATTTAGGTGTTCTGCAACTGAACCATTCTCTGCCAACTTTAGATTGAACAAGTGCTTCATAAGAAATACCTTATTGGATGCCGATGGTTTCTCGTAGAAGTCATCAAGTGACTTCATCAAGTCCTCCGTGGTCTTCATATCCAAAACATTGAAGGCCACCGTTGACGCCAAGCTTAACCGGATTTTTCCCAGTGCCTTTCGATCAAGGACAATCCATGCTTCATCTGCCATTGTTGCGGGCTTCTTCGCAAGACCGCCTAGTGGCAAATAGAGGTCCTTCTGGTAGAGATAGTCTTCAATCTGCATCTTCCAATGTTGGTAGTTTTTGCCGTTGAACTTCTCAATCTTGAGCTTCCCTTCCTCCGCCATAACTCCCACTCAATTCAAGGAATCCTTTCCTTGAGATAATTTAGCTACGAGAAAACCTTGCTCTTATACCAGTTGTTAGGAAATAAGACGTAGCTAAATAGATAATTGAGTAGATTACTTAATGGAGAGAGATAGATTTATATACACGAGATTATAGAGTAGAGAGAGAGAGAGAGAGAGAGAGAGTACACACGATATACGTGGTTCACCCAATGTGGGCTACGTCCATGGGAAAGCAGCCACTCAATGTCTTTAGTACTTCAAAACAAGAAGTAGTTTACAAAGGGATTATACCCTTAATGGAGCTCCCGCCTTGCTTCACTCTCACCACCTCACACTCACCTTGTTGCATCAACTTCACACTATGAAATGTGTGTAGAAATGGCCTCCTTTTATAGGCCAAAAGGGTTGCCCTCTCTTATGAGAGACAGCCATGTGTAGCCGCCCTTGTGCGAATAAGTCCAAATCGGACCCTCCAATCCGCCCATGTGTGGCCGCCCTTGAGAAGACAAGTCCGCTTTTGAATTCGGCCACCGGCCACCAGCCATTGACTTCCAACCACCGGCCATCGGCCATTGACTACCGGCCACCGGCCAACCGACCGCTTATTTTCCGACCACTTTCCGGCCGCCGTCCGGCCATAATATTCCGGCGGAAAAAAACGTCTCGGGGGCCTCCGCCCCCGAGGCCTTTAAAGTTTCCCCTGATTCTTGTCCGTGAAAATTTTGGTTTCTGGTGAGTGATTTTCCTTCACGCACAATGGCTTCTCCTCATAATGGGGGCCTTACAAATGTGCGCTTTTACCACAGAAAATTACAAGGGTAAATCAGGCTCCATACTTAACACTCATAATGCACATATTTACATACAAGAATTGTGGTAGTCTCCAAAAATCCAAACTCTTTAAAAATGTGCACAAAACAATGAATAGACAAACACCAACTCAAGCCCACAGACCTAGAAGCTTTAGAGTATTTCAAAGAGTTTTGGACATCTATTATCATCTTTTGCTTGAAAGATGCTACCGACCCCACAAATTTGGCACTGGCCACTCTATACTTAATAAGGAAGTTACTTTGATGGGTTCAAGCGTTCCAAACGCTTGTGTAGAAGTAGGCACAATATAGGAGTGAGAATAGAAGAAAATCCTTCTTTGAACCAATCGGTTGGGAAAAGATGTGCGAACATTGTTGCTCCAATATCCGCATGTATAGCATTGAATGTGTCGGAGAGACTATGTAGTGGCTGCTCCTCCACCAACGTGGATGGAAATATGACTATAAATGCATGGCAAATCTTAAGTATGAATCCGTAATAACATTACACTGTGATTTCACACTTAACTTTGTATTCTCAAAACATGTACTTACAATGTGTTGGAAATCGAGGTGGTTGTTGCAATTGCATGGTTGACATTGAGAAAACATGTTGCACAATGGCTACGGTCCCCTTGTCTTTGCGGTTCTTGAAGCCAAGGAGCTTTCCTTTCCAATGAAGATCCAAGTTTGCATGATTCCGCACACGATGAGGGCCAATAGCAAATGGTTGCATGTATACCCAAGCACCTTTGGTGAACTCTTGTGGCACCCACTCATCATCTATACCTCTAGTGTTGTGGCATGCAAGTGTTGTGACCTCATCCTTTGGCCGCCTTTGCGAAGTAGAGTTGGCCATGGCTGAGCAAAGAACATTAGGAGAAGGAGCAGGACCTTGCTTGTTGCTACGATGTAGGTGGGACAAAGTGATAGGAGAAGGTGGTTAACCCTAGCTTGGTGTGGCAATCGAAGGAGAAGGTGGATAACCCTTGCTTGGTGTGGCAATGGAAGGTGGTAGGGGAGGAGAGAGGAGCTTCCTTGCTGCTACAGCAATGGAGATGGTGAAGAGAGAGAGAGTGTTGGAGGAGAGGATGAGTGTGATGGTTGCAACCAAGGAGGGGTTGGAAAAGGGGTTCTAGAGAGAGAAAATCACTTTATGCCTAAGAACTACTTTTGGGGGAGCTTTGAATTTTAGGGTTTTTGGGTGTACGTTTTGACTTTTTGAGGTCAAAAAATGCTTTTTTGACCATAAAATAGATTTAGGAGGGTTTTAAGAAAATAAAATTTGAGTTTTGAAAATTTTGAAAAAATTCAAATTTTTGGGCTTTTTTCATAACCGGATCAAAAAGGAGGGAAGTTGGAGGTTCCATATGCCCCCCCCCCCCCCCCCACCTTTTCACTAGGTAAGAGCCCATTTAAGAAGTGTAAGACTACTTTGTCCCCCTACATTTTTAAGGGCATAGAGTGTGTCCACCACCCTCTTCTCATTGGCTGGCCTCTAATTAACCTTAATCCCAAAGGGCCCCTAGAGGGTTCATATTTTTCCTAATGAATGCAAATGCTTGATCCAAAAAAAGAGAGCATCCAACTGTAGTAGATTTTCCATTTTCTTGAGCTTCTAAATACAACTACTACCATCTGACCCAAACTTTTCCAGCCCTAGTCCTTGATGCTTGCCACACTGCATGCCGTGTTGGACCTTGTGAGGATCTCCAGCGTTCTGAGGAACGAACATGGGCCAATCGACGGGTTTCTTTTGCCAAGCGCGATGACCTTGCACGTTCAATTGACACTTTGTATCCAAAGGTGGTGCGATAAAACCAGTTGAACATTTCCTGAAGATAGCATGAGTGCACTAAACCTCATCCATGTCTTGTATTCTCGAAGTAGACACCCCTGGCACGATAGTGTGACTTCTCCATACCTTGCGTGCTCCAAAGATCCAATGAACCATACATGTTCATGAAGTATGCACCATGGGCATAGAGGATGTGCTGCCCAAAAAGCCACAACACATCGATGATCAAAACTAAAGCATAGTACAGACCAAGTCAGAATAGCAAGCACTCACCATATAGTGTGTAATGTTTGATTCGCCCCATGCAATGATGACTGCCTTTGTGAACTCCACCACCAAATTCTGTAATTCTTGTCATTGCTCACTAGTTGTGCTTGCAAGTCATAGTATCTTCATCATCTTGTCGAATACCGCCCAAACATGTTGTCGGCTAAGCACAACACTTGCATTTCTATCATTGTCCGTTATATACTTGCAGGGATCCTTCCACAACTCCCATCCACCTTCAAATGTTGATGTTCCGATAGTAGCACCCCTTTCCTTGGACCGAACCCACTTCAAAAAATTCATTGCCTTTAGTCCACTCATGGACATTGGTTGGGCCACTTCCCGAGCGCTTGCATTGTTCTTCTGTGCAGTAATGGAGGTGTTGCTCCCATGAAAACCTATTGAATTTAAGAGCCCTTCCACTTTTGAGATAGCGTCAAATGACCTCTCCGCACGCTTCATTGGAAAGGCATAATCAATATGAAGTTTTAATAAATGATCAAAGACGTGCATAAAAGCATGAAGTGTGCAAAAATGCATATTTTTGAGAGGGAATTCAATTAATGGGCTCCATTCACTGTCTTTTGCGGCACAATTGGGCTCTTCTAGCATAGGAAATCGTAGAACCGAATGCTCCCACACACGTGTAATTTGTGAATTGTCATGTTCCTCTATTTCGTCAACCATTGCGATCTTGCCAGGATTCCACTTATAGCCCTTAATGCAAAATGGACAAGGATACATAGCTCCTGCCCCTTGTTTGCACCCTAGAATGCACTTGATTGTTTTCAAATCGCCACCTAAGTGCCAATCAACTTCAAACTCCCGTATGCCATCTACTTGGAGTTTTGCCCCAGCTAGTTGTGTCTTAATGACATCTGTTATCCACGGAATGCGTTCAAAAATCCAAAAAAGCACTCCTTGGGTCTCCTTGGGAACCTCAATAGCACCAAGCCACCAAATTTCTTTCTCCGACTGCACAATGAAAGGTGGTGCACAATCCTCGTTCATAGCTATACGTTTTGCATGAAATAGTGCCTCGTTCATGAGATTAATACTTATCCTTTCTAATTTTTGTTTCTTCACAATCTGACACTCGTCTACCTTGAGCACAAACACCAACTTTGAGCCTAGCATTGAAAAATGTCCAAAATAACATAAGGAAAACCATAATTGAAAAAAAAAGACTGCATTACTGTAGCCTTATCATTAGGTGGTACACCATAAAAATGTATCATTGCCATTTGAAGCCTTCTCAAATGAACAAAAATATTATTTTGACATTGAGTAAGGAAATCCCTTGATCACCCTGTCTACACCTACACTTGCATTGGTACATTTCTTAATTCCTTTGGACTGCTTGGTACAGATTGATGAAGGCATTATCTCCTCTATGTGCAAATAGCCTCCTATTTGAAAGTACACGTCTTTGTTCAAGGCCTTCTTAGCAAGATTGACCTTAAGTGGTATAGGAAAAACATTCTTAGTAAATCATGTTTCCCTTAAAGCATGCTTAAGGAGACCATATAAGGCAATGTATCCCTTAGTGCTAATTCTAACTTTATCACAAGACTTATGTACATCAACATCGCTCACAACATTTGAAAATTTTCGCATCACCTCCTTCGTGACAGCATTGTTTAAATGTTCTGCATTTGGTACTCATAAAAGGCCTACGACATCCGATTTCTTGAGGCACAAACTTAACAAATGGATGTGATACTCTTGGCTGTGGCCACCACACAGTTCTTGGATAAAATTCCCACAAGAATGAACAAAAACATTATTACAAAATTCCTACAAGAATGGACAAAAACATTACCACAGAAAATCAGATTGGAGCGTAGCAAAATGGACCTTGTAGCTATAACCCTTCTTTTTCTAGCACCACCTTCGAGGGCTAAAGTCTCTATGGTATTGAAGCTCCTCTTATGTTCCCTTGCACCTAAGGGCGTTCTTTAAATATGCAGGATCTTATCTTCAAGCTTTGCAATCTTAGCATCCTTCTCTTCCACCTCTAGCTTAAGAGTTACCACTTCCTCCTCCACATGAAAGATACTTTCGTGTAATACACTAGTGGTATGGGAAAGAAGTTGACATTGATGCAAAGACCATTGTGCACTATCAGCTCCACTAGTCAACAATCACTTGCAATATCCAAGAAGACCTTGCTCCCCTCTACCTACATATTGTAAGAATGAAGCAATGCTATTGAATGTTGGGTACACATTTATTGAAAAGTACCATTGGCCATATTTACTACAGTGCCACCATCGAGGATTCCCTTCACAGTTAATCCCTTGGTAGTGATTGGTATGGTCGCATTGGATCCATCGTCTTCAAGGTATTGTCCCAACTTGTTAGCAACTATTTCAACAACAGAGTTCTCATCTAGGTTGGGTTGTGGATCTAAGTGTTCCTCCAATTGCACTTCCTTAGATCCATCCATTTGTGAAAATTGTGGAAGCATGAATTTTAGTTCTCCATTGAGGGAAGCTTGAAGAGCTAAGAATAGCTCGGGGTCTCCATATAGTTTAGACATGATGGTGGTTCTAACTTTTGAAGCCATGAAATCCATCAATTTGGCAATATTTAATGGCACTTTTGGGCTTCAGACCCTTGACATGGGGAAGATGGGATCTCCATTTCTTTGATACGCTCAAGCAATCCCTTTGTAAACATTCTCTCCAGCAAGAAGGGAGTACGTCCACTTTCCCATGACTTAAAGTCACTTTCTTCTTGGATGACACGAGGTATGGCTAGTGGTCTATGGACTTTGTGCGGTTGATTTCCATAGGGAACACTCTGTCTTTAATATAGATCTGCCTAGGTGCCGGCTCTAGATCCCTTTGGGTCTCTTCTAGCCAACTCATTAATTGCTTGACTCGCTCGATATCCTCTATAGGGTTTGGGTAAGTTCCTATCTTCTTCTTGGGTTCCTTGGGTCTTGGCCATTGTGGCTCATGATGATCGTCCTTGTTTGTTTATTTCCTAGTGGTTGTTTTAGTCTCTATGGTCTCACTTGAATCAAAATCCTCTTCAACGTCATTCATATATACGGGGTCATCACCAGTCCCTATGTTGGTCTCTGAAATGGGGTTCGACTTTGTTGCTTTCTGCTATCTCTTGCTTCTTGTTTTCTTCTTCTTCTGAGACTAGGAAATTGATGATGTGTCTCTTTCTTTAAACAATAGCAATTTTTCTCCTTTGAGCTGAATTGATAGTGTGTGTGTGAGTGTGTATGTGTGAGTGCTGAGTGGGCAAGTGGGAAATCTCTCTCTTCTCACTCCATTTGTGTGTTTCCTGTCTCGGCCAGGCAGGTTGTGTAAGCCGAGTGGTGCCCCATAATGTGTGTTTGTTATTCCAAGAGTGTGTGTCGGCTTATCATAGAGGCTTTGTGTGTGTTTCCAACCCACACACAATGCCTTATTGGACACAGGTGCAAAATATAATTTGCTATCATATGGACTATGGTTTCAGTTAGGAAATCCATCTCTAGATGAGAGTACTATCCAAGTCATCAACAAGAAAAAAACTACGGTTTTTGGATCTCGCACACTTTTGTCAGTTATGACAGCGGGGTTACAACTCAAGACTTTTTGGTCATGCCTATTGGAACTATAGAAGGCAATATAAACCTATGACGCAAGTGGATGATATCAACCAAATACACTATTGATTTTGGGACATGGAGTGTCACAACACAAAAACCAACTCTTAGCCCTGTCAATCAAGCAAAAGTCCCTGAGATATCACCTCCCAAGAAAATACAACCCAAAACAGTGCTTGTCCAAGAGGTTGAACTATCTGTAGCTATAGCCCAACCCTCTAGATCTTCAACTTATGTAGCTGAAAGAAAGCTTGAGACACACAGGACCCATCGTGATATAGCAAAGAAAACATACAAATGGTTCCTTCAAGCTTCTTTAGAGACCATTTCTGATGCTAAAAAGCAGGAAACCTTGTAAGAGACACCCCACTTGCTCCCATAAATATAAGAAAATGTTGCGTTGGATTCCTAAATGACTATTGGAAGCCCAAGGCTAATATGAAGGGAATGATCAAATCTGGGTGTCAAAAAGTAAATTGTATTCTTACCTATCAACTAACCCATGTGAGTCAAATCCTGTAATGATAAATCCAATTGAAGATCGTGGGAAGGGAAAGGTCACAGAACACTATACACCTGATCCGAAGCTAGTTTGGGTACCCAAACGAGAATGACTTGTAGCACTTGACTCAAACATAGAAAAAATGAATAAAGCTTCTTGCTCTTTATGTAGTTCTTACACAAGCTTCGACAAAACCTCCACCTACCATTGTAAATATCCATACAAATAAGGAAAGAATAACACCTCCCATTATAATTTCACCACCTACAACAACGTTGCAAGTAAAATCATGGAAGAGTACCTTACCACCCTTACAATTGGATGAAATGCCTAGGGCAGTCAAAAAATATTGATCAAAGTATTCACCCATTATGGCTTGGAACAAATGGTTTCAAAAGATGATGACATCATTCAAAAAGGTATGATCTACCCAAGGAAGGGGTAAGTGTTTGTTGACATCCATCATTCACTTGCTCCCCTCTTAACCTTCCTCCCTGACCTCTCAATCTCCCAATCTTAGGGAATGTATATATATAGCCCTATGCTCAAGAAAACAAAAATAAAAAAGTAAAAGAGCAAGATACACCAAATAAAAATTTGGAAACCTACAAATTCTACTACATGATCAAATAATAAATTATGCACAAGGACCAACCTTTTAACATGACCCTTATAATATTTGCACACTTACCAAAATCTATCTATGTGTACAGATATGGCTAGTACGATAGAGTCATCCACTCCTTCTTTGGGTGAGAGGTACCCTTTTTACTTTTCACAAGTGTTTCACATAGTCTACCCGGTACTTGCCTATGAATAGGATTTGGTAGATATGCTAGCTTTGAGAAGAATTTTGAGGAATTAGAATGGATGATATTTCTCTTGACCACGAGTGATCCCTACTTAGTAGAAAACTTCTCTCCAATTTCACAAGCCTCCCCTTTTGACCAAGATGACTATACACGCTTAGTGACATTCTTAGTGAACATATGTGCATCTAATGATGAGGAATATTTACATGATTACACAAATGGCACTTATGGTCTCACGGATGATGACTTTATTTTTCTCAACAATGATGAGGATATAGGTTTAGACTTAGGGCTACTCGCCCATCTTTTCAATATCCTATTTCCTTGACCCTCTAGGAGGTGCAAATAATTAGCTTAGGGTTCTTTATGTTGTGTTCATTGTGTTCAATAAAGGTTGGTGTCTCTTCCCCTCGATGTGCCTCCTAGAGGTATCTTGTGTTTTCTAGTGTGTATAAGAATGCATTGCTATAATTACAATTTTTAACTTCATGGAATCTTTGTCTAAGTTTACTTTTCGAATCAAGCACGATCATCAACACGAACAGGTGTTTCTTGTCCATTAGCATTGCCTCTTGTCTTTTTTAGCATCCATGTTTGTCTGTTTTAACTGTGATTGGTAGCACAATATTCAACACATTTGCTTAGCATTAAACATTAGACTCAATATAATTTTCTAATCCCCTTGTCTAGGTTTAAGAATCAAGCAACCTGACTAAGCTAGTTCGACCGAGATAGGCATTAGAGATCTTCTCTTAATACCATGGGGAATGCCTTCCTAATAAATAATCAATGGTTACTTTAGGTTCTTAATTCGATTTAGGCAGCATTGTGTGCAATGTAAGTTAGGACTTCTAGTGGTCTTAGTCCCTATTGACCTTTAGCTTAAGTATTATAATAAGAGTTTACTAGTGTGATGAGCCCAGGGAGGGTAACAATGTCATATGACCCCCCAAAGTTACAAAAATATAATGTTGAAAAAAAAAACAAAAGTACAAAAAAACATAAAGCACTTTCCCATGTCAACCACGATAGCTTGACTATGAATAAGGGAAGGAAAAGTAAAGATATTGTTGTTACATGTCAAGGAGGGAAGGAAGAAAAGAGATAACCAAGGGAACAAGAGGGGACGAGGAGGATTCACTCTATCTTTTTCTCGACCTCGATCAAGCAAGGCCTTGGAAAGGAAACAAGGTGGTGAAGGAGAAAAGCAACAAGGGCAAGAGAAGAGGGGAAAACATGGAGAAATTGGGATGTCGTCTCTCCTACTTGTTGAAGAGGGAGGAAAGCAGTTTTGTCTCTCTCTCTCTCTCTTTCTCCAACTATGAAGGGAATACAAAGGCTACATAGAGGAGAAAAGCAAGAATCAAGGAGCATAGATGAAGGGTTGGAGGGGACTCTCTCAGCAATGAGCTAAATATTCTCTCTCTCTCTCTCTCTCTCTCTCTCTCTCGCATGGATACCCAATGATTAAGAAGAAGAAGATAGAAAGGGTAAGAAGGGTTTTCACTTGCTCCTATGAGGAGGAAGATGAAGTGATTGATGTGCTTTGTTGATCACAGTAAAAGAAGTCAAGTTTTGGGTTCTCTTTGGATGGAAAATGAGGATAGAGGGGGGAGAAGACAAGGATCTAACAAGATTTTTTTATTGGGTTGACTTTCCTTCCCCTTGCATCCCTCGATCTCTTATCTTCAAGGGGTGTAATTGAGATTATTGGGTGACAATTTCATAAATCATGGAGGGGTTCCATCATTTTTTCTCTCTTGAGGGTGATAAAGACAATGGGTTCAAGTATCTATCATAATTACTAGGGTTCAAATAAACCATTTCTTGAATTTGTTTTAGCATATCTCTACTAGCTTGGAGAAGGAGATGGAGTTATTGCACTTCACCAAGTCACAGAATGAGCTTGTGTGTGTGTGTGTGTGTGTGTGTGTGTGTGTGTGTGTGTGTGTGTGTGTGTGTGTGTGTGTGTGTGTGTGTGTGTGTGTGTGTGTGTGTGTGTGTGTGAGAGAGAGAGAGAGAGAGAGAGTATACCCCCCAAGTACACCCCTAGCTTCTCTTGGTCGACCCCTCCTTGTATCTCAAGCTAAAATTTGATTGAACCCCTACAATCCTAGCCAATCGCATGCAAAGTGCATATCAAGAAACCATGGTAGCATTTGGACAAGTGTCCTCCTTTCCCATTTGAGGGAGAGGGCTTGTAAAATGCTTTAGACAATTAATTTGAATAATTGAATGCTCATTGGACCCCTCTTTAGTCTAGCCAATAGGATTCAAGCACCCATGTGGCTAAGCATAAGGAGAACTTGACATCTGTCCTTGTGCCCCTTGAGGAAAGGGTGTCCTTTGGGTGAGTGGGGGGTTGGTCAAATCATTCCCCTAGCTTTGGGGCTTGCCCCTCCTTTGTAGGGAACTTTTTGACTCAAGCTCCTCAAGCACCTTACCCCCCCAAGCATGGGAATCTTCTCAAGCACCTTAGTCAACAAGTGCAAGCTTAGCAAGAGTATGGGCTCTCTCTCACTCTTGCCCCTAGCTTCAAGGGCTCGCCCCCTCCTTGTAGGGATTGATTTGACTTTTCAAATCAATGCCTAGCTTAAGCATGCACCTTAGCTATCAAGCATCTCATGAAATTTAATCATCGATCGCCTCAAGCATAGTCCTAGCTTTAACCTAAGGTCTAAGGACTTTTACACTAACCATTGGAGGTCTTCAATGAAGCTAACCCTAAGGTCTTTAAGCTCCATTGACTATCCTTTCTCTTTGACAATTCTTCTCTCTTTTGGACCCCTTTACCATTAGCCCATGTTGACATAGACCCGTAAGCACATGTCTATATTATAACCCTTGTTCCCGTTTGCTCTCATGATCAGTTTAATATGAGAAAATCATTTAGGTTGGTTAGATATTAGATTTTAAGCAAAGGTTACACAACTTTGAATCCTGAGTTGTGACCTCTCAAGGTACTTAATGTGGTTGAAAATTATTGTACATTCCTTTCCGAGTTAATATAACATGTCCAGTCACAATTGTGAGTATAAAAAAAGAACTAAATATATAAATAAATTTCAAATTATTTGGGTTTTTACCTTTCAGACGAGAAATCAATCTCCTCAATGCATTCTTGCATAAGATTTTGACCATTCATACCCAAAGTGGCATCATCCTTAACTCAGCAATTAACTTTTTTTTTGACATGAAGGTTTTTGAGAAATCTTTAAATGGTTTCTAGTGCCCAAAAGAGCTCTTCTTTTAATACGATTTTTGAGTGAATTGTATTAAGCACAACATAAAACTACAAAACAACCTCGAGCTCAGGGCGAGCCTTAAGGTGCTAAAGTTTACAAGTTGTATGTCTACCACCTCTCATCGAGGCTTATTCGGATCATCGGCTTCACAAATTAGGTGAACTATAGTTCTAGGCTTTACTTGTCACAGGTTGACAACATGGCATGGGTAGCCCTAGAATAGTCTTCCGAGTATTGCTTGCGTCCGAGTGTATAGATCGTCACTCTGCTTTCTTGTATAATCTCTAAGAAGCTTTCCACCTCAAGATCTCCTTCAAACACATGGTGATTCCTCACCTGCCATATATGATGAAAGAAGAAGTGCATGATAGTTTGAGTGCAAATGAATAGAGCAAGAATTCCCAACTTCTTGCCACCAAGGAACAAATCAGTCTTGAAGAATCTGATTTTCCATGTCCTTTGGACCCACTTATAGATTTTCCCAGTCATGCCTTTAATTGCCTGGCATTCCATGACTCAGGCAGGCCAGATCCTCACTAGCTATCCTGCACCCCAAGCATCGATCTGACCCAATTTCTCTCTCCTATATCTTTATTCCCGTTGGTAGAGCACCCCACATCACCTTCCATAATAATATCTTTATAAATTGCGGCCACTTTGACTTCCACATGTTCTCCATGACTTCCTCCCACCGCTCTTTTGGCCATTGACCCTTCCATATTTTGTTGATGAGGCTAGACCAATGATTCTCAAGTGTGATTACATGATATATGCCATTAGAATGAGGTTTTCGTAAAAGACCAATGAGAAGGCTAGACCAATGATTCTCAAGTGTGATTGCATGATATATGCCATTAGAATGGGGTTTTCATAAAAGACTACTTCTAGGACATCTCCAAGCATTCCACTCAAACCCGGATTGCCAGATTGGCATTTGTAATGTAATTGGCCTATTTAACTTGAGAGTAGCGGAAATTAATGAGAGTACTTTTGAGAAATGACTTTGTGAGCATAACGGGTGAACATAATTGAAGATAGCAACATAATCATAGCAATTAGTTAACTTGGCATGAACAATACTTTTGCAAGAGAGAGAATTTAGAGAACATGACAACAATTGAGGACCGGATTTATGTGGAGCCGGTCCCCCCTCCAATAGGCATTTGTATTATGATTTCTCCCATTAAGAGAGACTTGTTACAATACAATCTTTGTGTTCCTTGTGACCTAGGTGATGCAACGAAGATGGAAAGCTTCATGCATCACAAACATAACATAAAATTGAAGAAAGCTTTAACTATCCCAAGCCTCAGTCCCAAGACCTCAAACACCTTCGAAGGTGGAGAGAGCTAGCAGGGAATGAGGGTAGGGAAGAGGAAGAAGAAAAATTTCGTAGGAGAAAGAATTAGTTCCGCGCTTATCATAACTCTTGTTGCTAGCATACATAATAGCATAGTAATGAAGAAGAAGGAGATGGCAAGCTTAAGCATTGAAGCATGGCTCTTGGTTGGATTTGCACTCCATATCCAAGAGTGTTGGTGTAGGCTCTCAACCTCTACTTGCTTGGAGAAGGAGAGGGAGCTCTTGCACTTTGCATAGCACACAATGAGAGTGTTTGTGAGAGTGTGTGGGTGAGTATACCCCCTAAGCAACCCCCCTCCTTGCTAGGTCGACCCCCTCTTCTAGCTCATCATTGAAGCTCATTGGCTCTTGCCGAGCCTAGCCAATTACAAGCTTGGGCCATTTCTATCAATAGATGTAGTCTTGGGACAAGTGTCCCCCTTTCCCCTTTGAGAGAGAGGACTTGATAAATGCAAAAACAATTAGATAATTCCAATAATTTATCATTGGACCCCTTTGAAGCTTAGCCAATAGGATTCAAGCATCTCATGAAGGTAACATAGGTAGGGGCCTGACATGTGTCCCTACTGCCTTTTCAAGCTTGGGCCTTCCTTGTGTGTGTGAGTGTGTGTTCTCTCTCTATCCCCTAGGAAAAGGGCTCGCCCCTCCTCTTGTAGGGATACTTTTGACTTTTGGTGCTCAATCACCTTAGTCATCAAGCATGACAATGCACTTGAACTAGGGGTGTTCCCACAAGCATCTCAAGCAAGCATGTCAAAGCACCTCGATCACCTTAATCAAGTATCAAGTCAAGCACCTCAAGCATGTAGCAGGTCAAGCACCTCAAGCACCTTAATCAAGCACCTCAAGCATGACAAGCACGACAAGCACCTCGAGCTTGGGCCGGGTTCCCGCCTCAAGCTCAGCCCTAGCTTACCTAAGGTCAAAGGACTTCTATACACATTATTGGAGGTATTCAATGAAGCTAACCCTAAGGTCTTATGCTCCATTGGTTAGACTTGCTCTTTGATAAACCATCTCTCATTTGGGCCCCTTTATCATTGGCCCCGTGTTGAGATAGATCTATAAGCACATATCTATATCTTAACACTTGTTTTCGTTTATTCTCCCACATTAAGTGATCAATTTAATATGAGAAAATAATTTGGGTTGGTTAGATATTAGATTTTATAACATTACCTCTCTCTTGAAATCATAGTCGTCCTCGACTATGAGGTAGAAGAGATAAAGCCTTAGTCATTAGTCAATCTTACTTAGCGGGTAGAGGATCCCTTTTTACCCTACGACATCTTTCCAAGATAGATGACTAATCCATTTGGTGCTTGGGAGACATAGCTGTCACAAGCATGTCTGATCTTTAGTCCATTTCATTCTCCCAAAGTAGAGTGACAAATTCTACTTGGTGTTGAGAGACGTCGTCATCACAAACATGATTCTAAGCATGCATACTAGTTAAATTTGTGCACAATTAAAAAGAGGACTAGTCTTATAAGACAAAAACATGAGTCATTTAAAAGAAATTTGTACATTTGCTTACTCTAATGTAGCATTGTAAGCATTGACAAGGTTTATACTATCCTTAAGTTGTACTCCTTGCATCCATCTAGCATCTTCAAAAGGATAATTTTTGAACTTAATAAGATACCGTCGGATAATCTTACCATGTCGTAGTACCTTGTCGTCATGCCGAAGGACAGCTTCGGGTTGTAGCACCTCTTCTTGGTCTTCAACTTCGGGAGGGTCTTCAATAATTGGTTCAGTTGGTGGCTCTCCTTTGTAGGGCTTAAGTAGGCTTACATGAAAGGCATTGTGTATGAGCCAATGGTTGGGCAACTTGAGTTGATAAGCCGTCTCATTGATGGGCTTCAAGATTTGGAAAGGACCATAGTATCTTTTTGCTAGTTTAGCATAATACTTTTGATGGCCCGTAGGATTTTTGCCCGTCGTTTGCCTTAATCAAGCCTTAGGAAACTTGAGTAAGACCCAATCATTTTCTTTGAACATTAAGGCTCTTCTGTGCTTATCAGCAATAGCTTTTTGCCTTTTTTGAGAGATGGATATAGCCTCCCTAATATTTTGAAAAGATTCTTGTAGGTCACGGCTATACTCATCGGCGACGAAGATCTTCCCATGTACTTTGAGTAGCAAGGGACTTTTAGGTCTTCCCTCAATGATCTCAAAAGGTGCTTTTCCCGTAGAAGTATGTACAGTATTATTGTAGGCATACTCTACAAGAGGTAAGTACTTTTCCCATTGTGAGCGTTGATCTACTTCGGTAACATAAGTTTTGAGTAGATCGAGTATCGTAAGATTGGCTATCTCACTTTGGCCATCCGTTTGTGGGTGATAGGCCGAAGAGAAATTCAATCTTGTTCCAAGATTTTCAAAGAGACCTTTCCAAAAATTACTAGTCATTCTAGGATCTCTATCTGACACGATGAATGTGGGTAGTCCATGGTGCTTGAAAATATGAGATATGAAGAGAGTTGCCATTTGATGTGCCTTAATAGTCTTTTTGACAGGAATAAAATGTGCTTGCTTGCTAAACCTGTCGACTATTGTCCATATTCCTGTATTCCCATGGATAGACTTGGGTAATCCAAAGATGAAATCCATGGATATACTCTCCCATGGTGAATTTGGAATAGGCAATGGCTGGAGTAATCCAGGTTGCTTCCCTCTATCATACTTGGTCTTTTGGCATACTACACATTTTGATACATACTCTTGTATGTCCACTTTCATGGTAGGCCAATAGAAGTATGTCTCTACTCCTCCAAGAGTAGGTTGAATACCTCTATGCCCCACATATGGAGGAGCATGGGATTCATACATAACTTTCTCACGAAGGGAACGGGTAACACATAGCCTATTGCCGTGGAGAAGATAACCATCCTGCAAGGTGAATGGTTCCTCTTTCTTCCCCAGAGCAAGGGCTGACATTATGTCTCTAAAGTCAGGGTCGGTAGCATACTCATCTATCATAGAGGATAGATCATTGTGAGTAGCTATAGACACCGTATTAACTTTTGGTCGTCGTGAAAGTGCATCGGCAACTTGATTGTGCTTACCAGCTATGTGAGCAATATGGAAATTACATTGCAAAAGAAAATTTGCCCACCTCATTTGTTTGTCGAAAAGCTTGGTTTGCGTCATGAAATACTTGAGACTTTGGTGGTCGGTTCGTAGAATAAATGGAGTCCCCAATAGGTAGTGCTTCCATGTGTCTAGGACATGTAGAACAGCTAAAAGCTCTTTCTCATAAATGCCCAAGACTCGTTCATCAATATTGAGCCTTCGGCTCTCATATGCTATGGCATGCCCTTCTTGAAGCAAAACTGCTCCAAGGCAATCACCACAAGCATCACATTGGACCTCAAATGGCTTTGAAAAATCCGGAAGCACAAGGACTGGTTGGGAAGTAAGCTTCTCTTTTAGATTTTCAAAAGCATTTTGCTCCTCAGGCAGTCCATACAAACTTAACGTTCTTCTTAGTTAAGTCGTGTAGTGGTCCTGCTACTTGAGAGAATTTTGCTATGAAGCGTCTATAGTATGCACACATACCAACAAAGCTTCTTAGCTCATGTAGATTTCTTGGGTTAGGCCATGCTTTTATTACCTCTAACTTTGATGGATCCATTTGGATACCATCTTTAGAGATAATATGACCTAGGTATTGAATCTCTTGAAGGAAGAATTCGCTTTTCTTTTGGTTGAGATAAAGCTTGTTCTCCCTCAATGCTTGAAAAGTCACTTGGAGATGTTGCTTATGTTCCTCCAAAGACTTGGATTAGATGATGATATCATCAAAGAACACTCCAGTGAATTTACGATATGGTCTAAAAATTTTCTCCATCAAACGATTGAACGTAGCTGGTGCATTAGTCAAGCCAAAAGGCATGACTAGATATTCATAAAGACCAAACGTTGTGCGGAACGCGGTCTTTAAGATATCTTCATCCACTATCCTTATTTGATGATAGCCACTCTTAAGGTCAATCCTACTGAAGTAGGTGGAGCCTTGTAGCTTATCAAACAGATCTTCTAACCGAGGTATGGGAAATCTGTTTTTGATAGTGATATGGTTTAATGCTTGATAGTCCACACACATACGGTATGTACCATCTTTCTTTTGTACTAGAAGCACTAGAGAACAAAAGGGAGAGGAACTAGGCCTCACCATCCCTTTGTCTCCCACCTCTTGTACTTGCCTCATGATCTCCTCTTGTTGATCTTGTGAGACTGTTAACCCTCACGGCTCACGGACACCACATCACCTACGACAGACGTGTATTATGTATTTGGTAGAGTCAGGTACCGGGCTTGTCGGACCAATAGGAAAAGGGTAAGAGTGATCGCCGATGAGAGGCGCACTTTAACTGGGACAGTCAAGGGATTAGTTGGCTAAGCATGGGCGCCCAAGTGTGAATGGGGTGAGCTCATATAAAAGCCAACTAAACCTAAAATTCACTCATTCTCTCATTTGTGCAATAGAAGAGTGCTCTTGCTCCATCTCCATCTCCATCTTCTTCTTCTTCTTCACCTCCTTGTGTGTGTGTGTATGTGAGAGAGAGAGAGAGAGGGAGAGTGTGTGTGCGATCGAGCATTACGAAGGCACGACGGCAGCGAAGCGGTTGAGCGCGGCATGACTGCAGCTTCTTCTTCATCGCGGCGAGGAATCCACCACGAAGGCGAGCGTAGAGCGGTGAGTGACACACCCTTCGCTCTCTTGAGCTTGCTAGATTAGTCTTGTTGTGTGCTTGGAGCCATTTGTGGCTCGCACACGGTGTATCGGCAAGTCCCTTGCTTCGACAGTGCGGCAAGGAGCACACATTTTTGGCGCCGTTGTCGGGGAATCGCCCTGCACTAAGCCCAAGAGGCACTTTGTGCTTCTCCTATGAGTTGTTTGTAGTAGGAAAGAAGAGGAAGAGGAAGAGCAATGAGTTGTTTTTCTGTAAGTTGTTAATTTCTGTGTTGTCTGCAAGTTCTGTGATTTCTGCATAATGTTGTGTTTTCTGTTTGCACACAGTCTTTGCACAATTAGTAGTCGTTAGCTTGTTTGCAGTGAATGAATAAGTAGGAAGGCAGTTAGCAATTTCTGTTTGCACACAGTCTGTACACAGTTTTCTGGCAAGGTTTGGCTGCACACAGTCTTTGCACAGTAAGGTAGTGAGAGAGGAAGTAGGTGGACAGTTAGCTCACTGTCAGTAAGCAGTTAAGAGATTAGTCAGTGGTTAGCAGCACTGTTAGTAAGTAGATAAGGTAGTGAGTTGTCTGTGAGCTGTTGACTGGGAGGTTAGGTAGGTGAGAGTGTGTGTGGCCAAGAAAGGGTCACCTAAACCGCGCACGGTCATCGCCAAAAAAAAATTAAAAATAAAATTTTAAAAAAAATTTAAAAAAACCGAAAATATTTAAGCGTGAGTGACTGGGGGGCTACACTAAAATTTTGATCGGGATCATTTTCCCAAGCCCAAGCCCAGGCCCAGGCCTCAGTCCTCAGTCTTATGATATATACTAGACTCACTCTTATATATATACCCTACCCCCTCAAGAGGGAATGAGAGCATGTGGGGCAAGTCCTCCACTCTCCTCCCTTCTCTTCCCACTTGCACCCTTAGACTTTCTAATTTGGGTCTAGTTCCCTACTAGAAATTGACGGTTTTAGGGATTCCGAGGGCATAAAGTTACCAAACGGAGGGCTGTAAAGCACGGCATGTCCCTCTGACCGAGACGCTCATTTTGAGCTATCATACGTTCTATTCTATAGCTGGGTCAGAAAAAAAGGACCAAAAAATCAAAAAATAAATAAATAAGAAAAGACTTGGGTTGCAAAACACCCAAAATTACTACGTGAGCAGCCTTCACGGGCCCTCACTGACACTTCTAGGGGATCCAAGTCATATGAACCTACGCTCTGGACGAGTGTTAGAGCACGAGCATATTGGTAGTGCCTCCATTTACGCGGGCACCCATTATTCCTCCACCCTAGGTTCTGGACCTTCGGCCAGGACTCAAGGTAGCGCGACCCAAGACCCTCATATCGCGTCTAGTGATTCTTCCTGTGACTACGAAGTCATGGAGGGGTATCCTACACCAAACCCTGATAGTTCAAGTAAAGACATGCATGCCATGGGCCCACGGGCCGGGTCCAGCGTGTTTAGCCGCTTAAAAGAGACCCTTAGTAGAGCTACTCGCTCCGAACATGCGGTTAATGAAATAAATGA
Source organism: Adiantum capillus-veneris (assembly GCF_014529385.1). Lineage (NCBI taxonomy): Eukaryota > Viridiplantae > Streptophyta > Polypodiopsida > Polypodiales > Pteridaceae > Adiantum > Adiantum capillus-veneris. Next base: position 54,112,620 of record NC_140959.1, on the reverse strand, counting down.
AGGGAGTGGGGAAGTAAATTCGTCATTCATGCCTAAAATGGACCCTATGCTTCTTGAAAGTGTGCATGTGAATGTTCCATCCACTGCACCTCCTGATCCTTTAGGACTATCTCCCTCTGAGGTTTTACTACCCGATGGTAGGAGTCTTGCCGAAGTACAAGAGATCGAACACTATATGCAAGCAACAAGGGAGAGGGAAATTGAGAACCTACGAAGGCTAGAACAAAGTCGAGCCCTGAAAGCAAAGGCTCCTATGAAAACAATCATGCCAGCCGAGCAACCGAGTGCTCCCAAGGTAGCAGTCAAGGAGGGGCAAGCTATGGGGAGCAATAATGCTTCCACTTCAAGGGAAACCTCCAGCACGCCAGGCCTAGATGGGATATTCCTAAACGAAAATTGGGAGTATGACCTACAAGCAGAAGCTTTAACTGATCGGTACACAGGACACACCTATCATGTGGGTTGGTTAGATGTTCTACAATCCACATCGGGTGCTACTAGCATAGATGAGCAACAACAAAAAGTCTGTGATGTCCTCCATAGGATTGTCGAGTTAGAAAGACAGAACACAGGGCTCAACATGCCTTCAACAGGCCTAATGAGATTCTTGGATACGGGAAAGGACAACCAACCAACCCTGTCACAAATGGAGACTCCCTCAATGAGCCCCATTGATCCTCCATATGTTGTTTGGCCAGGAGCCTCAGTACAATCTGAGCCCACAAGTGGCAGCTTTACCTTCCCAGATCTAGCTCATCTTTCTCTTAATGACACTACGGCTACCATGCATATCCCAATGGTGAGCATGACAAGAAGCACACCATGGAGTTCATTTGTTAACACTGCGCCGATGCCTAGTAGCACAGTGCCCCCAACTATACCTACATGTATGTATCAATCATGTGCACCTGTCGTACCTCAGCCTCATGTAGCTCCTACACCTCCGATTATTCCAAGAGCTTACAATCCACAATGGAATTATCCAAGCTCTTATACAAGTGGAGCCATGCCATTTAATAATAACATGCCATATCAGGCACCCCCTACGCCTAGGGCCACGCCTGTAAACTTTGGACCACCGTCTGGTACGCCACCATACAAAATTTGGGACCCAAGAGCCGTGCGTATGCCAAGGCCAAGGCCAACTCCCATCTCACATGTGGTTCTAGGAGCACATACACCCATTATACCTGCTCAAATAGGAGATTTGGCAGCATTTTCTCAAACTATCGGTCGCTCTATTGCGGAAAACATGCGTAGTGCACCTGATAGAGAGCCTAGGAGCAAGGCAGTTCAAGTAGCTAAGCTCACATAGAAATTCAGTGGAGACGGAGATGCTAGAAAGCATATGGAAGTCTTTGAACATGTGTGCGATTCCTTGGAAGAGCACAATGAGCTACATAAGTGTAAGGCTTTGAGTTTGACCCTAAGCGGAAAGGCTGGAGATTGGTATAGAACCTTAAGAGTAGAAGAGAAACGATCTACTCTACTCTTAGGAGACTGTTCTTAAAAGAATACATACGAGAGGGAGTACTTTGGGGTGTAGCCTCTCAGCTCCAGAAAGCCCAACGAGAAGAAGGTGAATCCGTGAGAGACTTCATTAGTCGCCTAAAGAATTTGAATTCTCGATGCAATTCAAACGAGCGATTCAACAACAACCAATTGCTCGATAGATTCATTAGGGTACTACGACATGAAAGTATCTATAATGGCCTAGTCATTAGAGGTATCACTGCTTGGGAAGCAGTCACCATGAATGCAATCCAATTGGAGGATAATTTAATGATTGCAGGAGAAAGAGTGTCTGCCGAGCCGAAGTCAAGTAGCTCGCAAGCATCAGGGCATGAGCCAATGAAGATAAAGCCAATCGTGAAAGAGCAAACGATATCTGAGATGACTTTGGCAGATCTCACCAAGGCCATCCAAGAAAGCCTTAGGGGTAATCGTGCTCCACAAAACACTCATATGTATCCAAGAAGGGAGCAACAATGGTGCTCAGTTTTCTTGGGCCCACATACTACGAGTGAATGCCCTACTTTCAGAGTAAAGTTTAACGGGACTTGTAACGCGTGTGGTAGGTATGGCCATCAAGCGAAGGATTGCCTAATGCTTAAACGCATCATGGAAAATAGACCGCCTATAGCTTGGGCAGACTCACCTCGAGTTCCTGCATTGATGCCTACCCCACCCATGGAGCAACAGTTTCCATTACAGCACATGGTCCCTAGAACCCAAAATGTGGTCCAAACCACACCGTTGCCACCTCCAGTGCTAGGACCACAACCCCCTCATCCAAGAGTTACACCTATGAACCAAATAGGTTGCGAGTCATCTAGTACTTATGTAGATTGCGAAGGGGACATAGACCCTAGTATCACCTATGGAGTCGACATGCTTGAGGAGTGTCCCATGTACTATATGGAAGACCATTGGGGACAAATCAAACGGGTATATCAAGCTACTACTCTAGCAGCAAGAGGCAAAAACATTAATAGTTTTGCCAGGAGACCTCCTCTTTAGTGCTATGAATGTGGTGGACCACATCGAGTAGCTGAGTGCCCCATTAGAATGCAAAAGAATGCTGCACTAATGCAAACAAGTCAAGGGAGTGCATTGGCAATGCCAATACTCATTTGTAATCGTTGTGGCATAGATCATTTGATCGCATAGTGTCTTAACAATCCAAACGCACCGAAAATCACACCATTGAACTTAATAGAGATTGTTGATAGGACACCACCAACTATAAACATAGCACCAGTGAATGCACTCACATGGTCGATGCTCCAAAAGCAAAATTACATCCTCAAAGAGAGAGATGCTGCATCCATTGGCCGAGCGAGAAAGAAGAAAACACGAAGAAAGAAATCCCTTAATGCTTCTAGCTCAAAACCTAGTTCAAAGACTAACATAGGGACAGGAGAGGATCCCGTGTATATGAATGACCCTGAGGATGACTCAGATTCGATAGAGACCACGGAGACCAAAACTATTACTACAAAGGAAAAAGCCACTGAGGAGGATCACGAGAGGGAATTACGATGAACACCAAAAGAGTATTCAAAGTTAACCACCCAGTTGCGAACCCCAAAGATAAGCCACGAGAGACAAAAAATGAGGATTGCAAGAGAAAGATTGGAACCTATCCAAACCCAACAATGGAAATTGAATGAGTCCAACAACTGAGGGGTTTGGTGGAAGAAACTCAACGAACATTAGAACCTGAACCCAAACATATCCAGATGTCGGACACAGTGTTTCCCACACAAGTTCAACCTCACAAGAACTACAGGCTGTTAGCTATACCCAGTATCATTCGGGAAGAGAGTGAGGGTAGGACATTTGAAAGTGGACACACACCTTTCCTACTAGAGAGAATGTTTGGTGAGGGAATTCCCGACCCCCTTGAGGAAGTGGAGATTCCATCTTCACCATTCTCTTGTCAGGGTCCTACGTCCCACAAGATGCCATTAAATGTTGCGAAATTGATGGATTTCATGTCTTCAGAAGTTAGAACCACCATCATGTCCAAACTATATAAAGACCCCGAGCTAGTCTCAGCTCTTCGAGCCTTCCTCAATGGAGAATTACAGGCCGGATTACCACAGTTTGCACATATGAACAAACCTGACTCGGTAATGAATGATGAGGAACATTTAGCACCACCATCTGACCTATCGGGACATGAATCTGTAATTGAAGTACCCGTTAACAAGTTGGGGCAATACTTTGAAGGTGATGAATCTAATGCTACTCTGCCAATCACTACTAAAGGATTAACTGTAAAGGGATTCCTTGACAGTGGTGCGGGAGTCAGCATGGTGACAAAGAGTTGTTGGGAGTCTATGGGGCGACCTCACCTTGAAGCCACAAGTGTAGTGGTAAAAATGGCTAATGGATCTATTGTTACGCCTATTGGAATGCTTAAGGATCTCAGGATCAAGGTCTTGGGACACAAGATAAGACAGACTTTCATTGTTATGGATTTTTCCAAGCATCCTATGTCATTTGAGATGATCTTAGGGTGTCCATTCATGAGGGAAGCAAAAATGGTGCATGATTGGTCCAAAAACCATGTCTACTTACAGTTCCAAGACTCTGTCATTCGAGTTGATCTTTTAAGTGGTCGAACGCATCCTCTAGGAAATAAATTCATCATTGATAATCAATCAGACACAACAATTCACTCAGCTCCATTACAGTATTGTTACACGTGTAAACGAAGACACGGATATTGGGGAGAACTCTCCTTATATGGATATCCTACCCGGAATGGCTGAGTCAGACAATGTCGATTGGGTACACCTAGCGGCAACTATAGATACATGGGGAGCTAGAGGAACAACCTGGGTAACACCAGATGGGAAAGAGATACCACACATTGCACCAGTAAACATGTTAGGTGTAGCGCATGTAACATCCGATGATAAGAAAGAGGCACACCTACCTGAGAGTGAAACCGATGATTCCTCAAAGGCTTCAGACCAATACACATCAGAAACGGAATCTCAGGGAGAAATGGATTCAGAACCTGACGAAACATCGAGTGAGCCAATTATAGAAACTGAACACTCAAGGTCTAGTACGACCATCTATGGTAATTTATATGAGAGTGAAGAAGATACAAGCGAAGACCTATCAAGCGAGTCGAGTTCAAACATTTACCAAAATCAAAACCTTAACAAGAAACAAAGGTCATATAAGAGAAGACGATATCGAGCAAATGTGAGAGCTAGGATAAACAAGGAAAGATCTACTGCATAAGGGCTTAGCTATCTAGGGGCATGTGATGCTCATCGAAAGCGAGTAGACAATTGGGGTGAACATCTCCAGAGTGTCATGTGGTGTAGCCCGCGACCCATTGACCTCGCTCAATTGGAGGTTACAGAGCCGAAATTGAGTCGAACTATAAGAAGACGTCAAAACCGAGAGTTAGCACAACAACAAAAGGAGGCAGAACTAAAAGAAAGGTCTCCGTCAGGACAAGAGCCTGCTGACTTACATACGGCTCCTGAACATTTTAAATCTTATACCACGGGGGAGCGAAAGGTTGTGTATGCCAAATCCCAACGAATACCTACCAATGGAAGCAGTGGAGTCTATGATGGTCCAGCGGTAGTTAAAGAGATAGAATTAGCAGAACCAGGTGAGGAGTCTAAACCAGTCTTTATTGCTCAAGACCTTACCGAAATTGAAGAGGCTGTACTTAAAGAGCTCCTCAAGGAATACAAGGATATCTTTGCTTGGACATATCATGACATGAAGGGCGTTCCACCTTCTGTGGTGCAACATACAATTCCCATGATCAACACTGCTAAACCCGTCCAGCAACGACCCTATCCAATGAATCCTAAGTACGCCAAAATTGTACAAGAGGAGATTGAAAAACTTATCCAATGTGGATTCATATACCCTATTGAGCACTCAGAATGGGTTTCTCCAATAGTCATTGTGCCAAAAAAGAATGGGAAACTAAGAGTGTGCGTGGACCTCAAGAAAGTTAATGTAGCCACTAGGAGAGATCATTATCCCTTGCCATATTCAGAACATGTGCTTGAAAGAGTTGCGGGCAAGGAAGCTTATAGCTTTTTAGATGGGTACTCTGGTTACAATCAAATCACAATTGCATTAGAGGACCAAGCTAAAACTGCTTTTATCACAGAGTTTGGAGTGTTTGCATTTCGTGTTATGGCTTTTGGCTTAACGAATGCCCGTGCTACATTCCAACAATTAATAAACACTGCGTTTAAAGAATTTCTAAGGGAGTTTTGTGAAGATTTCCTAGACGACCTTTGTGTTTATTCTTCTTGGGAGAAGCATTTGTTATATCTACGAAAAATATTTGAAAGGTGCAGATTTTATCGCATCTCATTGAACCCTTTCAAATGCCAATTTTGGGTTAAGCATGGAGTCATTCTAGGGCATATAGTGTCCAAGAACGGGATATCCACAGATGAGAGTAAGATTAAAGCCATTGCCGATTTGCCACCACCTACGAACTATAAAGGAGTTCAAAGATTTATGGGCCATGTTGGTTATTATCGAAGATTTATTTTAAACTTTGTCGAGATAGCGCATCCATTGTACAAGCTTCTTATCGAGTTTCACTGGACGGAAGAATGTCATCAATCTTATGAGTTATTAAAGAAGGCCCTAACAAGTGCTCCAATCCTGCGAACACCCGATTGGAATGTACCTTTTCATGTGCATATTGATGCATCAAATTTTGCTATTGGGTGTGTTCTAACTCAACCAGGAGAACATAAATTGGACTACCCTATTAGCTTTGCAAGTCGCCAATTAAATGATGCCGAGATGAACTACACTACTATAGAGCGCGAAAGTCTAGCTATGATTTATGCAGTAAAGAAATTTCGCTATTACCTTCTTGCTACCAAGTTTGTGTTTTATGTTGATCATCAAGCATTTCTATATTTGGTAAACAAGCCGTGTTCCACAGGTCGAATTACACAATGGTTGTTAATTCTTCTTGAGTTTGACTTCACCGTTGTTGTGAGGCCTGGGAGGAAACATGTCATGGTGGATCATTTATCTCGTATCCCTAATGGCGAAGCTCCTACAGGGGTTGATGATGAATTTCCTGATACTCCTTTGTTCATTGTTGAGACAATGCCTGAATGGAGTGAAAAGATTGTTAACTTCTTAGTTAATGGTTTTCCACCCAAAGAACTGCGAAAAGATATAGCTCGAAAATTAATCAAGGAATGCGAACCCTATTGCTTACTGGCTGGAACTCTCTATAAGAGAGGAAAAGATGATGTTCTTAGACGCTGTGCCCGCGAGGATGAGTATTTATATATTCTACAAGAGGCACACATGGGCGTAGCTGGTGGTCACTTTTCAAGAAAGTTGACTGCCCGAAAGATCTTACAGTCAGGCTATTGGTGGCCCACTCTGTTTAAGGATGCATCACTTTTTGCAAAGGGATGTGATGAATGCCAACGCTTCAACAAGCCACAAAGAAGGGATAGGATGCCTCTACATCCCATCAAGGTAACCCAACCATTTGAAAAGTGGGGCTTAGACTTTGTAGGACCGATTAGTCCGGCTGCACGTAACACGCAATCACGATATATCATTGTCGCTACCGCCTATGTAACCAAATGGGCTGAAGCAAAAGCAACACGAAACGCGGATGCAAAAACAACAGCTAAGTTCCTCTTTGAGAACATTATCACACATTTTGGATGCCCCTTTGAACTTGTGAGTGACAATGGAACTCATTTTATAAATGAAGTAATAAAAGAACTCACATCAAACTTCATGATATCTCACCACAAGTCTACACCCTATTATCCCCAAGCAAATGGCCAAGCTGAGAGTACCAAAAAAACTCTCATCTCCATTTTGACAAAGACAGTCGAGGCTCATCGCACTGATTGGGACCTAAAGCTTACATCAGCTTTATGGGCTTATCGTACTGCGTATAAAGTTGATATTAATTGCACACCGTTTAAGATGGTGTATGGCCAAGAAGCAGTTATGCCATGGGAGTTTGTCATTCCTAGTCTTCGAGTAGCTTCTCAAGAAGGTTGGGATGGTAACCCCTTAGTGAAGCGATTATATATCCTGGAAAGGCTAGATGAAGAAAGGCAATTAGCTGTGCGAAATGCTCTAGTGGAGAAGGATAGGAGAAAGAAGTGGTTTGATAGCCATTTAAAGGATAAAGACATCAAGGTTGGTGATAAAGTTCTTATGTACGGGATACGTAATGAAAAGAAGAAATTGAAATACGCTGGTAAGGGACCATATCGAGTGTGTGAAATTACTCCGCAAGGTACCATTCGTGTGGAGACTCTAGATGGAGTTGAAACCATTGGATTCCTTAATGGGAGTAAATTCAAAAGATATTATGATCCTCTAAGCCAGGAAGAGTTGCAAACCATCCATCAAAAGAAGGCTGCCAAGGAACAAGCAGAGCTTAAAAAAATCCAAGCAAGAGTTGAGGCTCAAGAACGATAACAACGTCTTAGACACCAACAAGAGGCTAATCTGGGAATCACGCAAGCATTTTTTGAGGACACAGATGACGACTCATTAGAATCTGAGCCACCCCTACGATACCCAATTGAGCTAAATAGCCCCTATGGAAAAGTACTATACAATGCCTTATTAGATACGGGAGCTAAACACAATTTGTTATCCTATGGAGTTTGGTGTCAATTAGGGAAACCGACCCTATCCCCGAGTACGATGCAAGTCAAGGGCATTAATAAAAAGAAAACTGTTATTCTTGGAGTCCTTCAGACCCCTGTTGTCTATGACAATGGAAGCATAGTGCAGAGGTTTCTAGTCATGCCCGCAGGAGCTATGGAAGGCAACGTAAACCTGGGACGCACGTGGATGTTGGCAACCAAATGCACTATTGATTGGGATACTGGTAGTGTCACGACGCGACCACCGACTCTTACCCTTATCATTCAAGCAAAGTCACCTACGTTGCAAACTCTAGCAAAGTTGAAGGATAGCCAACATTCACAAGCCAAGGTGGTCAACTCGTCTTTGCCGGCTACCCATGAATCTAGCACTTCAACACTTGTAGTTGCAGCAAGCAATAATATTGCAAGTACTCAACCTGCACGACCTAAGAGTACATATCAATGGGTCCCCAAGGCCTTACTTCCAACTACCTCAACCCTCCCATCCATTCCAAGAAAAAATTTCCCAGGAAAACCAAGAGCGCGCCCTAGGAGAGTCAAGACCAAATCACGATGGATTCCAAAACAACTATTAGAAGCCCAAGGCTACTATGATGGAAATGAGCAAATTTGGGTACCTAAACGTAAAATGTGTCCTTCCCTATCGACAACAAACCCATATGAGTCAAACAGTGTAACGCTAAAGCCAATGGCAGACCGTGGGAAGGGAAAGATCACAGAATGCTACACACCTAGTCCAGAGCTAGTTTGGGCTCCAAGGCAAAACCAATTTATTCCACCTAGCTCAGGAAGGGGGGAGTTCCATGAAGCTTCTAGCTCCTCATGTAATACATCCATAGAGGTAAAAACTTCTACACAGCCTCCATCTATAGTAGTAGACCTCCATGAAGCTACAAAAGAATCCACACCTCCCAGTGTTCAAGAATCACCTGATAAACCACTTCAAGTTCGATCTTGGGAGAGTACCTTACCACCCTTGCAACTTGACGAGGCACCTAGGGTAGTAGAAAACTACTAGCAAAAATCCTCACCTATTACCAACTGGAAAAATTGGTTTCAAAGGGTGACGACATCATTTCAAACGGTATGATCTACCCAAGGAAGGGGGGAGTGTTTGTGGACATCCATCATTCACTTGCTTCCCTCTCAACCTTTCTCCCTGACCTCTTAATCTCCGATCTTAGGGAATGTATATATAAATCCTTATACTCACAAAAACAAGATAAAAAAGTAAAAGAGCAAGAGCCATAACAAAAATCATAAAAACAAATTATGCACAAGAACACGACCCTTGTAATATTTGCACTCTAACCATCATCTATTTGTGTGTACAGATATGGCTAGTACGCTAGAGTCATCCACTCCTGCCTTGGGTGAGAGGTACCCTCGTTACTTTTCACAAATATTTCACATGGTCTTTCCAGTGCTTGCATGTGAATGGGATTTGATAGGTACGCTAGCATGTGAGAGGAATTTTGAGGAGTTAGAATGGCTGATACGTCTCTTGACCACGTCTGATCCATACTTAGTAGAGAGCGTTTCTCCCATTGCACAAGCCTACCCTTTTGACCAAGATGACTATAGGCGTCTAGTGACCTTCTTAGTAAACATGGGCACCTATGATGAAGAAGAAAATTTACACGACTACACAGATGGCACATATGGTCTCATGGATGATGACTTTGTTTATCTCGACGACGAGGATAGGGGTTTAGCCTTAGGGTTTCCCCCCAACCTCTACAATATCCTATTCCCTTGACTCTCTAGGGGGAGTGCAAATAATAAGGTTAGGGTTCCTTATGTTTTTTGTTGTGTTCAATAAGTGTTGGTACCTTTTTCCACTAATGTGCCTCCTGGAGGTATTCCTTTTGTTTCCTAGTGTGTACAGGAGCGTGTTGCTATTGGTAGGATTTCGACCTTCATGGAATCTTTATCTCGACTCACTCTTCAAATCAATCGCGACCATCGACACAAACAGGTGTTTCTTGTCCATTAGCATTGCCCCTTATCTTTTTTGCATCTATGATTGTCAGCTTTAATTGTGATTGGTAGCCTAATATTCACCGCATTTGCTTAGTATCAAACATTTAATTCAATGTAATTTTTTGTCATAATCACTTGTCTAGGTTTAAAAATCAAGCAGTCCGACAAACTAGTTTGACCAAGTTAGGTGTTAGAAATCTTCTCTTAATACCATGGGGAATGCCTTCCTAATAATTAATGGTTACTTAGGTTCTTAATCCGATTTAGGCAGCATTGTGTGAAATGTACTAGGGCTTTCTAGTGGGCTTGACCCTATTGACCTTTAGCTTAAGTATTATAAAGGGAGTTTACTAGTGTGATGAGCCTGGGGAGGTGTATCAGTGTTATATGACCCCCCAAAGTTACAAAATTAAAATGCTGAAAATGAACAAACAAAAAATCAAAGTGACACACTATAAATCTTAAGCTGGAAGAGAAATCTCAGCTTGATTTGGTACTTCACTCACATGTATTGCCTATGGTACTAGAGCCCTAGAGGTTCCCAGTATGGGCGCTTTTACTTGAAAAGCAAAAAACCCAAGGCATACAAAATAAGCACACACATCAAAATTGAATCACTGTGAAAAGACTTTGGGGGGTCAAAGAAAAAGTAATCAGTCAGCCGATGATTTCATGAGAAATTCCTTTTATGGTAGCTTAACTACAAGGTCTTCTAGATATAGCCTCTAGTCAGCCCTCGAACATGAATACTTGGCTCTCGCGATTAAACAACTTAATTGACCACAGAAAATTAAGAATCTTACCCATGGTATTAATATTCGATCTCTAGTGCCTTTCGACCGTCAAATTAGCGACCCCAGACTTGTTTAATTTTTTACCTTTACATCTGTTTATGCATTTGATTACATTGCAATTTAATGTTCATTGCTGACAAATTGTTTAAAATTCTTTTACCAATCAATTTGTCTACATAAAACTGCATATGCTTTTTAATCACTTATGAGAATGCAATTACTGTGCCAATGTTGTTTGATTTTGCAGTGACTGAAGAAGGCTAAGGACATTCATCTCAAATGCTCTTCCACCTCGACGAACGAGCTTCAACTCAATAGCTTCCGAGGACAGAATCTACATCACGAAGGGGGGCATGTTAACCCTCACGGCTCACGGACACCCCATCACCTACAACGGACGTGTATTATGTATTTGGTAGAGTCAGGTACCGGGCTTGTCGGACCAATAGGAAAAGGGTAAGAGTGATCGCCGATGAGAGGCGCACTCTAACTGGGACATTCAAGGGATTAGTTGGCTAAGCATGGGCGCCCAAGTGTGAATGGGGTGAGCTCATATAAAAGCCAACTAAACCTAAAATTCACTCATTCTCTCATTTGTGCAATAGAAGAGTGCTCTTGCTCCATCTCCATCTCCATCTTCTTCTTCTTCACCTCCTTGTGTGTGTGTGTATGTGAGAGAGAGAGAGAGGGAGAGTGTGTGTGCAATCAAGCATTACGAAGGCACGACGGCGGCGAAGCGGTTGAGCGCGGCATGAATGCAGCTTCTTCTTCATCGCGGCAAGGAATCCACCACGAAGGCGAGTGTAGAGCAGTGAGTGACACACCCTTTGCTCTCTTGAGCTTGCTAGATTAGTCTTGTTGTGTGCTTGGAGCCATTTGTGGCTCGCACACGGTGTATCGGCAAGTCCCTTGCTTCGACAGTGCGGCAAGGAGCGCACAGACACTTGATAAGGAGGCTTGTTAGGTGGTGAGCTTCCAGGAAGGAGCTCAATACGATGGTCATCATCCCCTCGTTTTGGAGGTAAGTCTATAGGGATATCATCGATGAGCACATCTTGGAATCCTTTTAGAAAATTATACAATTCTAACTCTTCTTGATTCCTACCATTTACATTTGAAGAAACATTAGTATCTTTTAGAGACTCTTTGACAAAAATCATGTACGCAGAAACTGAGCTCTTCATTGACTTATCAAAAGCAAGAGGATTTACAAGTGGAATAGTGCGACCACGCTCACTAGCATCTATATACATGTTCTTTCCCCTGTAGGTGAAGTAGATTCTCCTTTCAGGGAACTTCATGTTGGCAGCCATGCGATGAAACCATGGTGCCTCTAGGATAACATCCTGATGTTGGAGAGGAGAGATGAAGAAGTCTTCTTTGTCGACATAGCTTTGGACATGAAGCCTCAACTTCCCAATCAAGGGAGTAACGGAGGCTTGTTGTCCCTTGAAATTTGCATCAGCCACTACTATATCTCCCATCTCAAAAGCTTGAATGCCCAACTTCGTGGCCAACTCCATTGATATGAAGTTGAGAGGAGAGCCAGGGTCAAACAAGATGAAGGCATCATGATCTCTTACCTTTCCCCAAGCATAGGAAAGTGATGATCCTTTGCAATGAGCATCCTCTTTTGGAGCTTCGATGGTAGAAGCCCTAGGAGTCTCATTGTGAGCATTCTTCTTGGGGCAAGAACGATAGCCATGTCCTTGCTCCCCACACTTGAAACACTTATGGTCCTTGCGAAAAGCTTCAAGCTCTTTAGGAGAGAGTTTTTTTTTACCTTTGTAAACTCCCTTCTCCTTGGACCGATTGTTGTTTTTGTTGTTGGAATTGACTTGGGGAGTATTTTGAACATTGGTTTTCCCCTTTTCATCATTTTTGTCTTTCTTTTCCATGGGCTTGACATTACGTCTAGCCCCTTGATGGAAATTGATGTGTGAAGCAACCATGGTGTGATGGATTACTTCGCTAATAGTACCAGGCCGTTGAGAGTTGATGTATTTGGCTATCTCTTCAGGTAATCCCGCACAGAATTGCTGCCTTTGCTTGGCAAAGTCTATCTTTTGAAAGACAGTAGCCTTGAGATGTAAATCCCAAAACTTGTCTACATATTTGTGGATAGACTCATGGGAGAGGAGCTTCAAGCTGCGCCATTCGGTAAGCACTTTTTCCTTTGCATCGTTTGCAAGGAATTGCTTCATGATGGAAACTCATAGAGTTTTCCATGTCTTTGGGGCTTCACCATTTCCACGAAGGCTAGCCCACCATTGACGAGCTGATTTTTGGAAGTGCATAGCTACATGGCGTAGCTTGGACGACTCTGTGAAGCCCTCATCTCCAAAGGCTGCATCAAATTGCTGAATGAAGGCCAACACTTTGTCGGTAGCACCAAAGGTGTCATCATAGGTGAGAAAAGAGATACTCTTTCCTCCCTCCTTGAACTTCTTTAGCTTTTGTGACCTTCGCCATGTAGGAAATGATTTGCGATGTCCTCCCCTCTTGTATTCTTTAGGCAAATAGCCATAACTTTCGTCAGAAGAGGAGGAAGGTGAAGAAGAAGGAGAAGAGGGTGACCTCTTCCTAGCCCTTTTCTTCCTTTGTTTGCTCTCTTGCCTTTCAGAGTGATGAGGAGAAGGACTATGTGTTGATCTTTTCCTCTTGGGAGGAGTAGGCGATCGTCTAGACCGCCGTCTTCGTGGAGCCACATCTTCAGAGGAACTTAAACTTTCCTTGCTTTATTGCTCTTTGGATTCCTCCTCTCGAATGGGAGAGAGTCTTCTTTTGGGGGTCTCTTCAAGAGGCCTCCTAAGCTCTCTCTCCTCTTGGAGAGGAAGGGAAATTCCATAAGCACGAAGTTGTTGAGTAGCTTCGGCTTGCAAAGCAGGGTTGCCCATAGCTTGCTGCAACCTAGTGACGAGGTAATTCACAAACATGGGAGCATCATCATTAGCACCTTCATGTGCAAAATCAAAGCTATCAATGTTCATTCTACTCTCTTGATTATTGTCAGCCATGTTACCAAAATTTATGTATGTACTTAGTGTATGTTTTGGCAATTCAAAACCTTAGTTGCCACTCCTCTTAGCCTTTGAAAATCGGCTCTTAAGTATCTACACCCACGGCTCGAAGTGGTTAATTATAGAGATTAGAGGAGTAGGTCTAACATAGCAGAATTGCCAAGGGCTAGCTCCTTTTGGACTTCTTATGGCTCAATAATGGTAAAGCCATGGGCAAGTCTAAAAAGACTCCATTATTAAGTCCAAAGCTCCCGAGGTGTGCACCATGTTGAGATGTCGAGCTCTACACCTTGAGCTGGCATCCACTACGGGTCTTGGCCGCTTACGGCATTTACTCACTGGCGCGTTAGGTGACCGACACGGAGGATCTCTGCCAGTGATTCTACAGCTGGACTACACTTATAGTGCCAGCCTAGTACGCTTCTAGCGAGTTCACACTTAGTGACCGCATGTACATATGTGCTATTTTTCAGCTTTAGCACTTAGTCATTTTGTACTCTTTTTTCTGTGAAGAAGAAGAAGAAGCTTTCCATCTCTGTGTGCTTTGTGCTTGTCTTGTGTAGCTCTCTTGCATCCTCATTCTTTACATGGTATCAGAGCCTGGTGCAGGCAAGAGAGGCTAAGAGAGCAAGAGCATCACAATCCCTTCGTGCACAAGTTTCTGAACAGGTCTCCAAAGTGCAGTATACACAGATTTACTGTACAAGTACAGTGGTTGTATGTACGCTTGATTGTGGACACTCGTTGAGTGTAGAAAGCGTTACAGGAACCACGATAGCAAGTTCAGCAGATTTGCAGGTTTTTGCAGATTGCAGCTATTTTGTCTTAGTGCTTCAAGATGTCTGACGGTTTCAGCCAGATTGTTACTGAGAAGCTTGAGAAAAATAACTACCCTGCATGGAAGTTCAGAATAACAAATTTCCTAAAAGGAAAAGGTTATTGGGACTATGTAGAAGGAGACAATGAAAAGGAACCAGAGATTCCCGAGGCAAATGCTACAGCAGAACAAAGGAAAGCTTTGAGGGACTGGCAACAAGGCCAGAGCAAAGTGATGTATTGGCTTTCTATGAGCATCACAGATGGCATGATGGGCTATCTACAGGATGCTGAAACCCCCGCCATTGCATGGAAAAACTTAGGCAGAGTGTTCGATGTGAACACCAAGGCCAGGAAGCTTCAACTAAAGTCGGAGCTAAATCAGGTTAAGAGGAACAACCTCTCCATCAATGATTATGCTTTGAAGACCAAGAGTATCATTGAGGCTCTTGGATCTATTAAAGTCTCAGTGGAAGACGATGACATTGTCCGTGCATGCTTGGATGGTCTAGGAGATGAGTATGTACATTTTAGGTCTTCCATGAATATAAGAGACGACATCCCCGTGTTCCAAGATTTGATTTCTATGCTTATTCTTGAGGAGAAGAACCTTGACACATCTTCTTCTCATGGCAGAAATAATTCTGAACAGGCCTTCTATTCTAACTCCAACAGAGGTAGAGGTAGAGGTCGTGGTCGAGGCCCAAGGGGTTGCAGGGGCCAATTTCTGGAAGGTCAATCAAATCAAAACAATACAGGTGGCAGGGGAAACCAGTCTCAAGGCAGGGGGAGTCAAAGAGGTCGTGGTGCAGGATCAAGCAGGCAGCAACATACTCCAGATAGTAGAGAATGTTGGACTTGTGGTGAAAGAGGTCACATGTCACGTGACTGTCCAAAGGGAAAAGCAAGTAGAAAGAGAGAACAGGGCAACTATGCATCTACTAGCAGAGATGCAGATGACAGCAAAAACGAGCGCATGTTTGTTATGCAACATGTAATGAATACAATGACTGCAGAGAATTCCACCCAAGATGATGTTTGGTATGTGGATTCAGGTGCCTCTAATCACATGACGTCTCATGGAGAGTGGTTTAGAGATATGCGCAAACCAGATGTGTCAGGCTATGTGCAGACAGGAGATGACACAGTGTCAGGCTATGTGCAGACAGGAGATGACACAGCTCACCCCATTGCTCATGTAGGGGACATACCTCTAAATACGAAGAGTGGGAAATCAAAGTACTTAGCAGATGTACTTCATGTCCCAAACATTACAAAGAATCTTGTTTCTGTTGGACAAATGGTTGAGCAGGGTTTGCAGGTTCGCTTCAATCCAAATGGCTGTTATGTAGAAGATTTCCAGAATGGCTGTAAGCTGATCACAGAGGGCAAATGTGTGGGCAGAATGTTTACGCTGAATGTAGACATGCCTGAGGTAAAAGCTGCATTATTTGCACAGGGCACAGGTGTTGTGGCTGATGTTGACATTTGGCACAAACGCATTGGCCATGTCAATGAGCAGAGATTGTGCAGCATGCAATCAAAACAGATTGTAAAAGGTTTGCCCAAATTCAAGGTGGATGGTATGCATAAAGTGTGTGCAGCATGCCAGTTTGGAAAACAGTCAAAAGGCTCATTTCCACATGAGCGCAATGTATGTAAAAAGCCACTTGAGGTGGTGCACACAGATGTTTGGGGTCCAACCGATACTGCAAGTATACATGGTTGCAGGTATTATGTCTCTTTCATTGATGACCATACAAGGAAAGTATGGGTCTACTTCATGCGTAACAAAAGTGAAGTGTTTGGTCACTCTCAAGACTTCAAAGTCATGATTGAGAAGGAGACACATATGCAAATCAAGACATTGAGGTCAGATGGAGGGGGAGAGTACTTCTCCAATGATTTTTCAGATTTTCTACGAATGCATGGTATACACAAGCAGTTTACATGAAGATATACTCCACAGCAGAATGGGGTCGCAGAAAGGAAAAACAGGTACATTGCAGAGGTTGCACGTGCATTGATGAATGAGAAGAACATGCCTCATAATTTCTGGGCTGAAGCTGTAAATACAGCTGTGTACATTATGAACAGGACACCTACAGCTGCGGTGCACGATGTAACACCTGAGGAAAAGTTTACAGGTACAAAGCCTGATTTGGCACACTTGAAAGTGTTTGGCTGCATAGCTTACGTGCATGTACCAGATGAGTTGCGTAGGAAATTGGATCCTAAAGCAGAGAAATGTATTCTTGTGGGATATTCCCTTGAACAAAAGGGGTACAGGTGCTACAATCCTACTACACGAGAATTACGAGTGAGCAGAGATGTAGTCTTTGATGAGATGAGCAGCTGGTACAGTAATGCACATGGCACTATTGGGGCTGATGTAAAAGATGATGTGGTTGTACAAAATGTGAAGCCACAGTCACAGGTTTTGAGTGGACCACAAGAGTCCTCTTCTCGTGGCTCTGTTGAGAGACCATGGAATGGTAGACTACATACGCAGGTTACTCCACCAACAGGTACAGGGAATGTATCACGAAAAGGAAAGGAAAAGGTTGATGAACCTCCCTTTATGGTTGATGCATCATCAGGTTTTTCACATGTAGACATGGATTCAGATGGTTCTGAACAAAGTCTTGATGAGGAATTTGGAATTCCGGCTGTCAGGACACCTGGTGTAAGGAAAGTACAAGAAGATGCTAGAGGACAAAGGAGTGACCCAGGACCGCGCAGATCTAATAGAGTCAGAAATCCAGTTCAGAAATTGACTTATGATGGGTATCTAGCGCATCACCAAGCCTACATGGCTAAGGTGATACAGGATGTGGAGCCCACATGTTTTGAGGATGCAGTTGGAAATGTGCATTGGGATGATGCAATGAATGAATAGATGGCTGCATTGGAAGCAAATGACACATGGGAGTTGGTGCCATTGCCAAGTGGCAAGAAAGCTATTGGCTGTAAATGGGTGTATAAAACCAAGCATAAGGCTGATGGTAACATTGAGCGTCACAAGGCAAGGTTGGTCGCAAAGGGTTATGCACAGACGTATGGCATAGACTATGAGGAGACCTTTGCTCCAGTGGCAAAGATGACGACAGTGAGAGCTGTCATAGCAGTGGCTGCATCTAGAGGATGGATTATGCATCAAATGGATGTAAAGAATGCCTTCTTGAATGGTGAGTTGCAAGAGGAAGTGTATATGGATCAGCCACCTGGTTACGTCGATCCAGGTTACCCAGATTATGTATGCAGACTTCTCAAAGCTTTGTATGGTTTGAAGCAGGGCTCTAGAGCATGGTATGAAAGGATTGCCAAGTATCTTGTCAGTATTGGTTTTAGGAGAGCTCATGCTGATCATTCACTCTATGTACGTGAGAGTGATGTGGGGATTGTGGTCATTACCATATATGTAGATGACCTTATTATTGTTGGTGACAATGCTATGGAGATTGACCATGTGAAGGGTCTTCTCAAACAGGAGTTTGAAATGAAAGATTTAGGCGAGTTGCGCTACTTTCTTGGCATTGAAGTGATCAGGACTCCAGAGGGTGTATGGCTATCACAGAGACAGTATGCTTTGGACATGTTGTCAAAGTATGGTATGGCTGATTGTAAGCCAATTTCTATTCCCTTGGATGTGAATGCAAAGCTGAGTGCAGAGAAGGGTGATGTTGTTGAGGATGTCAACATGTACAGGAAGATTGTGGGTAGTCTAATCTACTTGACTATCACGAGGCCAGACTTGAGCTACAGAGTAGGCTTGGAGAGTCAGTTCATGCAACTTCCGAGGAAGCCACATTTGGATGGAGCACGACGCACACTTAGGTATGTGCAAGGTACTCTTGACTACGCATTGTTCTATGCAGCAGATGCACCATTAGCATTGTATGGGTATACAGATGCAGATTGGGTAGGTAGCATTGTTGATAGGAGATCTACGAGTGGCTTCATGTTCTCTTTTGGGAGTGCTGCTGTTACTTGGAGCAGCAAAAAGCAGCCTACGGTTGCTTTATCGAGCACAGAGGCCGAGTACAGAGGTGCAGCAGTTGCGGCGTGCGAGGTAGCTTGGCTACGCACATTACTTGAGGACTTGGGAGTGCAGGTGGACCAGCAGATTGTCATTCATTGTGACAACCTCAGCAGCATGCAGTTGGCTAGGAACCCAGTGTTCCATGCCAGGACCAAACACATAGAGGTCCATTACCACTACGTTCGAGAGCGAGTGTTGGCGGGCGACATCGACTTGGTCTACGTCAGCACAGAGGAGCAGATAGCGGATATCTTTACCAAGGCCCTCGGAGCTGAGAAGCTTCGACGTTTCCGGACTATGCTTGGACTCTGCGACATGCAGAGCTCGAGGGGGAGTGTTGAGATGTCGAGCTCTACACCTTGAGCTGGCATCCACTACGGGTCTTGGCCGCTTACGGCATTTACTCACTGGCGCGTTAGGTGACCGACACGGAGGATCTCTGCCAGTGATTCTACAGCTGGACTACACTTATAGTGCCAGCCTAGTACGCTTCTAGCGAGTTCACACTTAGTGACCGCATGTACATATGTGCTATTTTTCAGCTTTAGCACTTAGTCATTTTGTACTCTCTTTTCTGTGAAGAAGAAGAAGAAGCTTTCCATCTCTGTGTGCTTTGTGCTTGTCTTGTGTAGCTCTCTTGCATCCTCATTCTTTACACACCATCCCCCACATAGTGGGCTCAACAAAACCGATAATAGATCCCAATTCCACTTACCCTAATATAATTAACAACATCAACCATTTATAGGCTACTTAAGGACCTCTCTTCTTAAGCAAGAAAAGAGAAACCAAATGCTCTGATACCAATGTAATGAAATTGGCCTATTTCACTTGAGAGTAGCGGAAACTAATGAGAGTACTTTTGAGAAATGACTTTGTGAGCATAACGGGTGAACATAATTGAAGATAGCAACATAATCATAGCAATTAGTTAACTTGGCATGAACAATACTTTTGCAAGAGAGAGAATTTAGAGAACATGACAACAGTTGAGGACCGGATTTATGTGGAGCCGGTCCCCCCTCCAATAGGCATTTGTATTATGATTTCTCCCATTACGAGAGACTTGTTACAATACAATCTTTGTGTTCCTTGTGACCTAGGTGATGCAATGAAGATGGAAAGCTTCATGCATCACAAACATAACATAAACTTGAAGAAAGCTTTAACTATCCCAAGCCTCAGTCCCGAGACCTCAAACACCTTCGAAGGTGGAGAGAGCTAGCAGGGAATGAGGGTAGGGAAGAGGAAGAAGAAACATTTCCTAGGAGAAAGAATTAGTTCCTCACTTATCATAACTCTTGTTGCTAGCATACATAATAGCATAGTAATGAAGAAGAAGAAGATGGCAAGCTTAAGCATTGAAGCATGGCTCTTGGTTGGATTTGCACTCCATATCCAAGAGTGTTGGTGTAGGCTCTCAACCTCTACTTGCTTGGAGAAGGAGAGGGAGTTCTTGCACTTTGCATAGCACACAATGAGAGTGTTTGTGAGTGTGTTTGGGTGAGTATACCCCCTAAGAAACCCCCCTCCTTGCTAGGTCGACCCCCTCTTCTAGCTCATCATTGAAGCTCATTGGCTCTTGCCAAGCCTAGCCAATTACAAGATTGGACCATTTCTAGCAATAGGTGTAGTCTTGGGACAAGTGTCTCCCTTTCCCCTTTGAGAGAGAGGACTTGATAAATGCAAAAACAATTAGATAATTCCAGTAATTTATCATTGGACCCCTTTAAAGCTTAGCCAATAGGATTCAAGCATCTCATGAAGGTAACATAGGTAGGGGCCTGACATGTGTCCCTGCTGCCTCTTCAAGCTTGGGCCTTCCTTGTGTGTGTGTGTGTGAGTGTGTGTTCTCTCTCTATCCCCTAGGAAAAGGGCTCGCCCCCCGTCTTGTAGGGATACTTTTGACTTTTGGTGCTCAAGCACCTTAGTCATCAAGCATGACAATGCACTTGAACTAGGGGTGTTCCCACAAGCATCTCAGGCAAGCATGTCAAAGCACCTCGATCACCTTAATCAAGTAGCAAGTCAAGCACCTCAAGCATGTAGCAAGTCAATCACCTCGATCACCTTAATCAAGTAGCAAGTCAAGCACCTCAAGCATGTAGCAGGTCAATCACCTCAAGCACCTTAATCAAGCACCTCAAGCATGACAAGCACCTCAAGCACGACAAGCACCTCGATCTTGGGCCGGGTTCTCAGCCCTAGCTTACCTAAGGTCAAAGGACTTTTACACACATTATTGGAGGTCTTCAATGAAGCTAACCCTAAGGTCTTATGCTCCATTGGTTAGCCTTGCTCTTTGATAAACCATCTCTCATTTGGGCCCCTTTACCATTGGCCTCGTGTTGAGATAGATCTATAAGCACATATCTATATCTTAACACTTGTTCACGTTTATTCTCCCACATTAAGTGATCAATTTAATATGAGAAAATCATTTGGGTTGGTTAGATATTAGATTTTATGACAGCATTAGAACATTGTCAAGCTCTTTTATCACTCTCTTGACTAACAATATCTCATGGCCATTTAGTTGATATTGGGTTGCCAGAAGATCACTGGTTTTCTAGCTCTTACTATTAGCATCCCAAAAGTGAGCTAGCCAATTCAGACCCTTATTATTCACTTTCCTGACCATTTTATATCCAAAAAGGGCTTTGTGGCGGTCCTACAGCTTTAGAGAGCCAGGGGGGACCAATGCAAGATGGAGTACTTGAAGTACCCGGTTTCTTCCCCCCACTCCAAAACCCCAGCTTCTCTTTTTCACTTCCTTACCAGTTCCCCTAAGATGCCCCCCAAACTTAGTCTAGACCACGTCGGGGCTAAGATTTTGTTGTGAAACTCTACTCCTTTACACTAACCACCTTTCAAACCAAGTTTGTCTACATTTAACATATCTTTGGTCATGATAGGCCAAGCTTGGTCATGTTTAGCCAATGAGACCACAAATTTGGCACAACGGGCCTTAGCATGGGTGCCTAGGTTAAGAATTCCAAGACCTCCTTTGTCCACTAGTCAAGCAACAGACTCCCATCTGGCACACTGCCATGGTCTGGAGGATTTAAAATTTTTTTTCCCATACATTAGGAAGTGAATGGGGTATAGGAGGGCCTCTTTATTTGGCAGTTTAAGGGAATGCTTAAAGCTTAAGCCAAGTTTGACCAAGCCTAAAGGAGAGGGCAAAAAGGCCTATGTTGAGATTTTAGAAAAATCCCATTTTGAATTTGAAAATAGTCTTTTTAGTAACCAAAAGAGAGGTGGGTAAATGAATTTTAAAATATCCTTTTCCCACCCCTCTTCTCTCTCTAATATAAAAACACTCTCTCTCACTTAGAATTCATTAAAGGAGGCACCTTTCAACCCCCTTCCAAAACATTTTCCACATTTTCTCATTGCATTCTTTCTCTAAAACGTGACCAACTCTCTCTCTTTCTTTTCCCCCCTTTTCTCTCTTGTCACTTTCCTTCCCAATCATTAAGGAGCATTCTTGGATGCCTCTTTCTAACAGAGTGTAGAACCTCCAAGGTTGCAGATCTTCCCTCTCTTCCACTCTCTCTTCCTTTATTGTCTTTCTCTCTCTCTCTCTCTCTCTCTCTCTCTCTCTCTCTCTCTCTCTCTCTCTCTCATGCTTCTCCCACTCTAGCTCTAGCTGAGAGAAATGGAAAACTCCATTACCTTTGTGTGCAACAACATTTCTCTCTCTACACCCATGATCAACAATTCAAATTCAAAGGAGATTGAGTTGCACTCCCTCTCTTTATTCCCTCCACAACATAATCCTTTTCTCCTATCTCTGAGTACTCTCCACTTCTTTCCTCCATATCCACCTTCACCTGCTTGTAGTAGTCACATTTACACATTCTCTCTAATTTTCTTGATTAAGTAACACAAATGTCATTCAATCCCCTACCACTGCTAGACATTACTAACAAGTCAAAACAATATCGATTAAACATTGATTTAGAGCAGGAGTACACTATTGTACGACTTGGCTCATCTAATCCCAATGTTGAAGATCAACTATGAAACCTTGGGTTCAAGGCAATCAAATTATGGGTTGATGGCCATATTTACCCTGGAGATCCAATGACCAATGCATCATCACCTTTTCGTAATGTCACCGAGCTACTGCGTTTTATTGGAGATGGGAGAGACAGATTGTTTAGCTACTGTTACAGATTTCATTTTTCTTTTGTCAATGAAAGGGAGGCAAGAAAACATCTCTATGTTGTCTATTCATCATTGCAAGAGAAGTACGTGAAAGAAATTCACCAAGTCAGAGAGGAAGCCAACGAGAAGACGAAGCAGCTAAACGACGAGATGTCAAAGCTTATTAAAAAAGCAGAGCATCAAAAAATGGAGCAAGAGTGCCATCTAGACAATTATGTTCAGCTATAACACACTGCACATAATATGTGTCGGCAAATCAATCATCTCACACACATTCCATTGGATACCACATTCGTAAGCGCAAGAGACATGCGATGTCTATGCTATCTTCAAGCGGTGGAGCTCGAAAGAAACGTATCTGTCAAACTCGGTAGGAATACAAATGCAAGCTTCTAATTTCTTACATTTTTTCAGGTGGTTGTAATATTATTTCAATATACAGGAACTTGGCTTAGATGATGATGGGAATCGATTCTGATGCTCAATCGAGTGGACATACTCTGCTACAGTATATCATCAAACCAAAGGAGTTGGTGGAGCTATTGGATGATCCATCCAATGCTGGCATTGTAATGTTTTGCACCAAAAGTAATTTAGTGAGCTAAAGAGCATTGTCTTTCCTCAGGAGATGATGGAGGTGTGTGGCAGTGCAGGAATAAGTTTCAAGGCCTACGAAGCTTTGTATAGACTTGTTACACCTAGGTCACATAGCAAAAGGTTTTTTTAGGTTGTTTCCGACACCTTATAGTGTCAGCGTTGCAAAAAGATGCGCCAATAATGATGTTGCAAGCTTGTTGGGTGGATTTCAATATGTGGAGGATGCCCTGCCATTAGAAGAGAGCAGATCCTTCTATTACAACGAGTTCAATTATGTCTATGTTGACTTGTTGAAGCTCCAAGATTCAACGATCAGATTTCATGGGTTGACAAAGGAAGAGTGTGATGGCAAAGTTATATTTGTGATGAAGATTGATGAGTTCCAGATTGTCAAAGGTCAACGGCTCAAAAGGGTAAGCGTTACGCTTATGAGTAGAGCCTTGGTGGGCATCGATGTTTAAAAAAATTCCAATGAGAAGGGAAACATTGTTTAGGTGTTCCGTCCGAGAAGAATATTTGGTGGCTAGTATCTTTTCATCTCCCACACGAGACACATGAGTCCCTCAAATGGTATTTTAATCACACCCCAATTGTTGATGTCATTTGGAAACAACAAGAAGGACAACGAATCCGGTTTCAGGTCTAGGTACGTTCCAAGTGGAGTGGCATTTGGCAGGAGACTTGAAAACTCTCAAGTGTATGTTAGGGTGCAAGAAAGGTGCAATGACCCTCTTTCCATGCATTTATTGCTGCCACAGTAAAGTCTCATTAGGAAACTGAGGGCAAGGGTTCAAAGTCCATCAAGTGAAAGGGAGGTAAGGGTAAGGGTGGCAAAGCTGCAGTCAACTCTGCGAAAGGTGTGCCCACTACACAAAAAATGGGCAAAGCACTACAACAATGATTTCAAGGTATCCTCAGCTATAACCAGAGTGTACCCCCTAATCGATCTATTGATTCCTCTGATAAATGTGCATGTGTGCACTCTTCATGCCCATCTACAAATTCTTGACAAGTTGTTTATGATCCATATTAATTATGCTTGGACTATGGAGTCTACAAAAAGAAGGGAAGAGTGTATCAAAGAACTCTAATCTATTTGATCAAGTGTTGGCCTACATGGGGGTACAATAGAGTTATCAAAGGACAAGAAGGCATCTGAAATTACACAGGATCATCCTAATAGAATATGTACGGGTGGCAGTAAAGTTAAATTTTAATATATATTGAAAATAAGAAAAATGTTTCAAAAACTGAACATCTGGTTCTTTTGTGTTTAGTTTTAATTTAAAAGCAATGGAGCAAAATGTGGGCACAAGTGGTACAAAGAAGCCAAAGAATAAAAAAGCTTCCGGCAAAGAGTGGGATTATGCTCACAACATATGCGACCGATATATGGAGTGGCAATGTAAATTTTGCGACACAACAAAATCAAGCGGTGCACCATGTATAAGGCATAATTTTCTAGGTAGCATTAAAAGAGTTGTAAGAAATGTGAATATCTTCAGGCACCTACAGTTGCAAAGCATTTGAGAGAAGAGCTCACCAAAAAGGGTGGCAAGAGACTACATATATATAGCTCTGAGGCTTTGAGTCAAAAGTTTTCAGAGCCAAATATTAACTCCATAGATCCTGTAGTGACGCCAACTAATCTTGGAGAACAACTTGCACAGGGAGAGGAAATTCCAGGCAGTGTTCCTTTTAAGCGTCACAATGAAGGTGGACTTAGTCAAATGCGTCAAAAATCATTACATCAAAGCTTTTGAGTGCACTCTCTAGAAGAAGCACAAACTGCACTCGCCAAAGCAATATTCTTTACTGGAAGTGCTTTGGTCATGGTAGACAGCAATCATTAGAAGGATGCTTGGAAGAAAATCGATGAGATTGGCCCAGGATTTTCAGCTCCTTCTTATCACACGATATGAAATGTTTTCTTTGACAAATGTTACATTGAAGTCAAAGAGCGTGTTGGCAAAATAATACTTGGGAATATTTTGCTTTTAGGATATACAATTGTGAGTGATGGCTGGTCAAATGTTCAAAGAAGACCGCTGATCAATGTAATGCTAGTTTGACCAAGGGAAGAAACGTTTATAAAGGCGATTGATAGTTTTGGTGCAATTAAAAGTGACAAATACATTTTTGAGGTCTTGATTAATGTAATTAAAGAAATTGGTGCTGAACATGTTGTTCAAGTAGTCATGGACAACGCAAAGAATTGTAAAAATGCCAATAAATTAATAAAAAATTACTTTCCACACATTTTTGCTAATGGTTGTAATATGCACAACTTAAACTTGGTGCTAAAAGATTGGTACACTAGCGAAGAAAGCACATGGTTCACCAAAATAATTGATACAACACGTCAGGTTGTGAAATTTATCTTGAAACAACAAAGAGTGCTCGATTTGTATAGCATACATATGTCAGTGATGTTGAAACTTCTTGCTGAAACTTGGTTCTGTACACACTTTTATACCTTGGAATCTCTTCTTCGTAATAAATGCGCTGTGATTGACACATCAATTGTGGCGCGGACTTTGATGAATGGAAGCTTGAGCAGAAAGAAACAATGAAAGATAAAACTACATGTCTATGTGGCAATGTAAACAAGGCTGCTTGGTGGAGGAGTGTAATAGATTCATACCATGTAATGATACATGTTATGTTCGCGATCCGCAATCTTGATCAAAGGGCTCCAAACTTGGGCAAAGTGTGGATGACATGGTGGTCAATCCAACAGAGTCCTTGAAAATCTCAAAGAGCTGAAAGAGTCTGTAGTAGAGAAGGAGTGGCGACTACCATTCTCTGGCAAACAACAAAAAAATTTGGCCAAGTATTTTCATGCAAGGTGGCAGAGCACTCATAGTCCACTCCATAGAGTGGCTTACATGCTCGATCCAAAGTATTGGAGTTTAAATCTGATGTTCAATACAGAGGTGGTAAGCGATTTCTATCACGTGGTCAACACGTTCTACTCCAACGTTCAAGACCGAATTGATTTCATCAAAGAAATGAGTGCATTTAGATTAAAATAAGGTTCTTTTGCGAATGATTTTGTACATATAATGGCAAAAGAGCAACCTGCATGTAATTGGAGAGCATTACTCTACCTTACGTCCCCTTGCAATGAAAGTACTGGCCCAATGTACAACAAACTCAAGTTTAGAGAGAAACTGGAGTATGTACAAGTATGTTCACAACACTATTAGCAAACAGAGCAAAAAAATTAGTGTATATGTTTTGCAACAAAAAGATATTGAATCACATCGAAAGTGTTGTGGCTACGAGGAGGAAATGTCAACCTGGTTGTATGATTGTCAAAACGAAGAGGAAGAAGAGTTTAGTGTTGGTGTATCTCAATGCACTATAGACAAAATAGAACAGAATTTGATAATAGATGTGGAGGTTGAAATACAAGGAGAACCACAACACTGAGACTTAGAACCAAATAAAAACTTTACAGATTCACTATAGCTTGAGAGTAGAATGAAGATCGTATCAAAAACCATTGTAAAAGACCTTGTATTCAAATGTGTTTTGATCATATACAATGCTATATATTTGCGATTATACATAGTTTGTCGATCTCAATTGTGTTGCTCTAAAGCAATATCTTGTTCACCAAACGGATTTCTAATTGTGCTAGTGATATCTTGGCGGGCTTTTTTGAATTTATGCTCATTTTCCATGCCAAACATAATATATATTCCTTGTGAAATATCTTATGAACAGATTGCGCATCGGCTACTATTTTGCATTAAACGAATAAGACAAACAAAGTGATAATAATGACTGCATATCAATGTATAATATCCACTCCATCCATCAAAATTCTTGTAGAAAACTAGACATTGGAAAGAAGATGATGCACTTGAAGTAGACGAGGGAACCAAATCTGGATGCAGGACAATGTGGCTGATGTGTGTCCCTTGTATAGGTGTTGGATTCACTCGCTGTGTCAGAATTTGAACGTCTTGGATTAAGCGGTGAATGCTTTTCTCCATCCGGACTTGTGAGGGTTGGGGTGTCTGGGTGGCTATAGAAAGCTATGTTATTTATGCATATTTCTCTGCCAACTGTGTTTTGTAAATATCCTTTTCTTTCTTTTTAGCTATAGTTCGGTGCCTTCCACTATCAATGCCAGCTCATCTGAGGTGAAAGTGACACAAATCTCCCTTATATCATGAGTGGCAACAATTGTCTCCTTTGACGAAATGTCTACTGGCCGTTGTTGCACAAAGTGAACATATAACATTTTTGCAAAATATAGTGCACAATATGCATTGTGCATGGGATGGCCATAAACTTCCAAGTAAATCCTCTCAATGTTTTCTTTGATTGCATCATGGTTGCACTTTGAAAACTTCCACCTTCCATTCTTGATCTCTGCGTCCTCACATAGCCATATTGTCTTGATCAGGTCCGTTTTTACTTCTTTATTGATCTCTTTCCATTGCATGTGGTTTGGATTTGCCCATTTTAGAGTGTCGACATATTGTGTGCTAGAGACTTCATGCGTTGAAATGCATGAACAGCCGCTCCTTGTTGATCATTGGGCACTGATTGGATGCCAATATCTTGTTCTTCATCAGACATTTTCTCTTGGAGCTACAATCAACATATAGACAAATATTCAATATCATTGGCAAATATATATTCTCACGATTCAACAGTCTCACAGATGCACAAGATAGCAACTTCGCGTCCACTACATAAGATGTCAGAATCCACTAAATCAAACCACAACTAATGTGATTAATTGAACCACAAGGTAAATTTGAAATACCGACACTCAACAAATTTGAAATGAATAAACATAATTGACTCAATTATGTGAACCATTTCAAACCAGATAATACACTTCAATAAAAAATAGAATACCCTGGACAAGACATGTATATCATAAAAATGTTTAGATTTAATAATGATGGTGCAAGTTCAACAAGGGGATGTTGGATAGGGTTAGAGTCTGTCTTTAATTGTTCTTTGAAAAATATCAACACGTCAAAATCATTTTTTCTTTGTTCCCACTCTTTTAACTTCATCTAACAATCTAATTTAATCCGAATAGCCCTTATAACATCTTCGCCCAATGCATAAATGTCACGTGCTTTTGTGTATGCATCTATGCACCATGGATTGTATAGTTCTGGAGCAATCCATGGTTGCTTAGCCATCTCGGTATCCTCTGATCTTTGTGCCTCCAAAACTGTAGAGTTCGACTATGGGCTTGGATGCAGATAATCAATTGCTGCACACTTAGCTGGCATTCTAAGAATCATACCCCAATCAATGATGCTGACGCGGGATTTATTGGCACGAGTAAAGTCCAACATTATGTTGAACGGGTGCAAGTCACTGTGTACTATCCCAATCGAGTGGATAGCCGCAACACCAATGATTTAGCCGTGACAAATGGCTGGCATCTGCTCGATCACTACTTTGATACGCACCGTGTCTATCTCTTGTACTGGAAAATTTGCTACAGGCAATGACCTCCAGCCGTGGTGTAGCCTGTGTATGTGTCGTCTGAACAATCCATGAGCAAATGGTAAGCGACACATCATGTTTCCCATGGTACCCCCATTGTAGTATGGGAATATTATGATCTAAGGAGCTTCGGTAGTAAAGCCAATGTACCTTACAATGGAGGGGTGAAGCGTTTGCATTCCTTGCTCTATCTGAAAGCTGTCAAATTTTGCCTCACTCCCTCCCTTGTAACATTTTTTCCACATATGTAATGTGGTTTGGAAAGAAAGAGATGCCTTTGATGGTATACAATGTTCACACACTGAAGGACCTTGCTCCAACCCTCATACCTTCTACCAAGGCTTTGTGAGGGATGCCGACAAGATG
This sequence comes from Adiantum capillus-veneris, assembly GCF_014529385.1. Lineage (NCBI taxonomy): Eukaryota > Viridiplantae > Streptophyta > Polypodiopsida > Polypodiales > Pteridaceae > Adiantum > Adiantum capillus-veneris. The sequence continues at coordinate 54,083,159 of NC_140959.1, read as the reverse complement.
AACACACTTGGCATTCAAAGCCGTGCGCATGATTGTGCCGGTGCCGTTGGCATTGGATCGACCTCCCAAAGCTGCTTGCGCATCTTGGGCCATCTTCAATCTCTTGGGTAAGGCTTCTTGGTCCCGTGCTTTCACACGCTTCATCTTTACCTTCTGTTCTTCCCACAATTTATCCCAGAGATCTAATTTTGACATGTCGCAGGCAGGTGGGATATCTTCCTTTAAGTCTCTGTAACATACTTTCATACTACCCAACACTGACCTAACCTTGTGGTGGGGGTCAAATTCTCGAATCCCTGCTGGAATCAACAACTTGTATTGGCCTTCACCTCACAATCTGTGCTCTGTTTTCTCCCATATAGCGCTAATGAGGTCTTTGATAAAGACACCGCTTTCACTAATCGCTTGTATGCAACCATCTGCACATGATGAGATTTCCAAAATACATTCTTTACGAATGGAACACATAATACTTTTCTTTTGATCTGGCGTCATATTTGCACTGGACAATAAACAACAGCATATCAAATACAAATTCATGGTTGCAAATGACACTAATACTCTCACACTACTTTAGGCAAACCCTTAACCACGACTTGAAGACTTTAAGAAATGTGCAAGGAAATATTGATAAAAATTGAAAACAATCTTCACTTAAAATTGCAATATGTACCATGTGTAAAATACACATCAAACAAGTGGTCTATAAGAACTTAATTCAGATCAAACAATACATGTTAACAGTCTGGAACATTTCAACATATATTGAATTTTTAACTTATATTTTTCTTCATGCACACATACTAGTTCAAACAAAGCACACACCAACTTGAAGACTTCAAAAACATTTAAAACATTGGAAGTATATGAATCGGACTAGAAAATTGCAAAGAATGTCTTGCTCTTTAAAAAGATAGAATAAATATTTAACATGCAAATTGTGTTCACACACTTTTTTACATAGAATTTATGTAAATGTAGCATTCAAAATAGCGATGATAATTGATTCTCTTTAAAAAGATACAAAAGAATATTTAACATGCAAATTGTGTGAAAATTCTTTTTTACAAAGAATTTATGTAAATGAAGCATTAAAAATAGCGATAATGCTTGAGGTCCTTTAAAAAGATAAAAAAGAATATTTAACCTGCAAATTGTGTGAAAATACTTTTTTGCATATAATTTATATAAATGGAGCATTTAAAATAGTGATTGATGAATAAAGCATTCTTTTGAATATGATTAGCTAATATATAAATTCATGGACAATTAAAAACAACAAAATCAAACAATTCAAACATTTGTATATGAAATACTCTTCACAGCCGCGTTACCGAAAAGCTCGTAGGGAAAATGGAGAAGCTCAGCAGGCCCATCGGGAATACTGGAAAGCCCGGCGGGATTTTAGTGGGTTTCCAGGTTGCCCTTAACCGGATTCTTTGGGATCATGTTTAGTGTAATCATGTAAATGTGTCAATAAGACCTTGTGATCACACAAAATTTGTCGTAATTATGTAAATATTAAATCGCTGACGTAGATTTAGTTAGGATTTGTACATTAGAGTAGTTGTTGGTGGTCGAGTGGTTTGTGAGGTGATAAAAGCGTTTGTTACTCCATGTGTGGCATTGAACCATTTTTCTACTCATAGATACAAAACCCCATATGATTGGTAGGAGTAGCTTTAGGTAAGTAATCTGATTTTGACCTAGAGCTATTCATCATTGATCTATTTGCTAAAGTTCTTGTTTGCATTTAAAATCACTGAAAACTCTGTTTTTGAGGAAAAAATGCAATAAACAGATTTCTATTGATATTTTGGCATGGCTAATTGGTGTTGAGCATATGAAAGAGCATGTGCAAGGGTTTTGTGTATAGAAATAGAAATTCTATAAACTCTAGGTGCTCTCTCATCATGATGGTGGGGAGTTTGGAGAATCCCATGAGCTCGTAGATGCCGTTGCACTTCACTTTGGAGGGATGGATTGTTGAAGCCTAGAAACAAGATAGTTAACAAGCATCGGGGCATTATTAGTAGCTTGCTCATTAGAAAAATCAAAGTTATCAACATTGATCTCACTCTCTTTACTATTGTCATCCATTCTAACAAATTTTAGGTGTAAACTTTTTAGGTGTACTTTGGCACGTCAATCCCTAGTTGCTACTCCTTTTTACCCCTTTAGAATAAGCACTCAGGCTACTATACACGTGGCTCGAATACCATTAATTGCAAGGAATAGAAGAGAGGGTCGTTCAACATCGAAACAACACTAACTCCTGTCAAGATTCTAATAGCTCAATAGTGGTTAAGCCATAGGCAAGCGCCGTAGGACTCCACTATTAAGACCATAGCTCTCGACGATGATGGCCCGTTATCTGCACAAAGCACACTGCAAGGATGAAAAATCCCTATTCTACTCACGTACATGCAATTAATAATACCAACCATTTAAAGCTAGCCTGAGGACCTCCCTTCTTGAGCAAGAAAAGAGAAACCTTGTGCTCTGATGCCAATGTAGCATTTAATGGCCTAGTAACTTGTGTGTAGCGCAAAATAGCATGAACAACCATTTAAAGCTAGCCTGAGGACCTCCCTTCTTGAGCAAGAAAAGAGAAACCTTGTGCTCTGATGCCAATGTAGCATTTAATGGCCTAGTAACTTGTGTGTAGCGCAAAATAGCATGAACATAGTGAGCATTTCATTAGAATAGATTCCTAATGAGAATAACAAGAGTGCTTGGGTGGAGAGAGCAACAAAAAGTATAACACCTAGTTAGATAGCATGAACAATACTTCAAAAGATAGAGAAATTAAGCTATTGACAACAGTTGAGGACCGGATTTACATGGAGCCTGTCCCCCCTCCAAAAGGCTTTGTATTATGGTTTCTCCCATCAAGAGAGACATTTTACAATACAATTATTTGTGTTCCTTCAATACTAGCTAGTGCAATGAAAATGGAAACTTCATGCACTAAGCAAAACAGTTATCAAACGCAACATCAATTCCCTTACAATCTCAGACCCAAGACCTCACACACCTTCGAAGATGGTGAGAGCTAGTGGGGTATGAGAGTAGATTGAGAGGAAGAAGGAGTATTCTTACGAGAAATATGTACATATCTTCACATAATCACTCATTAGCATAGCTTAGCTTAGTAATTAGCATGGTAGAGGATATGAGAATGCATTGAAGCTTGGCTCTTGGATGGATTTGCATCACAAAGCCAAGAGTTGTTGGTGTAGGCCTCCCTTCTCACAAGCTTGGAGTAGGTGGTAAGCTTTCCATTAAAGCTTGAGAAGGAGAGAGAGAGAGAGTCTTCTTTCTTCACACATAAATTGTGTGTGTGTGTGTGTGTAAGTCAATAATGCCTTGAGAAAATCAGCCCCCTCTCTCTCTTGATCGACCCCCCCTTGCTAATTGCTCATGCTACAGCCCTATTGGACCTCCCTAGGCCTAGCCAATGGAAATTAAGCAGCATAAGTGATAGCCTTTTGACATGTGTCCCCCTTTCCACTTTTTTGAGAGCTTTAGGTAATTAATAAATGCAACTAAACTCTCATTGGACCCCTTTGCCTCCTAGCCAATAGTAATCAGGCAAGCCATTGGGCTGTTGAATGCTCATTGGACCCCTTGGGAGATTGTCCAATAGTCTTCTAGAGAGTTTAATTCTTATTGGTTCGTTTATTAAGTGTTTTTAAATTGCTTAAACTAGATTTACTCTAGCCTAATTCTCATTGGTCCACCTCCAAGGTCATCCAATAGGATTTGAGTACACCTTGTGGGCATCTGGGCTAGGGAGCTGACATGTGTCCCACATTCCCTTTGTGTAAAGGGAGCTTGTGTGTGTGTGTGTGTGTGTGTGTGTGTGTGTGTGTGTGTGTGTGTGTGTGTGTGTGTGTGTGTGTGTGTGTGTGTGTGTGTGTGTGTGTGTGTGTGTGTGTGTGTGTGTGAGTTTCTCTCTCATCTCCTACAACTAGGGCTCGCCCCCTCCTATGTAGGGATGCATGAAGACTTTTGGGACACACACAAAGCATCCGATTTCCTTAATGTTTGACCTTTGGACACAACCTTTGAATTTTGGAACATTAGCATTTTGGAAGTCTTAATGGGCCGAACCTTAGGGTCTTTTAAGCCCATTCTTGCACATAGCTCTTTTGGAGATTCCCCCCCCCTTTGGATCCCTATTTTCCCTCCTTTGGATCCCTACTCTGGTCGGTCTACTAGCTTAACCAATATTCTAGCTTTTTCTCCCCTGGCACTTCCCCATATTAAATGATCAATTTAACATGAGAAAATCATTTCGGAGAAGTAGATATTGATTATTATGACATATGCACCAATGAGGGGCATTTCTAGGTCATGTGCATACACCTAGAGATAGTTAAGGGGCTCCTAAAGTGCCTCCAAAGGTCACCCACGAGTCTTGCAAGCTACTTGAGCTAAAATTTGGGCGTATATGTGATATCATACATGATGCCAAATGAGATTCCATAGCTAGCTCTATATAATTATCCTTCTTGTAGTCTTTTTCTAAGAAATCAAATAATCATTTTGTGCCTTTACTCTACTCCTATTACTTTATGCAATTAGCATTGTCATTAGGATGTAATTAGTGTGAATGCCCCTCTCTCTTATCCTCCCTAATCTCATTAGACATAATTTTCTTGAACATTGTCTCTCAAGGTTTCAGGTGTACATTCATTTGTTCTTGAAATTTTCATGCCTAGACATTGAGTTGATGGGTATTAAAAAGGTGAGAATTCTTTTATAGATTAATGTGTTTCAAACCCCAAGGTTAAGGATTCAAGGCTCACGAGTTGTGCTCAATAGTTGTTTCCAACTTCTCCATTAGAGATATTGTTCACACAATACGCCCCCTTGTTGTTGTAATGTGGAAAATAATGGTCGACGTAAATCAGAGATATGTATAAAGTTCTCCCTACTGTCTTCCCCACAGTAATGGTTTTAGAATAAAAAGGTGTCTCTTGATAGGCCTTATGAATTCATAATTTGTTGGCGTGCTAAAAACATGCCATGGAAGAGAAGGGAGACAGGAGTACATATATTTATTCATCATTTGTTGGTGTGCTAAAAACATGCCATGGAAGAGAAGGGAGATAGGAGTACATATATTTTTGTGCATTTTTTTGATAGTACATTAACCCTTTCTTTGAAGAGTCGCATGTACCTTTATATTTTGTTGTATTGTTCCAAATGTACAAGTGTTTGAGATTTTGTTTAATTGGTAAGTGGGTCCCTTAAGCAAAAACACATATACCGCTATATATTGTTTCAGAATGCCTAAGTGAGGATTCATCTTAACATATGAAACATCATTTTTTTTTAAGTGTACATAAAAAATAAACAACAAAATTTGAATATACTTTATCTTGACAATTTAAATTGCAAAAGATCAACTATTTAAAACATTTACAAATAAGATAGAAATTTGAGTTCAGCTGTGTATACAGATGCTCATAGTGTTTTTCTTGTGCCACATTGGGACTTTAAGAGAGGACTACAAATAATTTTCCTCCTCCTCGTCATCGTCCTTGTCCATAGGCATGTATGTTTGATTGCCTTGACTCTACATTAGCCCAAGCCAAATGAAACCAATTAACAACTTCCTATATGTTGTGTGTGCAAGCCACAGGGCTACAATCACACAACCTGACGTATGCAAACAAGATCTATGTCTACAGGGCGGTGTGTCACTCACCTCCTACAGTGTTACCACCAAGGGATTCCGTGTGTGTGCATATACCATTAATATCAAGGATTACCACTGGCTTTGACTCAAATAGGTTTTTCTTTGGATACTTCCATGGCCAATACACCATCCCATCCTTGCGCTTCACATATCCACCGGCCCCAGATGCATCACCACCTACCCCACCTACATCACTGTCTGCAACACTCCTAGATGAATCACCGATTGCATCACCCCCAGAGGCATCACCACCTACATCACTATCTGTAACACTCCCAAATGCATCACCAATTGCATCACCCCCACATGAATCACCACCTACACAACTTGCATCACTATCACTCCCAGATGCATCACCATCTACTTTATCACCAGTATATCCATAGATGCATCAACGTTGTACTGAGCATCTTCATACTTTCCAACAATGAAAGCTTTTATTGTTTTCAATAAATCATCTACGTTGACCACATTTAGACCATAACCCAATTTTTCTAGAAGTCATAAGGGCCTTTCCATGTGTTCTTCTACAAGCTGCAGCTTCATCCTTGTAGCCCTCACTGCTGGTTTTCCCCATGTTTTCCAAACCTCTTTTGCTGCGATGGAAACATCGGCTCCACTGTCAAGGATGTCCATGGTTTCTACACCTTGGAGTTCCACGGGAAGAGTGGTGTTCCCATTTTCTCACTCATAATACTCGCCGACCTTGTTTAACGGCATTGGTCTGGTTTACCTGAGACATTTCTAGCTCTTTGATCCCTTCCTTGATTTGAGTCATTGGTTTTTTAACACCAAATTTTTCTAGGAATTTTCCCACTGTAGCCCACATGTTTGGTCATATTTTGAGAAACTCGGCTAAAGTTATTGTACATGTGACTGGTGTTGATAAATGTCTATCGGTCCTTTTGAATCGATGACCTATTGGGAGACAGACTCTGTGATGGTACTACAATAACCACTCACTTGGCCTCGTACTCTTCCATATAGGATGGTAGTGTTCTTAGTGAATGGAACTGACTGTCCATAGACTGTACAGATCCTTTGTCCCCCCTATAAGATTCCACGTCTAAATTCATTTGAGATCCAGCCTCAAATTCCTCTATTGGTGGAAGAGACACTCCTCTTCCATCACCCGATTGGGTTACTCGTCTGCTTATCTCACTTGCTTCACTGGCCTCTCTGACTTGTTTCCACAATTTGTCAAGACCATCTATTTCTTTGCAGCTATCAGGTATAGTTATGTGAAATCCCTCAGAAGAGTTATTTGTGCTATTCAACACTACCCTTGGTTCTAATGAGGGGTCCCTGAGCTTTTTTCCATGCTCATGACTCAAATCTAGCTCTTTTTGTTCCTGGTTTGGTGGGATTACTAGTGTAGGTGGGACTGGGATGACACCCTCAGGTTTTCCAACCATTGGTTCTAGTAAGGCTTGGGATTTTTTAATCATTTTCTTGCACATTTCAAGCCTGACCTTTTCTAGTTCCGCATATGGATATGTCATCCATCTCTATTCCTGGGTTTGGTTGTTTTCGAGTCGTGTTTCATAGGCTTTTAGGAGTGTGTCTAATGGCTCATTAACCTTCTCGACCAATAATGATCCTCCTGAGTTAGCACTTCTCAATTTATTATTTGTGGATGGTTCTTCTAGAGGTTGAAATGTCTGCATAAGACAAGGTGCAACCATTTTCTCATGTTGTCTTATCTTCTCTTCACCTTGGGTAAGCTTCTCAGCTAGGGATTTCTGATCTCGTTCCCTAAGTGCTTTCATTCTATCCTTTCTAGCTTTCCAGCTGTTGCATTTGCTCTTGGTATTTTGACTAGGTGCATCAATCATCAGTTCACCCATCTCTAGACTCGTGTCAGGTTCCATTTTCTTTGTCTATGGGTTCTCGTCAGCTTCCTCTTGAGCTTATGCTCTCGCAACTACTTGAACTGGTACGACATTTTAATTTTTTGAGCTACTGGGATCTTGCTCACTCGGTTTGGATTTTTTGGACAGTCAGGGATCAAGTGAATAACACCACAGTCAAGACAATAGGCATTTACTTGAGTGATCTCCATCTAAGGACATTGTTTGACCAAGTGGTTGTCATGGCTTTTGTGACAATCTGTCTGCGATTGAGGAGCTTCTTCTTCCAATTCCTCTACGCTATAAACAGGCTTTGACCGTATTAAGACTCTATTAGCAATGAACCGCAATGTCCTTTTATCCATCTCGTATCTTCTTTCTTCAGGTTGAAACAAAGGAGATGGAGGTCTTACCGGCCTCATCACTCCATGTGCTCCTCTCATCTTCTGTCGCTTCAAAGGGTAGTACCCACTTTGGTTGTTATAATACATTGCAACTGGTACTCGCGCTTGTTTGTTATATGCTTCCATCATTGGCGTGTATCTCATGCCTATAGGCATTCTAGCACTTGGTTGCAGAGGTTGTTGTCCAAAGACAAGTTGTGGTCTAACTCCTACTGGTCCTGGCGCATTCCCCGAGCCCGTAGAGTATCTAGGTGAAGTACGTGCTACTAGAATAGGTTGTACATACCTCTGATTATAGTAATACCCTTCCATTGTATGGTTTGTCCATTTTCTCTCAATTTTGCACCATAGAGGTTCTTGGAGGTCAGATTTAACTAGAGGAGTAAGTCTTAGAGCTAATCCTTCTATAAGCTTCATTTGCTTGCTAGATACCTATGGCTTTAATGTGGGTTGCATTCTTGGTGAATCACTCCTCTGAGAATATGTGTCACTCTCACTCTCAATATCATATCTTCTCAAGGTTCTACTATGATTTGGATAGGAGTAAGTAATAGGGGGTGGTGATGGTACATATGGTCCTATTGTGATCGTAATTCCACCTCTATAAAATTCATGCTCTATGGTTTCATCTGGGTACATCCATTGTCCATTAGGCAAATTCACTGGAGGAGGCATGTCTGCCATCTTTGTGATCATTTCATCTCTCGTTATCGCTCTAGAAGGGAATCCAGGCAACTCCCATTTTGGAATTCTCATGTTTGGTGGAGGTATCCATGGTCCTTCATTGACCAAATGTCCACCTCTTTCTAGTGCATTGTGTGGGTTTGTGTCAAAATGTGGATAGATTGGCATTTCAGCACTTCTAACTTGGCTTGTCATACCTCTGAACATATCTACCAAAGGATTGGTAGAATGGCTTTCCATCCTGATCATCTTAGCTTTCTTAATGTCAAGCCCACTCTCTACTTTGATAGTCCTTAACAAGCCCACCTTGGCTTAGAGAAATTTATCCCTTTTTGCCCTTGATCAGGTCTCTCAAAAGTCAAGAATTTGTGACTCTTTTGGTCTCTGGAAACTAGTTCTCGGTACCCTAAAAGTTTGGATTTAGGAAACCTGGAAAAATTCAGGTCTACAAGATTTTCTCTTGACTATACATGAATCAATTTGGAGTTGTCTATCAAAAGTTAGAGCAATTTTGGTGAATTGCACTTGAAACAGCACTCAAAACAGTTTCAGGACCAAGGATTTTTTCTTGTATCTTGACCAGATGTGACCCAAATTTGTTGAAACTTGGTCACTAGGCTTCTTTTATGCTAGCAAACACTTCTGTGAGCTCAGATGTAACTTTTGATCTCTACCTTGGCACTTGAGCCTGTTAGTGCCTGATCTGTCAAGGCATTCACGGTATTTAGGATATTATATTTTGAACTGTAACTAAAGACCTTTAACTTTTGAACCTTAGGGATATGTGGGCATTAGTACTTATATTTTTGGTTAGTTGTAAATGTGCCTTATGGAGTCTGATGGCGTGAGGTAGTTTCAGGATAACTAACGAGGCAGTTCTCTTCCTCCTGATCTCGTACTACTGTTTTTACTCTGTAATTGGGTGATGATGATGAATATACTCTGATGGCAGTCTCTTTTCCTCTTCCTTATGGTGTTCTTTGCTTATCTACTTTGCAGTATTGTGTATGAATACTCAGTTTACTGTTCCTGATTCCTGTAAACTGCATGTTTCCTGCATTGAATACCTGTTAGGGCTGTGTGCCCCTAACATTTGGCGATCCTACTGTGCGTGTCCTAATCGACATGGGAGCGAATTACAGTAATCTCAAAGCAAAACGATGAGTCGGTTATGATGCCAAGTTTCTTTCTCGTGCTCTAACCGCCACTTTCTCTCTGAAGCGGTTCTTGCAAATGGTTTGAATTCAGCCTGAAGCATATGGCCCTCAAGAATTCGAGAGGTTCTTGATATGTTAGTCGACCTCGACCACCTGCAAGAATTCTTGAATTGTGTAACCCCGCAGGAAGTGTCTAAGGAACATACATCAAAGTTATTGGAGGATTTCTTCCCAAATTTGCCAGGGGAAATCAAAATTACAATTGTTGACAAGTTGCAAGTGTTTATAGGGGTTCTTGACAGTTTCTGTGCAGGCAGTTTTTGTGGAGTCTGCAGTTTGCAGTTCAATTGTTTACATATTGCAGATTATAGCATTCCAGTTTGCAGAATGCATTTTTAATTTTTCAGTTTGCAAAATGCAGTTTCAGTCTTTCAGTTTACAGACTACAGTTTCAGGTATTTCAGTTTGCAATGCAGTTTAAGCAGTTTCAGGGTTTAAAGAGGTACAAATGCTCTCTATTCTTTTGATGGGTGATGAATGGCAAAGAAGAAGAAGAAAAAGTGTGTTATTTGTCAAAAAGATGGGCACTGTGCAAAGCAATGTCCTTACATGTGCTAGCCATGTCAAAAGGAAGATGTATGTGTCAAATACTGTATGCATAAACTGTGCAAGAAGTTGTATCGAATTGTCAGATCTTTTCGAGATGCATCAAATCATGAGGAACTATGTGATGCACAAGAGGATTTGGATTATTTTTCTAATCTTCTTGACAAGGAGGAAGACTGGCATGAAGGTCGTGAAGGAAAAAGAACAAAGTCGTGCTCTAGTATGCGCAGGATACAGGTGTTACAAGAAGCAGTTGAAGGCTTGACAGAGAAGTATGAAGATCAGTTTCAGGAGGAAGATGAAAGTGATGATGAGTGGGGAGTTACAACACCAATGTTTCCCTTGGTTGGGAAAAATCAGATTATTGAAGAGAAGAAGTTGATTCAAGAAGGAGAGTTTGTTCAATGCAAGGGAGATATAGTCCAAAAGATGATGAAGGAAGAAGGAGGAAGACAGGAGCAACTCATGAGCCAAAGGAGCCAAGAGGATTGCCAGTTATCCCCAAACCTCACATCGAAGAGACCCACCTCTTTGCAGGAAGAGAAGACGAGTTGCCCAAAAGAAGAATTACTGATTGAGAAGAAAGGAATACAAGTGGGAATGAGCCAAAGAAGCCACCAATATCCCATACAAACCCATACCAACATTTGACATCAATTTTGAAGATGTTGAAAGTCAGGGAGACATCAAATTTCAGTGTAATGCAGTGGAAGAGCTGAAGATAGATAAATACATAATGTGTGCTACTGATGAGGATGATGTGATGAATCAGTTTTTGATGAATCTTGATGAGGAGTATTCGACAGGTGACAGTTCGGAAGGTGTTTGTGTTGATGGAGAAGAGTTTTTTGGAGTTTTGAAGACTGAAAGCCGATTTCTAGGAGTGGATATGAGTTATTCAGGTTGTGAACACAAGGATCTTGACCTTCATATCCCTGAATTACCAATTTTGATATCGAAGGTCCTTGATTTGGAAAGTTTCAGAATTCATGTCCCTAATCCGTAGATTACTGATTTGCAAAGAAGTTATGTACCTGAACTTGCTGAATTTCAAAGTCTTGTTCTTTCTCAAGCGAAGATGATAAATAATCTCTCATTAGAGCTAGAGGATGAGAGGCATTCAAGTATGGTTGCAGCAAATGAAGCGCTTTTCAAAATCAGTCAACTTCAAGAAGAGAAGGCATCATTGATGGTGGAGATTTCTCAGGTTCAAACTGAAGCCGACTTGCATATTTTTTATTGTTATGAAGTTCATGATGCTCTTAAGCAAGTTGTTCTGGATAAGGATAATCAAATTGAGAATTTGAATCTTCAACTTACGCAAATCAGGAAGATGGAGTCTTCTTCAAATCTTGATGTTACAGAAGGTTTCTTGAATGATGATGTTGTTATCAATGATCTTTATGATGTTGGTGCTTTTACAAATTCAGTCATGGAGATTGGAAGTCCATCTTTTTTCAATGAAGTTCAGTTTATTGATGATATTCTTGATGATTTATACCAAGTTTCTGATGTCAATGGTTTTGTTGATGCTGAGGAGATGATTTTGACCGATGATTATGCAAGTCTTTTGGAAGTTCTTGATGATGATAAAGTGGGTTTTCTTGGAGATTGTTCTACATTTCTATGTGATGTTGTTGATGGAGGAGACGATGTTGATATTCTCATATCTCATTGGTTTTATGTCTTCATGCTTGATGACATAAGGGAAGTTTTTCAAAAGTTTTCAGTTTCAGGGAGATATCACTGATTGGACATTCTTGCAACTACAAATTGGATTTCTTTCTATTTTCAAGGAGAAATGTGAACAAGCCATCTTGGTGGTGTTTTCTATGTGTAAAGAAGAGTTCGCTTTGTTATTTTTAAGCCTTGAATCAAATCAGTTTGATGAAGCAGCAGATCAATTTCGGTTTTTCTTGAATCAAGATTTTCAGGGAAATCAATTGTTTTGGCATGCGGAGTCTAAATCAGGTCTTCGAATGTTGCATCTACATGGAGAGATATTGGATGTGTTCAAGAGACAGTGTCTAATGGTTACAAAGTTTTCATCCTACCTTGAATTTTTCTTCATTCTTCTTGAAGGGAAACTTGAACTTGACCCTGAACCTGAACCTACTACTGAATTTGGATATGTACTTGAATATGAAAATGGGCCTAAAGACCTAAAATCACTTGAAGAAGAGGAGAGTTTTCTACTTTGTAGAAGGTATGGGGTGAAAATGAAGACTGAAATGATGGACTACATGAAGGGAGTTTGGGAGAAAATGAAAGTCATGGTGTATGATGTGGTGAGTAAACCATATCAGATGTTTGCAGAGGAGGAGATGAAGGAGGAAAACTTGTTTATGGAGAAGCAGAATGCTGAACTGAAGCAGCAGTATACTGACCTGAAAGAGCAGTTTGAGGACCTGAAGATGCAGTTGCAACAACAAGAAGGCCAACAATCTGAGCAGGTGTTTCTTAATAAAAATTTTGAAGTGTTTGCAGGAACTGATGTGGCAGAAGAAGTTCAGGAGAATATGACTAAATCAGCAGAGAGAGGTGCAGCTACAGAACAGCCTAAAGATATTAGAGAGGAGGACACAAAAGTTGCAGGAGGAATTCACAACTTAAATGGAAAGTGCAAATGATTGTGGATGAGATACTCTATCAGGACATTGAAAGTACTAAGGAGGTAGTTACAGTTCAAGTGGATGCAGAGGTTGAAGAGTTTGACAAGGAAACTCCAACTACAGCAGCAGTTTCACAACAAACTAAATTCAAGGATCAGCTCGTGGATGAATTTTTTATCAAGGGATATTGTGGGTTCTCACAATGTTTGAGAAACATTGCCCACCAGGTGTGCCAAGTGTTAGTGCCTGATCTGTCAGGGTATTCATGGTATTCAGGATATTATATTTTGAATTGTAACTAAAGACCTTTAACTTTTGAACCTTAGGGATATGTGGACATTAGTACTTATATTTTTGGGTAGTTGTGAATGTGCCATATGGAATCTGATGGCGTGAGGCAGTTTCAGGATAACTAATGAGGCAATTCTCCTCCTCCTGATCTCGTACTGCTGTTTTTACTCTGTAATTGGGTGATGATGATGAATATACTCTGATGGCAGTCTCTTTTCCTCTTCCTTATGGTGTTCTTTGCTTATCTACTTTGCAGTATTGTGTATGAATACTCAATTTAATGTTCCTGATTCCTGTAAACTGCATGTTTCCTGCATTGAATACCTGTTAGGGCTATGTGCCCCTAACAAAGCCATCATACGTGTATAAAGTCTTTTGTGGCAAAATGAGGTGACTTTTGTTCCACTAATTCCTTATCACTCAAGCAACTCTCAGCAAGTTTCAAAATTCAATTTGGACATTTTTTGGGCAAGTCAAGTCCGAATCTACAGTTTTTTATTGTTTTCTCTTTGCAAGCATGAATGAGCTCCAAATTCTATGAATTTTGGCTAGGGACTTCTTTTATGCTCTCGGACACTCAGGTATATTCAAATGTTTGATTTGACTCAGATCTGGTCTATGAGACTTTATATACGTATAAAGTCTTTTGGCTTAGAATTCACTTAGATTTCTACCCAAGGTACTCCTTGATGCATACAACAAGTGTTGGGGGCCCCATCGTTGCAATAGCTCCAATGACCAACAAAATTGTCAATACGGAGGGATGAGCTATCCTGCTAGGGCATGGAAACACTCACACAGTTAGTGAGCCAATCATGGCAACACAAATGGTTAACTCTACGAGGTGAGCTTCTCGGCCTATGGAGGAGTTAAGCCGCAATGAAGGGCAATCTCCATATCCACTTCTCTTCACCTCTAATCAACCCAATCACACACACTATGATTGCAAGATGCACACAACACTAATCCTATCATGCAACACACTAATCGCAAGCACACACACATAGATCTATCGAGCACCACAATCCAATCAAACCTACATGCACATACAAGCAAAAGAGGGAAATCACACAAGATTAGAGAGGGATTAACCACTAATTAGTTAAGATCTAGTTTATCTAAGCATCATAGGTAATCATAAGAAGTAAGAGAGAGGCATAGTGAGAGAGAATGAATCATTGATTAGTGTTAATCAAGTCTCATGAGCAAGGAGAAGCTCAAGGACTCCATAGCCACACACCTCAAGAGCCCTCACCAAAGAGTGCTCTCAACAAATGACTTCAGAACCCTAATTTCTTTTACACAGTGCCTTATGTACCTGGGGTAAAAATATGCAATGTCTGGGCGCCCAAGGTCTTTAGGGCTCATCACTTACTGAATCTACAACCTAGGCACAATAAGTGACATATTCTTTACAACTTGAAACTCCCATTGAGCCCGTAACACATTAAAATATTACAATGGCTTGAAATAAATCGGGAATTTACAATACGTGACCATTTTGGGAAAACGTGGAAAATGTGTAACTCCAATCTTTACTACTTCTTCACTTTGATCTTCGATGTGCATTCGTACGTCTTCGGTCTTTAGAAGCTTCTGTTAACTGACATTGACTCAGTTAACATTCCCCCCTTCCTATTTTAGTGTCCGTCCTCGGGCACAGTTGAAAAGTGTCCGTGGAGGTTGTGGAAGGTTTTTGATTGGTTGTTGATGGGCTGATTGTCTTCATTGGTCATTGAATTTGTTGATGAGGTTCAATTTGTTGCAGCATCTTCATTGGTCCAAATATGTCTGATGTGAGAGATGATGTTGCATTTGTCCGTTGTAATAGCATAATAAAGAGACTGATATTTAGTTATGAAAAGTATGTACAAGGGAAGTAGAATGATGAGGATCTAAATTAGGGTCTAATACCTGGATGACCAAAGGGAAAAAACCTAGTGGGAAAAAAGTACCTTTGGGATACGCGCATTATTAGAGTACTTATTAGCATGGGAAATATTAATAAAGTACTCAAGGGATGATTTGCTGATAGATATGGAATTAAAAAGGCAGCAAATATGAAAGGTAGCATGATGGAACATTAGTTTCCTGTTGTAGTCCACTCAAGGTGCATAGGTGGAAGCAAAAAAGAGTGTCTAATGCATATGTCCAATGGTGGGACATCCTATTTATGCATACACAAAAATGCATGGGAAACAATATGTCGTGCAAGAAAGATTTTGAGGGGTTATTCAGAAAGATGGTGTAGCTATAAAAGCATATGACATGGCTTTACAAGCTGGCACCCCTTTAAGAATGGTTTTCGTTGACGAGGATATGTGCTCTCATCTTACTGTGCACTATGCGTGAGTGTTGGACTCTACAACACTCCACCAATTGTAAGTTAATAGACTTCGACTCTTATGCTCATCTCATCCAACATGAGCGACACAACTTAGATATGCTCAACTCTTCTAGCTTAAGTGTAAGCCTAATAACTACGACTCTTAGCACAGAGTTTAATATGACTTGAAGCTTTGGGAATAATGCTTTGCTCATTTTATGGCTCAGCAGCTCGACTATGACTATGCCAAAGAGTGTTTTTTGCACTCTAGCAACTTGACTTTTACATTCTTGTGCTTACTACGAACATTTCTTCAGGTAAAAGTAAGCTTGAATCCTCAAAAAGAGGATTAGTGAAGGACCAAGTTGGCATTGAAGGCTTCTTTTGCCATACCTGTTTTATCATCTTTGAATCTGCATTCGTCTTGGTTGGGTTGTCCTTCTTTGACTCTGAATACTCCATTATCTATTTGATTCTCCAATTAGACCTCTTGATAGGAGTCTTTGATGTTGTTGTAGACCTTTGTTGTCTGTCGACATCTGGCTTTTGACTAGGAGCATTGGAAGACTTAGGAATCCAAATCTTTTGAGGACCTTTGTAACTCCTTTGTTCTTTTTGTTGAGCTCTAGGTCTTGTTGAGCTCTTGAGATCTTCATGTAGGTTTGGTGTAGTTGCAGTTGGATTGGGATTGATTGGTAGCCAAATCTTTGTAAACCCTGTGTAAAATCCTTGTCTAAGAGGAACATTCTTTGAGATCCGTCTTTTTTTTGTATCCTCTTGAGAGTTGTGGTCGACTTTAACATATTCCGATGTTTTTCTATTGTATATTCTCTTCTTAGGTATCCTAGGATATTGTCGAGGTTGATACCTTGTGGGCCTTGTTTCTTGGGAGGGACTTGACATTACTTCATATGCCCTAACCTACGGTTTTGGTACCCATATCTGTCTGTTACCTCCATAGTACTCCTGTTCTTTTAAGCTCCTTTGCTTTCTTGAGTACTTTGGCTGAAATATCTTTGTTTTTTTGGGTGTCTCCTTAGAGGTTTCCGTTGGGTCAGCAATTGACTTGAAGTTTTGAAATCCTAAATTGCATGAAGAAGTTGATCCATGAGGGTTCTTTGATGTAGAGGCATATGCTATCACAATTTCTTTGCTAGTCAGTGGAAGGTCCACTTTAGCTTTACCTTTGTCTGCTCATTCGACTGGCACTGTCTGATTGATCTTTGGGCTTCCTATTTCTTCTTGGTTTTCTGCAACCCCGTTCTTCTTAACTTCTGGCTTTGGTGGCATTCTCTGCTCAATAGCTATTGTGGTTGGTCTTTGTTCATTTTGATCTGCACTTCTTATTGCCTGATTTTCTTTAAGCTCTTCTTAAGTTTTGTTCGATGGAGATGAATCGTCTTCAATGTGCTTTGCTTTGGCATCGGTCTCCATTTTAACCATGCTTGAGGATTTTGTGATGCCGTCCGTGGGTGACGAGTCTTGGTCTTGATTCCTTGTTGTCTCTGATGACTCCATCATGTTTGCATTCTGCATTTATAACATCTTCTGGGCCATTGGCATTCCCATTATGATGTCGTCTAGCATATCTTTTGTTGTGATCACATAGAATTGAGCTAAGATGATCTGTGAACTTACTTCAATGGTGGTGGAGATGATTCCCCAGCATTCTGCTTGTTTGTCTTCCACATATGCTCACATATTTAAGAGCATCTTCCAATTGTGGTTGGCCACATCTTTTCCAAGTGCGAAAAGACATGAGGTTCTTGTCTAACTGAAAATCTAGATTTACTTCTCTTGACAGCTTTTCTTCGTGTCCACCAATGATGTTGCACTTGATCTTCTCAGGATTTGTATCTGAATTGACTACTTTTGCAATGATAGTGTCCTTTAGTTGAGTTTTATCTGCATTTTTTTTCTATGATCGGCTACTTCAATCGATGTGGACTCCATTGGTTGTAATATTTCACTTTTTTTCAATTGTTGAGCATTGTCCTCCTGCATCTAAGTAACCTTTGACCTTAGAAGATCCATTGTACTTTCTGGTAGAATATGTCTCTTCGGAGGAGATTTTGGTGGTGACCTTTGTGTATCTTTTTGAACTTTAGCTTTCATTGACTTGGCTTTACTATCACATGTTCTAGAAGCTTGAGGCTTTGCATCATCTTCAGATAGTCTTTGACTTCAGTCGGGCCATCCGTATGGGTTTGTACAAGGTTTTGATCTTGCTGATATTCGTTACCATGTGCATCTTGATATGCATATGTGAGCTTGATCACATGTAATTATTTAAACACTATTGGATTTGTTGGCTTTTGACTTTGACCTGTGGAGATCAACTGAAACTTTTGTCCTTGATAATCTTCATATAAGCATTTGTCTTCAGATTCTGATGGAATCTGGTTCAATTGGAAACTTCCAATGACCATATGATCTTTCAATGGTTTCTTCCTTGAAGGGGTCTGTTGACTCTAGGGCTTCTAAGTGGTGTAGCATTTCCTGGTACTAGAGCTGAGCTTGATGGATTTACAGCTCCCCCCTTCCTAGGGTGATCACTATAGCCTGCTTCATTGTATGAGTTCAAAACTGTTTGGCTTTGGTTCAGTCTCACCTTTTGGGACTGTGAAGGTACACTTTGGGTAGCACTGTTGACATTTGGCATCTGTAAACCTTCTACATAGTTTCCTATGTATATCCATGAAACATGACAAATTATTCCCCAAGTCAAGCTGTAGATAGCATTATCTTTTCCCTGATATTGTCTATCCATGGGTCTCCTATGATATGAGCTTTTGTGGTTTCAGGACCCAAGGCATCATAGATGCTAGACTCTTGCCTATACCTACTACTATTTTGGTCAAAGTATATGCTCGTTTGGTCACAACATCGAAGCTTGATTTTCGATGGAGGAGAGTTTCTCTCTGAACAGGTTTTTGGGTTCACTCGGGTAATATCCTTCAGCTCTATAGAGGATGGGCTATAATAGATTCTTTCCTCTGAAATGAACCATCCTTTCTAATCTATCACTAGACGCACTTCTATGAGCTTGTATGTGGGTCGTTCAAACACTGGTTGATCTTTTTTGTACAGTTTCCCTTTTTGGTCTACATAGTGTGCATATAAATTATGTGTACCATACAATGCTAACATAATTTTGTTTGATGTGTCCCTTAGACTCGTGAATGATTGCACACTTGTGTTAGTGGATGCAAAATCATTTGCAAACTTAACAATTTTTTCAACCTTTGGTGATATCTCGACACCTTTACTGAATTCATGCAAGAATTTGTTGTTCAAAGAATCAATTTTAAGCTTTTCAGGTGTCTGTGCATCTTTATGCTCATTTTGAACTTGCATTTCTTTCACTGGTGCTTCTAATGGTAATGCAGAATTATCTGATTGCATTAAAAGTGACAAGTCAGTTGCACTTACATCAAGATTCGCATTTCCATTTTGCTCTATACTTTGCTTGGCGGTTGAGGTGTCCCTGTTGTCAGGATTTCTTGGACAATCTTTAGAAAAATGTCCACATTTTCATCCACAATCTGAGCAATACCGCATGATTGGTGGTATTTCATTTGGTTCTGTTATGTCGAGCTCTTGAGGAGAAGTTTCTATTTTGCTTGTCAAATTGTCGGCATCTTCTTTTAAAACACTAAGCATCAAGTTATAGACTGCTCCATCTAAACCTTTGTACCGTCTTTGGCTTGGTTCTCCAATTAGACTGGCTTCTATTGGTTGATCTATTGGATCTTCCATCTTTGGCTCGCGATTATAGATCTGACCACTGTAACCCATGTACAATGACCCTGATTGCATATGCACCAAATGTGTGCTTTCCGGACTTGTGCAGATTTTTGGATAACCATTTGGGTCAATTCTTTGCACTTCTATCTGCACTTCATGTTTAAGCTTGCAATACATGGCTCCACTGAAGTCTGTGAACATCTGGGAGTTCTCTGAATCTGGCTTTACTCTAATCAATAAGATCTTGGCTTCTGTGCTACTTTTACTACTCATTAGATATCTATGGCCTTCTGAATCTGTGTAGAAGACTTTGTCTCCATTGTAGCCATAAAGCTGTAGAATCTGGTCTTGTGTAGTTGCGCATGTGTTGCCACTGCTACTAGCTTGCTCTGCTGTACTTGAACTCTCGGCTCGATTTGAGTCCATGTTGGATCAGCCTACAAAAACTATCAATTGCAAGATTTTGATGTTTCTTAGCAGAATTTTTGCTGCTCGTACTAGCCTAATCTGCAATCGCAAGTGAGTTGTGGCCCTGTTCGTCCAATTAGAAGCTAATTTGCAGTGCAATTACACGCACTAGTCAATTTCTAGTATGCAAAATTTTTGAAATTTGATTGCCACTCAACTGCTTCGAGTTGGTCGATTTCTCGCTTCTTCCGGTTGATTTGATTCTCTTTTGCACGATCTGCTCGATGTGCGGTACTCTTTTCGGCTTTGCCTTTTCGACTTGTTTGCTTTTGTGCGGTTTGCTCGGCATGTGACTTTTTTCGACGGTCCATGTGTTTTTTGTGTTTCGGCCTCATTCTGGCCTTTTCTGACTATTTCTGGCTCGTTCTGGTTTCTTTTGTCTTTTAGTTCCTTTTTATGTTTCCTAATATTTTGTGGAATTTTGAATTTTTTGAAATTTTTTATGATTTTTTACGCTTTTTTGGAAAACTTTTGATTTTTTATAATTTTTTTGTGGATTTTTCTAATTTCTTGGGATTTTTTAAAAGGTTTTATGAATTTTTTTGATTTTTTCGGACGATTTTGGATTTTTTGTGAATTTTTTACTATTTTTATGATTTATCTCTGAGATTTTTGGGTTTTTTAAGATTTTTTGTGTTTTGTTTTTGGAATTTTCTAAGAAGTTTTTAATTTTTTATGAGTTTTTGATTTTATGGTGAAATTTTTTTTTTTTAACTTTGATTTTTTCTTAATTTTCTAGGTTTTTTTCCTATTTCTCTAGAATTTTTAAAACCTCTCCTTGAATTTTTTATGATTTTCTATGTGATTTTTATTTTTTTGTGAATTTTTTATGCTTTTCTTTTTTATTGTGAATTTTTTTAATTTTTTACTCTTTTTGTTAAATTTTTTTGTTTTTAAATTTTCTATCTTTTTTTCTTTTTTTAAAATTTTCTATGTTTTTCTAATTTATTGTGAAATTTTTTAGAAAATTCTTTTTGTTGTTTTTGTTTTTTATATATTTTTCCTTTTTTGTGATTTTTAAATGAATTTTTTATTGATTTTGGTAAATTTTTGAAAAAAATTACCTACCTTGTAACTTACCTGGCCAAGCTGTCCTTACCTAGCGGGCGTTGACCCTGGGTGACTGATGCCACCGAAGCGGGACTCGTGAGCAGCCAGGAGCGCGCATCGCGTCGAGGGATTCCAAGGCGTGGAGCACGGCGTTCTGCCGAGAACAGAAGAGAGGGAGTGTGGCCAGGCTGGCGGCCCGCTGCAGGCTGTAGAAAAAAACAAAATAAAAGAGAGAGAGAGAGAGAGAGAGAGAGAGAGAGAGAGAGAGAGAGAGAGAGAGAGAGAGAGAGAGAGAGAGAGAGAGAGAGAGAGAGAAAGAATAAGAGTTAGTGAGAGAGTGAGAGAATGTTAAGAGCCGGTTAAAATACACTGGAAACTTTTTTTTTTAACTTGGCCACGCACGGACAACGAGAGAGAGAGTGAGTGTGACAGGAGAGTGTGTGTGTGTGTGTGTGTGTGTGTGTGTGTGTGTGTGTGTGTGTGTGTGTGTGTGTGTGTGTGTGTGATGGGTGGTGTTCACCCGGAGAGAAAAAGAAGAAGAAAGTTTTAACGCCGCAGGAAATTATCCCCAGGGACCGTAATGATCTATCCGACTTAGGTTTTTTTCTTCTTTTTTTTTATGCGCCGCAAGTCACAGCGGGAGCTGAACCCAGCTTTTTCTTTTTGTATTTTTTATTTTTATTTTTTATTTCCAAAAATGCCAAAAATTAGCCAAAACTTCAAAAATTTCCAAAATTCGCCAAAAAATTCCTGGAAAATTCTAGAAATCTTAGATAATCACCAATATTCACAACTGAACATTTTCGATACGCAAAAGCACACCGAAAATAGCAAATTTTACCGAAAACGTGATTTACGACACAAACATCAACCCGGTCCCCGAAAATAGCAAAACGATCAAAACTCAATCACGGAGGGCACGAATGCGAACAAAATGATGCCGTAAATACGCACACACAAAATAGCTCGTGAAGATCGCAAAATCAATTTTTTGTGGAATTATCCAAAAATTAGCAAAAAATTACCAAAAATTTGCAAAATTATCCAAAAAATTTCTACAAATTCTCCACACATTGGGGAATGGTGCAGACAAATTAAACTGCACAAATCACATCAATTCAATTGCCAACAATTTTATCAATAAAATCAAAACTAGGCAATTAAACCGGCAAAATTATCGACAAAAATAGGTCAAAATTGACGCAATTAGAGTGTGTAAATACCTATTTTGAGCACAAAAACGCAGCATTTAATCATTACACACATCATTGATTCAATCAAAACATTGAATTAACCATGCAAATTAAACACTTTTTTAGGCACACACACACTAAAAAATTGGCAGTTTTTACAAATCTTTAGGTGTGCACACAAAAGGGTTAAATTTGTTAGATTTGCAATATGACTTCACAAATCAATAGTTAGGCATGAGCACAACACACATCAATTATCATAATTCACAAATCATAATGCACACATTGATTTCTAGGTGCTCAAACATGGGGAAAATAGTGCACACACACACACACACACACACACTCAATTAGAATGCACACACACTTTATTTTAGTGCACACACACTTGAAATTGACCATCCAAGCACGCAATCAACTCAATTAAGCATCCAATTATCAGTCAACAACCACCAATTAGCAATTGAACTTATCAAATTCATGCGCCACCAATTCTTAAAAATTTCGGCATTACGACCGCGTGAAAATGAAAAATCGCAAAATTTTCCATCCCTAACATCAACATTGCATTGCATCCTATAGCATTACATTACATTGCATCAACATTACATTGCATCATGGTGGGATTTCTACACAATTCTACACATCTTTAGATCCTAGATAGGTTGAGAATACCACCTTAATTACCTTTCCATTGAAGATCAATTGGATGGTCGATTGCTCCAATCCTTCATAGCACATTAGTAAGTTAACAAAAATTAGTCAAATTAGCAAAGGGTTAGTGAGAAATTAGTGTGTGTAAACACACAATTGGCAAGATATGGTCACACATTAGGGAATTATGAACACAACGTTTCATGCACACACATTCAAAATCCACAAAAACATAAACACACAAGTGAAATTAGTGAGGGAACGCGTTCGGTTATGCCACAATTACACTAGTGTAGGCCATCGTCCCCGGCAACGGCGCCAAATGTTGGGGGTCCCATTGTTGCAATAGCTCCAATTACCAACAAAATTGTTAATACGGAGGGATGAGCTACCCGGCTAGGGCATGGAAACACTCACACGGTTAGTGAGCTAATAGTGGAAACACAAATGGTTAACTCTACGAGGTGAGCTTCTCAGCCTATGGAGGAGCTAAGCCGCAATGAAGGGAAATCTCCATATCTACAATGAAGGGAAAGGAGAAGCTCAAGGACTCCATAGCCACACACCTCAAGAGCCCTCACCAAAGAGTGCTCTCAACAAATGACTTGAGAACCCTAATTTATTTTACACACTGCCTTATGTACCTAGGGTAAAAATATGCAATGTCCGGGCGCCCAAGGCCTTTAGGGCTCACCACTTACTGAATCTACAACCTAAGCACAGTAAGTGACCTATTCTTTACAACTTGGAACTCCCATTGAGCCCGTAACACATTAAAATATTACAATGGCTTGAAATAAATCGGGAATTTACAATACGTGACCATTTTGGGGAAACGTGGAAAACGTGTAACTCCAATCTTTACTACTTCTTCACTTTGATCTTCGATATGCATTCGTACTTCTTCGGTCTTTAGCAGCTTCTGTTAACTGTTGTTGACTCAGTTAACAACAAGAATATGTGATTACATCAAGTTTTGGATGTCAAAATTGCTCAAAATCACCACTTTTTCACCATTACCTTCTTCTATCTGAAAAAATCTCTTTAAATGCAAAAGTATGTGTCCAAATGAGCTGAAATTTTTCAAGCAAGATTAACACATCATTTCCCAACCCCCTATGTGTTCAAAAGTGAAGTTTGACTTTCAATGTGGCCTAGAGACTTTATACACGTATAAAGTCTATGTGCTCAGAATTGGACAAAATTTAATATGTGAGCTTGTCTTCTGGTGCTTAACACCCTGGTATGCTCATATTTCAATTTTGGTCTTTAAAGTGCCCTTTAGACATCATACGGGTATGTAAATAGCTGGTTAGAATGAAGTGAATTTCACTCCAGAGGTTCCTCTCTATACTGGCAACTCACAGCAGGTTTCACAACTAAATTTTGACACTTTTTGAGCAAGTTATGGCTAATACAAGCATTCACTTGCCTAAATGCGTATATGGTCTTTGAAAGCTCAAAATTGATCCAAATTTGTTAAAATATGGCCTACATGCTTCTTAAATGATGTAGATCACAAGCGTACACTTAGATGTGACTTTTGACCTTAGATCTAGCCTTGAGACATTATATGCGTATAAAGTCTTTTTGCTCAGATTTTAGTTCTGTTTCTACCAGAGGTGCTCCTTAGTGTGTAGAACAAGAATATGTGCTCACATCAAATTCTGAATGTCAAAATTGCACAAAATCATCACTTTTCACAAGGAAATCCCCCGAAAGAGTAAAATCTTATTAACTCTCAATCTATATGTCCAAATGACATGAAATTTGGTGTATGTGCTCAACACAACATGTAGAACATGGGTACAATTTCAAAACTTCATTTTCGCTACCAGAATCGCCCTTGAGACATCATACGCGTATGATGTCTGCTGATTTTCTCATTATTGACTTACACACACACACACACACACACACACACACACACAATTTATGTGTGAAGCAAGAAGACTATCTCTCTCCTTCTCAAGTTTTAATGGAAAGCTTACCACCTACTCCAATCTTGTGAGAAGGGAGGCCTACACCAACAACTCTGGTCTTTGTGATGCAAATCCAACCAAGAGCCAAGCTTCAATGCATGCTCATCTCCTCTACCATGCTAATTACTAAGCTAAGCTATGCTAATATGAGTGATTATGTGAGGAGATGTACATATTTCTTGTAAGAATATGTGAGGAGATGTACATCTTTCTCTACCATGCTAATTACTAAGCTAAGCTATGCTAATATGAGTGATTATGTGAGGAGATGTACATCTTTCTCGTAAGAATACTCCTTCTTCCTCTCAATCTACTCTCATACCCCGCTAGCTCTCACCATCTTTGAAGGTGTGTGAGGTCATGGGTCTGAGATCGTGAGGGAATTGATGTTGTGTTTGATAAGTGTTTTTCTTAGTGCATGAAGTTTCCATCTTCATTGCACTAGCTAGTATTGAAGGAACACAAAGAATTGTATTGTAAAATGTCTCTCTTGATGGAAGAAACCATAATACAAAGCCTTTTGGAGGGGGGAACCGGCTCCATGTAAATCCAGTCCTCAATTGTTGTCAATAGCTTAAGTTCTCTCTCTTTTGAAGTATTGTTCATGCTATCTAACTAAGTGTTATACTTTTTGTTTCTCTCTCCACCCAAGCACTCTTGTTATTCTCATTAGGAATCTATTCTAATTAAATGCTCACTATTTTCATGCTATTTTCCACTACACACAAGTTACTAGGCCATTAAATGTTATAGCATATACCCCTAGGGTACCTTTTCTCATGCTATCACATGGTTTTTATCACCTAGACTGTTTAGTAGACAAGAGGTAAATCATATGGGTGAAAATTATCGTGTTCCTAAGGAGTGTTCACAAACAGGGTCAGTATCATAGGACAAAGCCTATTCCCAACAACCATTCCCTTGGGCTTAGGACTATGGAGGACACTCGTTCATTCATTTGTTCCTATGATATAAAAGGCTTGTCATTCATATGTCATAAAATTCTATTCATTCATTCATTCATGGGGTTTTGTGTCTTCATCGAACATGTGGTACAATGGCAACAAATACTTCATCTTCATCCGCCAAATTATACTTACTCTACTACATGGACTCTTCCTCTTGTTGTTATTGACCTTCTCTTATTGTTGTTTTTGTTGCTTCTTTGGTCTTTGTCTTTGTGATAACATCTGCTGGCATTTTGCCCTTTCTTTCCACAAACTATGCAAGCATTATTTATATAGCAATCTTTGGTAATATGTCCTAGTCAACCACATTTGTAACATTTTGGATGTGAAAGCATAAGTTCCCCCCCTTGAAGTGGATGATGTGTGTTAGTTGAAGACGGGCGGCCACACTCAACTGAAGACTCACAAAATGATAAAAGAAGGAAATCCCATGTAATCATTCCCTGATTAAGAAAACCCGTAATTTCACTTGTAAATACTTGGGGCTTGCAGAAGTTTCCAATTTTGTATATTATTTTTGCTATTAGACTAAGTAGGATTTCACTTTGGAACATGAGGTTTTGTATTTGGAAGGTATATATACCAAATTCTAACCTTAATAAAAAAAACCCTTTGTTCATTCTATGAAGTGTCTGTGAGAAGCGTATTCTGTGTACGAGAGGTAGTGAGATCTTATCTTGATGCTACACGCACATTGGTGGTTGGAATCAAGTACGGAGAAGTGCAGCATGGTGAGAGCTATGCGCCAATACGCAAACTGCACGTGTACAGCCCGGCTTCGCGAGATTGACCTGCGAGCTATTTCTAAGGATTCGGTAAGCAAACGGTGGTTGTTTTTGCATTTTAGCATATCCACGCGTTTGTATTGAGTAGAGCTACACATTAGGCACCTTAGTTTTCAGAAACCTCGATTTGCAAAACCTGTCAGACATCCTACGTGATTCTGCACTGGTGTTTATGTGTAGGGTTTTGGGTCATGGACCTTAGGGAGTGTGGCCTATTGGTGTTAATAGGATATCCCTCAAGTTTCGTAGCGTTTCGAGAACATCTAATGGGCATTTGGCTCATGGAAGCGTTGTAGGAAATCTCCTCATGTGCATAATAGTAGGCTGTAACTTAGACATTGGGTAGAGACCTCTATAGGAAGTAGTCAATAGTCGGTCAAGTGTAGGTTGACACCCTATGCTTGCTTCCACGCACCTGCGGGTCAAGCTTTGTCCTTAGTTTACAATTCTTGTTAGGTGAGTTCTCGCTGTGCTGACGTCCGTCGCGGTGTATCCGCCAATATTGGCGCCGCTGGCGGGGACGAAAACCCTAGGTAGGTGACCGAGGCTAGTCCTTGAGGATAGGGATTCTCTGGCTTGCTAGAGTCTTATTTTACATCTAGATAGGATTAGAGGGTGGTGGACTCTCTAGGTCTTAGGAGGAGTCTAGGGAGCGTATGGCTGGCCTGGATCGTCCGTCTTAGGTAGTGTTAGATAGGAGTTAGGTTGTGGTGTGGAAAGTAGGAGTTGGAGTGGAAGATGCGGTGAGAAGATAGCTTGAGAGTCCGTGCGAGGCCAGGAAGCAACCAAGGCACCAAAATCACCATCTCACATGATGAGTAGAAGTAGGGTAAGTAGGACATCATGATTTATGATCTAGAGCACTTCATGCATGTTATATTTGCTATTATGCTCATCGAAGAAATTTGAAAGAGGACAAATTGTGTTTGGAAGCTAAATTGAAGTCCAAAAGTTTCTGTGATTATTGTTGAGAGGTCTACAGAGATAGGGAAGTCCACTGGCAGAAAAAAATTAAATTCTAACAGAAAAGACATCCTACGAGTAGGATGTCTACAGGGTGATTTGACAGGAATTTTCAGAATCTGAGTTTACCAGAGTGTTTAGAAGGTAGGTTTTACCCTATTTTCACCTGGAAAGTGGAAGATTGACCATATCTTGACAGATTGTAGCCAAAAGACTGGAATTGCCAGACATCCTACCTAAATTGTGCCAAGGCATAATTTTGAGACCAAAACCATAGGATGTCTTCATGTGCATGATCTACATGATTTATTGAGTGCATGTGAAAGGTTTCATCTCAATTGGGTGAGAAAATTGGGGTTTAAGCAGACTTTTTGACGGAAAAAAGGCCATAATAGCTAAGTTTGGGGTATTTTGACATTCAAACACAAATCTAAACACACCAGGGTGATCAGCACATCAAAGAAAAGATGTGGGCCAAGTTGGGTCAAATTCTGATGCAAAAGACATCCTACGTGTAGGATGTTTACAGGGTGATTAAAAGGCCAAAATTATATTTAAGACATACCAGGCTCTCATATAGCCTTAGACAAACCTCCTAGTCAAGTTTGGTCAAATTTGGAGTTGATTTGACTGGTGAATTCATCAGAATGGACATTAGGCTTCTGGAACAGATTTCTAATCAGTTGACCAGCTTATAGGTGTCCAAACCAAAAAGTGAGAACAGTTGTGAGCTCAGCACATCAAGGTAAAGCTACAGTGTAATTTTTATCTGAAACAGAGCAAATAGACATCCTACGCGTAGGATGTCTATAGGATCATTTTAAGGACAATATTATCTTGTGGACATACAAGGAGGTTCTAGTTGACTTAAGGGTTCCAGAACTTCTTTCAGAAGTGAAATTGGAATTTGTTTGAACTATTTACGGAGCAAAGACGAGAATTAAGACGTTACCTCTAGACTGACAAACAAGTAGGTGGTGTACAGTTCAAGATTAGTGGACCTAATCAAGAACATCAGAAGTGTATAGAGTACAGTAGTGGTTGGATTAACCCTCCAGTTATACAAATCATTACTAAGACCACCTCTAGCGGTTAAATGCTTTGATTTGATTGTCGAAATTAAATGCTTGTGTACAGGTATATTCAACAGCAAAGCAAGAAGTTGTGCAGAAACTAATCCCTTGCCAGGTGAGTGGTTGGATTTGTGATAAATTGCATTGCTAATTTTGATGAATTTAAGATCAGGAAGACACATTCCAAGAGACCAAAAAGTGGCATGTGATCAGGATAGGTTAGTATCCACCGAGGAGAGTGTAACTCAGGCAAGGCTAGATCCTTTAGCCCCAATCATTGAGGAAGGTAGTGATACTGACACTTCATCAGACAAGTCCTTCTTCATGATGGCTAGTCAACCGCCAGGATGCTTCTCCAGTGAAGGACCAATGCTAGGAGGAAGTACCTCCCAAAACCCTTTGAACAAGGTCAAGTTCACTATAATCTTCTTAGAAGGAACAAAATCTTAGGGAGACCTAGTTTATTCTGACTATCGCGGATGCAAGTGTATTTGTATAGAGGAACGGCCTTCTCAGAGACTGGAGATAATTCAAGTCTATGATGATGGAGATAGATTCCGAGATGAAAGGGAGAATCACTATCTGATAGGTAGCAACCATGAGGATTACAAGAGGTATGAAGATAATATGGCAAAAGGAAAAATGGTCTCAGAAACTCAAGAGCCACCTCCTAAAATTGATCGACCTGGAGCTCTTTTTATGTATGATAAAAAAACAACCAGAGTCTCTATCTAAAATGAGAATGTGGGAATTTACAAGCATGAGAGTGAGGGAGTGGCCTCTTATTTTTGATGCAAAGAACCCTACCCAAATGAATTAAGCGATGATAAGGTTCTTTACTTGCTCTCTTATGAAATTGCTATTGGGAAGGATATCATTTTTGTTGATAGGTATGGGCGAGAATACAAACGAATTCTGCCAGAGGAGGTAGATAAGGCAACAATTCCAGAAACATCAACATATGTCCCCAAAGAAGTACCAAGGTCCACCTATAACCCTAGAAAGTCTACAAATCCATTTTCAGAAGAGTACAATGCAACATCACATTCTAACCGGCAGCAAACTTTCAACTATCAGACCCAGCAGGCAACCCAACCATCATTGCAGGCATGGCTTCAACAAAATGCAACATCCGAACAAGACCTAAATAGAGGTGGTTATCCTGCTGCACGAGGGCTAAGAGATTTACAAGAACCACCACTCCATTCACATTACCAAGGTGAGAGTAAGCCGAAAACTCAAGAGTCGGCAAAGCCCGGAAGACAACCCATAGAACGAGAACAAAGAGAACGAGTTCGGAGATATGAACCACCTCTTGCAAGAACCATCAAAAATTATGGCTTATGGGCACCTCTGGGAGAGGAACCCTCCCACTACCGAAGGCCAAAAGAGGTATATCAAGGAGGACGAGGAGAACCAATGATGAGATTTGTAGACCATCGTAGAATTAGACCTTCTCAGGTGCAAAAATGGGTAAACAAGAAATACACGGGAAACAGAGATCCTAGGGATCATGTAGCAGCCTTCGTGCGTGTAATTAGAGCTGAAGAAGTTTGGACTTACCCTAGAAGAGGATGCAGCCACTTGGTTTGATTACGTGGAACGTAGAGATTTTGAGTCTATGGAATAGGTTTTTGACAAGTTTATTGAGGAATTCTCACAAAGGGGGATAGCTCATAATACAGTCTCACAAATCCATAGATTCAAACATAAGGAAGGGGAATCTGTGCGAAAGGCAGCCCTACGACTAAAGAGATATGTGAAGTTCTACCATGTGGAAGAACTACCAACCCAGTTCTGACTTATGATTATATTTATTCAAGGACTGAGAAACGCAGATCTCCAGAAGGACTTACATATGAAGAGGAGGAGGAGCACAACGTTAAATGAGTTAACTAAGGAAGCTCTTTACCTTGTACGTAGTTGTGCGGTCTACAAGAAGGGTGAAATCAAGGATCTTGATGATGATTCATCCTCACAACAAAGTGGAAGCAAGTCCACTAAGTCATCACAGAAAGGACAAGTAGCTGTAAGCCACGACCAGCTTGTGGAAGAAGTGCTAAAAGAAATTGATATGTATGCCAAGCCTCAGGCTAAGTAGCCAAAGTGGTGTGCAGTTGAACAAAAATGGACAAACCATGTGACGGAGGAATGTTATTATAACAAGGGATATGTGAGAGAGCGACCTTATGCTCCCCCAGCTCAAGTAGCATCTCCTCAAATCCCACCGATGCCTAGGTATCAAGCAGGTAACCTACCAGGACCTATAGGAGCTGAAAGACCACAACCAGTACTGGGGCAACAACCACCCCTACCAGGAGTAAGACCGGTCGACATAAGGTATGCACCAACGATAAATGAACCAGAAGAGAAGGCTTTGGTACCCATGCATGCATATTATGAAGATCCCAATGGATATGCAGCAAATCATGTCTATTATCCACCTGAAGAACCTAAGACGCAAGAACCTTGGAGCATGATTGGAAATACGAGACCACCAACAACTGCCTAGGCTGCAGGAGAAGGAAGATACAGCTTGGATGAACAAACACTATTTTTCATAGCCAACGGAGGCATGGGCGAGCAGAGTCATGCTTACCAACAGAGAGGAGCTCAAGGAGCACCTCAAAAACCTAAGGGACCCTGCTACAAGTGTGGCGGAGAGCACTGGCTAAGGGGCTGTCCTCACAATGAAATCATTAGAGTCAATGCGTATTGCACCGAATGTGGAATTACTCACTTGATTCTTGAATGCCCTAAGAACCCAAGCAAAGGAGCAAAAACTACTTTGAACATGCTGGAAGCAGTGCCATCCAGTGGGGGGTTAGAAAATGAAACAGTAATACCTATTCAGGTAGTCACACGAGCACAAGTTCAAAGAAGGACAAACAAACCCATAATTGAAGAGCCAAGGACCGATGCCCCTAGTGCAGAAATGAAAAATCAACGAAGCACTTAGAAAGCTAGAAAGGCTCGTATGAAATCCAGGAAGGAAAGAGAGCAAACGGCTCTATTCGAGGATCTAAAACACACAAAGGATAGATTGGAATGATTAGAGGATCTAACTAGTTTAAGTTCACACACTGCTATAACCATAGGATCCAAGAAAATAGTGGAACCCAAAAGTGCAGGATCGGGAGGATCAGTACTGGTAGAAAAAGTAAATGATCAGCTTGACGCACTTTTAAAAGCATACAAAGCCAGACTCAAAACCAACCAAAACCAAGAGCAAAGATGGATGACTTATCCATATGCGGAACTAGAAAAACAGAGGTTGGAAATGTGTCGGAAGATGATTGAAACAACCCAATTTCTTGATAGAAAACCCACCTAGTAAACCTGTAAGTTGGCACAAGGTGCCAGCTCCAACCCCTATCAGACCAACTCTAGAGAAACAAGCAGACACAAAGAAGGGACTCATGACTGTCTCAGAGTCTAAGCGGAAACCTATCATAGTGTCAAATACAACAGATGAGACATTTGATGGTTTCCAACCCAAAACATCGGCGGGGATGGGTAAAGAGTGTGACAGTCTAGATGACCTGTGGAAGCAAATATGGGAAGCAAATGAAGCTAATGGGGTAAACTACCAACTAAATCGCGCTGAGAAGGAGAAAAATGAGATCTTGACTCCCATTGAAGAATTTGAGACAAGATCACAAATGAACTTTGATATGCATTCACAGGGGGGGGGGGGGGGGGGGGGGGGGGGGGGTCAATTAACTCGGGGCACAGCCAACCTGACTCGCTAAAACTCTACCCTCTTACCTAGGGGAGTATGAAGCTAAGTCTGAAGTGAGAGAAATTCCATCTCAAAGACTTTCTCCCAACAGAGTAATGGATTCACAAGGGTTCATTGAGTTATTGTCCACCCCTGTGGCATGCACAATCACGTTAGCCAAACTCCTAAGGTTACGACCAAACATGTGGACCACCGTAGGCAAATGCTTAGAAAATTTTGGAGTAAAAGACCCTACCTCAAGGATTCAAGAAGGGATCAGAGAATTGGACAAGCCTCAATTGAACACTAGGGTTGTAACTTTAAACAAGGTTGGAGAATATTGTGAGGGAGAAGATGGAAATACCACACTACTAGTAGAATTCCAGGGAGTAGTATCCAAGGCTATTCTCGACAGTGGAGCGGGAGTCGCTATTGCCACCAAAGAAATCTAGAAAAAATGTGGAAAACCGGCTTTGAGAGCAACCAGAATGAAATTACAACTGGCAGATGGGTTCATGGAAAATCCCCTAGGACTTTTAGAAAAATTAATTGTCACCTCTTGCAGAATCAAGTATGAGCATACATTTGCAATAGTTGATTTTGGAAAAAAAAAACAATTACGAGATCATCTTGGGAAGACCGTTCATGAGACAATCAAAGATGGTACAAGATTGAGGCTATGACCACATATACCTCAGGCGTGGGGATACTACAACCAAAATATACCTAAAAGACCATAGTTACAAAGATGTGAACCAGACACTAGTGGAAGAGTTTGATTCGGCTACGTTGGTAGGGTCCGAACTCCCAACATGGTTAGGTAGAAAAAAGAGCTATGGATGTGTGGAGCTTCACATTGTGGGAGCTTGAAAAGAGAGGAATGCATCTTAGAAAGAGCTATTGAAGACAAGGATTATATTCCAGAACCTTTTCCCGAAGATGCATTAGAACCTATTGAATGGGAACACATACTAGCAACGTTGGACGTCTGTGCCATTACAGATAGTCCAACTATAAAATTTTGTGATAAGGACGGATATGATGTGCTACCCTATTACATGGTAAACCTTGTACCAGTAGGAGATGAGAATGTAGACTCACCAGAACAAGAAGAGTTTTATGACTCCTCTGAGCATCTGGAATTAAGTAACGATGCAGATAATGAGTGTTCAGACAGCTCAAGCGAGAGTAGGGAAATAACCGCAAATATCAAGTTTTATGATTTTTCAAATCAACACCCTAGACGCCATGAACGCTATAGAAAAAAAGAGTAGAAAACAAGATTAGAGAAAACCCAATTCCCAAGATAAAAGA
This sequence comes from Adiantum capillus-veneris, assembly GCF_014529385.1. Taxonomy (NCBI): domain Eukaryota; kingdom Viridiplantae; phylum Streptophyta; class Polypodiopsida; order Polypodiales; family Pteridaceae; genus Adiantum; species Adiantum capillus-veneris. The sequence goes on along the minus strand of NC_140959.1, from coordinate 54,049,601 downwards.
AAAAACACACTATCTAATGCTAGTCAAGGCAGAGGATTGTGTAAAAGACAAAACATCAGGGAGATTCTCAAGAGTTCGAGGGATAAGAAAAGCTCAACAATCAAAACGTGGAAAGACAAAAGATCCAGAGTGGACCAAAATGAAGCGTAAAAAGAAATACCAAGAACTTAAACAGACTTTACGAGAAGTATAGACTACTGAGGTAGAAAGTGAAGGTAAGGAGGATTCAAAAAAAGAAAACATGGATGTACCATCCCATTATCAAAAATTCACCATCCAAGACAGAAAAATCATAATGACACCACCAATAAGAGAAAGAATAAACCAGGAATCTTACGATGGGCCAGAAAATGCAAAACGAATTGACCTCGCTGCGCCAGGTGAAGAGCCTCACCCTGTCTATATAGCAACTGATTTAGGGCCTGAAGAAGAAGAAATGCTAACACAACTTCTCAAGAAGTATAAAGATGTGTTTGCATGGTCTTACAAAGACCTTAATGGAGCTAATCCATCGATATGCCAACATACAATCCGTTAAAATCAGATGCCAAACCAGGCAAACAACGTCCTTACACATACAATGACACATTCGCTAAACGAATCAAAGAAGAGATTGACAAGCTGAAGGATGCCGAATTCATCTATGAAATCGAGCATACAGATTGGGTGTCACCCATTGTGGTTGTCCCCAAAAAGAACAAAAAGTTTTTTGTGTGTGTGTGTGTGTGTGTGTGTGTGTGTGTGTGTGTGTGTGTGTGTGTGTGTGTGTGTGAACCTCAAAAAGGTAAATGCAGCAACAATAAAGGATAATTATCCCTTGCCAATCACAAAACATGTTCTTGAGAGGGTAGCGGGAAAACAGGCCTATTCATTTCTGGATGGGTTTTTGGGGTACAACCAATTGGCAATTGCAATAGAGGATCAACACAAAACCGCATTTGCCACAGAATGGGGAATATTATGCATATAGAGTTATGCCTTTTGGCCTAACCAATGCCCCAGCCACCTTCCAAAGGTTAATGACTCATGCATTCAAAGAATACCTAAGAATATTCTTAGAAATGATCTCTATGTCCACTCTCTTATTCGGAAAGAACACATTGACTATTTACAAAAGGTGTTTGAGAAGTGCAGAACATATCGAATCTATCTCAACCTATAAAAGTGCATTTTTATGGTAAGACAAGGCCGCATCTTAGGACATATTGTCTCAAGAAATGGCATAACCACTGACCTAGACAAAATTAGAGTCATAGCAGACTTGCCCAAGCCTACTAATGCCAAACAAGTACAATCTTTCATGGGACACTGTGGATATTATCGAAGATTCATACATATGTATGCGATCATTGCACGACCACTATATCGCTTAATAGTCAGTTTCGACTAGACTAAGGAGTGTGAAACTTCATTCAAAAAGCTTAAGGAAACCCTTGTATCAGCACCTGTACTTAAAGCACCAGATTGGGAAAAGATATTCCATGTTCACATTGATGCCTCTGCATACGCAATTGGGAGTATTCTGGCTCAACATGGAGACGGAACAATGGATTTCCTAGTTTATTATGCGAGCCGACATTTGTGATTAGTGACTTATCACAAAGCGGAGCCGTCAAACTTGCGACATTGGAAGGTGAAAAAATGCCAAATTGGATTAGTGGGTGTCGGTTAAAAAAGTATCATCTACCACTAACACAGGATATGCTTCAACAAATCCATCATGAAAAACAACGGACAAAGGAGAAGCAGAGGGTAAGAGAAGAAGCACAATCAAAAGCAAAATAACGCATTGCAAAAAGAAGGCTTCTACGATAACAACAACAAATTGGATCACCGTTGCGAATAAATGCTATTCAAAAGATACCTACGAAGGATAACCAAGAAACCGCCCACCGTATTCAATCAAAAATTGAGACACCATAGGCGACAATGAATAGATCAAGGTCAGCAATACGCAAACAACAGGTATGGGTACGGAAGGATGGAAGTGAACGAGCCTACAAACCACAATGCAATAGCAAACGACCTCCAAAAAACAATGTTAAACAAACACCGAACAGGGTCATAAAACAGATATGGATACCAAAAAACATGCTCAATCGCCAACCACATGAGACACGCATTTGGATCCCCAAAGTGATACTACAAGAACTCCCTTCAGTACAAGTTACACTAGCAGCGAGACAATCACTATATCCAACATTGGCAAACCAATCTATGTGGATGCCGATCAAAAGAACAGCAATAACGACCAAAAAAGAGACCATAAACAAAAGCTACAAATGGAAATCAAAAGAGAAAAAGATTATGGCCACATCGGACACGACACTCCCATCAACGGAGACCACAACAGCCATATCTACAGTAGCGGCAAACCAACCACTTTCGCAAAGAAGACTATCAAACGACCAGCAGCAGAATTACAACTTTTAATTACAAAGAAAATCTGCAAACCAAACCAGGAACAAACAAGAAACCTCGACGTCGAATGCCAATAAGCATGTTGCTTATTCCCTCCTCTCGCACTGCATTAATTTTACCATGCATTGACTGAGTATGCATCAGGTAGGGCCACGTTACAAGGCCGCGTATTAACACGATTTTAGCCCATGCAGTACACATACCCCGAGGCGATACCTTGTCGTTCGGGAGGACTCTGATTAGGAGGGGGGGAGGCATTCTCAATGCAAACCTGATGACCGTAAAAAGCAGCAAAAAGGGCATGTTTTTACTATTTTTGAGGGGTTTATGTTTGATTGTGAAATTTTTTGGACTAACCTAAGTACATATGCCCTTATATAGCATTAATTTACAGATATATGAGGCCAAATGCCAAATTGAGGCCTATAGGTGTGTGTATGTATGTAAAAATAGCCAGTTTTCGGGCAAAATATTGGTAAAACGGAGAAATCCGGCCATAAAAATTACATGTGAGTGTACATAGTGTGTCAGGGTGAAGTTTTTGATTTATTTTGATTTTTGGGGTTTTTTTGGGTTGACTTTGCTATTTTCCTTTTAATTTTACTAATTATTGGCAGAAAAAATTCAAAAATACAAAAAGTAGGTGAAATGCGAACGTAATGAAAAAAAAAAAGATGGGGATGATCAGTGACTATAAGACAACCCAGGGTACAGTGTGGGTGCAATTATGAGAATGAAGCGGGAGGCGTGTTGTGGCCAGATTTTGACCGAATCGTCAAAATTCTCAGAAACAGGGCAAACGGAGTCCAAATGGGAAACTTTTCGAGTCTAAACCGCGTTTCGCGCAAAGTTAGGAGCACATGTCAAATTTCATGAAAAATGTTTTGGGGAACCCCATTATAAGATTTTTTCACTCCACTTAGAGCTCATTTCTACTATTCACTTGTGAGAGAGAGCTCTAGCCACCTAGAGCGCATAGGACTTCCAGCAGAGCTGATACGCCACACACAGGCACCTGATGGCCACCAGATATGAGAGGTAGGCTCAGCACCTTATGCTCTTCGTGTATATTTGATGTTTTGTCGCCAAGACTAGCATAGAACTCCAATGGAGTTTGCAGGGTAGAGGCTTGTGAGCATAGGTAGCCACCTAACGGCTAACCCAATACCAACAAGACTTCATAGGGGGTTTACCCTAGCCTAAGAGACCAATCATGGATGCCCATAGGAGGCAAGAAAGCAACGGAGAAACCCTAGCACCTCAAGCCCTGCAAGAGGCCACAAAGAGGAAAATCCGGTAAAAGTGGCCCAAACGATACCAAAACTCATGGGTAGGAGCTTCTCGACGAGCTCTACAAGGCTACATAGGTCACATGACCATAAGGAAACCCAAAGCAGGCCTAAGCTTCAGAAACGGCATCGGAAACGCAAAGCGTCACTTGGCTCTCAAAGCCAAGCGAGACGTCCGTTTGTCACCAAACTTCACGAGCGGCTTACCAAGGCCTTCAACAACCAAGTCCTATGGTGGTAGACCACGACAAATCATCGGGGGCATGCAAACGCAATCATGGGTGCTTCGAGAGAGACAAATCGCCAAACAAAGCTCAGGTGAAGCCAAAGCCAACAAGAACCACATGGCAAGGTTCCCCAAGGGTTCATAAAGCTATGTTGGTCATCATCAAGAAATTTCATCGCGGAAAAGCGCTCCAAGAGTCAAAAATTGCCTCTGAGGCTCTGAAAGCCAAGAAGGGAGTTTTTAAGTAACCATTTGATTTTTTAATTGAAATAAGGCACAAAGGGGACTTAGGGAGGTCATATGCACATAGTAGTAGGACTTGCTCCTAAAAAATGCACAGGACACATCCTACACGTAGGATGTCTTAAGGCCACTTTTGGGCATCCAACTCATCATTCAGCCATACACACAGCCTCTACATGTCATTTACATCTTATCCCTCAAGTTTCACTCCATTTGGACCAAGTTTGACCTCTTATGCATTAAAAAAAACGCAAAGTCAGATCATAGAGGCAAGAAATGGTCATAGACCTATCAAAAATGATCCAAATCAAGTGAAACTTGAACCACACACTCTTCATAACATGTCGAAGCTAATTGTGAGGTCACATCTTCAAATCATGAAAAAAGACATACTACGTGTAGTATGTCTGCAAGCTTGAAATGACCTCCAGGTGGATTTTTTTATCTTCATACATCTTTATCACATTCATACAAGCCCACCCACCAAGTTTCAAGCCAAACAGATCACTTTTTTGCCTCATAGCTCCATAGATGGACTTTTTAGACTCTGAAACACCAGAAATGGTCTTCCTACCCTCAAAACTTATCGAAATTCAAATGTAAGACCATGGTGATAGTCCACAGGCTATGCCCTATCATACTGACAAGTTTCATGCAATTCTGAGCAAAAACACATACTACACGTAGTATGTCTCCAGGGTCATACTGACCTACTGAGCAAAGTTTGACATCATGAATGTGATCAATATGCTACAAGAAGCCTACATATTAAGTTTTCAGTCATTTGGATAACATTGGCTCATCATTACAGGACATCCTACTCATGTGTACACCAAAAGCCTAAAATAGTCCAAAATTGCACTTTTTGGTGTCTAAATCAAAATCCAAGCACATATCTGTGATGTATAGGTCATAAGCTATCATCATATCAAGCTTCAAGTCATTCTAATGGAAAAGACATCCTACGCGTAGGATGTCTTTAGGCTTATTTTGCAGCACAAATCCTATTGTTTTCACTTACAAGGCATCATTAGTCCCTCTTGAGCTCATGTTTCAATGTTCAAGTCAATCGGATAGTTAAAACTCAGTTTATCAGCTAATCCAAATATAAAAAAGAAAAAAACGCTAACTTTAGACTACTGAGTGCAGCACGATCCATGGCAGCCGCTAAGTCGCCAGCAAAGAAGAAAAGAATAACCGACAAGGATTACCTGGATGAGGTGGAGCCATTTATAATACCAACAGGAACCATAAAGCCCACTACCACTTGGGTACAAAGCAACTTACTTGAAGCAAACAACCTCAGAATATACCAAGGCACGTTCAAAGACCCATAGGGCAATGCCATAGAGCTGCCAATGATACCACAGGAACTTAATGAGTTCACGAGAAGGCCAGAGATAGTGTCTATCTTGGAAAAGTTAGACTTACACAATTATTTTGAGGCTTTGCCAGCACGAATTGACATTCAAAGAGTTTGGGAATTCTTCACAACAATAAAGGAGAATGGCATAGCCAAGGTGACAGATCTGCAAGGAAAGAACAGAATGATTGTGATCACGCCAGAGGTGGTTGCAAGTGCCTTGAAACTCTCTAATGCAGGAGATAGTGTTACCAAGAGGCTACACGAGGTGAAGGTATACAAGGGAACCAAGCATAACTACACCTTTGAGGATATTCCGGATCCAAGGGTGGCAACCATATGCCAACTATACAACCAATATTTCCATATCTGCACTAAGAGGCCTCAAAAGTACACTATGCCACCTGCAGCAACTGGAACAACATTCACATGGGCAATGAAGACAAGCCACCCAAGAGAGATAGATTATGCGGCATACCTGCAGTACCACATTGTGAGGATGGGAACCAAGAATCCCACATATATTGCAGCAGGGGAGATGCTCACCAAGGTAATATATGAAGCTCTAAATGCTAAAGGCGAGTGGCCTCTTCCTCCATCACAGAATGAGTGGATGAAGCTGACAGAAGACAAGGAAGAGGAGCAACCTACAGCTCGCAGGGTGACCATCAGACTGAAAATAAGGTTAGAGATAGTAGAGGAAGAGCCACCTCTGCCAAAGAAAGGAAAGAAAGCTACCATTCAGATGCCCACAAAAGAGACTAAATCCCAGAAGGCTGCTCGACTAGAGAGGCTGATGTTTGGTGGATACGAGCGAGCAGGCGTATGCGCACCAAATCCGACAGATACTTTATTTTTTCGGCACAAACCCTATAATTCTGCCAAAAATGAGTTGTAATCATAAGAAGATTAGACCATACTCTGTTTATGTTCTCTGAGTCTACCCTTTGTAATAGGCCGGTTGGCCATGGGAAATCCCCCTAATTTCAAAGTTAAAACCCTTAGTTTGGAGGGGATTATCATCATTAGCTGGGAGAAGAAAACGTGCGCTGCAAAAGCCTCTTGTGACTACAAATTGTAATCATCATTTCTCATGAATGGGTAATCATAATTCTATTCCGATTGGTACATTGTGTTCCTTATCTCTTGCTCTTCAATCTAGGTGTAATCATTTCCAATTTTGTTGTGGTTTGCGAAGAGTCGTTTGTGAGCTAAATGCATTGATTTAGGAGCTAAAATGGTTGCTTTTTGATGTTTTGACCATGGATAAGTGTTTCTATGCTTAAGGTGGACCTTTCCAAGTACTTTTGTTTCTGTTTTTTGCACATTTTTTGTGATGGATCGTGATTTATGTACCTTCCCAGACGGTGACAGAACTTGGTAGGATTGAGCCCTTAAGTGTTGTGATACCTCTCCTTAAGTTTCGTGACATTCCGGATTCACTTGGATACCAAAACGGCGTGATTATGTTGAGTGTTGAGAACGGATGCATACTGATTGTCTAACTAGGAAGTGGTTGATTTTCTTCTGTTGTAAGAATGAGTAGACTTCAAGTTCACTTTGGTGAGATTGACACCCTCATTAAGTCTCCGTGCCCCACCCTGAGTCGCTTCCTTGCCTATTGACATTATGTTAATACCCAGACGTCCGTCACGGCGACCCGCTAACATTGACGCAGTTGCCGAGGAAACCGATCCTTAGGTGGTGAGTGACTCAGTGTACAAAAAAACAAAACAAAAAGAGAAACCTCCCTTCAAGCTTTTGATAACCATTCCGTTTACCCATAGACAGGAAGCAGCTAGACATAGGTTTAGTGCATAATAGCGACTGGAGTCCGAAACTAGCCAGTGCTATTCCTTAAGAGCAAAGAAAGTTGTGAGTGAAGTACGAGGTAGTATTTTGTTCTTTGAATTTTCACATGCTTGGAAAGGGCTGTTCCACCACACACATTGTTGTTATTTCTGTAGTGTTAAGTTCAATTATGTTTGCACATTCATTTTAGTTGTAGGAGTAGGTTAGGTAACAAATTACACCATCATTTGAAGGATCGAGGGAAAAACTGTTTAAAACCTTATTTTGGTGTTGAAGGCCATAACTCGGAAAAATTTGAAGAAGTGATGGTCAGAGCTTCAAAACTGGACCAAACTCAGTAAAACTTTCAAGAAGGGGATAAAAACACTTGTTGAAAGAGACTGTGAAAAAACCTGTAAAATATCATGCCAAACATGGATCGCGATCCATGTATCTTTTTGGCAAAAAGTGTTAAAATTATTTTCTCTGCTTAGAACAGGCTCTCAAGCATCAGAACATTGAGTTTGGTGAGAAAGAGAGGACCAGAAGAACATAAAATTCAAGATTGGGGTGAGCAGACCAAAAACCTTGGAAAAAGGGGAAAAACAAGGATAAATTGAACTTTTAATTGCCCAAATCCAAAAAGAGATGAGAATTGGGACCAACTAGAAGCAAGGAATCCACTGAACCAAAATTCATTCCCAGATGCTTCCCAACATGGATCGCGATCCATGTTCCAGGTAGACATCTGACATCAAGATTTGACCAGTGCACTTCTGATTATTAGTTGAGAAACTTTTCCAAAAGGAGCCATAGACAAAAAGTGAAAAAAACTTGTCAAAATACCAGAAAGGGAGTGGTTGGCAAAAAACCGCAAAACATACACAAAACTTTACTTCTCACTTGGAAAAAACTGACCAAATCCAAAAATACTTGGGGAATAGCATCATCATACCTTCTGTGATCAGCGCAGAAAGTGGCAGTCCAAAATCATGCCAAACATGGATTGCGATCCATGTACCTTTTTGGAAGTTTGAGCTGAGAAAAGACAATCAGGGAATTGGTAACAATTGGAGCACTTTCTCCTAAGAGACCCTTATCAAGAAATCTCAAAAAGAGGGCAAAAGGTGGCAAAAATCAGGTCAAGGGAGGAAACCACTAGCATAAACCCTAAAATTGACGTTTATCTATCCTAAAAAGCTTTAAAGAATTCAAACACCATATAGGCAGCATCACTAGGTCAAGGACTAGCTGTGGAACAAAATTCAGGGTATTTTGACACAATGGATCATGGATCGCGATCCATGTTCCTCTGACACAAATTGACACCAAACTAGTACCATAGCTAGAGAGTATCACAGAGAGTCTAGTGGTCTTTCCAAAGTTGAAATTGGTTGCAAGAAACCATTCCAAAAGCTCAAACTTGACAGGATCTCACGCAAAGTGACAAAATCAACTTAGCCTCCAATCCAGAGATTCAATTCTAAAAATTTTAATACCATAAGATCCCTTAACCATGCTGAAGATGAGGGTATCAAAAAAATTTCAAATGGCTTCCCTGATCGCGATCCATGTACCTCTGAGCCAGAACAGATACAAAAACTTACCACACAAGGAGCTAGGCCATAGCAACCAGGTGCTTCTTTCAAAATTGAAATTGGATCAAAATTGTGATCAAAATTGTTAAGGTGGTGTAGGGAATTGTGTGCCAAGTTTTGTCGAACAAAAGCAAGAACTGACAAGAACAGCTGTAAGCTTACAGCTATCAAGCACATTCTTGACAGGTTACAGGTACTAGAAGATATTTCCAACAAGGAAGAACGAACGGGAGATTCAAACGATTTAATGAGGTAACTCGGTTTGGATTTTTCTTGTTCCCAATTATTCATGAATCTGCGATCAAGAAGATTGTACCAGAATAGGAACCACAACACCTTTGATCAAGGGAGTAATCATTCAATGGAAGAAAGTGTGAATCAGAGACCACTACCGTCTTTGGAACCCATTTTAGAGGAGAGTTTCTCTGACACTTCGTCTGAGAGATCATACGGCCTCATGAATGAAGATTCTAACAAGTCCAACCCTAAGGGAACAGATCCGATGGGTGCAGGTCCTTCGTAGCCCATATCTGATGTGAAGTTATTAAATCTGAAGTTATTAAATCTGAAGTTTCAATTTGAAAATGTGCTTAAAGCCAAAATCTGAGAGATCATACGGCCTCATGAATGAAGATTCTAACAAGTCCAACCCTAAGGGAACAGATCCGATGGGTGCAGGTCCTTCGTAGCCCATATCTGATGTGAGTTATTAAATCTGAAGTTTCAATTTGAAAATGTGCTTAAAGCCAAAATCTATAAGGATGGAATGGACCACTATTGTGTCAAGTAGGAAAATAGGCCGAGCGAGTTCCGAGACCTTGTAGATGTCGATTATGACGGGGATAGGTATTTCGACCGAGAGGGAATGATGTACTTAGTGATTCATAACCCGTTTATTGTGGATAAATGGGGAATGACCGGCACCAAGGATAAAGTAGTAATGAACCGACTGATGCACCACCCAAAATGGAGAAACAAAACGCAGTACTCAGACGCACCAATGAGACTGAGCACCTTAACACAGACAACACATATGTGGGGCTTTATAAGTTCAATAATGGAGACCAAACCCTCTATTACAGATGTGACGAGCCCCGCATCAAAGAATTAACCGACCGAAAAAACTTGTATGTTTACACCTACACGGAGGGTAGAAGTATTCAGGTGGTCATAATGGACAAGTATGGCCGAAAGTACTCCCCAATTGACCAGAAGGAGTTATAGAGATATACATATTTTAGAGGACCACTCCACCAATACTATGTAAATCCGAAAGCGGAAAAAACCACGACTACTCACATCAAACCGGAGATTGTACTTGAGAGTCCCTTGAGAACAAAAGTGGAGGATTCTTATGGACATGAACGAGTTCTGAGAACAGAACCCTTAGGATCGACCGCGACTAGGGCTTCCATGAACACACATAGGGGCATCTCAGTTCCTGAATTCACTTACACCATTGGAATCCCTTCGACTATCACAAGAGATCGAATTGATGAACGTATGGCGGATAGGATACCACTGTTAGTCCCAAGAGGAGATTACAAACCAAGAGAAGCCATCCCAGGGGGACAAGGAGTTGTTAGAATGGTTGCAAAGGCCAGGCGTATGCGACCATCCCAAGTGGCAAAATGTTTACCCAAAAATATAATGGATCTGGTGATCCGTATGCCCATGTCTCAACCTTCAAACAAGTATTGAGAGCGGAACATGTGACTGATTTTCACACTAGTATGAAAGATTTGGGTTGACATTGAAAGGTAATTCCCTGACTTGGTTTCAACCATTAAATAGCTTAGAATTCCCAAGTATTGAGCAGCTTCTCTGAGAATTCGCAGAGGAATTCTCGAAAAGAGGGATAAAGCATAACACAATCACCCAGATTTGTGCATTTAGGCAAAAAGAAAAGGAAAAGGTGAAAGAAGCATCGCTTCGTTTTAGGCAGTACATTGAAAGATTCCCTGCTCGAGAACTACCTCATGATGAAAGACTATCAGTCCTCTTCATAGAGGGATTGCAAAATGACACACTCAAGAAGGACTTGCACCTGAAAGCGTGTGTCACCTTTGAGCAAGTCACGAAAGAGGCATTGTATCTTGTAGATAACTGCAAAGCATATGGAGAGGTGACTGAAGACATAGACCAGGGAACTAGTAGTACCTCTTCAACTACGAGTAAGTCCACAACAAAAGCGAGAGGGCAAAACCCAATTGTGCTGGACGTTGATCGAGTGATCGAGGAAGTGATCAGAAGGATGAACCAAGGAAACAGGACAAACCCAAACACACGACAACCGCCCACCCAAAAATGCAATACGTGTGGAGGTGACCATCCAACCCAGTGGTGCAACCTTCAACAAAGGCCAGCAGTTAACGCACAACAGATATTGAAATGGTGTGCTACAAAACAAAAATGGACAAACCATGAAACTCATGAATGTTTCTATAATCGGAACTATGTTAAAGAGAGACAATATGGACCTCCTGGAGGACAACAACTTCCACCCCCTCCAAGGTACCAAGTGGGGCCAAATAACGTAATCTTGGGACAGGAAAAAGCTCAATCGGTGTTGGGACATCAACCTCCTTTACTCCGGGAAAATAGGGCTACGGTAAGGATTTCCCAACCCATAGAATCGCCATCTGATTAGAGTATGATCCAGGTAATCTCACACCGAGAAGATTTGGATATTACTCATGAAAGGGAAACTGATATGAATGCATATGCTCCACATGGATATAATCCATGGATAATTCCAGAAGAAGTGCCCGAACCCTTGTGCATAGCACAACCAACCACAAATCACTACCTTGTTGATGAGAATATGCTAATGTTTATGGCAAACCAGGGCTACAAACCTAGAGGCTACCCTCGTAGAACAAGACAACCAATGGGAGCCCCTCAAGCTTCTCCACCACCTGTAGGACCATGCCATGAATGCGGCGAGGATCACTGGGCTAGAGTGTGTCCAAACAAAGGAGAGCGGGTGAAGATTTTTGGATTCTGCAATGGATGCACGATAGACCATCTTATTCCACACTGCCCAAAAAACCCCAAAAATAAAGGAAAAGCAACCATGAACAAAATAGGGATTGTGTCAAGCTCAAGTGGATCGGAAACAAAATAGAACATTCCAATAAAAGCGGTCATTAGAGCTCAAGCACATGAGGTAGCAAACAATGTCCCGGCCAGCCAAACAGAGATAGACAACTTGTCTGTCCAAACCCCTAGAAAATCCTGGAAGGCAAAATGAAACAAGATGAAAGCCAAAAGAGAAAAGGAAAAAACTGCATTGGAGACCAAATTACGGAAAACAGAAGAACAACTTCAAATGGAAAGAGGCCTTAACGGCAACAATGAGACAAAGAAACTATCGGAACTGCCATCCGGGGGGTCAGTCCTAGTAGACAAGGTGGTTGAATCCTTGGACGCAATTCAGAAAACTTACAAAGCAAGGCTAAAACCTAATCAAATCCAAGAGGATAGATGGTTAACGTACCCTCATCCAGGCTATGAGACAGAGAGGCTAAAGATGTGCAAAGAGCTCATTCAAGCCGCTCAAGCGCTTATGGAACCATCAGTCCCTACGACTCCAAAAAACGAGGTACTCATATGAGAGAAGATTCGGGAGTTAGATGAAAGGGGAGTTGAAGGGAAGAACCTACCCAATCTGGTCGACGAAACACCTTTGGATACGAGGGTGGTAGCCAATACAACAGATGGAATGAATTCTCAGGCACCACTACCTATCTCGAAGGTAGAAGAACAATGGCCTCCAGAGCTATGGGAACAGATCAGGAATAAGAAGGACGGAAGTGCCACACTCGTGTCAGATCCTATCCCAAAGATCCACTTGGAGCGTGAGCTCTACCCAAATGACATCCAATCATTGTATGGAGATGCAGGCACATCGATATCGGAAGACAGTAAACCGAAGTTGTTGAAGACTTTACCTTCGTTTATTGGTAACCCTGAAACTCGATCACAGGTAAGGAAAGTTCCATCTCAATGGAAAGACAATCCAAGATGATGGACACTAAAACTCTTCATGAGCTAATGTCATCACCTATCCATTGTACGCTGACTTTGTCAAAGTTGTTGAACATTAGACCGCATCTTTGGGACGAGGTCGCGAAACATTTGGAGAAAATAGGGCTTGTAATTCCTTCAACTGATGTTTCTTGAAACACGTTAAAAACAAAACCCGCGAAGCAAACTAAACATGAGCCAGTACCAGTAAACAAAGTAGGGGACTATTGTGAAGGCAAAGAAGGAAATACTACCCTACCGGTAGAGTACAAGGATGTAAAAGCAATAGCAATATTGGATAGTGGATCCGGAATTGCAATAGCCACCAAAGCAATGTGGAAAACCTGCTCTAAGAAAAATGAGAATGAAACTTCAACTAGCAGATGGGTACCTAGAAAGACCAATTGGTATCTTGGAGCAAATTGTAGTAACCTCCTGTGGAATTGCATATGAACACACCTTTGCTATTATGAATTTTGATGAGAGCAGCAATTTCGACATCATTCTGGGTAGACCATTCATGCGTCAGCTCAAGATGGTCCAAGATTGGGGTTATGACTATATCTATCTTAGGAACAAGGATGTCACTACGAAAATTAGTGTCATAGATCATAGCTATAAGGATGTAGACAGAGCCCCAGAAGAAGACCTCCATTCCACAACTGACCAGGAAGGAGGAATACCGGCCTGGCTCGAGAACAAATCTTACCAATGGACAGGAGAAGCTTCGGACTCTGGAAGTCTAAAAAAGGAAGACTGCATTCTTGATAGGACTGCACAAGATGAAGCATACATACCAGAGTCTTTTCCAGAGGAGATGTTCGAACCGTTTGGATGGCAACAAATCCTAGCCACTCTTGATGTTTGTGTCAACGAAGTGACCCTCACCAAATTTTGTGACGAGGAAGGGTATGATATCATTCCATTCCAGATGATGAATGTTTGCCTAACTTTGAAGACTGAGGACGATGTACCTGACAAAGAAGGGGTGGCCGAGTGCCGACGCATAGTAGACAAAATCTCTGTAAGGGACCTTGTCCAAACAAAGGAGGAAGAAGAGTTTCAAGACTCGACTGATAAGACGCTAGAGGATAACGCGAACGATGAGTTGTCCAATAGCTCAAGCCAGAGCATCAAACGGAAGGATCGCTGAGTGATCTACTATGATTTCCCAAACCAAAACCCTCGAAGACAACGCAGGTATCGAGATAAACACAGAAACAACCACAACAAGCACCACGAGGACTCAGTGCCAATGTTACCTGACAAAACACAGTACTTGAGATTAGTCGAAGCGACTGACTGCCTCAAGGACAGAATATCCAAGCGGTATATGAAATAGGACTCAACCAGAACAACATCAAAACATAAAACAAAAAAAGCAAAAAATACCGAAAAACCGTCTAAGTTGTCAAAAATGGAACGCAAAGTCCAATACAATGATTTAAAATGGGCATTGAAAGAAGTTTGGACAATCGAAATGGAAACTGGCGAGGAATCAAATGATGATAAATTTGATGCACCATCCCTCTATAAGAAGTATACCATTCAGGATAGGAAGATAGTGGTGCAAAAACCCAAACGAGATCCCAAAGAACCAGGAACTTCATATGATGGGCCGGAAAACACGAAACGCATCAACTTAGCAGAACCTGGAGAGGAGCCTCAACCGGCCTATATTGCCACGGACCTTACTGAAGAGGAAGAGCAACTTCTAGTCGATACACTCAGGCAATATAAGGATGTCTTCGCCTGGTCTTACAAAGATCTAAAAGGGATAGATCCAGAGATATGTCAGCACACAATTCCTCTTAAGAGTGATGTCAGACCATGAAGGCAACGTGCTTACACGTACAATAAAACTTTTGCACAAAAATCAAGGAGGAAATATACAAATTAAAGGACGCAGAGTTTATCTACGAGATTGAGCACACAGAATGGGTGTCCTCGATTGTGGTGGTACCCAAAAGAATGGCAAACTGCGGGTGTGTGTAAATCTTAAGCAAGTAAATGCAGCCACCATTAGGGATAACTATCCACTGCCAATAATTGATCATGTTATTGAGAGGGTAGCAGGGAAAGAGGCATATAGTTTCTTGGATGGGTTCTCAGGCTACAACCAGTTGACAATTAAGGAGGAAGATCAGCATAAGGCCACTTTTGCGACAGAGTGGGGCATATTTGCATATAGGGTAATGTCTTTCGGCTTGACCAATGCCCCGGCCACATTTCAAAGACTAATGACCCATGCATTCAAAGAATATCTCCGACAATTTCTGGAGATCTACATGGATGATCTCTGTGTTCATTCCCACCGACAAAGTGACCACATCACTCATCTGAGTAAAGTCTTTGAAAAATACAGAACGTATCGCATTTGCTTAAACCCGGAAAAATGTACCTTCATGGTGAGACAGGATAGAATTCTGGGCCACATAGTGTCAAAAAATGGCATTTCAACTGATCAAGAAAAGGTCAAGACAATTGTTGCACTACCGAGACCAACGAAGATAAAAGAAGTGCAAGCATTTATGGGGCATTGCGGATACTACCGGCGATTCATATATATGTATGCTGAAATAGCCAAGCCTTTGTACGTCCTCATAACTAAGTTTGAATAGACGGAGGAATGTGAGCAGGCTTTTGTAAAATTGAAGCAACATTTGATTTCAGCTCCAATTTTGCAAGCCCTTGACTGGAGAAAAATCTTCCATGTCCATGTGGATGCGTCAGCCTATGCCATTGGGTGCATATTAGCCTAGCCAAGAGAAAAGAAAAATGATTTTCCCATATGCTACTCCAGTCGACAACTAAACAACGCAGAGCGAAATTATACCACTACGGAAAGAGAGGGCCTGGGAATGATCTATGCTGTCAAGAAATTTAGACACTACCTCCTAGCCAACAAGTTTGTCTTCTATGTGGATCACCAAGCATTGCTATATCTAGTAAACAAACCTTGCAACACTAGACGAATTGTTCGCTAGTTTATATTGTTTCTTGAGTTTGACTTCACGGTGGTAGTAAAAAAGGGAACACACACTAGAGAGCAGATCATCTTTCAAGACTATTTCATGGGAAAGCACCTACGGGTGTCGATGATGAACTTCCTGATTGATATCTGTTTAACATAGAAATGGTGCCGCGATGGATTGAAGAGGTTATGCCACTACTCACAATCGGCTCTTTGCAGATAGAAAGACAACCTACAATGATCCATCAAACACGGAATCTCATCCTTTTAGCAAGATGGCTGTACAAACACGGTAAGAATGGGATACTGAGACTATGTGTACAACCTGAAGATACCACCTACTACCTCAAACAAGCTCATATACAAAGTACGGGATTTCACACTGGTGAAATACAGACAGGCCAATTGTTACAAAGACTTGGCGTCTACTGGCCAAACATGGAATACAGTGTCCATAAATATGTAAAATCCTACAATAAATGTATAATACAGCCACCAGTGGAACATGCCACAATGTTTCGAGTAGTACACGCACCAAAATGGAGTGCTCACATCATAGAGTACTTCAAAAACAAAACCTTTCCAAAGGAATGGGAAAAATCAAGAAGGAAAACTATTGAGGAAGAGGCCAAACACTATTTGCTCATAGCCAACCAACTGTATAGGCGGGGGAAAGACGAACAATTACGGATGTGTGCTACAGAAAGCAAATATTACATCATCCTAGACAAGCACATGCAGGACAACCAGGAGGACACTTCTCCGCTAATAAAATGGTAAAACTAGTGCTAAACTCAGGTATCTGGTGGCCGACCCTATTCATGGATGCAACAACATATGTCAAATGATGTGATGAATGTCAACGCACGAAACCACCCCTGCGGAGAGATGACATGCCATTGAGGCCGATGATGGGAGTTTGCGCTTTTGCCAAATGGGGCATTGACTTCATTGGTCCCATCAACCCTCCAGGATACAGGACACACGCATAATATATTATCGTAGCAACAGATTACGTGATGAAGTGGGCGGAAGCCAAAGCAACCCAAAAAAATGATGAAAAGAACTACAGCTCAGTTCCTTTTTGAAAACGTCTTTACACGGTATGGACTACCAATCGAAATAGTAAGTGACAGGGGAACACACTTTGTGAACGACATCATTGAGACTCTCCTTGACGAATTCATGGTGGTCCATCGAATATCAGCACCCTATCATCCGCAAGCCAACGAACAGGCAGAGAGCACAAACAAAATCCTATGCACCGTGCTCACCAAAATAGTCAATGACTCAAGAAATGATTGGGATCAGAAATTACACACGGCTTTACGGGCTTACCGCGTAGCTTTTAAAACTTCTATTGGCACGACTCCCTTTAACCTGGTCTTTGGAATTAATGTGATACTACCATTGGAATTCCTAGTCAAAACCCTCAGGGTAGCAACACAAGTAGGATGGACGGGCCATGAACTCTCGGAGAGACTAGAAACCTTAGAACAATTAGATGAAACTAGACTCCAAGCAATAGCTGGCATATATGCTCATAAAAAGCAAATGAAAGAATTTCATGATCAACATGTGATTGGTAAGAAGTTCCAAAAAGGGGATTACGTTCTCATGTACACCCTGAAGCAGCACTCCAAAAAACTCAAAAAGTGAGGAATGGGGCCTTTTGTGATCCATGATATATCGCAGAGTGGCGCCGTTAAACTTGCAACATTGGGAGGAGAGGAGATGCCTAATTGGACCAGTGGTTGCAAGTTAAAGAAATATCTTCTTTCATTGACACAAGACGAACTCGCAACACTCCATGGAGTAGCTCAACGCAGATATCAAGCACATGACATTCGGGAACAAGCACAGCAGGAGGCCAAACTCAGAATATTGAAACGCAAGGAAAAATCAAACTTCCCGAGGAAAGATCAGCAGGCTCCGATAGCGTCCATCCAAGTGGCGACTACATGATTAGGAGGAATGGATCTACATATTTAGTTACAAATTGCCGACGGCACCACCGAAAGAGCGTTAGTGGATACAGGGGCAAGAGCTAATGTGGGTGCACAACAAGATATGAGCAATGGAGGTAAGTGTAAATGGGGCATTCCGGGTAGACGGGGATCATATAGTCAAAAAGGGCAACATAAGCTCATTTGCATTCAAAGAGAAAGAGAGAGAGAGAGAGAGAGAGAGAGAGAGAGAGAGAGAGAGAGAGAGAGAGAGAGAGAGAGAGAGAGAGAGAGACAGACAGGAGCATAGGGTTTACGGATTTGCTTCTGCCTGCTGCGACCACCTCGGTGGATCTCACTACACCAAATTTGACAGGTATGATCATTAACCTTGCAAGAGCATGTGTGTGTGACCCATAATGCATCAACAAAACCAAAACAACAAATCAAAGCAGTACAAGGTCACAAAATTGGCAAACTCTTAGGGCCAATGTGGCAGTCCAAAACCCATCAAAAACAAGAAAAACTTCATCAGTAGATCCCAAATGCCTGGCAGAATCAGCCAAACTAAGAACAGTAGGAAAAGGTGCTGGAACATGGATCGCGATCCATGTTCCCAAAACCCTAAAATCAAGGAAAACTCTACAGGAGCAACTACAGAGGCCCAGGAACAAAATCCCATGACTGTTTTTGCAGAAGGCTTCCCAACATGGATCGCGATCCATGTTCCTTTTTGCCAAAATCAGGATAAAAAAGGATCACTAGCTGGACAAGGTACCAATAGTCCTTGGGCTGCAAAATGAGTACAAACAATGCTCTAAAGATCATCATATCCACCTGGATTGCTACATTCAGTTTGTAAATGGTCTTTTGGGTCAAAAATACTGCTAAAGAAATTTGAAAAACTTCAAACATTCCTGGAAGTCTATCAACAAGCAATTGTAACCGAAGAATGGTGATGGGATCAGAACCAAGCAAAAGTATACTTACAAGATGGTGAAATTTGCAAGATCCGGTCTGCCTTCCCAAAAGAGTTCAAATTCTGGGGAAACTTGCCAGGGAACCAAGCAAAGCTATGAACTATAGACCTCAACCATCAGAAATTAATGCAAGGAGAAACTTCAGGCAAAACATGACTCCAAAAGTGGTGGCCAGAAATAGACTTGGTCAAAACGGGAAAAATATGGTCGTAAACTAAGAAATGGGGCAAACCATGGAAAAACATGTCCAAAATTGAAAAAATTTCACCAGTGTACTAGGAAAACCTATAAAAACCAATGTGCACAAAAATTGAGTTCAAATATTTCACAACATGGATCGCGATCCATGTACCTTTTTAGCCAAAATAAGTAAATCCCATGCCATTTGATTCAGGATGATCAAGAAAGTCAAGCCATGAAGTGTCAAGCCATCTAGATCCCAAAAATCCACTCCCAAAAGCCAAAATCTCTGAATCTGTACATGATTTTCAAAATTTAGCCCAAGTGTCAAACCATTGATCCAAATCCCAAACTTTTTGGACCACGTCATACTCAAGATGAACCCTACCAGACGGTATCATCAGTTTTCCAAAATCCTACCCAACATGGATCGCGATCCATGTACCTTTAGCTCTAAATCCAAAGAAAATTGCTCAGTAGCATCCCCTTATGCCCAGGGACAACTTCCCAAGGTTAGAATTTTAGAATACTTTCCAACATGGATCGCGATCCATGTTCCTTTTTGCCAAAATCTATCTGTTTCCTTACAGTTTTGTGCCTATAGTCATCCTAGGTGCACTGGTGAAATTTGGTCAAATTTGGAGTAGTTTTGACAGAGTTAAGCTCATTTTTTATTTTATGGTTAAGTTTACGCTTTCCGACAATTTTGATCAATAACTAAAACATGACTTCACTTGCAAATTGGCAATACGATGCCTCGGAGGAAAGCACAGAGGGAATGGCATGTGGCACCCTATGAGATAACCGATATCTCATCAAATGGGGAATCTCACCTTACTGAACAAATACTTGAAGCAATTCCGGCAAACATTTTCATTGGAAAGTTCCAGGCCACAGATGGAGAGATTGTAAAGGCCACTATCTTTCCCCAAGAAATGTGGACTTTGCACCTAAAACCAGGAGCGCAGGCAGGGGTCTGGTGTTTACAGCTTGAGAATTTCTTAAGACTGCCTCCTTGGGGGACGGATTTCAGACGGCCTCATGAGCTCATAAGCACAATTCAGTACAATGGAGAAGCAACTCTGACAGACAAGGACGAGGCAGTTGTTAAGGTGAAAATTACAACTGAAATCATAAACAAAGCCCTCCATCTACCGCAAGGGACACACAACCTCTTGCAGAAAACAAAGGCAATCGACAATGATAAGGCCTTTTTGAAGCAACGTGGTCACAAGCTGACATATTAGCACCTGATCTACTCAGAAACGGAGTTTCCATTGCGTCTTATATCCCAACATTTCAAGGTACAGAAACCACCCAGATATACTAAACCCCTATTGCATATGGCAGTAGTGATGGCAATGGGATTGGGTGAAGGCAGGGTGGTCAGTTGCAACTTTGGCAACTACCTCCTTGACACAATTGTGGAAGCAAACTTAAAGGGCGGCCAACAAAGTAAAGCTTACATGAACGGAGGACCCATGCTCACACGAATCTCCTATCAAGCATTGGGCATGATTGATGATCTACCACCTGCCCAAGCGCAAATCGACCTAATCCACAGATCCAAAAGAGTTGTGAGACCAGTGGTAGGGCCTTCTACAAGACCGAATCTTGGAATCAAACCCACCAGGCAAAGTGCACCTTTGAGGGATTCAGACGGTGAGAAAACAGAATCAAATGCTCACAATAGCCAGGAGGAGGGATCCACCCACGGGATACTCCTTCTGAATACCAGTCTTCGGAGGAGGAAAAGGATACCTCTTACACCCTAGGATACACGCGATTAAATAAAAAGGCTTCACACTTGGCAGAAGCTATCCCCATCACTCATGCCAGAAGAACAATGGAAGAGGCACAGGCATTGAGGGAAAAGCTTCGCCAACAAAAGAAAGATCGTCAGCAAACACAAGAGACAGAAGCAGAGGACGAGAAAGAAGACGAGGAAGTCGAGGATGCTCTGATGCGTAGGCAAACAGAGGCCTTGGAAAGAATCAAACAACAAAAGAGAAAGGAAGCTGAGAAAAAAAGAGAAATTGCCAGTGCCATGAGGCAAAGAATTCACAATGAGCTCAAATGAAAGATGGAGCAGAGACAGCAAGAAGAATCAAAGAAGCAACGTCTCCATGACTTAGAATCATTTGATGAATCCACACAACAAAAAGAGGAAAAAAGTCTCTCGCAAGGTGAGGAACAACACGAGACACAAGAAGAACAATACCAAGACCTCAGTTCACCCCAGAATGCTGAGAGAGTTTCAGAAGGGTCCGAACAAGAAAAAGAGGAAAGTGCAGGACAGTCAGAGCAAAAAGCCGACGAAAAGCATAAGGAACAACAAGGCAATCAACAAACGGATTCACAGACAAAGGCTGCCACAACCTCTGATGCAATAGAGGGTTCTGAACAAAAGGAAAAGCAAGCTGAAGTGGTCAAGCATTTAGATCAGCAAGGGCAAAAAACGCAACGCACCCAAGAGGCCATAAGAGAAGGAGCGGAGATGGTCGGCTCCTTTGATATTGACAGCCACCTAGAGCAGATCAAACTGCAATTTCAATGTCAAATTTTATAACCTCAAGGAGTTGGAATTGGAAGATAACAAAAAGGAGGTAGCTCGAGCAACAACAGAATCCGAGCAATTGAAGGAACAAATAGAATCACTGAGGAATGCACAAATCCAGGTACAATCGGAGCTGCAGAGAGAAAAGGAGAATGCAAGCTACTATTATAAACAAGTGCAGCAATTCAATGAGGAGAACTTGGCTCTACAGATCGAACAACAACGCCTCGAGGAGGAGCTAACCAAGGAAAAGGAAGAGAATGAGAAGCTACAAGGCTCGTACGTCGTGGTTAGCAGGACCCTCACTCAACTCTTGGCAATACAGGAGACACCCTCCTCTTCAAATATGCCTGCAGGCTCTACTTCCTTGATCCAAGAGATCAAAGATTTAAAAGAAGCCCTCAAACAATAAAAGTATGATCGACAAATCATGACGGCAGGTCATAGGGCCCTAAGCAGGAAAAGGATGAGGAAATTGAAGATTCAAAAAGGCAATTGGCCGAGGAAAAAAAGGAAGTAGACGTTCTGAAAGCCAATCAAACAATGGATCAGCCGAACACAATAGAATTTGAACAGGGAGAGAGATTAGATCACCTCGAGTTTGAAATTCAACAAACAGAGATGGCAACTAAAAGCACTGGAAAAGGCACGAAAGATTCTGTAGATCCAACCACGACATCCACCTCGAAGTCAATCAAAGATGAAATTCAGCATTGGATCTAAGAAGTCAAAGAACTGTTGCACAAGGCATATCTAGAATATGAATTGAAAGTGCTAGAATCAGCTGCCCTCCTCATGATCACTCTAGATGAGGTTGAAAAAAGTTTTGGGCACGAAATGATCGCTCTATCGTTGATGAGACAGGAAGTTTGATTATGGCAGCAAAAGATGCTCCCATAAATTGAACCAAACAGCAGAGGGGATTACAAAGAGGTTCCCATTACAACTCTTCAGATTGAAACAATCCTTGACAATCAACCCCTCAGGAGAAAGAAATGGTTTGATCAGAGACCTACCGACAAAACATATTACAGGAATGCACCCCAACATCTCAGGATCGACCCCACTTACTGCCCAATCAACAGGCGGTGATCCTGGGACATTTTTTACAGTTGGCAACACAAAAGACCGGAAGTGCTGAACTACCCTGTCATAACCAAGCCGCAACCCCTTGTCAGAGCACTACATGGTTCAAACTCTGAAATAAGTTATAAATATGATAAAGAAGATCCCAGATATCGCTTGCCAGATGCTGGTAAAGATTGCTAAAATGCTCATCACTTGCATTACAGCCTTCAGAGACATCAAAGCGGCAGAGCATCCCTGGCAGTTGTTTGTCGAGGGCACAAGGGGAATCTGCTGGAATATGGAGACTGAAATCCCTAGCAAAAATATCATCATGGGATTATATGCAAGAGTCATGTTTTTGCCATCTCAATACATACAGACCTTCGAAGAAGCTTTCATGACAGGTTTCTTCAAAGTGGAATCTTCCATATTCAATCCAATGACGAAAGATCTGACAGCTCGTCGCATTGCTTATCAGAGCACCATTGCAAATAATCCCTTCAGAGAACTGGCAACCAAGGTCGAGATCGAAGCCAAAACACAAAAGTTCAGAAATCTCAGTACAACACTAGAACGAAGGCACTGAAGCGAATTCCCTCAGCTGCAGCTTGCACGAGGACGTGCAAATGAATAGGAAGGGGGGAATGTTTGGTGGATACAAGCGAGCAGGCGTATGCGCACAAAACCCGGAGGATACTTTATTTTTTCGGCACAAACCCTGTAATTCTGCCAAAAATGAGTTGTAATCATAAGAAGATTAGACCATACTCTGTTTATGTTCTCTGAGTCTACTCTTTGTAATAGGCCGGTTGGCCATGGGAAAGCTCCCTAATTTTAAATTCAAAACCCTTAGCTTGTAGGGGATTATCATCATTAGCTGGGAGAAGAAAACGTGCGCTGCAAAAGCCTCTTGTGACTACAATTTGTAATCATCATTTCTCATGAACGGGTAATCAGAATTCTATTCCGATTGGTACATTGTGTTCCTTATCTCTTGCTCTTCAATCTAAGTGTAATCATTTCCAATTTTGTTGTGGTTCGCGAAGAGTCGTTTGTGAGCTAAATGCATTGATTTGGGAGCTAAAATGGTTGTTTTTTGATGTTTTGACCATGGATAAGTGTTTCTATGCTTAAGGTGGACC
This sequence comes from Adiantum capillus-veneris, assembly GCF_014529385.1. Taxonomy (NCBI): domain Eukaryota; kingdom Viridiplantae; phylum Streptophyta; class Polypodiopsida; order Polypodiales; family Pteridaceae; genus Adiantum; species Adiantum capillus-veneris. The sequence continues at coordinate 54,025,794 of NC_140959.1, read as the reverse complement.
TTTCCAAGTACTTTTGTTTCTGTTTTTTGCACATTTTTTGTGATGGATCGTGATTTATGTACCTTCCCAGACAGTGACAGAACTTGTTAGGATTGAGCCCTTAAGTGTTGTGATACCTCTCCTTAAGTTTCGTGACATTCCGGATTCACTTGGATACCAAAACGGCGTGATTATGTTGAGTGTTGAGAACGGATGCATACTAATTGTCTGACTAGGAAGTGGTTGATTTTCTTCTGTTGTAAGAATGAGTAGACTTCAAGTTCACTTTGGTGAGATTGACACCCTCATTAAGTCTCCGTGCCCCACCCCGAGTCGCTTCCTTGCCTATTGACATTATGTTAGTACAAAAGAGCTATGCTGCAGACATCCGTCGCGGTGACCCGCTAACACGGATGGAGAGTTTCAAAGCCGAAAGAATTCTTAAAGGAGATCTAAGCGAATTATGGAAGCCCTCACTTGAGGCCATGTCTGGATCTTCTTGAAGGACTAATAGGGATCACTTCAAAGATTATATAAATAATTTTGAGATCCTAGATGCAACGGCTGAGAATATTCCAATTATACCTTTTACCGAAGAAGAAATTGATGATGTGAGGCGGCAGCTGTTAGAAGAGCAGGAAGGTGTAGAGTGAGAGAAGAAAACAAAGACTGATCAGGACTTCAAAAAGAATCAATCAACCCCACCATCAAGCCAAGAGTCTAGTCCTCCACCATCAGCACCTCCTCCTAGTCCTCCTCAACCTCTACAGAGTGAGGAGTTGATTAAATCTGAGAAGCCGCAAGACTCCAAGAAAGAAGAGGACAAAGAGAAAGAGCAGAAGGAAGAGTTTGAACCAAAGCGTAAGAAGCAAGATCCGGAAGCAAAAAACTATAGAATATTCCTGGATCTACTAGCTTCTGGATACACCCAAGAAGAGGCAGCTCATACGGCTTTTCAACTATCAACCCCTAAACTAGAAGAATACACATTGATCCCTTGTTTGGTAGAGCTAAAGGAGATTGCAGCAGACACAATGGATTTGCAACCACAAGACGAATATTGGGAAGAAGTGATGCAAAGACTGCAAGGATTAAGAGCCAGATCAGTGCCAAAGAGATTGAGTATGAAGGGCTAAAGTTGAGTGAAGTAAAGGTGAAAGATGAAGTGGAAACACTTCAGAAGCAAAGTCAAGAGAAAATGCATAGCCAAGCACAGCTGCAAGCTGAACTAGAAGCAGCACTGAAGAAATGTCAAGAGTTAGAAAGTCAAAACCGAGAAACCACTTTGAAGCTAACGAACTCTGAAGAAGAGTACCAAAAAATCAGCAATGCTCTGACTGAAGCCGAAAAGGAAAGGAATGGGCTCACCCTACAGCTGGCGGAAGAGTAAAAAGAGGTTGAGAGCTTGAGGAGGGCCAAAGACAAAGCTGAAGTATCACATGAGGCTAGCCAAGATGAGGTGATCGAACTAAAGGATCAAATCAAAGTGAAAGATCAAACAATTCAGAGGTTGAGAGCGTCTCCAGGCAGAGCAAGAGCTGCAGCTACAACTAGTACTAGCCAAGATAAAGACTTGTTTGAAGAAAAAATGATAGAACTTCAAAAAGAGCTGACGCTTGAAAAGAGGCAGAGAGTAATGCTAGCAAAAGGATCAATGGTGGTACAAGGCAGGTTAGAAGATGATAAAAAATCATTAAAAGCGGAATTGGATAGGCTTCAGAAAAGACTAGAAGATGACACAAAGACGCTGCAGACAGAGAATGAGGAGGTAAGACAGAAGCTAGAGAAAGTTGATAGAGTCAATGCAGAACTTAATGGCCTATTAGTAGCTGTGACAGAACAAGCTCAGTTAGCAAAAGACGACTTACAGAAGTAGCTAGATGAACTTAAGAGCCAACTAAGTGAAGACCTCAACAAAGTCATGGACCGGCTACTATGGAAGGAATTGATATAGATAATGTGTCAGATCCGGTGGACACAACAATACAAGAGGACATTCCTGTGGGAACCTTACAAGAGCCCCAGGATCTGACACAAGAAGAAGAAGACAATCTATAGAAATAAATAGAAGCAGCCATAAAAGACACTGCCAAAGAAGCAATGATGTGGGAGCAAAGGGTATTGAAGTCCATGACCATTCAGAGATTAGATGCAAATGTCGTTTGACACGAATGGCTACAACCCTCTCTCCCATATCCTCTTCTAAAATACGAGGCTGCTACACTCAACAAGAGGAATAAAGAGGAGCCTATAGTGTCGTTATACCATGAAGACATCACCAAACCAGAAGGTGTTAAGCTCATTGTGGACTCTCAACCAAAATGGAGGAAGGCATGGCTCACTAAATATCCACAGTATTTAGTACATTTGGTAGAGGCTCCTAAAATGATCAGAGATGACCTTAGCTTTTTCCCTCTACCAAGGATGCGGACATGGAAGAAACATGAACTGTTGAAGAGAAGCCACCCCACGTGGCTTAACTACCTGAAGCTGCCACGCTTGAAGGTAGGCGAGAGAATGAGTGAGCAATACATGGTGAAAACCCTAATGGGCGCCATTAAATTGTTCACTGGCTCGCCTGACCTCTCTTGCACTATTCTTAGAAAGATATGTAAAACACTTTTGGCAATCTTTGAGGTCTTCAAACCTGGACAAGCAATAGACAACATATATTTCTTCCAGAACACTTATAGATGTGCTTATGACCTGTCTGCTCAACCTTCACATGAGTTGATACATGCCCTCTACCAAAGAATAATGTTCCTGCCCTCATACCATCTCCAAGCCTTTGAAGAAGCCTTCTACACTGGCTTCTTCACCATCGACACAGATATATTCGGCCCAACGTTAGTGGCCCAGCATGCACGGTATGAGTCCGTTTTGAAGATGCGTGACATCCTCAACTGAAGCAGTGGCTCTACTGTCATGTTGGAGACGACATGAGCTAGGAAGGGGGGAGTGTTAGCTGAAGACGGGCGGACACACTCAATTGAAGACTGATGAAATGATAAAAGAAGGAAATCCTATGTAATCATTCCCTGATTAAGAAAACCCGTAATTTCACTTGTAAATACTTGGGACTTGCAGAAGTTTTCAGTTTTGTATATTATTTTTGTCATTAGACTAAGTAGGATTTCACTTTGGAACATGAGGTTTTGTATTTGGAAGGTATATATACCAAATTCTAACCTTAATTAAAAAAACCCTTTGTTCATTCTATGAAGTGTCTGTGAGAAGTATATTCTATGTACGAGAGAGAGTGAGAGCTTATCTTGACGCTACATGCACATTGGTGGTCAGAATCGAGTACAAAGAAGTGCAGTGTGTTGCCCCCCGAAGAGAGCTACGTGCCAATACCCACTTTGCGCGTGTACGACCCAGCTTCGCGAGATTGACCCGCAAGCTATTTCTAAGGATTCGGTAAGCAAACGGTGTTTGTTTTTGCATTTCAGCATATCCACGCGTTCGTATTGAGTAGAGCTACACATTAGGCACCTTAGTTTTCAGAAATGTCGACCTGCAAAAACCTGTCAGACATCCTACGTGATTCTGCACTGGGTGTTTATGGGTAGAGTTTTGGGTCACAGACCTTAGGAAGAGTGTCCTATTGGTGTTAATAGGATATCCCTAAAGTTTCATAGCATTTCAAGAACGTCTAATGGGTATTTGGCTCATGGAAGCGTTGTAGGAAATCTCCTCCTGTGCACAATAGTAGGCTGTAACTTAGACATTGGGTAGAGACCTCTGTAGGAAGTAGTCAATAGTCGGTCGAGTGTAGGTTGACACCCTATGCTTGCTTCCACGCGCCTACGGGTCGAGCTTCGTCCTTAGCTGAGAATTCTTGTTAGGTGAGTTCTCACTGTGCTGACGTCTGCCGCGGCGTATCCGCCGACAATGTGGTAGCATAAGCTCCGCCCGTTGAAGTGGATGGTGAGTTCTTTCGTTGTGTCTTTTCTTCATCTTGAATTGAATTGATGATATTTTGGAGTGGTGGAGACGGTTCTTTCTCTTCAAGAACTCTGACTATGTGGTCATATGAATCTAGAAGTGCACTCAAAAGTACAGCTACCTTGTCATCTTGGGATACCTCAGATTTGATGTAGGTGAGTTGCATGGTGATTATCTTAAGCCTATTTACTAGACTAAAATATCCTACACTTCAATCATAGTGAGCTTGTAAAGTTGTCTTTTAAGACTAACCTTACTTCTTTTGGCCCTTGCTCCAAAATTACTTTCTAGAACTTGCCAAGCTTCATGTGCATGTTTACACTCATCTATGAAGTGCACATAATTTTCATTAAAATTGAAAAACGTGCACATGGAAAATCTCAAGGTTTGTACACTTAAAGATTTAAGTAAAGCACGTTTTTAAAAAACACCTTTAAAAAAGCACGTTTGTACACTTAAAGATTTAAGTAAAGCACGTTTTTAAAAAACACCTTCACTTCATGCTACTTGTAGGGTAGGTTGCTCTTTGGAGGGAAGATTCAAATCATTCGAAGTATTTTGGAAGCTTGCCCCATTTGCAATGTTGTTGATTTTTTTTGGCAACCTTGCACAGTCCCTTTTTATGGACTTTTCAAGAGGAAATTTTGAAAATATGATCCAATGTTTACTATTTTGACACTATTTTTCTCAACACCAAGGTGGGATTTTCCTTTTCCTCTTCCTCTCAATCATAGTTTTTAATATACTCCGAGATAGAGTTGCCCCTGCGATTGATATCCCAACAGCTCAAAGTGAAAAATCCATAGCGCTACAATGCACCAATGTTGCATATGGCAGTAGTGATGGCCATGGGGCTGGAAGAAATAAGGGTGGTCAGTTGTTGTGACTTTGGAACCTACATCTTGGAAAACTTAGTGGTATCAAACATAAAGGGGAGTGTTAAAAGCAAAACACACATGAATGTCGGACCAATGCTGACCAAAATTGCCTATCGAGCATTAGGAATGATTGATGAACTGCCACCCACATAACCGTAATTGGATTTAAGTCATAAATCCAAAAGAGAGGCAAAGCCAGTGGCAAGACTAGACATAGCTCACAGAAACATAAATCTGACAGTGAAAAGACTGAATTAGGTGTGCCACCCAACGATGAAATTAAATCAAAGGACCGAGATACTCCTTCAGAGTATCAATGTTTAGAGGAGGAGGAACATACACTCAAATAAAAATGACTAAAGCTAAGGTCAAATTGGTCTACAAATACAATACCCACCATTACACAAACACAAAGATCTATGGAAGAGGATCAAGCCCAAAGAGAAGTTCCGTCCCAATAGAGTGATGAGTAACAAAGAAACCTTGGAACTGAAGCAGACAATGAAAGAGAGGATAATGAGAATAGGCCACTGGAAGATTGGAAGGACAAATCTCTTCAAAAGATCAAACAGCACAAACAAAGGGTGGCCAAAGAAAATTTGAATATTGCAAGCTTATCTTCTCTACCCCATAGTCGAGGACAACTATGATTTCAAGAGAGAGGTAATGTCATAATAACTAATATCTACTTCTCCTAAATGATTTTCTCATGTTAAATTGATTATTTAATATGGGGAAGTGCCAGAGGAGAAAAAGCTACAATATTGGTTAAGCTGGTAGATCGGCCATAATAAGGATCCAAAGGAGGGAAAATAGGGATCCAAAGGGGGGGCCATCTGCAAAAGAGCAATGTGCAACAATGGGCTTTAAGGACCCTAAGGTTCAGCCCATTAAGACTTCCAAAATGCTAAGGTTCCAAAATTCAAAGGTTGTGTCTAATGGTCAAAGCTTAGTAAAAATTGGATGCTTTGTGTGTGTACCAAAAGTCTTCATGAATCCTACAAAGGAGGGAGCGAGCCTTGCAAGTAGGGGATGAGAGAGAAACACACAGACACACACTCACAAGCCTTCTTTACACAAAGGGAATGAGGGACACATGGCAGCTCCCTAGCCCAGATGCCCACAAGGTGTACTCAAATCCTATTGGATGGCCATGGAGGTGGACCAATGAGAATTAGGCTAGAGTAAATCTAGTTTAATTAATTTTTAAAAAAACTTAATAAAAGAACCAATAAGAATTAAGCTCTCTAGAAGAGTATTGGACAGTCTCCCAAGGGGTCCAATGAGCATTCAGCAGCCCAATGGCTTGCATGATTCCTATTGGCCAGGAGACAAAGGGGTCCAATGAGAGTTTAGTTGCATTAATTAATTACCTAAAGATCTCACAAAAGGGGAAAGGGGGACACATGTCAGAAGGCTATCACTTATGCTGCTTAAATTTCATTGGCTAAGCCTGGCATGGACCAATGGGGTGTCAGCATGAGCAAATAGCAAGAGGGGTCGACCAAGAGAGAGAGGGGGCTGAATTTCTCAAGGCATTATTCCACACACACTCACATTAACTCATGTGTGAAGCAAGAATACTCTCTCTCTCTCTCTCTCTCTCTCTCTCTCTCTCTCTCTCTCTCTCTCTCTCTCTCTCTCTCTCTCTCCTCCTCAAGCTTTAATGGAAAGCTTATCACCTACTCCAAGCTTGTGAGAAGAGAGGCCTACACCAACAACTCTTGGCTTTGTGATGCAAATCCAACCAAGAGCCAAGCTTCGATGCATGCTCATCTCCTCTACCATGTTACTAAGCTATGTTATGATAATATGAGTGATTTTGTGAGGAGATGTACATCTTTCTCATAAGACTACTCCTTCTTCCTCTCAATCTACTCTCATACCCCGCTAGCTCTCACCATCTTCGAAGGTGTGTGAGGTCTTGGGTCTGAGACCGTGAGGGAATTGATGTTGTGTTTATAAGTGTTTTGCTTAGTGCTTGAAGCTTCCATCTTCATTGCACTAGCTAGTTATTGAATGAACACAAAGAATTGTATTGTAAAATGTCTCTCTTGATGGGAGAAACCTAAAATACAAAGCCTTTTGGAGGGAGGACCGGCTCCATGTAAATCCGGTCCTCAACTATTGTCAATAGCTTAATTTCTCTCTCTTTTGAAGTATTTTTCATGCCTATCTAACTAGGTGTTATGCTTTTTGTTGCTCTCTCCACCCAAGCACTCTTGTTATGCTCATTAGGAATCTATTCTAATGAAATGCTCACTATGTTCATGCTAATTTCCGCTACACACAAGTTACTAGGCCATTAAATGTTACAAAGGATGTGTTGCCCATAAAGCCACAACACATCGATGATCAAAACTTAAGCATAGTACATACCAAGTCAGAATAACAAGCACTCACCATATAGTGTGTAATGTTTGATTCACCCCATGCAGTGAGTGACGATTGCCTTTGTGAACTCCACCACCAAATTTTGGAATTCTTGTCGTTGCTCACTGGTTATGCTTGCAAGTCATAGTATCTTCATCATTTTGTTGAATACCGCCCACACATGTTGTCGGTTAAGCACAACACTTGCATTGCTATCACTGTCCGTTGTATACTTGCAAAAGATCCTTCCACAACTCCCATCCATCTTCAGATGTTGATGTTTCGGTAGCAGCACTACTTTCCTTGGACCGAACCCTCTTCCAAAAGTGCCTTGCCTTTAGTCCACTCATGTGGTTGGGCCACTTCCTGAGCGCTTGCATTGTTCTTCTACGCAACAATGGAGGTGTTAGTCCCATGACAACCTATTGAATTTAAGAGCCCTTCCACTTTTGACATAGTGTCAAGCAACCTCTCAGCAAGCTTCATTATAAAGGCATAATCAATATGAAGCTTTAATAAACAATAAAAGATGCACATAAAAGCATGAAGTGTGCAAAAATGCACATTTTTTAGAGAGAAGTTAATTATAGGGTTCCATTCACTGTCTTTTGTGGCACGATTGGGATCCTCCATCATAGGACGTCGTAGCACCGAATGTTCCCACACGTGTAATTTGTGAATTGTCATCCTCCTCTGTTTTGTCGACTATTGCAATTTTGCGTGCATTCCTCTTATAGCCCTTAATGCAGAATGGAAAAGGATACAGAGCTCCTACCCCTTGTTTGCACCCTAGAATGTACTTGATTGTTTTCAAATTGCTACCGCATTGCCAGTCAACTTCAAACTCCCCTATGCCATCTACTTGGAGTTTTCCCCCAGCTAGCTGTGCCTTAATGACATCTGTTATCCACGGAATGCGTTCAAAAATCCAAGCAAGCACTCCATGGGTCTCCTTGGGAACCTCAATAGCACCAAGCCACCAAATTTATTTCTTCAACTGCACACTGAAAGATGGTGCACAATCCTCGTTCATAGATGTATGTTTTGCATGAAATAATGCCTCGTTCATGAGAGTAATACTCATTCTTTCTAGTCTTCGTTTCTTCACAATCTGACACTCATCTAGCTTGAACACAAACACCAACTTTGAACTTAGCACTACAAAATGTCCAAAATAACATAAGAAAAATCATAATTTGAAAAAAAAAGACTGCATTAATGTAGCCTCACCATTAGGTGGTACACAATAAAAATGTATCATTGTCATTTGAAGCCTTCTCAAATCAACAAAAATATTATTTGACATTGAGTAAGAAAATCCCTTGTCCACCCTGTCTGCACCTACGCTTGCATTGGCACGTTTCTTAACTCCTTTTGAACGTTGGTAAAGATGGATGAAGGCATTATCTCCTCTATGTGCAAATAGCCTCCTATTTGAAAGCTACATTAGAGTAAGCAAATGTACATGTTTCTTTTAAATGATCTATGGATTTGTCTTATAAGACTAATTCTCTTTTTCTTGTGCACAAATTTAAGTAGTATGCATGCTTTGAATCATATTTGTGATGATGACGTCTCTCAAACACCAAGTAGAATTTGTCACTCTACTTTGGGAGAATGAAATGGACTCAAGAGCAGACATGATTGCAACAGTTAAGTCTCCCAAGCTCCAAATGGATTAGTCATCCATCTTGGAATGATGTCGTAGGGTAAAAAGGGATCCTCTACTCGCTAAGAAACATCGACTAATGACTAAGGCTTTATCTCTTCTACCTCATAGTCGAGAACGACTATGATTTCAAGAGAGAGGTAATGTCATAAACTCTAATATCTAACCAACCCAAATGATTTTCTCATATTAAACTGATCATTTAATGTGGGGAGAATAAATGGGAACAAGGGTTATAATATAGATATGTGCTTATGGATCTATCTCAACACGGGGCCAAAGTTAAAGGGGTCCAAATGAGCGATGGTATGTCAAAGAGAAATGCTAGCTAATGGAGCTTAAAGACCTTAGGGTTAGCTTCATTAAAACCTCCAAAGGTTATTGTTAAAAGTCCTTAGGCCTTAGGCAATCTAGGGCTGTGCTTGAGGTGAGAACCCGGCCCAAGCTTGAGGTGCTTATCGTGCTTGTCGACTATGGTGCTTGAGGTGCTTGTCGTACTTGCTGACTAAGGTGCTTTATGACTAAGGTGCTTAAGATGCTCCATGACTAAGGTGCTTGAGGGGCTTAAGGTGTTCCCAAAGTCAACCAAGATCCCTACTCATGGGGGGGCGAGCCCTAATTGTAGGGGCATGAGAGAGAACACACACACCCTCACACAAGGAAAGCCTAGACTAAAGAAGCAACAAGGACACATGTCAATTTCCTCTCCATGTTGCCCTCATAAGGTGCCTAAAGCCCATTGGTTGGCCTCTAAAGGGGTCCAATGATATTTTGGTTTATTAATTAATTGTTTAGGCATTTATTCAAGTCCTCTCTCTCAAAGGGGAAAGGAGGACACTTGTCCTAATGCTAGCATGGCTGCTTGATATGACAAAAGCATATGATTAGCTAAGCTTGTAGGGGTCCAATCAAATTGAATCTTGAGCTACAAGGAGGGGTCGACCAAGAAAGCTAGGGGTATGCTTGGAGAGTATACTCTCTCTCTCTCTCTCTCTCTCTCTCTCTCTCATTCTCTCATACACACACACACACACACACTCATAAGCTCATTACCACTTGGCAAAGTGCAAGAGCTCCATCTCCTTCTCCAAGCTTGTTGAGAAGTTGAGAGCCTACACCAACACTCTTGGCTATGAAATGCAAATCCAACCAAGAGCCATTCTTCAATGCTTAAGCTTGCCATCTTCTTCATCATCATTATTATTCTATGCTATGCAAGAAGAGTGATGATACGTGAGGAACTATCTCTTTCTTGTATATTACTTCTTCTTCCTCTTCCTACCCTCATTCCCCACTAGCTCTCTCCACCTTCGAAGGTGTTTCAAGCCTTGGGAGTGAGGCCAGGCATGGTTAATGCTTTTACAAAGTTTATGTTATGCTCGTGATGCATGAAGATTTCCATCTTCATTGCATCACCTAGGTCACAAGGAACACAAATATTGTATTGTACCAAGTCTCTCTTTATGGGAGATTCTATAATACAAAAGCCTAATGGAGGGGGGACCGGCTCCACATAAATCCGGTCCTCAATTGTTGTCAATTCTCTAATTCACTCTCTTGCAAAAGTATTGTTCATGATAAGGTTAATTAAGTATAATGGCTATGTTGCTACCACTAATAAGTTCACCCTCTATGTTCTCAAAGTAGTCTCATAAAAATGCTCACTATAATTATCCTAATTACGCTATTCTCAATGTTCGGAGGCCATTTCTATTACAATTTCTTTCAAATGTGTGATGGTCTTTCCAAGCTTCATAATGTGGGCATCCTTTTCCTGCATTTGTTGTCCGGAGAGTTTTTAAGTATGGAGCTTAATTTACCCCTTGTAATTTTCTGTATTAAAAACGCACATTTGTAAGGCCCTCGTTATGAGGAGAAGCCATCGTGCGTAAAGAAAAATCACTCGTCGAAAACCAAAATTTTCACGACAGTCGGAATATTCCTTTCCGCCCGAATATATGGCCGGACGACGGTCGGAAAGTGGTCGAAAAACGACCGATCGGTTGGCCGGTGGCCGGTGCTCGAAGTCAATGGCCGGTGTCCAATGGCCAAATTCAATGGCCGGTGGCCGATTTCAAAGACGGCCACACATGGGCGGATTTAGGGGTCCGATTTGGATTTGTCTACACAAGGGCGGCTACACACGGCTACCTCTCATGAGAGAGGCCAGCCCTTTTGTCCTATAAAAGGAGGCCATTTTTACACACATTTCATAGTTTGAAGTTGATGCAACAAGGTGGGTGTGAGGTGGTGAGAGTGAAGCAAGGTTGGAGCTCTATTAAGGGTATAATCCCTTTGTAACCTACTTCTTGTTTGAAGTACTAAAGACATTGAGTGGCTGCTTTTTCGTGGACGTACCCCACATTGGGTGAACCACGTATATCGTGTGCTCTCTCTCTCTCTCTCTCTCTCTCTCTCTCTCTCTCTCTCTCTCTCTCTCTAATCTCTTGTGTGTGATAATTTGTCTCTCTCCATTAAGTAAGCTACTCAAATATCTATTTAGCTACGTCATATTTCCTAACAAGAGTTGCAACCTCCCTCTCTGAAGAGGCAATACTTTCTTGTAATGCCAATGTCTTGATTTGAGGAGCTTTACGTTAGTGCATCCACGAACGCAATGAAGCACCTGCACCCATTGACAATCTCTTACAATATCCTAACTGCTTCTCCCCTCCCCAAGATAGAAGAAACGTCAAAAGGCTGGAAGCGGTTTATAGAATGGTAAGGGTACAAATGACCATCCACTCGACATTCGTCTCACCAAAGGCGCGACGTTCATCTGATGACCTCTGCTCACCCTCACATGCGGCCTTCGGTGCAAGCTCCGTGGGAAAGAAAATATGTGTCATTTTGGTGTGCGAAGTACGTGGTGGTGGAGGCACACAATTTGTGATGTCCGTGAGCACCATGACAATTGATGCATGAGAAAGCAAAGGTTAAAGAGAGAGAGAGAGAGAGAGAGAGAGAGAGAGAGAGAGGGGGGGAGGAAGAGGGGAGGAGGAGGAGAGAAGGGGGCAGGGAGGGAGAGAGAGGAGGCAAGAGGAGAGAACAAAGGTTTCTTTTTTGGGGGAGAGGGAGATAGATTTTTGAAAAGGTAAACTTTAAGTGCTTATAGGTCAAAAAATGTTTTTTTTTATATTCATATATGTTGGGGGGAAGTTTTAAGTCAAACGTAAGTAAATTTGACTTTTTTGAAAAAAAACAATTTTTGGCCCTTAGATGTGCACATTTTTTGCTTCTGTGAGACCACACTCCTTTACTCCCTTCACTTTCAAAAGGGTAGAGAGAGAATGGGACCTCCTAGGTCCACATCCTATCTGTGGCTAAAAAAAGGCTAGAAAAGCCTCTTCAAAACTAACTTCTATGCACTTGTCCCCTTAACCCTACACAACATTATCCTTAATCCCTAAAAATTAGGATTCCTTACAAAGCCCTTGCCCCTTAACCCTACACAACATTAGCTTTAATCCCTAAAAATTAGGATTCCTTACAAAGCCTTTGTCCCCTTAACCCTACACAACATTAGCCTTAATCCTTAAAAATTAGGACTCCTTATAAGGCCCATGCAAAGTCCATATTTTCCCTAATGCTTTCAAGATAAACTTATCCATAAGGGGGCTAATTCTTTTAGCTAAGGATAGGGAGCAGATCTTGTACACAGAAGTCGGACATGTAATTGGCCTCCAGTTTGACAGATCCTTCCTTGAGCCTTTCTTGTGTATTAGCTTAACAACTCCACCATTTATGGAAGGAAAGAGAGCTCCTACAACCAGGGGTTCTTGCTAGACCAGAATTTAGTCAAAACTCACTTAAAGCTTCGAAAAAATATGGAAAACGTATGCCAAAAAGGCTATGCATAAATATACATAACACTTCCTGAGGGGTGCCAAAGATGACTTTGATGGAGCATGTCAGTGATGACCAAAATCCCCCCCCCCCCCCCCGACAAACATGGTGGATACCCAAATATTGACAATCTCGAGGGTGTAGGGTCTAATTTGTTTAGAAATTGCAACTATGTGGTGCGTCTTGTAAGTGTCAATGTCGATGGATTTGTGATGTATCCTATAGAGCTAGGCAAACAAGCACGCCTACACTCGGAGCTTAGGGATCGTGGCCTATTGTGGGAGCTGTCTCTTATTCATGGTAAGGGTCAAGAGGGCCAAGTGTAGTGATTGTTTGGGGATTACCCATGCAAGTTGATGGTGCACTCAAAGGCCATGAAGGAGAAGTGATAGAAGCTCCTGTTGTGTGTGTGTGTGTGTGTGTTTTTCTCAATAGAACTAATCCTCCTTGCCGTTTGTAGCAATGGTATCAGAGTGCTGCCTGCAACCGCTTTGCGGAGAGTGAGAAGCATTGCCTCAAGGAAAAGCATTTCCTTTCTTACATCCACCGTTGTGCCCAAAGAGAGAGAGAGAGAGAGAGAGAGAGAGAGAGAGATTGCCTTATGATTCCGCAAACCCCTGCCCCCTTCTCTTTCTTACATCCGTCGCCCTGCGCGCGCGCGCACACACACGCACAGATTGCCTTATGATTCCGCAAACCCATGCCCCTTCTCTTTCTTACATCCGCCGCCCTGCCCGGAGAGAGAGAGAGAGAGAGAGAGAGAGAGAGGCATTGCCTCGTGATGCCCAATCCCTTGGCCCCTTTGTCTTCTTCCCCCGTCAGCTACTTGTGCTTGTGCTCCTACAAGGAAGGGCCGCCTACCAAGAGCCGTTGTTGCAGACGATTGGCCACAGCAGAAGTACGCTGCAATGATTTACTCAACGCCCGCTATAGATTGCACGCAATCTGTTGAAAGACTGTTTAAAGTTCAAGAGGGCTTCCCACGCCATTGAAGGCATGAGGTGGGTACTTGAAGCATAGTAGCTTATCAAACCGAGCACATCAGCTTGTTAAGCTTCACAATTGACGAAGCATAAAGAGAAACACACACATACACAAGGAGCTTCCGTCGCTTCCCCTGTCATGGATTCTCCATGGCTTCCCCTGTCACGGCCTTGAGTGTGCCGCCAACTTGCATGGGTAATCTCCAATAAATCATGACACTTGGCCCTCTTAAGAGGTTGCTCCCGCACTAGGCCCCGACCCCTAAGCTTTAAATGTAGGCATGCTTGTTCGCCCAGCTACATGATATATCACATCCTCTTGGAGAACACGCCTCTATTAATTATACTAGTAGCAAGCAATTACATGGGAGTTCCTACCACAGCTTGTTTGTCTGACCACACACCACACCTCCCCCCTAAGGGAGATAAAGATGGACATCTTTTTACAATTTTGGGTTGAGAAGGGACTCGACAAGCAAGTTCAACTCCAACACCTCATACGGGGGAAAGTGATCATACAACGGCTTAGGACTCAAATTGACCTTGACTTGGGAACTCGACTTGACAAGATATAGGACACCATCATGCCGAACATGGATGCAATAGGTGTGGGGTGGCTACTCCTAGTTGCGCACATCACCTCAAGGCATGGAACACATTTTTCTTGCGCATCAAACAATAGGTCGCTATCCCATTGTGTATGGACGAGGCAAGGAAGAAGAGATTGGGTTGCATGATAGCAACATGGACACGATATTTTTTTGCAACATACATCCATCTCCATAAGGGTATTGGTGTGATCGAGTAAAACAAGGACTAGGAAAAAACTACTATAGAAAAAGAGACAAATCTTGAACTGAATCATGCAGCTTGACTACACTTCCAAAAATGAAAAGAATAGACACCTCTGCACCAAAGATGCAGGAACTCCTGTCTTTTGGACAGCAATATCAAAGACTTTCTGTGATAGTTGATGCTAAACACCAAGTGGAAAGATTCCTAGATGAAGTTTCATTGATATACTTTTCTTCATGATCATTACTCCTTACAAATTATGAACCTCTTCCTTGCACGCAAAAGGGAATGTACTATTGGTTGTTGCAACATGTGTCCTTCACCTAACTGGAAAGCTTCAAATAGTTCGATATGCTGTGACTGCCAGTTTATTGGCATTCTTAGATGGATGGGGTTTATTTCTCATGTCCGACCACACACCACAATATTACTATCTCAAATGTGGCATTTAGCTTCTCAAATCAAAATGAGAAGGATTTGAGACAAGGCAATAAATTAGAGCATGGTCACGCAAGGCTTAGTTATCAGTTAGAGATAACTAAGCCAACTATGCCTAGATAGAGCATTAAATGAATAACTAAGCCTCTTGCATGGTCACGCTAGACTTAGTTATTCATTCATCCTCCCAACTAAGCCTTGAACCTCACAACTATGCCAAAATCGGCATAGTTAGAGAGGGTGGACATAGTTATTCATTCAATGCTCCTTTTTGCGTATGACCAAGAATGAGGCTTAGTTATACTCCAACCAGACCAGTTTGCCCGGCTTCAGGAGGTCTTAGCGACATCTGGCTCTTATCTGAGATTTTGTCTAAACTCCGTCTAATTGGCCAGTATGGCCATATTATTGTAATCCAATGGTCGCTCCCCTATTAGCAAACAGATGTAACTCCTTTGTTTCTCATTTAATATATTCACGCCTTACATTGGTTTTTTTTAATAAAATGAGGCTTTTCGGCCAATAGTTGGTCGTTGCCCGGTAATGCCAGACTTTGAATCTCTCCCCGCGCACAATTGTGAGTTTTGCAAAAAAAAAATGAGGCTTTTAGTAGTTCAAATAACTGATAACTAAGCCTAGCGTGACCATAGCATTAGTTTTGTTGGGCGGCACTACTACTGCTGATTTTATTTTATTTTATTTTTTTTCGAGAAAAGTTGAATTGTATTAACAGATGCTGAAATAAAACATTACAATGAACCCACAGGAAGGGGGTGAGTTAGCCCCAAGCAAGAGATCAGAAAGTTAAGGCTTCTTTCATCTTGAGTCTTGTAACCTGAAAGACTTTGGCCAAGCAAACATTCCATTGCTGCCACCTCAAATTGAGCTGAAGAGAAGCGATGGTTTCATCCTCATACAACAGATAACAAGCTTTATTACATAGCTGAGTGGCCGAAGACTTAAGGTCATTAAAGAGAATAGACAGGGGATGGGAGACAGGCTGTTGGAAAACAGAAGCATTCCTCTTCAACCAAATGTGCCAGAGGATGTGTCCTCTCCACAGGTTCCATAAAGGTACATCCAACCCTTTTCAGTTACCCAACAACAGGTCTTTGTAATCCATTATTTTCAGCGAGACTTGTGAGATAACATTCTGCACCAGTTTGATGATGGGTTTATTTTCATTGCAATTAAACCAGAGATGACAACAGTCTTCCAACTCCACCTTGCATCTGCTACATTTCCCATTTCCAAGACCAGCCTTCATAGCTCTTTTGGCTGTCCAGATTCCCTGATGCATGAGAAGCCATAATAAAGTACTATGCTTGTTAGAGCTTGGGAATGCCCATAGACACTTGAATCTATATGTCCACTACTTACTGCTCCATCACACTTTCCACAGTCTGTTGAGCTTTTGCTTGAGAGAGTGCTCAACTATTCCTTTGACTTTGAATTGCTTTATCATCAGCTGAGTAATATGGGACAGTTTGCAGGTGGTATGAGAGGCTCTGATTGGTAAAGCACAGCATGCCATACACATCTCTGCCCTCAGTCTACACCAGTTAGCATCTGCTTCAGAGATGTGAAAATCTCTTTGTAGCAAGTGAGGAGGCTTCAAAACCCCATTTTCTAGCAAGTCTTGCCAGTTCTTAATTCCAGCTTTAAAGAGTTTCTGCCCTCTTTTGCCAGCAACAGCATCAGCTTTACCTACAAAAAAACCAAACCAGAAGGAGTCTAGCAGGAAGGAGCAATAGTTAGACAAGATTTCCTTTTTAGGTTTCCAACAAGCTTTAAGAGCATTCCAGGCATTCCACATTCTGCATACCAACTTGGACCCATAAGGTACACACTCCACTGGGGCCAAGAGGATGTCCCTTAGCTGACGATTGCTCCAAGCCTTATAGTGCTTCAGCTTGAACCTGTGGATGTCCCTTTTCAGAAGTAAGGCCCACTACTGCTGATTTTAGGAACGGCTGCGCTCGCTTCTGTAGGAGTGGAGCTCATTCAAAGCCAGCATGCTTGGGACCTCTCTCTCTCTCTCTCTCTCTCTCTCTCTCTCTCACACACACACACACACAAGCTAGCACGCTTGGAAGTTGGAGAGCGTGGACTACTACAGAGAGAGAGAGAGAGAGAGAGAGAGAGAGAGAGAGTGTACTAGACAGACAACAACTCCCATCATCTTCATTGAATCCAACTCATTCCGCCATTATCACTCTCATGTGCAAAGCATCCTTTAGATTACGTGCTGCTGTTGTGATTAAAAAATCCAAAAATGATCGCTCGACTTTGACAGCTTTTAAGAGCTCCTTGAATGAGACACAACCTTCCATCTACTGCAGTCTGAAGGCCTAATTTTGTAATGCTTTAATCACAACCCTCTGCATGAAGGCAACCCCCCAATTTTACTAAGCATGTCTCGATTGATGTACACTAAATTTCTCTAAATCTTAAGGTTTTCTCACCTTCAAATTTTAAAATTTTAGAGGTAAATCTCAAAATTTGTGGGTGGGATTACACTAATCCTAAGTTTTTTTCGAGCACTTTAAAACTTGTTTTGTATGTTTCTTGATATCTACTTCGGTGCTATCCATCTCTAGTACTCATCGATAATCACTGTTCGGGAAAAATCAACTTCACAAACATACAAAATTCCCTTTAGGATAGAATCAAAGAGGAAATTTTCCAAATTAATCGGCTTTTTTTGCAATCTAACTCTATTTCCTTAAATTTTGAAAGTGGATTTTCTCCTTCTCCCCCTCCCTTCAACCGCCTGTTTTATATTTTCTCCTTCTCCCCCTCCTTCAACCACTTGTTTCGATTTTTCAATCGGCTCGAGGCAAAGCTGAGGCACACTTTTCCGAAACAATGTGGGCAGTGTTTGGGAAAGGTCACCCTCAACTTAGCCTTGAGCCGGTTAAATATCAAGATTGGCAAGAGATTAGCTCGATGTAAACCATAAAAAGGGGAGAAAAGCTGGTAAAATATACAAGAAAGTAGTCCAAAATCCTACAAATTTGGAAATTTCTACTATTATTTCTCATATGCACCTTTACAAGGAGGATACCCAACTGCTTAGGAAAAAAGACTTTCCTAGACACTACACTCGGATGTAAATTGGTTTCTTTCTAATCACTGCGCTTATGGGATTTTTTTTTTAAGGGCAAGTTGTTTAGAAATTAGGCGGCACCAGCCTTATGCATGCCATATAGGCATCTACAAGCAATGTTGGGAAAGAAGCTATATTTAAAACAAAAGAGCTAAACTTAGTGCAATTCCACCTCCACTTATTGACATCTACCTCTAGATTTCAAGTTAAAAAGCAAGAAAATCTATAAAGTTTGAGAGAACTTAGTATATAAACCTCCAAATAATGTCAATTTACCTCCAACATTGGCCTAGCTCACCCCTAGAGTACACATTGAACTATATTGGGTTGCAATTGAAGGGTTTCCGGCGATCCAGGACTCATGCTTTGCTACAATATTGGAGGTATCAAGAGTGGCATTCCAAATCAATGATTAATGTCCTCAAACACATGATACTTCATGAGGCTAAAAGGCTGAAATGGCACTATAGCCATGGACGAATCTCAACACTCGGGCGGTTCACTATGCTGCCTAAGCCGCGACAGGATTGCATAGCACATTGTGGACCGTTTTAAGCATGGAGGAGTGCAAAACGAAGCTAAAGGTGAGATTTACACGTAGGAAAAATTTGAGCACGATCGGGAGTGCAGAGACGACGTACAACACTGCTAAAGATTTCTAGTGTAACAAAATTGGGGGTTTAAAGCGAGACACTCTGACGAGTAATGTGCCGTTTTGCCAACAAGGCTTAATCTCGAGATCTCACAATGGAGATTGAAATGTTTCCCGATCTAACCACTCTACCAACGAGCTCTTTGTGTCCTTATACTGGTGCAAGGTGATAAATGGGGGTAGGATAAAGGGGCCATATTAAGCACCTTAAACATGCCGTCGGGCGGAATCTGTCCGCGCTGCTCCATTTTCAACAAGGAGGGGCGCGATTGGCTTGGGCTAGAAGGACCTAGCTGAGGCACAAGCATCGACACAATCTTCACTTCACATAGGGAGATCTGATACAATCATTGTAGTCACATGTAAAAAAAAAGAAGGGTGAGTTGCACATCCGCCTACGCCCATTTCTACTACTTTCATGCCAACGCAAATCGAGCGTGTATCCGACGGCCTCAACTCATTCCCAACTAAGCTAACCATCCTGGCCACGTTCAGATGTCCAAGAAGTGGCACTCATGCATTATTAGAATTGGGGGTAGACGCATCCATTCGTTGGGAACCGTCTCATTACTCGCCCGCGTACCTAAGGAGGTCCTTCAACAAGACCCAGCTTTTTATTGGCCAGTTTACCTATATGTAAACCCCCCATATCACATGCGTTCAAGACATAATTTAAAACTCTCTAATCTTTAGGATTTTCATGAATGAAACGAACCTCTTTCCAATTCAATCTATGTAAACCTAGTTGAGATATGAGTTTCTCTCTTTAAGCTTGGTATATGTGTTCAAATTGAGTCTGAGCTTACCATTTTTGAAGATTTGGCTATCTAAGCCACGCCTCTCTCTCTCTCTCAAAGCCATTTGAGGGCCACAACTATGCTTGTGGACTGCTAGGAAGAGACAAGTTTTCACTAAGCTTAAAGAGAAACTCACATCTCAACCAACTCTATTGTTACCAGACCTCTCAAAGCCTTGAGAACATGCTCAAAACCAAGTTGCAACATTGGTAGCTCAGAAGGCAATTGAGGCGGATATGAAGTCGACCTCAGTTCCATTTGCTTGGTGTCTTGCCCATTCGCAGGGATGCGCCCAACACCATTGACAAAGCTCTCAACATTCACAATCCATTTCCGAGGGAGAAAACGGAAACCCCGAGAAACATGTGATGACTAAAACTACATCCGCTGTCCTCAATTGCCACACACCTTTCAATTTTCATGTTCACCAAATGCCAGACACGAGCAGCAACGTATCATATAATCAAACAAGCAAGCTTGAGACACAGTCTTTTTTGTTGATGGTCCCTCAGTACTATCAGGGCAAGTATGCTAAGAAAAAGTACGACTCTTCATTCAAATCAGCAATGGAAAATTGAGCTAAAGACGAGTAAAATACAATCAACGGTGAGAATCCCGCCTCCGACTCGACAATGGAAGCTTTGAGGAGGCAGGGACTTTGCCACCATAACCTTTTGTGGAGAACAGATGGCCAATTCCAAAACCCCCACCAGTCCCAGCATTACTGCAATTGCTGTGAGTGTGCCCACATGCATTGCTCTTAGATGACCTATTGATGGTGCAAACCCGAGGCACATTCAGCACCGGGACCACCCTCACGCTGCCCATATTGTTGTATGAGGAAGACCTCTCAAGGCCAGGACGCCAAGCGTCTCTTTGCCTCATTGCTTTCATTTGATCATACTTTCTTTGCAGGCTTTTGGGACTATGGCTACTGCATCTCTCTAAGCTTTTTGCTCTCATCAATCTCCCGTGTCTTGTGTCCAACATGGTTAATGTAGGCGGCTCAATTCCAACAGAGTGCCGCCCAGGGCTGTAGCAAGGGGTTGCCCCTGATGTCGAGTGCCTTCCTGGGCTGCCCCGACATGAGCTGCAAGCTGTATTGTAACCACTCATCAATGCCCCTGACGAGTATCGGCCCGGACTCCATTGCCCTGAGCTCCCTGCTGGACTCATCGCACCCGATGACCTCCTTGCTGGGCTCGATTCGCCTGACCCTCCATAATACGGAAACCCTTGAAAAGATGGCCTTCTTGGCCCTCTGTAGATAGCTGGTTTCAGATCCTCCTTAATCGGGACCTTTCTGGATGATGTTGAGGTCCTTGCACTCACATAATTCTCTGTGTTCTTCGCCTCTCTCAACACTCTCAACTGCTGCAATGAGGGTCCTTTTGAAGATGCGTCCTCAACATGGTCGCTTACTCTGTTGCTTCGTTGCATCCGAGTGATGGGAGAGCAGAGAGAGGAAGTGTGTGCGGTGTGCATTATGTGTGGCTTGTTGCTATACAGTTGTTGATGATGAGCTTGATGTTGGGGCAGAAGAGAGATAACAGGGCACCCGATTGATGGCATGGAATCTGTCTCAATACCATTACATCCATCTAGGAGAAGAGGTTCTGATGTGGAGCTACGACCTTCAGGCACCTTGGTCCTGCCATCATCAGATCTACAGAAAAGACGCTTTGCCTTGCCCAATGTTTGCAGGGGAGTCTTGGCCTCTGTAGCTGTTTTTCTTAGCTTGCTCGAACTTTTTGGCAGAGTTTTCACTACATTCAACGTTGCTGGCATCAGAGACTGCACAGCCTTCGGTTTTTTCAGACCAAACAGCTCCCTCAGCTTGGTGGAGCATTTGGGAGTTTTTGGGGAGAACATTTTCGTAGACTCATTTCCTTTAGATGATGCCAATGTTCCATGATTTATCCGTACATGGGATAACGATGAGGATGATGATAGGGATGAAGACAAGGACGATGACGATGACATCAGATTCACGTCCGAATCAGAGCATCTGTGTGCATACTTCTGCTCCAATTGCTGCTGCCCACTTCCCCTTTGCTCAACATCTTCACTAAAGAACTGAGGGACATAGAGTGGTAGAAGCTTTCCCTTAAAGAAGAGCTCATCAGCTGCAAGCATGTGCTTTCCATTTTCTGAATTCTGATTGCACTCAAGTGCAGCCATGGCGAATTCAAACTCCGACATGGAATCCTTACCTGATCTGTCCATTCCTGTGGCCTTGATGCTCATGCCTTCTACAGCTCCCCCAACAGCCTCAAGCTCGTGTGGGGAGAAATCTTTGGAGAAGGAGATCCTAGCAGGGCTGAGCCAGCCCAAAGAAGGGGAAAGGCATGCTTCAAGAGTGCAATCCTGCATGTGGGAGCCCGTTGTGACACCTTGATCCAGCACCATACCCATGTGGAATTCTAATAAAATTTGCCTTGTCAAATGTCGTCTCTGCGATCTTATTCGAGTCTGGATGACCCCTCGAGAGCGCAAATGTGCCGGTGCAAAATTGGCACTTTGGAATTGCTGCCTTTATGGTGTCTGCAACCAGCAAGTTGCCATACAAACTGAGCTTTAAATGGAAGGAATGGAGGTGTGGTTAAGCATTTGGCCATGCATTAAGCTGCAAAAAGGAGGTGGCACTATTCACCAACATGATGCATGACATAGACAAGTGGCAAAATAGGTCAAGCAATAAGGTCTTCCAGAGTCACATTGCAACAGAACAGACAATAAGGACAGAGAGACAAAGAAAGAAAGAAAGAGAAAGATAGAGAGATGGAGGAGACAGAATTACCTTGAAAAGCAAAGTGCTACTGAGGGTTGATTAAGAGGAAGCAAAACAGCCCCTTACCCAAAATGGGGTTGCCTTGGAACAATTTTTGAGCCCTTGCAGTTGTACCTGCAGACAAGGATGATGGGATTCATGTAGAGGAGGCATGGCAATGAGTGGGAGGCCTCAACGACATTATGACACAATCAACTAGGAGAAGAGAGCTGATGCTGTTTGCCGCTTTAGTGTGCATTGCCATCATAAAGGAAGTAGCCCCCCTTGCTGTAAGTGGGTAATTACCTGTCATGGTTTATGTCTATCTGTAGAAAAGGGCCCAAAGGCTAAAGGCTTCTTCACGCTCAACAAAAAAGCACAGAGAGAACCTCTCCTTGCCCTGCCAATCTGAATGATGCGAAAGGGTCTCTTTGCCTATGCTAATGTGTGGGTGTGTGTGGGATGGGGGGAGTGCGTTTACTCCATTTTAGAGGCGCCAACTTCCAAAGCCACAATTGTCCCCAGAGAGAAGTCTCTTTGCCAATGCCCGTGTGTGTGTGTGTGTGTGCGCGTGAGAGAGAGAGAGAGAGACAGAGCTTTGAGGTGCCAGCTTCCAAAGCCACAATTGTCCCTTGCTGATAGTGGGCTGCTTTTAACGTAGGTGTTGTATGTGTGTGTCTCGAGACGAGAGAGAGAGAGAATCCTGTGATGAGAGAGAGACAGGAAGACTCGTGACTCCGGGACTCCACAGTCGTGGTTTTGAACCACCATGTGGCATGTGACCATTGTCAAGACTCAATACGCAAGGAGGGTTTTGTTTTGCTGGGTTCTTTGTTTTTTGGGGGGGGGGGGGGGGGGGGGGGGGGGGATTCTAGAAAGAGCGTGACGTCAGAGTCTCAGACGAGTCCTCAGAGCCATTTTTTTGGTTTTTTTTTGGGTAAATTACCAAAATGCCCTTCCAAATTGCGGAAATTCCCAAAACGCCCATCGTATTTTCATTATTCCCAAAAAGCCCATCGTATTATGTTTGTTTACGGTTTCGTCCGAAACTGAGCGAAAACCAGCGAGCTGTTGCGCAAAGGTACTCGCCAACGAGCAGCAGGGAATACTGTCGTGCAAATACACTCGCCGGCTGCTACAAATACACTCGCCAGCTCTGAGTCCCAATTTGCTTACATGGCCCTTGAGGTCGACAACTCAAAGAAACGAGGGGAGACTTGAGTGCGATGTATGGGCATGGTTATGTGCAAGGCAAATGTGCATCCGCATAGTGCAAGATACATATTGATGCAAGAGCTCTTTGTTGTTTGTATGTAAACAAGTGTGGTATTGCGGATACACAGAAGAGGGAAGCCATGGCTGAGAGTAATGCAAATACATCAGAGAATAATGCTACCGTCTCTGCAACTCTTTCTCTTGGTGCTCAATTTGAATCTCTCGATGTGCTTCGTTCAAAGATTCAAGAACAAGCAATCAAGTCTCATGTGGAGCTTAGGCATGCCAAGCGTGATCGATCCAAATATACAGTTGTCTGCAAGGCAGAGGGATGCATGTGGCGCTTGCATGCGTCTTTGGTCTCTGGTGGACCTGGATGTATGGTCAAGGCATTTCATGATGACCACACTTGTGGTGGTGCTACACAACTTGGAAACAAGGAAGCCACTGTTGAATGGGTTGCAACAAGGTATGTAGAGAAACTTCGAGACCATCCAATGTATAGGCCGAAGGAGCTCATGGCCGATTTGCGTCGAGAAGTTGGAGTGTCAATTTCGTACAAGGTTGCTTGGAAGGCGAAGCAACTTGCTTTGGGTATTATTCATGGTGATCATGCAAAATCTTATGGAAAGCTTCAGTCTTATTGCGACAAGCTTGTGGCTAGCAATCCGGGCACTGTTGCCCATCTGCAGAAAAACACTGAAGGTCGTTTTTTTCGAATGTTTCTTGCATTCGGGGCATGCATCACTGGTTTCACGCATTGTCGTGACTTTATTGGGTTGGATGGCACATTCTTAACAAGCAAATATCTTGGTGCTTTGTTGACAGCCACGGGGATTGCTGCTATGGGGGCCTTGTTTCCAATAGCATTTGGTGTAGTAGATGCGGAAAATGAAGACAATTCGGTGTGGTTTTTGCAAAATGTACATGATTGTATGGTGAGTGTCTATGCGGTTACTTTTGTATCAGACAAGCAAAAAGGTCTTCTCCCAGCTGTGGAGCTCGTCTTTCCAGGATGTGAGCATGCATATTGTATGCGTCATTTGGATGCTAACCTCAAGAAGAAATGCAACAATGGAGAATTTATTCGATTGTTTTGGGTAGCAGCTTATGCTAACACTATGAGCGACTACAACGCGGCTATCGAGGGGATGAGAGTTATAAGTCCTGCCACGACGGAGTACTTATTGACCACTTCACCCCCATCTCATTGGGCGACGACACACTTTAAAGGAAAGCGTTATGGGCATCTTACATCCAACATTGCTGAGTCATTGAACGCATGGTTGCTTGAGGCTAGAGATAAGCCTATCATATCTATGCTTGATATCATTCGTCGCCAACTAACAGCTTGGTTCTATGCACGTGGAATGGAGGGAAAGAAGGCATGTGAGTCTTTGGGAGATAGAGCACAATTTGCATTGGTTGCAAACGTAGAGAAGAACTTGCGTGAGGTTGGAAATAGAGCTCGGCAATACCGAATCTTGCCCTCTAGTGATATGGTTTTTGAGATCTTGACAAGTACAAAAACATGTGTTGTTGATGTATGTACAAGGTCGTGCTCATGTAATAAGTGGCAAACATTTAAAATTCCATGTGCTCATGCTATTGCAGCTATTCTCTTCAAGAGAGAGTGTGTTCAATCGTATGTACATAAAGCACATGCTTTGCAGGCCTATTGTAACACTTATAGTGGTGTCATAAGTCCAATTGTGGATGCAAGTGAAGATGCTAGTGATCAATTGAAACCGGTTACCTGCCACATGTAGGCCACCTGGGCGTCCTAAAAAACTTCGTATTAGAAATGAGGATCGCTTCAAGGAAAAGCGTATTTTCACATTCACATGCTCTCGTTGTGGTGGTCTTGGCCACAATGAACGTTCTTGCAAAGCTCCAATTGCAGATTGAATATGTAGCTGGGATGTGGCTTCATTTTGTACGGGAAAGTCACAATGCGTGTGAGGACCTTTCTTTCTATTTTCTCGATATGTGGCTGGGATTTGGCTTCATTTTGTGCTGGAAGATTTGACTTGCCTTCATTTTGTGTCAAAAGCTTTAATGCATTACTCTCAGCATGTGAGGGATTTTCTTTCCGATTATAGCGGGGATTTGGCTTCATTTTGTATGAGGAAGCCATACCACATTTTCCTTGCGATTTTGCTCTATATGTAGCGGAGATTTGACCTGCCTTCCTTGGGTGTCGAAAGCTTGAATGCATATGAACGATTTTCTCTCCAATTTGCTTAATTTAGGACTTGGGGTATTTTGGGAATTTTCAAATTATTTAAGGGTATTTTGGGAAATTTTAGGTGTATTTTGTGGGCAGATTGGGAATTTTGAAAATACGAGGGGCCCACAAAATACACCTAATTTGTGGAATTCCCAAAATACCCCTCAAAATTTTTAAAAATTCCCAAAGTATCCCCATAATTTTTCATAATTCCCAAAACGCCCTTCAAATTTTCCAAAATTCCCAAAATACCCCTAGTGAGAGTAAATTTCTCCAAAAACAAAAAAATTTGTAGCTTTTCATAATTGTCTACTACTATGCAGGATGCTAAAACTAAAATTTGAGTTGGTTCTGTACACTTTGGAGATGAATTCCATCATTATTTTTAGACATAATTGCCTTTTTTTGCGAGGTAATTTGCAAAAAACTACATGCTAAGCACTCAAACTGATCTCAATTGTCAAACAAGAATAAAGATTAGAAAATCTTGAAGATCCAACGAAAATAGATACAAAGGTATTTTGGGAATTTTTGAAATTTATTGGAATTTTTTACAAATTAGAGAGGTATTTGGTAATTTTCCCTTTCTTTTATTCTTGATTTTTCAGCTCGAAAAAAACCTGTACCCCACCTACACATTTTGCAATTTACCTCTAAATTTTATGTTCTAAGTTTGCCAAGTTTCTTGGGGGGAAAAAAAGATTTCCAGCTGCAAAATGAAACAGATTTTCCTCTCTCCTCGCCTGTCCAGAAACGGAAATTCAGTCTCGTTATTTTAGAACATCATTTTCCTGTCAAATTTTTCAAAACCCTGTTTTAACACGCAGGAAGAGAGAGTGGCCGGTCAGAGGATGGTTTTTCCTCTGCGACTCTGCATGGATTTTTCACATGAATGTCAACTGAAACTCAACACCACACTCTGCAAACTCATTTTCAGGATTTTCAAAAACAATCGTGCGAGTTTCGTAATAACTCTTTTTTTTTTTTCAAAAATTCGAATTTTGGGGAACCCAGCTGTGCCACGTCTGCTCAATCGTGACAGCAACTAAATCTCTCTTCTCTCTCTAGCCGGTCTCTCGAGAGTCGACTCCCTCGATCGGCAGCGCCTCTCTCTTTTCAGTCAGGGGCCACCTCTTTCCTCTCACATCCAGGTAGTTCCATTTTTACTGCTCCTCTCTCTACAAACCATGAGTCTACATCCAGCTAGGTAGCTCTCTCATCTCTCCACGTCTCTCAGGTCTCGAGTTCAGTCAGTTCGTAAAGGACGTTATGGAGTATAGCGCTGCGAATCGAGCCCGAGTCTTTCACGTTTCAGCCTCGTCACTATTTGGCAAGCGAGGTCCTTTAAACTCTAAAGGGGATCGATATCCATCATCCATGTTGCCAACTCGGCTTTGCGAGAGTCTCTGGGGTGATCTTCGCCGTCGAATTGTTGCAATCAACTAGGGTGGACACGAGTGACCTAGGCCGCCCAACACTCCTTTCTATTTGGAGACGTGGACGATGGATCTTACAAGCCCGTCTTGAGGCTAGGTCGCTTGCGGTCTACCCTCCAACAAACATATGAAAGCCTTCGCACATGAGTTACTCTAGTGATCATAGGCAGTTCCACTGTTGAGTCACCATGGTTGAAGTTAAGCACAGATGATGCGCTCACTAAGCCCTTGTAGATGGTTTTAAAAGCAAGAAGTAAAGGAGTCACACCAAGAAGAGGGACCACGAACACAATCATTCCCCATGGTTTTCGCAGATTGAAGTGGTGAGTCTCGGTGAGATGCCACATCAAAAACAATGCAACATATGTCTTACTCTGGTGATTCATATGCGAGGGGTATGAGGGATGTTAATAATCAACCAGTCACTCTCACTGCATTTGATGTGGTCGATGAGTAGGTGAAATGCTAAAAAAGAAAGAGGTGAAAATTTGAACGCAACACGAGACCCGACCGATTGTTGTAGTACAAAATGATAAGGGATTGCACATCTTTTTATTGTATTTGCAATTTTACAGCCTTTAACGTTGATTCCCGATGAAACTTAGGATATGAGTCATAACTATGAGCCTGGTCATGTCGCCCCAATGTCTTGCCTGCTGCGCGGTCACTAGTTACCAGGGTTCTCCAGCCCCCAATTTTCTTGACGAAGAGAGAGCATTGGATGGCTAGACAACATGCCCAGGTAACCAGGCTCTATCAGTAATATCTAATTGTGCCTACGGAGCCCCATCTCAAAAGAAAAGGTGGGCTACTAAGCCACTCTATGGTCACACGTGTTTCAATTTAAAGTTCTCGATGCGAGTTGGAGGTTTCGAGGCCAAAGAATCTGGTGACACGCAACGCTCCCAGGCTCTATTAGATTTTATATGTTGTAGGCCTTACGTGGCAAAGAAAAACGCATTCTACGCTATCTGTAGCCTAGCGTCTAGTGCGAAGGCAAGGCAGAGGCGTCACAAAGCCATGCAAGGCTAGCAATCATTGCCTCAACGAGTTTCTCTTTTGTTACTATGGCGATCTTTGCACAATTGCAAAGGGGTAAGCCTAGTATGAGTGAGAAGGCAGAATAATACACATGTGACCACAAAGGGGGCTCAGTTATCTATCGAAATAACTGATAGTTGAGCCTCGTGTGACCACCATTGCATTACCTTACCGAGTAGATAGCAAAATTGGAGTGCCACACGACCTAGCCCTTATCTTTATACACACACACTCTCTCTCTCTCTCTCTCTCTCTCTCTCTCTCTCTCTCACTCACTCACTAAAAGCCCAACTCCCCTCTCAAAAGTGCGTCAGTCTTCAGTGTTTCTCTCTCTAAAGATTTTGCAGCCTTTTATGTTCCACATGTGGCCACACAAGCCTTCATCATGTCACCCATGAAGTGGAGCATACATAAATACATTGTAAAGTGAGATTTCATGGCCTTTCCCAAGAGGGGCTGTATAGACCGACACAACCAGAAAGACGCATTCACACACACAATTACCCACACACTCACGTAGGCACAAAAACTCACAACCACAACCATTGAACCACCCTCCTTTTCCCCTTTAGCGCGCCCCATGTTCATTTGGGTCCAGACTCCACATCATTCCTCCCTCCCTCCTTTGAACCCCTCAAGGCCCAGCGCCAACGTCTCTCCCTAAGGCTTTCACAAAAGCACATTTCTGGATGCGAGCTTTCTTACCACCTTGTCACCTTTCCTTGATTCCCAGTCGCTTACCTTGTCTTGAGATTAATGGGTTCAAACGCTTGGAACTCTCGACTCTCTTAGTTCTACACAAAGCAAAACATTGGCCATGTTGTAAAAAGGGGCTACACTTAAGCGCGCTATATGCTTCCTTTTTGAAGAGTATTTTGGCTTGTTGGATCTATACTATTATCAAGGGCGTCTAAAGTAGACGAGGGCACTCCCCATAGTGGCACAATAAAAAAATAAAATCTTGTGCAAGACTAAGGAGCTTGGGGACGGAGGAGAAGAGCTGCAGAACACGAGAAATATACTTCACACGCTCAAATTCTATCTCGTTGATCTCAGAATTAATTGATTCCTTGCATGCAAGCCAAACAAAAAAAACACCCTCACACGCCAGTTCTTCATTGGCCAAAGCCCCTATGGCTATGGGGACAAATTTCCTCCCCTTAGACCCTGCCTTAACGGCAGTGCCAATAAAGCGGGGAGGGATTCCGATCCCCCATCCCCCCTGGTCACGTGGTAACAAGAGAATCCTTCGGCCAACCTCCAACAGTGTGGCCTGTTGTTGCCGAGGGTGCTCAGCATGTTGAGAGAGAGAGAGAGAGAGGAGAGAGAGGCGGCAAGACTAGTACCCAATAAAAGGGAAAAGTTTGAGTTGGCAAAGAGAAGAGCTACAAAAACTCTCAAGTATGTGGTAAGTAAACAAGGGCCTCACTTTCCTTAGACATCCACACCTCAAGTTTTTCCTTTTAAGCCTTGCATATCAAAGTAGCAAACATGCCATGGTCTAACTTGCTTCTTACCTAGCATTGTGTCGCAATCCACCCACGTTTTTGCTACACACAAAGACTGTTTTGCCGTCGCACTTTGTCTACGTTTGCGAGTTCTTGCTAAATTATTTTTTTGTGTAGAGCTCGCGTTTATCTTTCAAATGCACAGCTCCATGCATCATTCTGTGCAACTGTGAGAATGAAAGAGCTCTCCTTAGGTGGCCTCTTCTTGGGGATTTTACCCTACATGGTTCTCACGTCTTGTAACTCAAAATTGTTGCCAATTATATAATGGCTCGAAAGAGAGATTTTTCTAGATTCCTAAAAAATTAGAAAAGCCAGCAAAAAGCATCTAGTTACTCTTTTTGGTGTGAAAACAATTAAAATTCGCTATAAAGTTGGCAAACATATGATCCTTCAAGTTCTTACATATGGTCCCATGCACAACAACATTCATTAACATGTCATCAACATTTGTCTGCTGGTGAAATTTTGGTTAATTAGGACTAAATGGGTTTGGTAGCAGTGTCCGAGAAAAGTGTGCCTCAGCTTAGCCTTGAGCCGGTTGCAAAATCAAAGTAGCCGGTTGAGGGGAGGGCAAGAAGGACAAAATTCCGCTTAAAATACATGGAAAATAGTGTAATTTTGCAAAAATACCGGCTAGTATGGTAAAATTTCCGGTTCAGATTTGTCTTGGAGGGATTTTTGAATGTTTGTGAAAATAATTTTTCCCGAACATTGTTTGGTAGGGTGGCAAAAGGTTTTTTTTGGGTATGATTAACTAGAATCTCACTAGATCTTGCTATGCATTTGGGGGTGAAAAGGGAGCACATGGCATTTGAGAGAGAGAGAGAGAGAGAGAGAGAGAGAGAGAGAGAGAGAGAGAGAGAGAGAGAGAGAGAGAGAGAAATATGACGTGCATAAATAGAAAGAGGGAAATATTTTCCCTCTGTAAGCGACACATGAGGACGAGCTAGGGAGAGAGAGAGAGAGAGAGAGAGAGAGAGAGAGAGAGAGAGAGAGAGAGAGAGAGAGAGAGAGAGAGAGAGAGAGAGAGAGAGAGAGAGAGAGAGCATGTGTAAGGGTGAGCATAGGTCGGTGTGCATCAAGTGTGTCTCTTTCTTCATTGGTCGTCAATGGCGGTTGTGCTTGCCAATCCTCTAGTTAATGGTGTGGCCCCTTGCCCTGCGGGTGCACCCTACATTGGCAAAGTTGCAAAGCACTAAAGTGAAGGTACTATGCTGCACTGAGAGTGAAGAAGGCCCAAGTGGAGAGAACTGCCTATCGTGCAGTTAGGCCCGTGCAATGAGTAAAGGAGGAATTTGGAGGTTGAGTAGAGCAAGGCATCGCAACCTCATGGAGCCTCTAGAGAGACACACAAATTGGAAGATATGACTCATCACATGTTGCCAAAGTAAACTCTCATTTTTGAGTCTCTCTCTTCAAATTTTGGTCAACATTTTCTCTCTCTTGCTTCTTTTACAATAAAAAACAACCTTATGTGTTGGGGTAAAGGCGGAGCACATCTTTCCTCGATCAGACATGCCAGAGCCACCCATCACTTGTACACACCTTATTCTTTACTCTCTCATACACATTGTGGTGAGTTGCTCCACCCACATTATGTATTCTCTCTCTCTCTCTCTCTCTCTCTCTCTCTCTCTCTCTCTCTCTCTCTCTCTCTCTCTCTCTCTCTCTCTCTCTCTCTCTCTCTCTCTCCCCCCCCCCCCCCCGCACATGCACCACATTTGTGTACTCATAATTAGTATCAGGGCGCATGGCAATTGCGACGAGCACGATAGTGTCGAGAGATTTGAGGCGATAGGTTGCTCATTCTCGACAGCGAAGAGATCATGAAAGCTCGAAAGCTTTGTCAGAATGCAATTGAGCTCAGCTGAGAGTGATGTATGCCCTTGTGGAAGCTCAGAAGAGAGTGTGGCAAATTCTGTGCAAGTGAAGGTGCTACCCTAAAAACTATGTGTACAGCAGCACTGTTTTCAAATTCATTTTTCTTCTCGTAAAATGCGAACATGAAAATTATGCTCAATGAGCCCCTCCAATTTGACGTGGTCTACACCTTTGCAGAAGAAACTTTTTGCAAATTCCTCACCATTTTGCTGATATTCAGCTCAGACTGACTGTCTACAAAAATTTTAAGTTTTCTATTTTCACGCAGTGTGCGAGTTTGATGCATTTTTGGAAGCATGGCAAGTGCTCGAAGTTGAGTGCATAAATTCTGAGTTCAAGATGCAATTTCAGCTTGTGCAAAGCTTATGGTTTGAGGGTTTTTTGGTAGATTTGGGCAAAGAATCATAGAGGCATTTACACACCATTGAAGCGATCTCTTGAGAGAGACAATTTTTCTAGCAAATAGGTGGAGCTTCTTTCACAAGTTTTCACAAGACACGTTTCACAGAGATATGATGCATATTGAGTGCGCATATGATGCACATTTATTGCTCGTGTTCGAGCTTGGCAACTTGTTGGTTATTTGGGTTTGATAGCCACTTTGCTGCCAAAACTCTTGCAAAATTTTTCCAACAGTTTTATGAGCATGATTTGATGCGATCTAGGTTGTGAATGCAGGTTGCACTCATGGCTTTTGTGTGGTATTCTCTACAAGTGGGAGATAAATGTGTGTATGCCTCGATACCGCACTAGGTGAGCTTGGCGATTAGCTCATAGGTTTACTGTTGTCTTGTGCTGTAGGTACAGCTCATGTATTGACATTGCAGAAGCTTTACGCTCATTGATTCTGATTGTGGGATTCTCATATCATTTACCATTGTGTTTGGCATTGTGCCATA
Organism: Adiantum capillus-veneris; assembly: GCF_014529385.1. Classification (NCBI taxonomy): domain Eukaryota; kingdom Viridiplantae; phylum Streptophyta; class Polypodiopsida; order Polypodiales; family Pteridaceae; genus Adiantum; species Adiantum capillus-veneris. Next base: position 53,993,344 of record NC_140959.1, on the reverse strand, counting down.
GTGTTTTGGCATTGTTTATTTCCTCGATTTTTGGTGACATTTTACAGAGGAGACTCTGTCGATTTTCACCAGGTTTTATGCGCTTTGTAACAGGTGCAAGAGAGCTGTTTTAGCTAAGTTTTGGCTTGTGCCTATGTGGATGGTCATTTCACTTGCACTCTCATAACATATGGTCACTATTTATACATGATTGGTTCTTGGTTTTGGCAAAGGGTTATGTGCTTTATGCAATATTTGCCATAGTTTTGGTGGTAGGTGTTTGATTAGCTGATTTTCTTTGGCATAGCATTGAGCAATTATGCTCTTATGCACAATGCATTAGCACTTTGTGTGGGCTGATCTATTGACTCATTTTGTGCTCACTTATGGCATCTTGCAGTGATAGTTTATCATTGGATACACAGGTTGGTGTATCAGCAGGCACATCTTAGAGGTGCAGACATATAATTTACTGGCATTGTGGTGAACGAGGGCACATGAGAAGATGTTGTTTCAGGCGTTGGAGACAGCAGAGGATTCCATTGGTTTTTGCTGAGAGTACGAGTATTGTAGACACTCCTACTTTTGCTAGTTCACCCAGACATGTGTGGACTTTGTCTCATGATTTGCAGTTGGACAACAGTGCTTTATGCCATGTCACTCTTCTCAGGGAGGAGTGTTTTAGCATGTTTTTTTCTTTGAGACAGGATGGTGTTCATGGTATGGGTGACATTCATTTGCACTTGCCAGTGGGAGTATGCTTGTGCTTCATGTGTTCAGTATGTATGTGATGCTCGTAGGAGTTTGATCTCCATCTCGTAGCCCAAAGATCATGGGTGTCATGTTCAATTGACTGATGAGTTCTATTTGATGAGGAGAGGTTCGTTTGTGATATCGTAATGCCATTGTGGTGCTTGTTCGACTCTTCTCTACATTCTTGGTGTCAAAGACACCATAGTCTCTGTGAGTCCGTTTCCATGTAGACATTCACAGTCTAGGGGAGTATACTTTGTTGATGAGCAGCATGACACTTCGCTCATTGTGCATGCACGGTCAAAGGACAGACATGGAGAGAAGGATAGCTCTTTGAGTACACAACCACAATAGTCACCGGTGGTGGTGACAAATTTTGATGCTTTGCCAATCAGGGAGCAGAGCAGTGAGTCACATGTGGGAGACAGTGCAATCTCGGTGACTTTGAAGACATTCTTTACACACACACTCCTTACTAGCATGAAGAAGAAGCTCCATAAAATTGGCTATGGCTACTATGTGTATATCTCTATATTCCATTACATCCCAAATATAGTTAACCTATTTTGTTCCTCTATCTCTCATGGCCATCCCCAAAAACATGAAACAAAAAACTCAATTGAGGAGGTTGAGAAATCTACGTTCATGAGTATATTAGTAGCATCAGAAAGCTTGATTACACTTGTCATCCCATTGTAATTTCTTGAACTTTGTTTGTTGATTCAACGGGGCTGCAATATTGGCTAAAAACCAAAGTGCTTCCCCATGCCATCTAACCTAGCCCAAAAACTTGAGCAAGTCCTTGACCGTGACTTGGGTGTTTTGGCCAATTGGATCACCTCCATTTCACCACTATCCCTTTGCCAAAAACAATATGCCCTGGTAACATCAACTTTTGAAACAAAAGAGACACTTCAAGGGGTTCAAGTAGAGTTGAGACTCTTGATTAACAAAAAAAAAAGTGTAATATGGTAAGCATATATGATGCATACTTGAAAACCTTTGCTTCACAAGAAGAGGAGTTATCACAACAAGGGTCTTGTGAGGACAAGGCCCCATTAGGAGACACATGTATCACATGATGCATGGAAAGGAATCCAAGTTGTTGAGCTAAGGAGCTCTCCTTAAGAGGCAATGTGGTTGCTTAAATACTTCTCACCAAACTTAGTCCTACCTAATTGTAGTAGTGGTTGGTTGGCAAATAAAGATCTTGCTTTCATCTAGTAGGAGTGTGTTACCATATACATGTGGTAGTGATGTGTGTGAACACACTAGGACCGCCGGGGCATTTTTTCCCTCTTTAGGAGGTTTTTTCCCCCGTGCATTGTATATACGCCCATCACTCTAGGGCTATCTATCTTTCCATTGCACACTAAGTTATACACTCTCTGTTGTGTGCCCAGAGCTTCCTTCATCTTCTCCAAGCAGTGTGTGTTTCTCTGCAACCCTAATTCCAACAATTGGTATCAGAACAGGTCACGTCCTCCCGGGCTTAGTCGCCAGTTGCTCCAGCACACGCGTGCTCACTTTCTCCGATTTCAGTGAGCTTTGGCAAGTGTTTGCAGGTCGAAAAATATTTTGGGAGAGCTCGAAGAGCTAGGTCTACTCGGAATTTTGATTTGGTCTCATTTCGGCCTCCGTTTCCACTACAGGCAGTACCGCACAGGCTATTTCGTCATTTTGTGCAGAATTTCTGTCAGTGCCGTTTTCTGCATAACAGGTGCCTTATAGTCTTCTAGGGTTTGTGCTATATAGCACAGGTTGTTCTCGCTCTGTTTCTCCTATTTTCGGGCAGTTTTCACATCAAGTGTAGCATTTACCATGGCTGACAACAACAACACAGATGTGTTCAAGATGTTTGCTGCTAAGGACAGGTTGGATGGGGACAACTACCCTATGTGGGCTTATATGATGCAACATGTTCTTGTGTCAAAGGGTGTCTGGAACATTGTGCAGGGCATTGATGTACGTCCTGGTTCTGAGGATGTAGGCGATGTTGAGGATGTTTGCAGGTCTTGCTGCAAGGATTGCAGCTGTTAGAGTTGTTTTGCCTACGGCAGAACAAGCTCGTTGGGATGTTAAGGATGCGCAGGCTCATGCATTGATTGCGTTGTCTGTGAAGCGCACCATTGTTCCTCACATTCGTTCAGCAAAATCTGCAAAACAGGCTTGGGATATTCTAGCAGGTCTTTATGCAAGCCGCAATGAGGGTAAAATTGCTTTGCTGCGTAAAGAGCTGGAGTCGAAGATTATGCATGAGGAAGATGATATGGACACTTTCCTTGCTAGTGTCAAGGATATCAATGAGCAACTTATTTCTGCAGGTGAAGTTATTTCAGACAGTTCCCTTGTGCAGACTGTTCTTGATGCCTTACCAGATTCTTACCAGACTTTTGCTAGTACTTGGAGACTTATGACCCAAGGAAATCCAGAAGTTGTCAAGTTTGATGCATTATGCACATTGCTGTTGCAAGAGTCACTTTCCAGAAAAAACAGGACTAGACAACGTGCAGTTGAACAGGCTTTTATTGCTTCTCAAAGAAAGGGTGGTAACAGCAATGCAGCCACTTCTTATGGTTCTGCTGCAAGTGGCAAAAATTCTGTTCCTAATGCTTTTGCTGGCAGCAATTCGTCTGGAAATTCTGGTGATAAGGACAAAAAGAAGATGCGTTGCCATTATTGTAAAGCCAATGATCACTTGATCAAGTCGTGTCCTAAGTTGAAGGCCAAAGAGGCTAAGAAGAAAGAGGGCGGTTCCACTCCAATGCTGGTTCCACTACAAATGCAGCCATTGTTGAGTCTTCTGTGAAAGGAGACTGTGTTGCTGATGTTGATGCAGAATGGGCTTTTAGCGCTGAGTGCACTTACAATTTTGCTGTCCATGATGCATGCTTGTCAGTTGCTGCAGATTCACATGTGTGGTATTTCGACAGTGGTGCTACAAAACACATTACCTCACATCGTGAATTGTTTACCTCTCTCGAGTCTCTCCCTCATGGGAATTCAGTCACTTGTGCCAACAATGCCTCTTATCCAGTTCAGGGAGTTGGAAAGATTGTGCTCACTGCTGCTAATGGCAGTTCCTTCACACTTGTTGATGCACTTTATGTACCTGGGATCAAGAAGAATCTCTTGTCTGTATCCGCACTTGCTAGACTTGGACTTGTAGTCAAATTTGTGGATGACAGATGTACAGTTCATGATCTCAGTTTTGGTGATGAAATTGTTGCATCAGGCCTTTTGTGCCGTGGGCTGTATAAGCTCACTTTGTATGACAAGTGTGGACAAAACTTTGCAAATTTTGTTGCAGATTCAAGGGCTATTTTAGATGCAAAACTTTGGCATGCACGTTTTGGTCATCTGAATTTTGCCAGTTTGCTGCGTTTGCAGAAATCTGATATGGTTGCTTCTTTGCCGCCTCTTGAAGCACCTGTCAAACATGTTTGTGAAGGCTGTATTTTGGGTAAGATGCAGCGTTATAAATTTCCAAAGGATGGTTCAGTTCGGGCCACATGCAGGTTGCAGCTTGTGCATAGTGATGTTTGTGGGCCCATGCAAACTCCGTCCTTGGGCAATTACCTGTAATTCGTGACTTTCATTGATGATTACTCCAAGCATGCATGGGTATTTCCGCTTAAAGCGAAGTCCGAAGTTTTTATGTGCTTCAAACAATTTCTGGCTATGGCTGAAAATGTCTCGAAATGTACTATGGGCACTCTCCGTTCCGATCGAGGGGGGGAGTATATGTCTCATGAATTAAATGCATTTCTGGCTAGTCGTGGGATAAAACACCAATGTACAGTGCCGTATACGCCTCAACAAAATGGTGTTGTTGAGAGGAAAAACAGGTCACTGACAGAAATGGCACGATGTATGGTCGAAAGTCAAGCTTTACCGCATTCTTTTTGGCTTGAGGCCATCATGTGTGCCACTTATGTACTTAACAGGTGTCCTACGAAAGCTTTGCAGTCTATTACTCCATATGAAGCATGGCATGATAGAAAGCCTTCTATTGAGCACATGCGTGTTTTTGGCTGTTTGGCATATGCTTTGGTGCCACAAGTGCAGCGCAGAAAATTGGATGATAAGGCTGCCAAATGTATTTTTGTTGGTTATAGTGCTGAAAGCAAAGGTTACAGGTTGTATCATCCGCAAACAAAACGTATTCTGGTTTCTCGGGATGTAGTGTTTGTGGAAGATTCTGTTTAGCCCTTGTTGTCATGTACTAGAGACAGTAATGTAAGCTCACAGGACATTTATGACACTTTGTTGCCTCTTTTCAGTGGTGGAAATACGAATGTAAGTTCCAATGAGGCAAATGTCCAGCCTATGGGGGTTTCTGAAAATGTTTTAGATCAGCCTATTACTGATGCAGATGTACATGATGTACTTGATGAGGAAAGGGCTGAAAATGAGCAGGCTAGAGGTATGCCAAAATGGCTAGTGCACACTTTGCGTGACAGTAAATTGGATGCACCTTTGTCTAGTCGTACTCGTTCAGGCTCTCGCCATGCATCTTATGCATCAGATTATTATGCTTTGGCAGTGTCTAGTTTACATGATGTTGAGGAGCCTCTGACTTTTGATGAAGCACAGAATTCAGAAAATTGGATGGCTGCCATGCAATCAAAATTTGATGCACTTATAGAAAATGACACATGGACTTTATGTGATTTGCCTCCTGGCAAAAAGGCCATTGGTACGAAGTGGGTTTACAAGTTGAAACGCAAGCTAGATGGTGAGATCGATCGCCATAAGGCTCAACTTGTTGCAAAAGGTTATGCACAGCAAAAAGGCATAGATTATGAAGAGACTTTTGCTCCTACTTGTCGTATGACTACTGTGCGTTTTCTATGTGCATTGGCAACTCATTTTGGTTGGGATGTACATCAATCAGACATTGTTACTGCTTTCTTGAATGGTGAAATATTTGAGGAAGTTTATGTAACGCAGCCTCGCGGTTTTGTCATAAAAGGACAAGAGGACAAAGTGTGCAGATGTAAGAAGTCTTTGTATGGGTTGAAGCAATCTCCTCCTGCTTGGTAAGAGAAAGCTGACACTCATTTGGTTAAACGAGGCTTTCGTAACAGTCCAACAGAAAGCACATTGTATGTAAACCGTGAGGTTGATGTATTTCTCATTGTGGTTCTTTATGTTGATGATGTTGGGATCGGAGAGCACACACACAGAGAGCCAACACGAAGAAGGAGATAGACACAGTGTGTGGCGGGGCCGTACTCACACTACAATGTGTAGTTATGAGTATAGTTATTATGAATGAGTAAATGAATGGCTGTACATGGGCGGCTGAACAACGGGCACACGGGCCTTTAACCCAACAATCTCCCACTTAAAGGCAGTGTGCCTTTAAAGTGGCCAAAGTACAGCAAAAGAAGTCAAGCCATACCCATCAGCGATCTACAGTGTGCAAACCGCTGTGAGGCTAACGACTTCGTGAGTAGATCAGCAGGGTTATCGTCAGTGTGTACCTTGACAAGCTCTATGCGCTTGTCCTCTAGCACCTCTCGTATGAAGTGATACCTCACCTCAATGTGCTTTGTCTTCGCATGGAAGACAGGATTCCGTGCCAACGCTATGGCACTCTGGCTATCACAATGTAGAATCGGAGCATCACAAGCCATACCAAGATCTCCCACTAGTCGTGAGAGCCATACTGCCTCCTTGGCAGCCTCAGTGGCAGCCATATATTCAGCCTCTGTAGTGCTCAAAGCAACGCATGGCTGTAAACGTGATGCCCACGAAACCGGTCCACCTGCAACTGTGAACACATAGCCGCTAGTAGACTTCCTCGAGTCCACTGACCCTGCATAGTCTGAATCTGTATATCCGCAAACATACATATCCTTCTCACCATAACATAGGGACAACTTTGAAGTCCCTCTCAAGTATCTGAGAATACCTCTCACTGCATCCCAATGACGCTTGCCCGGGTTAGACATGTACCTGCTAACCACACCAACTGCATGAGCAAGATCTGGACGCGTAGCCACCATGGCATACATCAAGGAACCAACAGCTGACGCATAGGGAATCTGAGACATCTCTGTAGTCTCCAAATCTGTCTGAGGGCAGTCATCATGGCTGAGTTTTACATATGGAGGCAACGGGGTACTAATGGCCTTCCCCCCTTCCATATGAAAACGCTCAAGCACCCTGTCAATGTACTCTTTCTGACTAAGAAAGAGCATCTTGCGAGAACGATCACGAGTGATCCGCATACCCAAAATATGACTGGCATCCCCAAGATCCTTCATGGAAAAGGTCTCATGTAGCCTATGTTTCAAGGCATCCACATCAGAAATACACTTCCCTACGATCAGCATGTCATCCACATACAAAACCAAAACAATAAGACTACCATCTGCAGCCTTGCTAGTATAGAGGCATGGGTCCTCATAACTGCGTACATAGCCCAATGAACTCATGAATGCATCAAACTTACGATACCATTCACGAGATGATTGCTTCAGCCCATACAAGGTCTTAAGAAGCAGGCATACCATCTTCTTTGAACCATGAATAACAAACCCACTTGGTTGCTCCATGTACAAATCCTCGTGCAAGTCCGGATGTAAGAAAGCTGTTTTTACATCCATTTGCTTCAACTCCATGTCTTCTGTAGCTACCAAAGCAAACAACATACGCAAAGTAGACATCCTCACCACTGGGGAGAAGATCTCGTCAAAATCAATGCCCTTCTGTTGCTTGAATCCTTTAGCCACAAGCCTTGCTTTGTACCTAGGCTTTGCATCCATTGAACACAGTTTTATCTTGTAAACCCACTTGCATGGTAGTGCCTTCTTACCCTTTGGCAAAGGAGTAAGCTCCCACGTTTCATTTTGGATCAACGAATCCATCTCTAACTGCATAGCCTGCTCCCACTTGAGCTTGTCAACACTAGACATGGCCTCATCATAACATGATGGCTCCCCGCAATCAGTCAACAATACATAATCCATAGAAGGCACAAAACGCTGAGGCTGTCTTGCACGCCGCTCTGAACGCCTCAAAGACTGTGCAGGAGGTGCATCTGGTTGTCCCACATCTACATGATCTCCCAACAAGGGCTGATCTCCCACTTGAGGGTCAATGGGCTGCCCACGAGCAGCCATGGGACCATCATACCGATGTCCATCCTCCTCAAATATCACACGCCGAACCTCAACCGTTCGCGGTGATGCTCTATCATAGAGTCCTCATGAAAAACAACATCATGGCTGCGCACAATCTTCCTATCAATAGGATCCCACAATCGATAACCCATCTCACCAGAGCTACCATAACCCAAGAAGATACATCTCTTGCTCTTTGGATCCAATTTGCTGCGTTTTGCCTTAGGTACATGTACATAAGCTTCACAGCCAAAAACACGAAGGTGACCATACGAAGGTGTCAAACCTGTCCATACCTCTTCAGGCACTTTGAAGCCCAAAGGAACACTAGGTGAACGATTTATCAAATGCACAGAAGTGGCAACAGCTTCAGCCCAAAATCCATTTGACAAACCAGCCATAGAAAGCATACTACGGACTTTTTCCTGTATAGTCTTGTTCATGCGCTCTGCCACACCATTTTGAGGAGGTGTATAGGGAGCACTAAGCTCGCGCCGTATACCCTTCTCAACACATAATGTTGTGAAAGCATGAGACATAAATTCACCCCCATTGTCCGTACGTAAGCACTTCAACTTACAACCTGATTGGTTCTCAACAAGAGCCAACCATTGCTTAAATATATCAAACACCATATCCTTCTTACGAATGGGGTATGCCCATACCTTCCTGCTAGCATCATCAATGAACGTAACAAAGTACATAGCACCTCCAAGAGAAGCATTGGGCATCGGCCCACATACATCACTATGCACCAAAGCTAGCTTTTCCAAAGATCTGTGTGGAACACTTTTCTTATGAGAAGACCGAGCATGTCGACCATAAAGGCAATGCTCACAAAACTCAAAACCACCAAAATCTGAAACGGGAATGTAATCCACACGTGCCAACAACTTCATACCTTTTAGTGACATATGCCCCAAACGCTGATGCCATAAAGAAGCAGGAGGTTGCTCAGTGATCCCCACAATGTGATCAGCCACACTAGCTACACAAAGGGAATACAACGTATTCCTCTTAGCACCTTTAACCAAAACAAGGCTGCCCTTAGTGATCTTCCAACCTCCATCACCAAAAGATACATTGAAACCAAGTGAATCCAACTGACCCACACTAATCAAGCTTTTTGCAAGAGCCGGCACATGACGCACACGCTGCAAGACAAACGTAGTAGAGTTTGGCATAGCCAAATGAATATCCCCAATGCCATGAATCTGCATAGAACGCCCATCGGCAATCCTGACAGTACCTGTGCTCGAAGCATCATAGTCATGAAACCACGACCTATGAGGCGTAACGTGAAAAGAAGCACCACTGTCAATGACCCAATCCATAGGCATACTACGCTCATGAGTGAGAAGAAAAGCGTCATCAAAATAGGATGCAAGCAACACATCACCAAGCTCTTCACTAGTAGCACTAGTCGGAGCACATACATGGTCATCTTGAGAGCTACACTCTCCCTGTGTTGCATTTAACTCCTCAATCTTGACATTGGATTTAGGCTTGTCCTTAGCATCATGGTCTTTCTTCTTACCATCTCCATTTTCCCTTTTCCACTTGTAGCAATCCTTTTTGAAATGGCCTTTTCTACCACAATGGAAACATTCCACATCCTTTTTACTTGTGCCTGCACGGGACCTGCTTCTAGATTTACCCCTGTTGGACTTATACTTGTCCATAGTCCTGCCTCTGACAACCATTGCACTAGAAGACTTATTACTTGCATTATTCTTTCGATTAATCTCTTCCGTGAGAAGACTAGACTCCACATTAGTACTTGTCAACTCATTCGCAGGAACCGAGTTACTTATGGCTGTCCTAAATGTGTCCCATGACTCACGCAACGTGACAAGTAAAAACATAGCTTTTACATTTTCCTCAAACGTAATTTCCTGCGTAGCAAGTTGGCTGAAAATTGTATTGAACTCATTCAAATGCGCATTCATGGAAGCACCTTCCTCCATTCGCAAATCAATAAGCTTTTTAATCCAATACACCATAGAAGCAGCCGAATGCTTATCATACATATCGCAAATCCGCTGCCATAGCTCATAAGCTCCACCCTATGCATCTTTCACATTGTAATAAACAGACTTTGAAAGGGAAAGCCTAATGGTAGACCTGCACATCTCATCCAACTCCTCCCAATCATCCCTCTCCATGTTCTCTGGCTTAACTCCCTGCAACTTTAGAGGTCGAATCTGTTTCTTCTGCACCAAGACATCCCAAATTTGATCTTTCCAATATGAGAAGTTAGCACCATCCAACTTCTCAATATTGAAAACTGTGTCCTCTTTAGTGCCCATTACAACAAGAATGCAACAATGAGAAACCTGTAACCAACCAACAAACTGCCACAACAAAGTAGTGTTGCAAATCTGACAACACCTGCTGCTCAATCAAAGAGCAAACGCATAGAGTATAAATCAGCCCATAATATGGTCAAAAAACGTACGTAGAAATCCACAAACAAATGCATAAACCCGTGACACCTGTAACTCAACCGGCCTAGGCAAACTGTGCCACAAAATGCATCAGCAATGAGCTGTCATAGAGGCATAAACATACTCCATGTCTGAATAACCACAATAGAGACATAAGCTGACCAAGCTTACACAAATCCGTGAGCATAAATGGATCCAAGTGAGCATATAACCAATGCACAAGCTCAGCGAAGTCCAATCTCTATTGTCAACCAAGTACCTGTCCGTACTCAAACCGCAACACTGCAAGCAAGAGCAAACCCGCTCTATGTATAAGTGAACCAAATCTCCACAATATCATGCATAAAGAGTGTCTGTCAAACTGCCATATCCACATCCATCAACATACATAGATGATGTAAACCTGTAGCTCAAGAACACGCATAAACAGACTGCCCAGAAGAGTAGAAGCTCCCACTCAAACCACAACCATATGCATGGCTGTCCCACAGTCAAAATACATGTTTTGTAACCACAGAAGAAACCTATATCCAAAGCTCCCTGTAACCTGTAACCTGTACCCGTACCTGTACCTGTACCTGCACCTGTAGTCGAAGAAGACAATGTCGCCAAAGTCCCACTCTATCTGTGTGTATGAGGCCACTCCAAGAAGAGGCTACACACTCTCAAATGAGCTGTGGGCTCACGTAAGTGGAAGACACTACAACAATGGCACCTGTAATGGCTATGGAAGCTCTGGCAGCAGAAAACTACCAAAGAGAGATGAAAAACGTAGCTCCTAGTCTGTAGCTCGGATGGGATTTCTAATGGCACGAATGGCTCCGAAAAGGGGGTTAAACCCCAGGACGCCTGTTGAAAATACTCGCAGAGTGCTGAACCTTCCAATGCCAAGCTCAGAAACACCTTCTGCTCTTTGGAAATGCGCGCGTGCGCGAAATCGAAAAATGGCAATGAAACAGCAGCAAGTTTCAACACACTCAACAATGATGATGAAGCTCTCAATGCTCTCACTACCAAGCTCTGATACCACTTGTTGGGATCGGAGAGCACACACACAGAGAGCCAACACGAAGAAGGAGATAGACACAGTGTGTGGCGGGGCGGTACTCACACTACAATGTGTAGTTATGAGTATAGTTATTATGAATGAGTAAATGAATGGCTGTACATGGGCGGCTGAACAACGGGCAGCCGGGCACACGGGCCTTTAACCCAACAGATGATTTGCTGATCACTGGACCAAATGAGAGACATATTGCTGAATTTAAGGCTGATTTGAATGCTACTTTCAAGATGAAAGATTTGGGACTGTTGCATCATTACTTGGGTATACAGTTTAAGCAGTGTGATGGTGGTATTGCCTTGTATCAGAAAAGTTACATAGAGACATTGCTATGTAAGTTTGGACTTGAGGATTGGAAACCTATTGCCACTCCCATGGAAACAGGTTTGAAGTTGAGTCTACATGATGCTGGTGATCCTGCTGATGTCACTCTTTACCAAACTGTTGTTGGCTGCCTCATTTATGCATGCAACACGAGGCCAGATATTCAGTTTGCAGTCTCACAAGTCAGCAGATTTATGCATAGCCCAGGGTCTAAGCATTGGTAGGCTGTCAAGAGGATTTTCCGCTACCTTAGTGGCACTTTACATCTTGGCTTGTTTTATCCCAAGGGGGGATCATTGCCGCCAGACTTACATGCTTTTTCGGACTCAGATTGGGCTGGTTGTTTTGACACGCGAGTGTCCACAAGTGGTTTTTGTTTCATGCTTGGCAGTTCATGTATATCATGGTTGAGCAAGAAGCAACCTACGGTGGCCACTTCGAGTTGTGAGGCTGAGTACATGGCAGTCTTCACAGCTACGGTTGAGTGTGTATGGCTCAGACGCCTTATGGCTGATTTGGGTGTTGGACAGGACACTACCAACACTATCTACACTGACAGTCAGAGCGCATTGGCAGTTGTGAGGAACCCAGTTTTTCATGCTCGCACAAAGCACATTGAGGTGCATTACCACTATGTCAGGGAGAGGCTCTCAGCAGGAGAGATCAGCTTGGCTTATGTGCCAACACAGGACAACCTTGCAGATCTTTTCACATAGGCATTGTCTCGTGAGAAGCTTGAACCTTTCCGCAAAGCTTTGGGCTTAATCCCCTTTGTGGACTGATCCTGTCCTCAGGGCATGGCACTTCCCTTTACTCATGTGCCAGCTCTCGTTCACCGCATCACTCCAGGGGGGATTTGCTACCATATACATGTGGTAGTGATGTGTGTGAACACACTAGGACGTCAGGGCATTTTTTCCCTCTTTAGGAGGTTTTTTCCCCCGTGCATTGTATATATGCCCATCACTCTAGGGCTATCTATCTTTCCATTGCACACTAAGTTATACACTCTCTTTTGTGTGCCTAGAGCTTCCTTTGTCTTCTCCAAGCTATGTGTGTTTCTCTGCAACCCTAATTCCAACAGAGTGTCAACTTATTCTGAATTATATGTAAACAAATTGTATTCAATTAACGAATATTTTTTCAAACTAGAAGAGTCCTTGTCAAGCTGTAAATTTCTTTCAAACTTGAACTATCCTTGTCTAATTATGAAAAGTTTTTAAAAAAAACTTCTTGCACTTGTCATTAGTTCATTTTTCACCGTGTCATAACCACACAATGTAGTGTTTTACATTGGTAATGGAGTACTTCTCAATATGTGATTTTATAAAGAATGGGATCTCTCTCTCTCTCTCTCTCTCTCTCTCTCTCTCATATACACATATACTTAAGGTGTAACCAAGGATTAAATAGACAATCAAGCTCAAATGTATAGGAATATTGCTCAATTGGAAGCTAAGATTAGGCATTACAATCACACATAATCAATGCAAGAAAATGAAGCTCATTTTTTATGATGCACGAAATTTTTATTATGTCTGATATTTTGGTCTTTTTGACAAGGTTTTCTCAAAGTTACTAGATTTTTTATGTGCATTCATACAGTGCTTAAACAACCCCTCTATTAAAATGTTGAAAAGAATAGAATAGCCCCTTTTTTTAATGACTTAATGGGTTTTTCCCAAAATGGTTTAAAATGACCCCTCTTCTTAATGTGTCTTTGTTAAATTGCTTAAATGTTCAAAACTAACAAAAAAACCTCATGATGAACTCACGTGTTATATTAACATGATCATATAGTGGACCCCAAGGAAATTTGAATTTCATACATGGCAAGAAAAATTACAGTTTCATCTTATGGGCAATAATTTGTAGAGTTTTGTTAGTTAAACAAAGTAGTGACTGTCGACTGTGATGATGTTAAGTTATAGTGGCTTAAAAGGGACAAAAACAATGTTTTGATCATTGCACTTGCACTTAATGATGACTCCATTCATCATATTGCAAGGATGTCAACGCTAGCAAGACAAGAATTGGATACGCTATTTGGTGCCCTTTTTTTTTCTCTTCATGAAGAAAGGTAAAACTCTTACAAAGCAATTGGTTGGAATCAATGCCAAAGTTAGAAGATGATGAAATCCAATCAAGAGTGTACAAGATTTGCGTCAATATAGGAATATAGTCACTACCTTGTAGAATCTTAATGACCTCAAATTTCTAGGTGTGGTCTCTTCATCGTAGGAACAGAAACATGTGAATTCAAAATAGCCACGAGTCTTTGGAAGAAGTCTATAATAGTCTAGCTCTTGTAGTGCAACATTGGAGACAACTTGTTGATGTTGTCAACATCTTTGCTCGTGGTCACAAAACTCAAGTCAACTCTTCCATTTGTGGCAGAAATTGAATGCAATTGTTTTTCTTTCCAAAGGTGACTTGGATCAAAGAGGAAGATGACGAACCAAATGCTTCACCGCTTGGTGTTGTTGCTAATCTTACTTATGGCAACGCTTGGAGTTTTGAGACCATACACAAGAAATTGTAAAAGGGTAGAAATTGGATCCATGATGGGCTAAGATCGCCTTCACTCAATAGCATATACACATTAATAAACATTTTTAGATTCACTCATATGGTGTAATCTCTCATAATCTAGTGAAGCCTTCATGGAAGGATAAAATACGGGGGGAAAAACCTTAATTTCCAAAGCTTAAAAAACCTGTTGTCTACTTAAAACTTGTGGAAGCGACTAAATCAAGTGGATAAGACATTATGGGGGGGTTGAATAATCAAGTTCAAACATTGTGAAAATCTTCTCTTAATTCATGCAGTGGATGGAATCACATGCAGCTAGTGTTGACCAGACACCATAACCACTTAAAAAATATAAAGCTTTGCGTTAATTTATCCACTACCTTTGCCTACTTCATTTCTATGAGATAGTATCCTTCTCTCCTCCTTGTGTTCTTACGGTTCTCCAACCTCTACATCTCTCTCCCACCGGCTATGGCTACCTAGAAATAGACAAACATGGAGAATTTGACCTAGACATAGACTCTATTTACCAAAATTAAGCCATTCAAACTTCAAATTGATCATTTGTAGACAAGTGTGATCCATGATGTCAATTTAATCAAGTGTGTAAGGATCGAGAGGGATTGGGATTTTATTTGAAATTTTTGATGACAAGATTATGGGAAGAGATTAAAAGAAATCCTAAATCAATGGTCAATTTATCAAGGAGAGTAGCGGCTTTTTGGAAGGCCCAAAAACTTGTCCACACTAAATCAACTAGCAAAGATTATAGAGTGATGAAACTGATACTTCTATTTAAGTAGGGGAGAACATGTTCAGGTAGGGTGTATAATCCACCAAACTCATAATGAGAAGCAAACAACATCAACATAGCTTTCATAATAAACGCATGCAAGAAGGCCTCTGATATGGGAGAAGATAAGCATCTAGGTTTACATCAAGCTGACTATGCGTTGTTGACATCATCAAACAAGTAGTTCACTATGACCCTCTTCACTAGGAGAAGCTTTTGGAACCATCAAGCCACCCCATGCTACACATGTCTACACAATGGGAGAACATGACTCAACACCATATAGGCTCCAAGGAGAGGCTTTTGAAATCATGCAGCCACCGGCTCCAATTGAAGAAAGGGTGCATATGATGAAAGGTGGTGTTCATAGTGTTCACAAAAAGTGGTCTTTAGGGTATTTTAAACTCACTAAAAATGGAAAATCTTGGCTAGATTTTCATCTTACCTTGAAGAAAACTACCCTTAAAATTCTACAAGTTATAATTATTTAAAATCGACAACTCCTTGAAATTCTGATGGTATTTGAAAGAAGATTGACGGAAGAACCCTAGAAAATTTTAGTGCCATGACTGTTGAAAAAAAAACCTAGCTACTATAAAAGATATAAAAGCCTTTCTTATAATTTTCTTTCGTGCATTTTTGTGACTCGTGTATTTGTGATTGTTGTCAAATTTAAGATATAAGTAGAGCTTTAAATGTGCCCACTATGGTTCAACCCCTGCGACACACAAGTGTGAGTGCATGGGAACAATCTTGTAAAATTAGTTGATGCGAAACATCATAGAGCTAAAAAAAGAAGAAGAAGATATAAGTAGAGATTTAAATATGTTTATTATTTTTTCTGCAAGAAAGAAGTGTTAGGAAGTTGTAGTTTGTGCATATCAAGTATACTTTTAAATGACCAAGTGGAATATGTGTCTATCAGACAAAGTCACCAAAAAGAAGTGTTAGGAAGTTGTAGTTTGTGCAGATCAAGTATACTTTTAAATGATCAAGTGGAATATGTGTCTATCAGACAAAGTCACCAAAGGCTTACATAAGACTTGTATATGAAGAGGATTGCAATGGTGTAGGAGATAAATAGGTAGAGTAAAAGTTTGTCAACCATAGATTAAGGTGAGTAGCGTTTTAGAGGAAACGTGTGCTAAAAGAGCAAAAGAAATGCTTGGGGTAAAGGTGAGGGGCTCTAAGCACACCCACTATGGTTCAATCCTCGAGACATGTGGGGGTGGGTGAGCCTGGATTATTATTTTTAAAAATCAAAGAAATAAACCATGCACAATTAAGAGACTACTTTTTTTGTCTTGAACAGTTAGTGAAAAATATGTGCTCAAAAAATTGAGCAAACGTAGGAAAGCTTTGTGCTTTGCTTTTGTACTTAGTTTTTTTGAATCTCCATGCAATGTCTGAAAATACTACGACTGGATTTCTTGCCTATAGAGATAAGGTAAATGGATCACATTAAAACCAAAAATAGGGTAAAGGGGCCAATAACGTGACGACCCCAAAACTAATACAAAACAACCCCTAGATTTGTTTTGTTTGTGGACTAATTGTAGCACCAAAAAGAGAGAGGTGAAAAGGCTACCTCGTTTGAAATAGCGATGTTTTATTGGCTATTGCACGGTTTCAAGACTTCGTGGTTGCAACTTACTCTTTTGGGCCTTGGTGGGTATTCTCTTTGGCCCCCAATTTTAGTACATGCAATTTTGAACATGGTGCCGTAATTCTTAGATCCAAAATTTGACAAACTCAAAAAATTATTCTCGTGAAACTCCCCTATTGGCCCCTTTACCCTACTAGTAGAAATTGACAAATTTGCATGAGTTTTGAACTATTGCCATGTCCTTTTTTTCCGTTTTTCTTTCTTTTACCCTAATTTGAAACTGGCTAGTCTCGATTTTCAATTGACTCTAGGCTAAGTTGAGGCATGCCTTTCCTGAACATTGCACTAGTGTGAGAGAAAGACTTTGTTCCCGGACAATCGAACTTCCTCCCTAATGGCATATAAAGAGGAAATGCTATAAAAAATTTGCACATTTGCAAGATTTTATTTTCATGAAATTTTTTTATTGATCTTTGTTCCCCATATCCTAATTTGAATCCTGGAAGTCTAAATTTTCACATGGCTCTAGACTAAGGTGAGACAAACCTTTCACAAAAACTACACTGCACAATACGGTCAAGTTGTGATTTGAGTTATAAGCATGCGCAATGTAAACTGGAAATTTCTCAAGTCAGCTCTACATTTACCATATTGTTGCGTCGTCAAGCATGTCACTAAAAACATAGCACTAGAACATTGCTATAAAGTAATGGCCAAGGTGTTCAAAATTACAATCTTAGTGAGGGTTCTTTGTATCTATTAACCGAACTATACCCCAAGTGGTAGTCCTTTATAATTGCGCTTCTTCTTTAATATAATTCTACTCTCACCTTTTATGGGAAAAAAAAAAAGTAATTATGACCAAAGATAGACACACTACTACATCAATGGGATGAACGTGCCCTAGTGAGGCCAAATGGTTTGTGATTCTTGTGAGGATTCTTTCAAGTCCCAAATTCCAAGTGTGATAAGGTCTGGTCTTCTAGGTACAAGTAAATAACTACTTCTTGAAACCTCAAATGCAAGCATTTCAATGCAAGGTTTGTAACTTTGTAGTACATGTATTGTTATATTGGATATTGGGAATCAAAGGAGAGGAGTTCTCAAGAACTATTGGAGCACAATTTTCTAAAAGTAGTGGACCAAGGAGCCTAGGGCCTAGAGGCTAGGACTAAAGACCAAGGGGGTGCATGGAATGTCTTATCACTCACTTTCATAGGTTACACATTGTACTTACAAGCTGGCTTTATCTTGGGAAGAGCCATGCACAAAATCATAGCTCTAGTCTCTACTCTCTTTCCTTATTGATTGGAAACTATTAGAGATCTTTTCTTTCCCTTTCTCCTTCTTACTCTCCCTTGCTATCATATTAGCTTGATAGGCATGTGCAACACAACACGTTAAGCTTCCTTCTTTACATCACTTCCTATGTAAAATCTTTATTTTTCCTCAACGGTCATGCTTTGTAACTTGTAAAGTTGTAAGCTGTGGTTTGAGATTTTTTTTTTATTTTTTATTTTTTGTGTGGCACAACTCACAATTGTGAGTGGATAGAACATCCCACGGCTACAAGCTATACTCACTCCTCGGAAAATCAATTTCACAAACATACAAAATTTCGCTTGCAGTAGATTCAAAGAGGAAATTTTCCAAAATAACTTAATTTTTTTCACAATTTAATTCTATATGCTTAAATTTTCCATGCGGAATTTTTGCTTCTCCCCCTCCATTCAATCGAATGTTTTGATTTTTCAACCGGCTCAACGCTAAGCTGAGGCACACTTTTTCTCGAACACTGGCTATACTTGACACTAACTAATTGCCACTTGCCATTGTTAATAAGTACGGCTGGCCGCCTTCGACGGTCTCTCTTTCTCCCCCCTCTCTCCCTTTTTATCGCGTACAAAGGAGCTTTTTAAAGTTTTGGACTTTAACCTTCAGGTCGCAGATTGCGACACGTGTAACGGGCTCCCCCTTCCACCATATTATGTTAGTAGATTCTGGCAAAGTTTGCCTCAACTTAGCTTAGGGCTAGTTCAAAATCTAGATTAGTTGGTTTCGAACCAAGGAAAAAGGAAGAAATCCAGGTAAAAAACACAAGGAAATAGTTCAAAATTCTATAGATGTAAAACTTTTAATTAATTTTTTTGGTTGGGACCTTGAGGAGGAGGAAACAGGGCCGTCTATGGAAGAAGAATTTCTCGAACACTGAACCCTAGCCATTGTTGCCAATACTTTTTGGCTTTCTAGAATAAGCCTTGGAGAAGAAGAGCGTAAGACATACATTTGATATTTTAAAATTTCATTTGAGCTTGCTATTAATTAAAATCTAGATTAGCCGATTTTGGAACCAAGGAAAAGGGAAGAAAAACATGTAAAAATCACAAGGAAATAATCCAAAATTTTGTAAATTAAAATTTTTAATAAATTTTTTTTATTTGGACCTTGAGGAGGAGAAAACATGGTCGACTAGGACTTTCTCGAACACTGAGCACAAGCCACTGTTGCCAATATCTTTTGGCTTTCTAAAACAAGCCTCGAAGAAGAAGAGCGTTAGGCATGCATTTGACGTCTCAAAATTTCATGTGAGCTCGCTGCTAATTGAAATTATTTTTTGTGTTTTGTTTGTCAATAGTTCCTTCATTTCATAGCTTTACATGACTTGACTTCCTTTTGATTTTATTGCTCTTGCATGACTTGACTTTGTTTTGATTTTATTGTTTTACAATCTTCGAGTGAACCTTCACCTTGCACATTCTATCAACAAGTTGAGGAGCATTGTTCAAGAAAAGTGTGTCTATCTTAGCCCTGGGCCTACTAGAAATTCAAGGAAGTTGATTGAGACCAAAGCGAAAAGGAAAAATTTCCTTAGATTTTGTAAGAAAAAGGTGTATATATAGCCAAAAATATGATTTGATTTGTGAAATTTTTACTTGAAAATGGGCTTAAAGGAATGTGTGTGTGTGTGTATGTGTTTGGGATATAGTTTGTTGTCAAACATTAGTGAGGAGTCATGAAGGTTCATTGAACTTAAGGGGGGATAAGATTTATGGGGAGTAAGTTTACATGAGTGCTTACAATCACATGCCATTTTTGTTGTGTTTTAATATAAACAATATATTATATAGGGCAAAGAGAGGTCCCTTGGTTCGGATGGGTTGACTACTGAGTTCTTCCTAGAATCTGGGATTATCTTAAGTATTCTATCACGAGAATGGTTAATCGAGTCCTTGGTGATGGGGTCATGTCCTTAAGAATCAAAAGAGGCCTAAGCCTATCCCCAAACAAGTTTGTTGCTCCCAACTTAACCATTGGTGCCCCATAATGATGATGTCTGTTGCATATAAAATTATCTTCAAAACTGTTGCCCTCAGGCTCTCCACCCTCCTCGACAAAGTCCTCACCTCCCACCAACATGGATTCATCAAGGGAAGGTCAATCTATGATAACATTTTGGCAGCAATGGTCAACATCGAATATTCCGCTTTCACTAAACAAGACGGTATCTTGCTTCAACTGGATCTTGATAAAGCTTACAACAAATAACATGGTCGTTCATTGAATATTTCATGAAGTTATTAGGCTTTGGGCCACGTATGTGCCGCCTAGTCAGAACCCTCGGTACTCGTCGCCAATCGGAGCTCCTTTTCAATGAGAGAATTGTGGGTGCTTTTGAGATTAAAAGATCAATAAAGCAGGTATTCCCACTTGCCCCTCTAATGTTTGCCATTGGATCCCACCCTCTGGTTACACTGTTACCATACATGTAGTAGTGATGTGTGCGAACACACTTAGGACCGTTGGGGCATTTTTTCCCCCTTTAGGAAGTTCCCCCCCCCCCGTGCATTATATATATGCCCATCATTCTAGGGTTATCTATCTTTTCCATTGCACACTAAGTAATACACTCTCGGTTGTGTGCCTTGAGCTTCCTTCGTCTTCTCCAAGCTTTGTGTGTTTTCCTGCAACCCTAATTTCAACAATTGGTATCAGAGCAGGTTCCATCCTCCCGAGCTTAGTCACCAGCAGCTTCAGCACACTCCTGCTTACTTTCTTTGATTTCAGTGATCTTTGGCGAGCGTTCGCAGGCTATTTTGTTATTTTGTGCAAAATTTTTGTCAGTGCCGTTTTTTGCATAACATGTACCTTAGAGTCTTCTACAGTTTGTGCTATATAGCATCTGTTGTCCCGCTTTGTTTCTCCTTGTTTTGGGTAGTTTTCACATCAAGTACAGCATTTACCATGGCTGACAACAACACAGATGTGTTCAAGATGTTTGCTATTGAGGATTGTTGTTGAGGATAGATTAGATGGGGACAATTACCCTATGTGGGCTTATATGATGCAACATGTTCTTGTGTCGAAGGGCGTCTGGGATATTGTACAGGGCATTGATGTACGTCCTTGTTCTGAGGATGTACACGATGTTGAGGATGTTGCAGGTCTTGCTGTTGTTAGAGTTGTTTTACCTACAGTTGAGCAAGCTCTTTGGGATGTAAAAGATGTACAGGCTCATGCATTGATTGTGTTGTCTGTGAATGCACTATTACTCTCCACATTCGTTCAGTAAAATCTGCCAAACAGGCTTGGGATATTCTGGGTGGTCTTTATGCAAGTCGCAATGAGGCTAAAATTGCATTGCTGCGTAAAGGGCTGGAATCGAAGATTATGCATAAGGAAGATGATATGGACACTTTCCTTGCTGTTGTCAAGGATATCAATGAGCAACTTATTTAGGTAGGAGAAGTCATTCAGGCAGTTCCCTTGTGCATACTGTTCTTGATGCCTTGCCATATTCTTACCAGACTTTTGCTAGTACTTGGAGACTTATGATCCAAAGAAATCCTAAAGTTGTCAAGTTTGATGCATTATGCACATTGCTGTTGCAAAAGTCGCTTTCCAGAAAAAACGGGACTAGACAGCGTGCAGTTGAAGAGGCCTTTATTGCTGCTCAAAGAAAAGGTGGTAATAGTAATGCAACCACTTCTCATGGTTCTTCTGCGAGTGGAAAATCACATGTTCCTAATGCTTCTGCAGGTAGCAATTCGTTTGGAAATTTTGGTGATAAGGGCAAAAAGAAGATGCGTTTCCATTATTGTAAAGCTAATGATCACTTAATCAAGCAGTGTCCTAAGTTGAAGGCCAAAGAGGCAAAGAAGAAAGAGGGTGGTTCCATTGCAAATGATGGTTTCACTACAAATGCAACTATTGTTGAGTTTTCTATGAAAGGAGATTGTGATGTTGATGTTGATGCAGAATGGGCTTTTAATGCAGAGTGTATCTATAATCCTGATGTCCATGATACATGCATGTCAGTTGCTGCAGATTCACATGTGTGGTATTTTGATAGTGGTACTACAAAGCACATTACCTCACATCGTGATTTGTTCACCTCTCTTGAGTCTCTCCCTCATGGGAATTCAGTTACTTGTGCCAACAATGCCTCTTATCCGGTTCATGGAGTTGGTAAGATTGTGCATTAGGAAAAATATGGACTCTCCTTGGGCCTTTTTGATTAGTGAAGGCTTAAGGGAGAACCAATGAGAAGGCTCTTGGGATATCACCTAGAGGGGGAGAAATGGTAGGGGTGCAGCCTAATTGTCTCCCTCTTCAATGCTTGGTTCTTAGAGAGAGGTGGGAGGTAGGCTAGGGGGGTGGGGGGGGGGGGGCTTACTGCTACAAATGGCAGTTCTTTCACACTTGTTGATGCACTTTATGTACTTGGGATCAACAAGAATATTTTGTCTGTGTCTGCACTTGCTAGACTTGGTCTTGTAGTCAAATGTGGATGATAGATGTACTATACATGATCTCAGTTTTTCCGTGGGCTGTATAAGCTCACTTTGTTTGACAAGTGTGGGTAGAATTTTGCAAATACAGTTGTGGATTCAAAGGCTATTTCAGATGCTAAACTTTGGCATGCACGCTTTGGTCATTTGAATTTTGCCAGTTTGTTGCGTTTGCAAAAATCTGATATGGTTGCTTCTTTACCGCCTCTTGAAGCACCTGTCAAACATGTTTGTGAAGGATGTATTTTGGGTAAGATGCAGCGCTCAAAGTTTCCAAAGGATGGTTCAGTTAGGGCCACATGCAGGTTACAACTTGTGCATAGTGATGATTGTGGGTCCATGCATACTCCGTCCTTGGGCAATTACCTTTACTTCATGACTTTCATTGACGATTACTCCAGGCATGCATGGGTATATCCGCTTAAAGCAAAGTCCAAAGATTTAATGTGCTTCAAACAATTTTTGGCTATGGCTGAAAATGTAAAAATGTACTATGGGCACCCTCCGTTCCGATCGAGGGGTGGTATATGTCTAATGAATTTAATGCGTTTCCGGCTAGTCATGGGATAAAACACAAGTGTACAATGCCTATGCTGTCATGTACTAGAGACAACAATGTCAGCTCACAAGACATTTATGACACTTTGTTGCCTCTTTTAAGTGCTTAAAGTTCAAATGTAAATTCCAATGAGGCAAATGTACAACCTATGGGGGTTTCTAAAAATGTTACAGATGTTACCATATACATGTGTAGTGATGTGTGTGAACACATTAGGACCACCGGGGCACTTTTTCCCTCTTTAGGAGGTTTTTTCCTCCGTGCATTGTATATACGCCCATCACTCTAGGGCTATCTATCTCTCCATTGCACAGTAAGTAACATACTCTCTATTGTGTGCCTTGAGCTTTCTTCGTCTTCTCCAAGCTGTGTGTGTTTCTCTGCAACCCTAATTCCAACAATTGGTATCAGAGCAAGTTACGTCCTCCCGGGCTCAGTCGCCAGCAGCACAAGCCTGCTCACTTTCTCTGATTTTTGTGAGCTTTGGCAAGCGTTTGTAGGTCAATAGAATTTTTGGGTAAGCTTGTAGAGCTTAGTCTGCTCAGATCTTTGATTCGGGCTCGCTTCGGCCTCCGTTTCCACTACAGGCAATATTGCACAGGCTATTTTGTCATTTTGTGCAGAATTTCTGTCAGTGCCGTTTTCTACATGACATGTCCCTTAAGTCTCTACGGTTTGTGCTATAGAGCACGTGTTGTTCCCGCTTCGGTTCTCCTCTTTTCGGGCAGTTTTCACATCAAGTGTAGCATTTACCATGGCTGACAACAACACAGATGTGTTCAAGATGTTTGCTGTTGAGGACAGGTTGGATGGGGACAATTACCCTATGTGGGCTTATATGATGCAACATGTTCTTGTGTCAAAGGGCATCTAGAATATTGTGCAGGGCATTGATGTACGTCCTGGTTCTGAGGACTTAGGCGATGTTGAGGATATGGCAGGTCTTGCTGCAAGGATTACTGCTTTTAGAGTTGTTTTGCCTACGACAAAACAATCTCGTTGGGATGTAAAGGATGCACAGGCTCATGCATTGATTGTTATCTGTGAAGCGCACCACCTTATGACATCTCATGATTGGTTCTCCCCACTCAACAAGCAATGGGGCAAGGATTGGCTAGGGTCAAGGTGGGAGACGGTCGTGAAGAACATATGGTGCCCTCAATGGCACTTGGGATGAAGGTTTTCTTATGGAAGGTGTTGTGGGGAGCCATGCCAACTGAAGTGAAGGTCCTTGCTAGGGGAATTTTCTAGATAGATGTGTGCAATATAGAACGGCTTGTGAAGACCTATCTCACCTGTTAAAGGAGTGTCCGACAATCTGTGGTCTGACAGGCAAGATTTGCAAATGGGTCCCAAAAACCTGGAAAATAGGATTTTTCAAGGATGATCTCTTCTTGGGAGGAATATGTTTAAGAGCCATTCACTGCTCATTGCTACACAAATTGTGAGGTATTTCTATTTCAAACACATTTGGAAGGCGAGGAACTATCGGATCTTCAAGCACTCCTTGAAGTAGCTAAGTTCATGGAGATAGTCCAAAAAAGCAGAATAACGATCATCACCATTGGAAAGCAAAGGAACTCAGAGGAGTGGAAAAGGACATTGAGTGTCACAATAGCATGCATACAAAGGTGAAATTATGGGCTCATATATAGTGGTGGGGTCGCTCCCCCATCAGCCGATATATCTATGATCAATTGAAGTGTTCATGGCCCACGAGCATGGCAGGAATATGTAATTTCTTGGTTCTATCAATATAATCCACTCACCACTGTGAGTTTTGCAAAAGAAAAAAACCATATATTATATATTATGCACCCATAATCACAAATGGCTTATATGTGTGAAACGGCATCACTTAAGAAACCAGGTGAAAGAGGCACATTGGCTTTTAAAACAAAATAAATTGAAAATGAAATAAAATAGAAAACAATAAAATAAAGGGACCCATTGGCAAACTAAAACAAAAGAAGTTTTTCTTTGGAACTTCCCACATTATGTGGGATGTATGATAAGCCAAAACAAAAGAATATTTTAATGCTTTCATTAAAGAAAGGTAACTCTAATAAGCATAGGAAATAATAAAATAATAAGCATAGGAAGTCTTAAGATGAAAGAGCTATTTCACTATATATATATATATATATATATATATATATATATATATATATATATATATATATATATATATATATATATATAGATATATATAGATATATATATATATATATATATATATATATATATATATATATATATATAGAGAGAGAGAGAGAGAGAGAGAGAGAGAGAGAGTCAAACTCACAGTAGTGAGTGTATGTATGTATTAGATATTCCATAAATAAATGTATAAAGCAACCTCAAGCTCGTGCCGAGTCTTGAGGGACCAAAGGTTACATCCAAAACATACAAAGCCTCAAACCAAGGCTAACCATAATCTACAAGCCCTTACTAACCATAGTTGGTCCTAACGATGAGATCGAGAAACCCTATTCCACTTGTCTGAACTTTGCATTTTTTCAATCACAAAGATCGTATCCCTGCTCTCTTGGATAATCTCTTAGAATTTATCTAATGAGAGTTCCCTGTCGAACACACGACAATTCCTGGCCTTCCAAATATGATGAAAGAAATAGAATCTAACAATTTGAGTACAAATTAGAAATTCCTGGCACAAATTATTCCTGAAGAACCCTATCTTCCAAGTCCTTTGGATCCACTTGCAAATCTTACATGTTAGGCGTCTAGTCACCGAGCACTCCTTGAATATGTGGGTGAGCTCTTCACTAGCTGTTCTGCACCTCGAGCACCTATCAAAGCCGATACCTTCCACCTAGATCTTGAGGCCTGTGGGCATGCCCCCACATAGCACCTTCCACAAAAAAATCTTCATTGATTGAGGCCACTCTAGGTTCCAAATATTTTTTTCTATCGCCACCCAGTGAGCTTCCGATCATTGTTGACCCCATTGCTTGTTGAGGGAGGCAAACTAGTTTTAAATGTTTAATAATTGCAAAAAATAGCAACAAAAAATTTCACCATTTTTGAATTATTTTTAAGAAAAAATTATTGGGTTTTCTTTCCCTTACCCTAATTTTAAATGGGCTAGTCTAAATTGACAACCACCTCTATGCTAAGTTGAGATAGGTTGTTGTTAAAGCTTTCTCTCTAGATTGTTATCTATAAAGCCTCCACATTTTTAATATTTTATTTATGTTTGTACTGTATTAGGGCTATTCTTCACAAAAATGTTGTGAAATTATATTAGAAAAGCAACAAGTAGAAGACCTAGGGGTATAGCCCTTACAACTAAATTCAAAAAAAGCACAAGCCTCTCCTTCAAACTTGTTCCCAAATTGGTTTGTTTCTCTTTGCTAAACCACTGGTGCCTTATCTCAACAATGACAGTGGTGTACAAGCTCATTGCCAAGGGTGTGGCATCAAGGTGGCTTCAATCTTGAACTTCATCACTCCTCATCAGCATGGCTTCATCAAAGGACGTTCTATGTATGGTAACATCTTGGTAGCCATGGTCGGCATTGAGTACGTGGCTTTCACCGAGCGAGAAAGTATCCTCCTTCAACTTGACCTGGATAAGGCCTATGACACAATCTTGTGCTCATACATTACGAAGATCATGAAGGCTTTGGGGTTTGGACCCGAGTTGTGTGCGTTAATGCTTACGCTGGGGAGGGGAGCTACTATGAGCTGCTTTTCAACAAAAGGATAGTAGGTATGTTTGAGGTCAAGCGATAGATCAAACAAGGTTGCCCCCTTGCCCCACTACTCTTTGCTATTGGCTCTCGCCCACTAGTAACCTTGTTCGAGGACAGTGCTTCAAAAGGGGAATTTCAAGGTATATCACTTCCTGGAGGTAAACAATTGCTTGCAAAGTTGTTTGCAGACGATTATCTGTTGTTCCTAAAAGCCAAGCCGGAAGTGCTAAGAAGAGCCCTTGAGATTGTCCAGCTATTTGCCATGGATTCCAGCTCAATGTGCAATAGTGAGAAGTCAAGCTTAATTTATCTATATGGAAGCAACTCGTTTGACCCCACGGAATGGTCAGGGGATGTTATTGGTAAGAGCACTGTGTTCACGCAACTAGGTGCCCCATTGGGGTGGGCCTATTAGATAAGCAGTGATTTGATAGGGTATTGAATAAGATTATATCAAAATGAGAATATGGGATTTTGTGCTCCTCCCCTTCCATATCATAGTCGCTATCATCAATGCTTTCATGATCCCTTAC
Source organism: Adiantum capillus-veneris (assembly GCF_014529385.1). Classification (NCBI taxonomy): domain Eukaryota; kingdom Viridiplantae; phylum Streptophyta; class Polypodiopsida; order Polypodiales; family Pteridaceae; genus Adiantum; species Adiantum capillus-veneris. The sequence continues at coordinate 53,966,117 of NC_140959.1, read as the reverse complement.
ATTTCTTTCGTGTTGCCGCTGCTTAAGTCGACAAAATCCAATTAGAAAGATTTTCTAAAGCCTATTAAAGAATTCTTGTGGAAGAGCAACACTAAGACCACGACCCCTTGACAATGGGAATAATGGGAATGGTTAGCAAGACCAAAGAAACAAGGCGGCATTGGGTCTTGGACCCCATGCTAGATGCAGAAGCATTGTGCCAAGCTAGTTATCTCGCTATTGGAGCAAAAACAAGAATGGGTCATCATGGCCTAGGATATGATCAACAAAGCAGATCTTACTTCAAAAGGGGGAAAATGGAAGCAGATCACACTACACAACAAGATTATGGCGCCTCTCTGTACATCCTTAAGCTTGGTGGTAGTACAGGGGAAGTGGCACGAAAGTGTAACAAAGCGGATTTAACTCTGGATGGGGGGAGAAGTTCAAGTATTTCAAGGGTTCCTCTCGCCAATAGTCCCCCTGGATCTCCAAACTTAGAAGGGGTTCTTTGAATCCTTTCTAGAGGGAAGTTGCCTGCCAGATCAACAACAAAGGAATTTCTAGATTGTCTCACCTTTGGGATGATAGAAACCTCTGCTAGAAGGATGTGGAATTTTTGGTGCATCAACATAATTTGGGCCTTAATGAAAGACTTGTGATCAGTAGACTCTTGGAAGTATTGTCAGCATCACCGTAATCCATCTTTGGGGCAGAGTTAGACTAAAAAGCTTGGCATTGGCCGAAAGATAGAGTGTTTTTCCTCCCCAAGACCCATGATACATATTGTGAGCTAGCTTACAAAGCAGAGTGGTTTGCCCCACTCACCAAAATATGGAAGAAAAATTGGTTGGAAGAGCGATGGCAAAGAAGCGTTGATGCCCTATGGGTGATCAAATGGCCAGATTACATGAAGTATTTTATCGAGAAGGTGCTCTGGGGAGCCATGCCAACTGAAATTAAGGTTTGTGATAGAGGGATTGACATTGACACTTGATCTTGTTGCAAAGTGGCTTCTGAGGACCCTCTACATTTGTTTACTAAGTACCCAATCTTGTGGGGACTAGCCGCCAAAGTATACAAATGGGTACGAAAGACTTGGAAGATCAGCTTCTTTATTGATGATCTATTTTTGGGTGGGCAGAGCTATCATAACCATACTTTTTTGGTGTGCACTCAAATCACCAATTTTTTTTACTTTGTTTGAGGCAAAATTGGTGGTGGCCCAATTTGATGATATAGTGAGTCTCAACACCAGGCTTATCCACATTGTAGGAGCTAAAAGAGGGCAAGTAGGTAGAGATAAAGAATGGTATCATGCAATAATCTCTCTAAGCTTATCGTAGCATGTCTTGGTTTTAGTTGGGGTTGGGTTCATACCCTATGGAATTGTTGACACCTCAAGGTACATTTTGTGCTTGAGGACAATAGTATTATTTTTTAAGTTAATATAATTTCTCTCCACTCACAATTGTGAGCATGGACAAAAACCAGTCCCATCCAAGAGTTAAGGGAAATTCAATGAAGTAATTTATTGATATAATTAAGTCAAGAGTGACCAATCCAAGGGTTAAGGGAAATTCAATGAAACAATATATTGATATAATTAAGTCAAGAGTGAACAATCCAAGGGTTAAGGGAAATTCAATGAAATAATTTATTGGTATAATTAAGTCAAGAATGACCAAATTCTTTGATAGAAGTCAAGAAGGGAAGAGAAGAGAACCTACCACTTTAGCACTCCAAGGAAAATAATATATCTATCTATACTCTTCTTTAAAGAGCATGGAATAAAAGATGAGTCCCCGCACATCCTTATTTCCAACCTTGAAGTTTATTTTTGGCTTTCTAAAAGAAGCCGTAGAGGAGCGTTGAGTTAGCCATACTTTCAATGTTTTAGCGATGATTGAAACTTACTTTAAATGTTATTTCAATTTTAAAATATTAATGGATCTTTTATTTCACCTTTCATTTCAATACTGACATGTCTTGACTTTTCTTGCATTCTATTGTTTTAGAATGCTAAATTGAAACTTCACCTTGTATATATATATATATATATATACACACTAAATTCTATATGTGTGTGTGTATATACACACACACACACACGCACACACATATTCTTTTATTTCACCTTTCATTTCACAACCTCACATGGATTGATTTTTCTTGGATTCTATAGATTAATTTCAATCGATGTTTGAGAAAGTCTCTTTTATTAAGCATCCCCCAGTCAAATTTCCTCCTTGCAAAGAAGCAAACCGGAAGTACTAGCAATAATTTTGAAATCTGTAGAATTTTTCAACTATTTTCTCACATATTTCATCGATTTTTCTTCCCTTTACCATGTTTTATAACCGGCTAGTCTCAGTTTTCAACCGCCTCAAGGCTAAGCTAGGGCACTCCTTTCCTTGAACACTAACTCCAGTTAAACTCGACCTAATGATTTTATCACTTTCTTATTGTTTTAGAAAGCCACCATGACCCTTCCACTTGTTTTTGTAGCAATACGGGCATTCCATTTGTATTGATACAGAGGACATTCATGAGCGCTACCAAAGTCGCTTCGACGCCTTTGAACCCATGACCTCGGTCATGTAGGACAAAGACTCAACCAACCAAGATAGCTCTTTTGGAGAAAGGTCCAACCCTCAAATCCAACAGTATATATACTGGGTCTATATGTATTTTATTAACAGGAATCTTTGCACATTTGGTGCTCTTGGCTTCCCGAAGCTGGACCACTTTTGCCTCCAACATGTTCCCACGCCTGTCATCACGCTTGCAGGGTCGTGCCACCCCCTTGAGATCCACCCACCTGCGTTGACAGATGCCCCCACTTGCCTACACGCCATCGACATGATGTCCCTCCACACACCATCTTTGCCAAAGCCCCCCCCCCCCCCCCCCCCCCCCCCCCCCCTCGTCCCACTAACCCTAATATAATTAACAAAATCAACCATTAACAGGCTACTTAAGGACCTCTCTTCTTAAGCAAGAAAAGAGAAACCAAATGCCCTGATACCAATGTAATAGAAATGGCCTATGAACTTTGAGAATAGTGGAATTAAGAGAATTAGAGTGAGCATTTTTGTGAGATTACTTTGAGAACATAGAGGGTGAACTCAATTGATGGTAGCAACATAAACATAGTACTATACTTTTGCAAGAGAGGGTATTAGAGAACATGACAATAGTTGAGGACCGGATTTACTTGGAGCCAGTACCCCCTCCAAAAGGTGTTTGTATTATAGATTCTCCCACCAAGAGAGACTTGGTACAATATAATCTTTGTGTTCCTTGTGACCTAGGTGATGCAATGAAGATGGAAAGCTTCATGCATCACGAGCATAACATAAACTTTTGCAAAAAGAATTAACTATCCCAAGCCTCAGTCCCAAGGCCTCAAACACCTTCGAAGGTGGAGAGAGCTAGCGGAGAATGAGGATAGGGAAGAGGAAGAAGAATCATTCATAGGAGAAAGAAATACTTATCATCACTCTTCTTGCTTAGCATAGCATAATATCATAGTAATGAAGATGAAGAAGATGGAAAGCTTAAGCATTGAAGCATGGCTCTTGGTTGGATTTGCATTCCATACCCAAGAGTGTTGGTGTAGGCTCTCAACTTCTCAACAAGCTTGAAGAAGGAGATGGAGCTCTTGCACTTTTCACCTCACACAATGAGAGTGTGTGTGTGTATGTGTGTGTGTGTGTGTGTGTGTGTGTGTGTGTGTGTGTGTGTGTGTGTGTGTGTGGGAGAGTATACTCCCTCTCATGCTTGGTCCACCTCTCTCTCTCTCTCTCTCTCTCTCTCTCTCTCTCTTATTATTTGATTGTATCATTTGGACATCTGTCCTCTTTTTCCTCTTTGAGAGAAAGAAATTATTTATTTATTTTTATGCATCTAAATTCTCATTGGACCCCTTTAAAACCTATCCAATAGGATTCAAGCACATCATGAGGGCCAAATGGGGAGGATCTTGACATGTGTCTTTTGTGCTTCTTAAGATATCAAGATATCGCGTTTGAATTAAACACTTAAAGTACCTTAGTCATTTAAGCATGAAAATTGTTTATGTCTCTAGAGAGATCATGTTTGAATTGAACACTTCAAGAGCCTTAGTCATTTAAGCATGAGAAGCACCTCAAGCTTGGTTAGGATTCCCAAAAACACCTTAAGCACCTTAGTTAGCAAGCACGACAAGCACCTCATGCTTGGGTAGGATTCCCACCTCAAGGTCAGCCCTAGCTTTCCTAAGGTCAAAGGAATTTTTAACACTAAAATTTGAAGGTCTTTAATGAAGCTAACCCTAAGATCTTTAAGCTCCATTAGGTATCATTACTCTTTAACATACCATCTCTCATTTGGACCTCTTTAACCTTGGCCCCGTGTTGAGACAGATCCATAAGCAATGTCTATATTCTAACCCTTGTTTCTGTTTACTCTCCCACATTAAATCATTTATGTTAGTTAGATATTAGATTTTATCACACACACACACACACACACACACAGATTTGATGGTAGATTTGGCTCCTTTTTGCTTCTCACGACCTTGCAAAACACAAGCACTACTTCACAAAAATCTGCATTGGCAGTGGAGACAAAAAAAACTACTATTTTCACATGTGATGTGGGATAAGGGCCATAAAAAAAACTATTCATGAGGGAGACAAAGTAAGCGGTACAACTTCTAAGATCATATATGAAAAGATTGGGGAGCACATAGAGTTTGGCCCAAAGATACAAGAGTTGCTCTATGGCAAGTCATGCGAGAGGAATATACACCTCTATTAATTCCATAAAGGTATGTGCATTCCAAGGCATTCACCCAGTAGCAATTCATTAACAATGAAGTGATTAGGGTGAGTAAATTTGCACCACTTTTGTAGGCTTTGTAGGAGATAGCTGGCTGAGGGACCCCCATAAAATAGATGTTGAATGTCTTCCACCCAGTTACATCTGAAGCACAAACATTAGCTGATATTATCCTTCTAGCTCTGTTGCTAGTCCAATATCTTTGTATAGGACGAGCCAACAAAGATAGCTATGCTTTACTAGGATGGAAAAAGCCAATCACATTTGAATATATAGGCAGGCCCATTGCTTGGCCCTCTGTTGTAGTGACCATTTAACATTGAGTTTCTTCTAAGCACTTTGATCAAAGGGTGGCAAAAGACTGCACTTTTGACGAGCTTTATAAACAAAACCGTGAAGAGAGAAAATATTTATAGATGTGGAAGAGTAATAAGCTGCCAGCTTCTTCATGTATTCTAGCATGTATATAAGTTTAGCAATGCAATGAGAGGAGATAGTAAAATTGTTAACAATTTAAGCAAGAGACATCCATTGACAATCTTGAGATAGTTGACCCCAGGTTCTAATGCTAGCCTTAGAAACATATGTGCTTTAATGGTAGGATTTCACTCCTTATAGTAGGAAACATAACCAATCCAAATAGAACCTGAAGTAAAAACTCCCTATCGCAAAACATTGAATCGGGAATTCTCTAGTGTTTTATGAGTTCAAACCATGCATTTTGAAACCTACATATGAGATTAGAACCAGAAGGAACAATAGCCCAAGGAGAGGTTATTGCATCCCATAAAGTTAGGTTAGTCCACACTTTATAGTGCTTAAGGTGGAATATGTGTACAAACTTGTTGATAAGACCAGCCTAATAATATGTGAAAGTCAAAGATCTTAGAATCCATGTCGAAGCCACTTCAATTGCTAGCTTATCTAGATTAAGAAAGCCCAATCCCCCATTGACTTTGGAAAGACAACAGATGTCCCAAGCTACTTTTGGCCACTTGTACAATTATGAATGGCCACACTAGAGAAATATTCTAGCTAGAGATTAGATCTGATTAACCTAGCTTTTAATTGGTTTCCAACAAGAATGAAGTAGATAATTGAAGGAATCAAATAGTGGTTCAATACAAAGCATTTGGTAGACAAAGATGGTTGGAAAAACCATCAAGAAAAGACCTTTCTCCTAAACTTGTCAACAACCCATTTCCATCTATGTTTGAAAGTCACTTTGAATCCCATTGGTATCCCCTCGAGGGGGTCACTCATAAGAAATCACCTATATCACATGCATTCAAAGGGTATTAAAAAAGCCATTACACTTACATGCTCTAGGGTACTTTAAAAACTCCTATTTCTTAAGAAACTTACTTTTTTTTCATAATGCAATAGAAACCCCTTTTGTAAATAAATTCTGTCAACTTTTAAAACACATATCCTCTAGAGAATCTGGAATACTTTTCCCTTTGATTTTACTTGCCATGCTAGGGTTAGTTTATCATTTATGTAGAGAAACTTCCTGAGGCATACAAGAAAGATTATTTACCCCATAACAAAGAATCGATTGTAACACATTCCACTTTAGAGTGAAGGTTTGTACCAAAAGAATGAAGGCCATGCCTTTTTGGGCCGCTTCAACATGCGGGTCATAGATTAGTGCTAATTAAGTTGAGTGAAATGAAACGTTTTGAGCAAAGTTTTGTTTTGTAAAATTAAAGGGCCAAGAAAATTTAGAAAGAAATGGTTAGACGGTTACATTGGTTAGGTCTAACTCTTTTGTAGCTACAAGTTGCTATAGCCTACACACATACACACAACCTCCAACTTATGAAAGCATATCCATCATCAACTAAAGCATTGGTACCCATTATATATGTCGGAGAAAAATTGGGCATTTTAGTTATAAATCTCTCAAGAATACCTTATATTTTGGCACAAACCTTGGTTCCCTAACTAATTTGCCCATTAGAAAGATGGCCAAGAAAATGGGTTTTCAAGCACTAAAGGGTACCCTTGCCTGCCTAGTGCCTACTTTCAGAGATTTTAAATATTTTGATAGTTTATTATATTTTTAAAAGGGAATTCCCTGTGATAAGCAGCTTCTTTGAACCTTTGGGGACCTGTCCCTCCCCTTTTACTTTTTTGAGTTTTATAATAAATGGCATGTGATCTAATATGCTTTGTGTAGTAACCACCTTCATTTCAAGAAGCGACAAAACCCAGTCAGCCGTATGAGAACAATATCATTTGTTAAGCCCAGATGTCCTGCGGGCATATTGTGTATACGTAGCCCGGCATGATACTCCAAGGACCAACCTCCCACATGTCGATCAAATCCCATTTCTCACATAGACCCAACCATTTCATTTTTTTCCATCATGTCAGCATACTAGAGGAGCATGTTGTGTCCTTTGTCTTCTCAAAAATTACATAGAAGGAGCCTTTCCCCTTGCAGCCTTTCCCCTTGCATATGGGGTATCTCTCACATGCATCCATAGTTTGGCTCATTCCTTAGCAATGTGGAGGCCATATATGTTAATAATGGTGATTGGCTAACCCACCTCAATTGATCTTCACCCCTAGGATAAGGAATTAATCCAAAGCTAGTCCTCTATCTCTCCTTTCCCATTTCTATCTTGAATATCAACTCTTGAGTTCAAGAAACATCTAGTAGAATATAAAGTCACCACCAAAGCAGTTTCTCTTAGAGTTTCTCCCCTCCTGGACATGGTAATCTCTCCCCATTACCACGGGTTCATCAAAGGGAGGTCAATATATGAAAATATCTTGGCAGCAATGGTTGGCATTGAGTATGCGGCCTTCACAAAATAGGAGTGCATATTGCTTCAGCTCAAACTGGACAAGGCATATGATAGGATTATGTGGTCCTTCATTGAGATGTCATGTAAGCTTTGGGCTTTAGGCCTCACCTTTTTTGTCTTGTTCACTCTCTAATTTGCAGGCAGGCAATCTGAGCTCTTGTTCAATGAAAGTTGTGGCCTCTTTTGAAGCTAGGAGATCGATCAAGAAAGGATGCCCCCGAGCCCCCCTTTTTTTGCCGTTGGCTTGCATGCCCTAATAGTGATGCTTGAAGCTGCTGTTGTGCGGGGTGAATTCAAGGTTTAACTCTGCTTGGAAACGATCAACTCCTTGACAAGATGTTTGCAAATGACTCCCTCCTTTTCTTGAAAGCCTGCCCTCAGGTTCGCAGGAAAGCACTAGAGATCGTACATACATTCTCCGTGGCTTTGGGGTCAAAGTGTAGTATCGAGAAGTCGAGACTAATCTCCCTTACAAAAAATTACTCATTTGACCCATCTGATTGGTCGGGGGAGATTGTACCTAAAGAAAGGATCTTTCGACATTTGGGTGCACCCTTGGGGGTGAAGTCACTCACAAGCAAAGGTTCCAGTGGGTCCTAGAGAAGATCAAGAAGAAAATGAGGAAGTGGGAGTTTGTGTTGCTTCCCTTTCCGAGTTGGATAAAAGGGATCAACTTATTTATGCTCCATTACATTGCCTTCACCAACCCTCTCCTCAAAATTTCCAAGTGTGATCAGAAGGAGTTTTTGAAACCTGTTAAAGATTCTTATGGAAGAAAAACACTAAAGCCTCATCACCATGGTAGTGGGCGAAGTGGGAAATTATAGCTCGTCCAGTTACCCAAGGTGGCCTCGGAATCCTTAACGCTGCTGCCCATGTTGAGGCTCTCTGTGCCAAGTTTGTGGTCTCTATAGCTAAACAAGAACATGCATGGGCTATCATCACCAAGGAAATGATTAACAAGTCAAAGATTTTCTATGAAGGTGGTCAATGGAAAGGGATTGAGGTGCACGACAAATTATTAGCCCCGAGGTGGTCTAGTGAAAATGGGTGGCACAATGGGGGAGCTGATGCAAAAGTGCAATATAGGAACATGGGTTCTAGAATGGGGAAGTAATTAGGTACTTTCAGAACTCCACCTTGCATTAGCCCCTTTGGCTGATAAAAGCATCTAGAGTTAGCCTGAACTCTTACTAGAGAAAAATTGCTAGAAGGCTGAACAATAAAGGACTCCAATGAACGATCCATTTTTTGGGATGAAAACAGCAAGCACTGGAAATCTTTTGACTTTCTAGCTGACCAGCTTCAACGAAATGGCTTGGAAAAGGTGATTGTATGCAAAGTGGTTGAAGGCTTGGACAACGGTTTAATGCCAATTTGGGAATCCACTTTTGAGTGGAAAGCTTGGAAATGGCCCAAGAGTAGCCTCTTCTTTAAACCTCACACCAAGAACATGTATTAAGAGCTCATGCACAAGGATGATTGGTTTGCCTCCTTCAACAAACAATGGAAAAAACAATGGCCGGAAGCCCGTTGGGCTATGGTCACGATGAACATTTGGGGGCCACAATGGCCCTAATATATGAAGTTATGTATGTGGAAGGTTCTATGGGGGCCTTGCCAATGGGTGTCAAGATTCAGGCACCGGGTATAGGATCCAATAGGTGCTCAGGGTACCGAGGAGCTCGTGAAGGCCTTGCACACCTTTTCATGGACTGCCTGACTATTAGAGGAATGGTGGGGAAGGTGTGCAAGTGGATACAAAGAATGTGGAAGATAGGTTTCTTCAAGAAGGATCTGTGTCTAGGGGGGAAGCAGTTTCAAAATCCCACCCTTCTTGTTTGTAGCCAAATTGCTAGATTTTGCTTCTTTTACAATATCTAGAAGGTCAAGAATTTCCACGTCTTTGATAATGACCTTTCCATGGTTAGCTTCTCAGTGATTGTACAGGAAAGTGAGGAGCTTATATATGTGATAGGTAAAAGTCACATTTTGGATGACTGGCTCATGGCGACCCATGCCATTCAAATCAGCCCTCAACAGTGCTCTTGATAATAGTTTGTTAGCTTGAATCGATGTAATTTCAGTACCTCAAGGCTCAACGTGAACTTGAGGTTGGTCAGTAATTTTTGTATGACATTCTAATACAATCACTCACAATTGTGAGTTTTGAAAAAAATAAAATCTGGTAGATCTTTGAGATCCCTTGGAATTGGTTACAATGTTAAACATTCTCTTATTATTATCATCATCATCATCTCCTCTCTCTCTCTCTCTCTCTCTCTCTCTCTCTCTCTCTCTCTCTCTCTCTCTCTCTCTCTCTCTCTCTCTCTCTCTCTCCCCCAAACACACATTTCGCCTTGCCCCACTTGGATGCTTATATATCTCTATCTCCCTTTTGGTGTAAATTTGTTGGTCCATTGAAACAAGTACTCTTTTTCCTTTTTCAACCATACTCACAACTGTGAGAGGTAGATATATTAGAATAATAGCATAAAAAGTTACAAATCTTCACCATAACACAAGCCACTACTTTTTACATGGAAGAATAACCCATTACAAACTATAGAATACATCTCATGCCACCAAGAAAACCAAAACAATAACTTGTGACCATTTCCCATCATCATCTGGAGCTTCCTCACACACAACACATGGTGCCTATCTAATAGGTAGAAAAAAAGAGAAAAGGAATTATAACTAACCAGCCAAGCAGCCGCAAAAGAAAGCATGCATGAGCTCAGAGCCAAAGACTTGAGGGTTTCCATGAAGCGAGCCACTACAGCCCCATTGTCCCGCTTCATCTATGGTCACTTCACAATGAACTATTGGGAGGCCACATTCTTTCATCCACCAGCATGCCGAAGCACCTTCACACACCAAGAAATGAGAGTAAACACTAGGAGCGAGGCTACTATGGTGAGCTATGCACCATCAAATAAGGAGAACTAGTGCCCCAAGGCTACCATAGAATGTCACGGTGATGTCACCAACATACCACACTTCCTACGACCACAATCCTTCCACCTTGACATTGTTCTACAGCCAAGTCAATCACCTCAATGAAGTACACATCACGAATTGCCCTCAAAAGTGAAGGGGCGATTGCCATCATAGATAATTAGGAGTAGATTAGAGAGTGAGCTCAATACATAATATAGAATGAAAATAACTTGCTTGATTAATTTAATTTGAGAGAGAATTACAAAGCTTGGATAATGGCCATTTATATGCTCAATGTGTGGAGGCGTGCAATCAATAATTGGATGGATATACACCACAAGTGGAAATGCAAGGGTCATGTGAGCTACCACAAGTGGCATGTGGCCATCAAGTGTGTCGCCATGTGTTCAGGGAATGAGTAGAATGTGTAAGTCTTTATAGGTTCCATAAGAAAAACGTGACTATGTACTTGAATGGTGCATGCGTGGCTTTTGGTAGTGTTTTCACTGTAAGTGTAAGCTAAGACTTACCCCACCAACAATCAAACCCCTCAAAAAAACATAAGGGTGATGGAGCTAATTGAGAGGGAATAAAAAAGCCAATAATAAGGGTCCTTCTCCCCCCCCCACTCGAGACAACTCTTGCCACCTACGCATAGGGCATGCCCCCTTTGCCACCAAAGGTACCAAATTTTTCCTCTCCCCAGAAACTTCACAATGTCGTATCCCCTGTATGGACTGCCAAGGAGCCCTCATGGCCCATGCACATCTGTGAGACCAATAGAGTAGCAAATAGAGCTAGGGTTCCACATGAACTGAAACAAATACTCTTGGCATTAAGCTCATTGAACCCTAAATTTCAAGGTAATCCATTTTTCCATAAACCTTAGATGTATAGCTAGTTTTCTCTAGCAAACAAGGCTTGAAAACTGAATGCACATTAATGTGCTTGTCTTTGCATGAAACACTTGATCATGTGCTAGCTAAATAGCTCTTCGGTATCAAAATGAAAAACTAGAACTATTGTATTAATGCCCAAATCTCCAACTAGATAGGCCATATCTGTTCCTTATTGGCATCTGTAGTAATAACATACTATGCTTTTGTGGTAGATTGATATGTAAATTAGCCATGAAACTAATGAGATTAGGGCTAGTGTGGACAGTAATTAGTGGCATTCATAAGTGTTAATCATAGTGATGTTTTATACACAACTAAAGCAATGTAGGAGCCATGGTGAAACTTTGAGGTAGTGCTAGCTAGAGAAATGCAATGTTGACATTAGGGTTGAAGGGATGCACACACAATTTGGAGAAGATGGAAAATCTCAGGCACACAAAGAAGGGTATATTGCTTAGTGCACTATGGAAAGATAAGTTAGCCCTATAATGATGGGTATATATACAATGCACGGGGGGGGGAAAAACCTCCTAGTGAGGGAAAAAATGCCCCAACGATCCTAAGTGTGTTATCACACATCACTACCACATATATGGTAAAAAATCTCCCTTGGGAGTGATGCGGTGAACAAGAGCTAGCACATAGTGTATAGGGATGTGCCATGCCCTGAGGACATGATCAATTCACAAAGGGAAGCACGCCCAAAGCTTTGCAGAAAGCTTCAAACTTTTGACAAGGCAATGCCTTTGTGAACAGATTTGCAAGGTTGTCCTGTGTTGGCACATAAGACAAGTTGATCTCTCTTGTTGAGAGTCTCTCTGTCTCTCACATAGTGATAATGCACCTCAATGTGCTTTGTGCAAGCATGAAAAATTGGGTTCCCCGTAGTTGCCAATGAACTATGACTGTCAATGTAGATGAGGTTGGCAATGTCCTATCCCAGACCCAAAACAACCATAAGGCATCTCAACCATACACATTTAACCTTAGTTTGAAGAGAGCCCTTTACTCAGCTTCACAAGTGGAAGTGGCTACAATAGGTTGCTTCTTTCTCAACATTGATATGCATGAACTACCAAACAGGAAAGAAAAACCACTTGTGGACACTTGCGTTTCATCACAACTAGCCCAATCTGAGTCTAAACAAGAATGTAAATATGGTGGAAACAATGATATCCCCTTTGGATAAATCCCCCTTTGCCAATGCTTAAACTCTGGGCTATGCATAAGTCTACTAACCTATGAGACTACAAACTCAATATCTGGCCTCGTATTGCATACATAAATAAGGCATCCAACATCAGTTTGATAAAGAGTGACTTTCTTCTTCCGTGGGTTCAAAGCCAGAGTACATCATCATAATAAAGATAGTGTTCAATGTAATGACATGATCTAGAAGATGTAGATGTAGAGGGTCCATTAGGGTAGTCATGGTCAGGGTCTTCTTCTTTATGAAGAAAATGAACTTGTCCTTTGTCTTTGTCTTTGTCTTTGTCTTTTACATTGTTGTTGAAGGTTCTCTTCTTTGATCTTGAATCTCCTTCTTGATCTTTCTTGAAATGTCTAAAAGGTGGGTTGCAAATGCTACGTGGGTTGATCGTGTATCAATCCTTTGTATCATGGTTGGTTCTCCCACATTTATTGCACTTGTTGGATGAGACCACAAGTGCACCTCCACGACCCTTGTTCGGGTCTTTCTTCTTGAGGTCTTGAGGTAAATTGATGGTGTCCTCCAAGCTACATGATCCTTCTCCATAAGCATCATCATTATTTGCTCAAAGGTACTACCGAGCACAACTTTGAGAAGTATGGCCACTTTCTTCATCATCAATAGGGCATTGGATGCATGTGAGTTGAGTAAAAATGGTTTTCATCCTATTTACTAAGGAAGCTAGCTATGTCCTCTCTTGGCTCCATTTTAAGCCCATAAAGATGTGTTTGAGTGAAATTTTGGACCTCTTAACCTTTGCTTAAGTTCCTTCAAGGTAAGTCAAGATTCCTTGTAAGTTTTGTAATCATCCAAATAATGTATGTAATTTTTATCAAGAGAAGTGAGGAGTATGCCATAGGCCTGCTTGTCCTTCTCTTAGAATTGGCCTTGGCTAGCCCTAGTTTCTATAATGTTATTCTCTCTTAGTGGATTTCAAGCTAACCATCAATTTTTCTTCATGAGGTACCCTTTCATCTTCACTTGCCAAGTGTGTGAGCCATTTCCATCGAACTTAGCTAGGCTCTCTTTCATAGTGGTGCTAATACTGTGTAATGAGGGGAAAGGTCTTACCTTCTCTTGTACAAATTAAGGCTCATGATAGAGTTTTATAATCTAATCAATGGTTAAATAATCTCTCTCTCTCTCTCTCTCTCTCTCTCTCTCTCTCTCTCTCTCTCTCTCCCCCCCCCCCCGAGCAATGCTCGGGTCAAGGTAATGAATGGCATGAGGGAGAGTTGTGACTCTCTATAGTAAGAACCTTGAATGAGGGTTGGAAAAGAAAAATTGGAAATATTCTTTTGTTAAAAGCTAACCAATTAAAGGAAAATGGATTTTAAGATCAATTGAGATTTTTGCAAAACGAAAATCCTGAAGGTGGTAGCACAAGTAGCATTAATTGTGTATGGTCAAGAAGCGGGTCGTCGCGACGGACGTCTGCAGCATGGCTTTCTGGCACTAACATCAATACTCAGGGAAAGTGACTCGGATGGGGCACAGAGACTCTATGAGATCGTCAATCTCATGAAGTGAATCTTAACAAGCAAACACACTAGCTCAACAAGAAAACCAACACTCAATGATCATGGAAATCTGCCTATGTCCTTTCTCACAGCTCTAGGTCATCACGCCATTTCGGCACTCAAACGGACTCGAAATGCAACGAAACTTTAGGAGGAGGTCTAGGACACCTAGGGGCACTATCCTAGCAAGTCTGGTCGCAATCCAACAAGGTACCAAAATCACAATCCATCATGAAAAAGGTCATGAAAATTGCAACAGAACTATCCAGAACTATCGTCCTATGGTCTAAGAACACTCCCCTATGGTCAAAACGACTAAAAACAGCGATTTAAGCACTCAAATCTGCAATTATGGCTCACAGACGCGTAGTCGCGAACCACAACAAAACTGACAATGCTTACACTAGAATGAAAGAGCAAAGAAAGAGGAACACAATGCAAGTTTTGGAACTGAAATAGATTACCAAATTATTAGTTGCGTTGATTACAAGTTTGGAGCAGCTCGTAGCTTGAGCGTACGTTTTTATAGCTCCCTTCTTCTTCTAAAGATAAGCCTCCTTTCACATTAAGGTTATTGACCTTTATACCTAGGGCATTCTAAATGGCCAGTGGCCGGTTTACATGGACCTTTACAAATATCATTACAGCATTACAACTCAAGGAATTGATCCATTACTCTAGAATCAAGATTTACACAGAGTATCACTAACTAGCTCGGACAAAATAATAGACTACAAATGTGGTGTCCGGCTACGTGTCCGACCAGTTGGGTGCCCGTTTGATTTATCCTCAACCATTCCCCCCTTCCTAATTCGTGTCGTCCCTTGACACGACCTTGTGTAGCCTTGTCATAGGGTTGTCTTCAGCTTTGTCTTCAAGGTTGGTCTTCAGCTTGGGAAGTGCTTTGTCGTTGATGACACTCCCCCCTTCCTTGAGTGATTCATATCTTTCATGTAGTTGATACGTGATTTGAGCGTGATTGTTGAGGCAACTTTTGTTCTTGTTGCGCATTCTCCTCTTTGTTGCCAATCTTGGCCGCCGGGAAGATGGATGTTGATGTGTCTGAGCTTACAGAACTGAACCTCTTTGGGGTGTGGACTTTATAATGGATTTTCTTTCAAGGTCCACTGCAATTTGAGTTGTCTGCAATAGGTCACCAATGTTGAAGCACTTTGGAGCTACTTTTGATTGTTGTGGATAGCTCGCTTGCTAAATTTGTCATTGCTTGTCGTTGTAGGCCATTCTTTGATTTTCCATTGTTGGATGGAGCTTTGTTGTTGCCCTTGAATATAAAAGATGCTCTTGATAAGCATATGGAGACCTACTGTTTTTTCTCCAAGTCGTTGTCGATTGATTTGGGTAGCCATTTCCTTATTGTTGATGTAGAAGAAATTTATACAAGAAGTCGATGATGAGGGTTTCTAGATTAGGGCCTTAAAACCTGGATGACCAAAGAAAAAAAACCCGGTGGGAAAAAAGTGCCTTTGGTATACGCTCTTATTGGAGTTGAGCATTGACTTGAAGTACCTGTCATGCAAGGTGAGTGCTTGGGAGAAACAAAGGAAGAGTGTCTAATGCAAGTGCCAATTATGGGACACTCTACATGCTTTTGAGAAATTTTCAAACAAAAGCATGCAGTGTAAGAGATGGAGTTGATGGGTGCTTCAAGGAACAAATGTAGCACATGTGACATCAAAGGACATCTCAATAGCTTCCACATTTCCAAGAAGCTTCTCCACTCATTCCATTGTGCTGAGTGCGTGAGTGTCTTTTGGACTTCCTCCTTCACTTATCACTATACTACAATGACTTCGACTCTTATGCTCACCTATACCATCATGAGCGATACAACGTAATTATACTCAACTCTTCCAGCTTGAGCAATACCTAGAATAGTGAAGACGCTTAGATCATAGAGAATATTACATGAAGGTTTCGGACTAACGCCTCGTTCATTTAGCGGCTTAGCTGCCCGACTCTGACTTTTATGCCATGTATTTTTAATGGCGACTTGGACTGACTGTTCAAGGCCAGAAACCAAATTCCATAAGTTCTGGAAATTCAGGCCTCTTCCATTGTGTTGGTCTTTGGATGTGACCATTTTGTCGAGTAGGTTGGCATATTTTGGCTCCTCTTGACTTGCTTGTCGTATGTTCACACTGCTTTGTGGAACAAGTCCTTCAACTCTAATAGGGCTTGATGTAGCCTTTGCGTTATCTTGCATGAGAAGCGGTTTTCAAGGTGTGTGGGTTTTTTGTGATTGAGTTTCTATTGGAAATTTTGGAACCCACCTTGTGTTTGGTCCTTGTGTGACCGTCTTTAGCATTTTCTTCTTTTTCTCGATAACTTGATGGACACTAGTCTTTGGTAGCCAGATTTGATGATTTCCGTTGTAGAAGCCTTGATTTTGGAGTTGATGACGAGGTATCCATCTAGAGATTGTAGCAACCTTGGTTTCATTTGGCTTCTGTTGGCTGTTGGTGATCATTGCTTGCCTTGGGGTAGAAGCTTGTTCTACATGAATTTTCTTGGTTGTTCCAGATTGAGCTACACTTTTTGGTAACCATATTTGAGTGTTACCTGCATAGAATCCTTGTGCTTCGAGTAGCTTGACTGGAATCATTTGCTGCTTCACCTACTGTTGGGTAGCTTGATTTAAGTCTGACTTTGGTACCCAAACTTGTTGCATTCCTTGCTGCTTTGATTTTTGCTTTTGCCTCTTGTCGTAGTTCTTTCTCCTAATTGAGTTGTTTGTCTTGCGTTTATAGCTCGTCTTGCTCTTTGTAGAACTCTTTGGTTGAGGTAAGTAGATCCAAGCTGTTACTTTAGGCTTTTTGGCCCAAACATTAGCGTTTCCTTGGAAGTAGCCCTGAGTAGCGATTGACTCATTTGATGCTACCCACCCTGTCACCTTTTGTTGTTGTGGTTGAACCCGTGCTTCATGTATCCAAACTGGGTCTTTGACTTTGATGTGATCTTTGGATACCAACATTTGGTTGACATTCTTTGGCTTCTTCTGGATGTTTTTTTGTGATGGAAACTTTGGTTGGTAGACTTTTTGTTTCGGTTTCCATTGCATTGTTGATGGTTTGGCTCTTGATGTAGAGGCTTCGTATGAAGTTTGATGTAGGCTCGTTGAAGGTAAAGTCATCTTGTGAGGTTGATATACTTCAGTGTTTACCTTAGCTTTACCTTTTTTTGCTATGCTTGGTTGCTCCTTTTTTGCATTGATTTGTGGTTCTTTTGGGGCTTTTGATGGTGATGTTGTTGAAGCTTTTCCTTGTGGTTGAAAGAAGATGTTCCTCCAACTTTCTGTCAAGACTAGACTCTCCTTGATATGATGGGAGTCAATTATGTGGAAAGTATCCTTGTACTCCCCAATACTCAACTTGAGTATAGCTTCTACCACTCCGAAGCTAGGAATCGGAATTTTTGAACTTGTGTACATGATGTCCTCTAGCTCGATGATTGGTGGCTTTCCCATCACGATCCACATTCCATAAGTCGTTATATTCTTTGTTGCTTCTGGATCTATCACAGCTGAACATGTGATTTTGAGTCCTGTTTCTTCGCATATGCTAAATTTGATCATCGTAGGAGACAATCGATCTTCTTCCTTGTCCCTGTTCTTCTTTTGATCTTGCATTTTTTGAACATTTGACGTTGAATTTGGAAACTTTTTTCCTTCATCTACTTTCATTTGCACTTTTTCTAGAGTCGGCTTCTTTGAAACAGCTTTTGTCAATTCTTCAGGTATGTCAATGATGACATATTCTTGTGGTTGATCTGCTTCCTTCGTTTGCACCTTGGAATCATGCTCCATGACGTAGCCATTTGTCTCAACTTTTCTGCTTTCACACTCACAAACTTCATTAGCTTCCTTCAACACCTTTATCGTAAATAAGGGAGTTATATCATACCCATCTTCACCGCAAAATTTAGTCGGGGTCGCCTCATTCCCACACAAATCAAGAGTCACCAGTATTTGATCCCATCCAAAGGGTTCAAATAACTCCTCTGGAAAAGGTTCTGGTACATATGCCTCATCTTCTACTGAACGCTCTAGGATGCAATCTTGCTTTATAAGACTTCCACTCTCAGGAGCTCCATACATCCAAATATGCGCTTTGCTTTCCAAGTCTTCCCCCGGGGTTCGCACTAAATCTCTATAACCATGATCTTTGACATTGATTTTCGTTGTAACCTCTTTGTGTCTCAAGTAGATATAGTCATAGCCCCAGTCTTGTACCATTTTGAGCTGACGCATGAATGGTCTGCCCAATATGATATCAAAATTGCTTCTCTTATCAAAATTCATTATGGCAAAGGTATGCTCATACTCTATGCCACACGAGGATACAATGATTTGTTCTAATATTCCAATTGGTTTCTCCGTGTATCCATCCGCTAATTGCAGTTTCGTTCGAGTTTTCCTAAGAGTAGGCTTTCCCCATTTTTTCCATATCTCTTTGGTTGCAATGGCAATTCCTGCCCCACTATCTAATATAGCAACCGTCTTTACGCCTTTGTACTCAAGTGGTAAGGTGGTGTTTCCTTCTTCTCCTTCACAGCAGTCACCCACCTTATTTACTGGTACTAGCTTTGTCTGTGGCTTCTTCGACAAGGTGTCATCCTTGTTTTCATATGCAAGTTGGTCATGTGAAGGGATTTTCAGCCCCATGTTTTCCAGGTGTTTGCCCATTTGGCCCCGTAGACGTGGTCTAATTTTTAGTAGCTCTGAGAGGTAAAGTGTGCATTGTATAGGAGAAGACATCAATTCATGCAAGCTCTTGGTATCCATCATTTTTGGTGTGGCTTTCCATTGAGAATGTACCATTTTAACCTCAGATTTTGTCTCGTGTTCTCCTATGAAAGATGGCAAAGTCTTTAGAGAGCGTGGTTTACTCTCTTCAGATGCGACAGACCCGACATCCCCGTATAGAGATCGTATATCTCCTGGGAAAAATTCATGATCCATGTTTATCTCAGGGATAGGTGCTGACTGTAATGTAGCACTACCATCCTTTCGGTTTCTGATTGATTCCCATAAGGATTGTGGCCACGGTTCTTCTACCTCCGGAATTGGCATTACTGCTTGTGAACCCACCCCATTTGTGGTATTGGCTACTTCCCTTGTATCTAAAGGTGCCTCAACTCCCGGCTCTTCCTGGTCTCTATTTACAATACCCTAGCTCTCCAATTCTTGGACTTTATCGCGGATTAGCACCTCCATTTTTGGAGCATCGGGAACATGTGGTTCCATAAGAGCTTGTGCCTTCTGGATGAGCTCCTTGCACATTTGCAACCTCTCTTTTTCATACCCTAGATGAGGGTACGTTAGCCATCTATCCTCTTGGGTTTGGTTGGGTTTTAGCCTAGCTTCATAAGCTTTCAAGATCGCATCCAAAGGTTCAACCACTTTGTCGACCAAGATTGAACCTCCCGAGTTAGTCTTTGACTCTTTAGGTCCCTTTGTGTTTTTGTTCCTTTCTTGCTCTTGTCTAAGCTGCTCTCTTGTTTTGATTCAGTTCAGTTTCCAAAGCCACTTTCTCCTTCAACCTCTTCAATTTCATTTTGTCTCGTCTGCCTTTCCATGATCTTCTTCCGAAGCTTCTCACCGGTTTGTTCTCAAATTCTGTTTGAACAGGCAATGTGGCTTTTTCAACTGGTTTGTTTTTGGCAGCTTCTTGAGCTTGAGCTCAAGTCATCACGTTTAAAGGAATGGTGGATTCTACCTCGGATCCGCTTGAAGAAGGCATCACACCTACAACATTCATTGTTGCTTTCCCTTTGTAGTCTTGATTTTTAGCACAATGTTGGCGTAGATGGTCTATACCACAACGTTCACAGAATACAAATAATTCAATTTGTGGACCCTTGTTTGGACAACTTCGTGCCCAATGATCACCTCCACACTCATAGAATGGACCTTCTTGTTTCACAGCTGGTGATCCAGCTAATGGTTGTTCTTGCCTTGTGAGGATGTTCTTTGAACCATACTCCTGATGATTGGCTATGAACATGAGCGTATTCACATCGGAGTACTGGTTTCTCACGGGTTGCGGCATATACGTTGGCTGAGTGTTGTTGACTACTACTCTACCATCGTTCAAAACAGGTGGTTGTTGCCCTAGCACACGTTGTGGCTTTGGTTGAGTGTTACACCATGGAGTGGGATGATCCCCTACACAAGTACTACATATCTTCAATTGAGGCTGTCGTACATCTAGGTTTTGTTGGTAGCCTTGGTTTATTCTTCTAATCACCCCCTCGACCACTTGGTCAATGATTGGTTCCCAAGGAGTTTGAACATCTGTCTTTGTTGTTGATTCGCTCTTTGGAGATGAGGCCCTACTAGTCGTGTTGTCTGTATCTTCAGTCACCTCTCCGTAGGCCTTACAATTGTCAAGTAGATATGGAGCTTCTCTAGTGACTTGCTCAAACGTCGTGCTTCCTTTCAAATGTAGGTCCTTTTTGAGAGTTTCATTCCTCAAGCCCTCTATGAAGAGAACTGATAACCTCTTATCTTGAGGTAGCTCTTGTGTAGGACATCTCTCGATGTATTTTTTGAAGCGAAGAAAAGCTTCCTTCATGTTTTCGTTTGCTTTTTGTTTGAAAGTGTAGATTTGAGACACTGTGTTGTGTTTGATTCCCCTTTTTGAAAACTCCTCTACAAACTCTTGTAACAGTTGTGCTATGTTGGGAAAATCATCTCTGTTTAGTGGTTGGAACCACGACAAGGTTGTTCCTTCCAATGTTAACCCAAATCCCTCATATTGAGTATGGAAATCTGCAATCTGTTCAGCTCTCAAAACTTGTTTGAAGAGTGAAACATGAGCATATGGATTCTTCGAACCATCGTATTTTGTCTTGACACATTGTGCCACTTGATATGGTCTTAACCGTTGTGGTCCACTCACCAATCTAACCCATTCATGGTCTCGTGGAAAGACGTCTCTCACTCTCTCCTCTTGTCTTGGAGAGAATCCTAGTGGAATCCTCTCTGATGTGTACTCTGGCATCGTTTTTGGCTGAAAGTAAGTAGAGATTGGCGTACCCTTGTATGTGTATCGTTCTAAGTCAATTGGATTGACAAGTTTGTACTCACGTCCATACTTATCTACCATTAAAACTTGCACTCCATTGGCATCTGTGTACGTGAATGCATAGAGGTTCTTATGGGTGGTCAACTCTCTAGCATGGGGCTCTTCACACTTGTAGAAGATATATGGATCCTCGTTTGTGAATCTATACAAACCCTCATAAGTGTAATCTGTAAGCACTCTCATGGATTCATTGGATTTGATGAATCTCACGTTCGGTTTGTTGATCAGAGGATGCCCCTGTTGAAGGCATTGCAGCATTTTTCATGTCTTTGAGTGGAGTAGAAAACCCTGGTGGTGAATGATTTATTATGATTAAGGATCACTCAAATCTCTCAAGATAGGTCTTGACAAGCTCACTTTGGCTTAGTGCAACTTATCTCTTTCTGCCCTTGATGAGGTCTCTCAGAAGCTAGGAATTTTTGACTTTTTGGTCTCTGGAAACTGGTCTTGGGGTACCCTAAAAGTTTGGATTTAGGAGACCTAGTAAAATTCAGCTCTAAAACCAAACTTTGTGGTGTTGCCCGCAAGCTTTCTTCCTAGCTATACCTGACTCAATTTGGAGTTGTCTATCAAAAGTTAGAGCAGTTTTGGTGAACTGCACTTGAAACAGCACTCAAAACAGTCTCAGGACCAAAAAACAGGAACTTTGGCTTGTATCTTGGTCTCCAGAAGGTATTTTTAGCTCAAACTTGAGATTTGGGATGTCCTCAAGTATGTCTACAAGATCACCAAGTCAGATACCCCCACTATGCTGAGAGGTACATCGATCGCAATCCATGTTCCCTGTCAATTTTTTTTCTCCAAATTTTTACTATGTGTAGACAAGGTCATAAGCAAGCTATATACCAATTTTCAGCAAATTCTGAGGTGGAGGTACATGGATCGCGATCCATGTTCAACCACATCTGGACTTGACCTCTTAGGAGTTTGTTCCTAACTATGTCCACAAGCTAAATCTCAAATATTTTTGGATTTGGACTTGTTTTGACAGGCCAAATGGTCAATACAAGACCTGCACTGCGATTTTCAGTCAGTCACGTGTTTTTCTCCCTTTTGACCCAAATTTGCTCATTTTTTTCCAAAACTGGACTTGGGGATATGTTTCTTTGTGTATGCACTATTGATGTGGAAAGTTTTAACTCAAGTTGTCACTATGGGTACATAGATCACGATCCATGTTTGGAACCCAGATCAACTTTTTTTGCTACCATCAGATTCAACATGATTAGGAGGTCCTATGGTATCAAAATTTTTGAGAATGGACCTCTGGATTGAAAGTTAGGTCAGTGCTGGCACTTTGTCAGGATGCTTGACAGTTCTGTGCTTTTGGTTTGGTTTTTGGTACCCAAATTCACTTTTGAAAAGACCAATAGATTCCTTGTGATGTCCTCTACCTATGGTGCAAATATGGTATCAGACTGTGACAAAGGAACATGGATCGCGATCCATGTACCTATGTGTCAGATTGCACTGAAACTTGGCACACAGCTTCCCCTTGGTCTTATGATGCTAGCTATATGGTTTTTATGTGATTTGGATCACTTTAGGTCAAGCAAAAGTCAGTTCACAGGTCTGTTTTAGGGTTTTTACCTTGAACAGTTTTTGGCTCTTTTCACCACTTTTTGCAACTTTATTGCATATGGTTCTTTTGGGAAAAGTGTTTGTCTATGTCTCAGCTACCTACTGCTCAAATCTCAGCCAAAAAAATTTCCAAAAATTTTCATGAGGTACATGGATCGCGATCCATGTTTGGAAGCCAAACTGACATTTCTTGGTACCATCAGAATCATCATGATTAGTAGATGTTATGGTATCAAAAGTTCTGGATTTGGACAAGTTTTTGTAATTCAAAAGCAAGTTCTTCTGTCTGTCCTGCAGTTTTTGACTAGTTTTTGTATTTGGCTATTTTGACCAACTTTTTTTCCAATTTTTTGACATGACCCCTTTTGGAAAAGCTGTTCCAAATGATATCAGGGATGTACTTGTCAAATATCAACCCCAAATGTCAAAAAGGTACATGGATCGCGATCCATATTTGGTAGCATTTTTTGATGAATTTTGTTATGCAGGTTCTCTATGTCCTAAAGAAGCCAAATATCACCCCTTTTTGAATTTGGATCCCAAAATCTCAAGATTTGCTCAATTTTGTGTCTGCAATGTCTGTTTTGCTATTTTTTCCCTAACAGCCAATTCTGATGTGATTTTTGAGTTTTTCTTTCAAGCAAACTTGATCAGAGCACTTTTCCGCTGATGCTCACTGTAACTGGTCACTTTTCACCAAAAATGGTTTTTTGGGGTACATCCATGTTCCTCCACAGAATCTGGCCAAACTTCTTAGATTGCTTCTAGAGAGTATATTGATGTCCTAGATCCACAAATTTTTGAATTTGGATCACTTTTGAGGTCTCTACCATCAAATTTTCACAATTTTAGAGTTATGGTCATTTCAGTCAAAATATGGTTTTCACCCTTTTTTCCTTCAATCTTTTAGCCCAAATTTGATGGTGGTAGTTTCTACTTACCCTACTCCTAAGTACTGAAATGAAACATGAAATAAAAACAAACTGAACGGTACAAAATAAAGTCGAAACGAAAAATGGAACAGCACTCTGAAAGCATAGAGAAAATTGAAGAATGAAATGCTTGTGGCTATCTCACTCACAACCCTCTTTACTTCTCAAGAATAGATCTAGCAAGTCCTCGACTTCTAGACTCTATCAAGCACTAAACCCCATGTCTAGCTACTTCACTGCTAAGGTGTAAATGGAATGGAAGACAAATCTTTAGAAAAAGAACGCTCTAAATACGGACCAGGTCACTCACCATCTAAGGATCATATCCCCGATAGCGGCGCCAATGTTAGCGGGTCGCCGCGACGTCTGCAGAATAGCTTTCTGGCACTAACATAATGTCAATACTCAGGGAAAGTGACTCTGATGGGGCACAGAGACTCTATGAGATCGTCAATCTCATGAAGTGAACCTTAACAAGCAAACACACTAGCTCAACAAGCAAACCAATACTCAATGATCAGGGAAATCTGCCTATGTCCTTTCTCACAGCTCTAGGTCATCACACCATTTCGGCACTCGAACAGACTCCAAATGCAACGAAACTTTAGGAGGAGGTCTAGGAGACCTAGGGACACTATCCTAGCAAGTCTGGTCGCAATCCAATAAGGTACCAAAATCACAATCCATCATGAAAAAGGTCATGAAAACTGCAACTATCCAGAACTGTCGTTCTATGGTCTAAGAACACTCTCCTGTGGTCAAAACGACTAAAAACAGCGATTTAAGCACTCAAATCTACAATTATAGCTCACAGATGCGTAGTCGCGAACCACAGCAAAACTGACAATGCTTACACTAGAATGAAAGAGCAAAGAAAGAGGAACACAATGCAAGTTTCGGAACTGAAATTAGATTACCAAATCATTAGTTGCGTTGATTACAAGTTTGGAGCAGCTCGTAGCTTGAGCATACGTTTTTTGAGCTCCCTTCTTCTTCTAAAGATAAGCCTCCTTTCACATTAAGGTTATCGACCTTTATACCTAGGGCATTCTAAATGGCCAGTGGCCGGTTTACATGGACCTTTACAAATATCATTACAACATTACAACTCAGGGAATTGATCCATTACTCTGGAATCAGGATTTACGCAGAGTATCACTACACTAGCGTGGACAAAATAATAAACTACAAATGTGGTGTTCGGCTACGTATCCGACCAGTTGGGCGCCCGTTTGATTTATCCTCAAAAAAAATCTCCTAAGAGTAGGGTAAATCATTTTTTCTTCCACCCTTAGGGTTCTATACCAATCCCCAGCCTTCCCACGTAAGGTTAGGCTGAAGGAATTACTCTTATACAGGTCATTGTGTTCTCCTAGAGAATCGTATATTTGTTCAAACACTTCGATATGCTTTCTCACATCCTCGTCCCCACTAAATTTTTGTGTGAGCTTGGCAATTTGTACTGCCTTACTTCCACTACAAGAGGCTATTCATATTAGCGACGCTCACACAGTGACGCTCAAAAAAAAAAATCCCGGCGTCGCTATGAGCGTCGCTATAAGCGTCACAAATTTACAAAGAAATTTGCGACGCTCATAGCGACGCCGGCTGGGGTAAAAAAATAACCGAGCGCGCCCAAAAACTCAGATCTCAGATCTGAGTTTTTCGGCGCCCTCAAGCAAGGAGCAGGTAACGCTCTCCCTCACTCTCTCTCTCTCTCTCTCTCTCTCTCTCTCTCTCTCTCTTTTTCTTCTCCACACACACACACACACACGAGGAGAGGAAGGAGAGCCAGGTATGCTCCTTCCCTCTCCTCATTCTCATGTTCCCTTCCCCTCTTTCTCTCTCCCTCTCTCTCTCTCACACACACACACATACACACACACACATAGTGTTTTTGAGAGAGAGAGAGAGAGAGAGAGAGAGAGAGAGTACAAACAAAAACAAAAACACACACACACATACATAAACAAAGAATGCACACACACAATGAGAGAGAAAAAGAGAGAGAGAGCATGCAAAAACAAAAAACGCACGCATTGAGAGAGGAAAAGAGAGAGATAACATGCATAAACAAAAAACGCACACATTGAGAGAGGAAAAGAGAGAGAAAACATGCATACGATCCAAAAAAATGCACACACATTGAGAGAGAAAGAGAGAGAAACTAATTTAACGTCGTAGGAAACTAATTAAAATTAAAAGACCTAAAGATCTAGCCGACGAGGAGTTGAACTCAAGACCTATTATTCAAGAGGGAAATGGCATAATCAATCTATCATACTTGGCATGGGTGATAGAAAGGTTATACCATTTATCTCTTTTTATTGGCACACACATCCACACACGCGCACACACACAAGAAGAAGAGAGTTATAACGTCGTAGGAAACTATCTTAAAAGACGTTAAAGATTAGGTTATATGTAGACTTACATTAAATTAGATTTAGGTTTATTTTTAACTAGATTTACGTTTATTTAAGCTAGATTTAGATTTACGTTATATTAGATTAGATTTAGGTCTCCATAGACTGCGATGCCTGCATGAAGCGGGTGAAGAAAGCCCTCCATGGAATATAGGGTATTGCTGCCTTCACTCATGGTGGGCTCCGTCGATCCAAAAGTACTGGTGAAATGTCTTCAGAAGATAGGGAAGAAGGTGGATCTTCAGGGCGGCAAGAGTCACTACATCCCCGACACAATGACCATCTAGACAACCTCTAGTCATTAGACTTACGTTAAATTAGATTTAGCTTTATTTTTAGTTAGATTTACGTTTATTTAGATTTACGCTTATTTACGTTAGATCGAGTCCACGCAAGAATTACTTACGGTTTAGGGTTTAGAGTTAGACGAACAGTGAAAAGATCTACTGTGAAAAGATGTTAAGATGCTGTGAAGTTCTACAGCTAGAGAAGAGGCAAAGGGGTTTTGTCCACTACATGCAGTATCATGTAGACGTGGGTGTGTAGATTTCTTGTACCCACAAATATAGGTATTGACCAATAAAGACGAGATTATAACCCGGTGGTTCTGATCTCCGTGCACCTCTAGACCGAGGTGTGCGGGGATTGGACATGACTAGAGAATGTGAGGTAAAGAGAGAGAGAGAGAGAGAGAGAGAGAGAGAGAGAGAGAGAGAGAGAGAGATAAGACGAAGAATGCCAATAGAATATTAAATTTGTTGTCCAGGTTATAAGTTTTTTATCCTCATTATGAGTAGCGACGAGGATGTGGGACCGTCCAACCGAAACACCTATCTCTCAACGAGGGTCTTATGTCCTTGTAATCAATGCAAGCATGCTGTGCGACGGACAAGACGTGTTTCTTTGCAGCACGTTCGCGAATTTGGCGAGTTCGATCCATCTATTATAGATTGAGTTGTTGCCAATTATAACTCGTCGGACTCTGACGCTGGCCAACAAGCAGCAATCTTGCAACCCAATAGACGTGTTCGCAGGCGCTTTGGTCAAGCAGCATATGTGAGGCCACAAGATGTAGCCTCTGACAGCTCGGGGGATGATCATGCAGAGCACATTCCCAACGAGGCAATGTTTGAGCCCGATATTGATGAAATGATCGAGACGATCATGGATTCAGAAAGGCTTATCTATGATGATATGAAAAGTGAAGCCGATACGCCATTGTATAATGGAGCACGTATGTTTAGATTGAAAGCACTCCTGGTTCTTCTCAACATGCAGGCAAAGTTTGGATGGAGTGACACTAGCGTCACAGCGCTTTTCAGGTGATCTATTACAATTAGTTTACTTTAATAGAACTCTAAATGTATAATGATCTGATAGATTTTTACACGACTGTATCATATTTTTATGTTGTGTAGATTGCTGAAAGAGCACATACTACCAGCTGACAATGTGATGCCAGATTCCCGAGATGAAGCAAGAAAGATTTTGCGAAACTTGGGGATGGATTACAATTCTATCCACGCTTGTCCTAACGACTGCATTCTTTTCAGAGGGGAATACATAGACATGGAGAAGTGTCCGAAATGTGATTCCGAAAGAAATCGAGTAGATCTCCACGGGACAAAAATTCCACAAAAGGTTTTGCGACATTTCCCTCTGCTTCCTCGCATCAAGCATTTCTTCGAATGTAAGTCCATGGCCGCCCTAGCATCATGGCATGAGGAGAATAAATCTTCGGATGGTGTGCTACGAATTCCTGCAGATTGCGTAGCGTGGAAACATATAGATGGAACATGGTCGGATTTTGCCAGGGAAGCTCGAAATTTGCGCTTAGGCCTGGCTATGGATGGCGTAAATCCATTTGGTCAAAGATCAACATCTTACAGTGTATGGCCCGTTGTCATCGTCAACTACAACATTCCCCCGTGGTTGACTACGAAGAAGGGGCACCTATGGCTAAGCTTGATTGTGCCAGGGCGATATAAAGTGGGGAATATGGATGTGTATCTTCGTCCACTATTGGAAGAGCTACAACAATTGTGGATTGGCATAGAGGTGGTGGATATGAGCCGACACACAGGACGACGGAATGCTTTGATCAGAGGCATTCTAATGTGGACCATGCATGACTATCCCGGGCTAACAGAATGCTCAGGTGATCTATTGACACTCCTCACTCAGACACTGTAAATCTTGTTTTTTCCCATAGTTGATCTATTATCATGTGTATACATGCAGGGCTTCAAACAAGCGGATACAGAGCATGTGTCACATGTGGACCTAGACTGAATCCGTAACACAATCTACAAACTTGCAAAGCTGGTGCAATGGATCTCACAAAAGGAGATCAACGTAGACTCCATACCATTCGCCAAACTAAATGCTGCGGAGCTTGTGTGCATGTTTGAGAAACATTTTCCTACTACAATGCTAACCATTCAGGTGCATCTTCTTGTTCACATAGTTGATGAGGTGGAAATAGCTGGCACAGTTCATTCCAGATGGATGTTCTTCTTAGAGCGTTTCATGAAAACGCTTAAGGGATATGTGCGTCAAAAGGCACGTCCGGAGGGTAGCATGGCAGAAGGTTGGTTGGTATCAGAGTCCCTAGTGTACATTGGAGAGTGTCTAGACGGATTTGATAAATCCCGGGACACGCTATGGCGAACCATAGATGATGAGCGCATATCTGGGATTGTCATGTGCAATCTCGGTGTTGAGAAGAAGACGACGGAAGATCTAGAGGCTAAAATCAACCGATTTTGCATGCTTCACAATCCAGTGATGCAAAAGTGGATTTCACAATATGAGGATGCAAAGCAAGAGCGACAAAGGGCACGAATCGAGTGGAGACGGGGAAGACGACCATCGATGCACTATCCAGCGGTTCTGGAGAGCCTACCAACCTTCATGAGCTTAAGATGGTTGCACAACCAATTGAAAAGCGCACAACAATGCGGTGACGAAGTGACTGAAGAAGAGTTGGAGTACTCTCGGGGTTGCGCGACCAAGGTAAGTTTGCAATGTACGACTAGCAAGTGACTTTATTTATAAACGTTTGAACGGCCACTCATAATCTTTGTTCGTTGTAGTATAAGTCATACACAGCAGCATGGTGTAAAGGTCGACATTTTAGGGTGGAACGAATCGACAAAAAGCGTTTTACTCAAGATTGTGGAATCATGGCAAAATTTGAACAGTCTAGTCGACGACGTTCCTCTGATGCAGATCCTGTGGTGGCGGAACTCACTTACTTCGGCACGCTGCAAGAGATTTTGAGGATCGATTACAGAGGATTTTTTGTCGACTTGTTCGACGTGCAATGGTTCAAGATAATCATGGAGGGTCGCAACGCTACTGTGCGTAGAGGAGAGTCTGGTTTTCTTGAGGTGGATTCTACTAAGAAATGGACTGACCTAAGAGACACTTTCGTACTACCCGAGCATTGTGAACAAGTAAGTATGTAAATAGTTAACATCCCCCTTTTACAAGTTATGTGCTTGAAAGCTCTCATGTAAGTTATGTGGCTCTGGCAGGTAATATTTCATCCTACAAAGTCTACATCAAACTGGTGGTACGTCATAGAGGTAGCCCCTCGTAGTGCAAGGACGTATGAAGGCTACCATGTGCCAATCACAACGACATCAATGGAGGAGATCAGAGAAGATGCTCAATCAGAAGCCGCTGCGGTGGTGCCAGACGAGCATCAAGATGCTACTACTCTATATGGGGTGCATGCAGAGGAGCTACAAAATGAAACAGAGGATATGTGTTTAAACGGAGAGCTCTATATAGATATAGGAAGTTATGCTGAGTTATGCGAGGATGAGAGAGAGATCTCTTAAAGCCACAAATATTGTATTTGAACAATTTTGCTCCGTGTTGTAAAAGCTCTGGCTCTCTAAGTACCTTCCATGGTGTATAACGCTCTTTTCTACTCGCGCTCACATCTTTTGATTGAAAATTCTGAGTTTTCGACTTGCCTCTTCTATCACTCAATTCATTGCGTCATTGTATTTATATGCGTCATTACGTCATTGTATTTAATGGTCTTTGCGTCATTGTCTACTCTATTCATTCAATATTAAGTTTAAATATTCGTGTGTTTAATGCAGGTATGGATGATGAGGAGTTTCTTTCTTCTTTGTCACCGCAGCAGAGACAGTGGTACGTGGAGCGTCATCGCTCTGGCGCATCATCGCGCGTTCCTACTCCATCCGCATCTCCCTCTCTTTCGGAGCATTCGGCGCGCTCCGAAGCTTCGGCGTCGACGAGACGAGCTTCACACTCGTCTAGACACCGGCGCTCTAGTGGTGGCGGTGGCGGTTGTTGTGGGGATTCCGCCACCGATGCCTCCACACCGCCTCGTGTTCGACGAGGCTCTTTACCCTCCCCTTCTTTGCCCGCCCCCACACCAGCCACAGCATCGCCATCTACGCCAGGTTTTGCACGACTGACTGTTCCTAGAAGCTACACACCTCTACCTACTCCGCCAGGAGCCACCCCACTCGACACTCCTCGCTTCGGGGCCCAGACGCCGGTGGAGACACCTGACGTCCGTACCCCCATCGACACGCCGCTAGAGACCCCTGCCGGGACACCCAGGTTCACGCGTCACCGGCCAGAGGGCTTGCCTTACTCCGTCGACATCAGCGGCGGCATCATCATGGATGATGACGGCAAGAAGGTGATCTCGCGCATGCGTGGTCTTTGCTCTCAGCTGTTTAGACACTACATACTAAACAAATGGAGTGAAGTACCAAGTGATTTAAAAAACAGAGTCATCAGCATACTTCATGATGAGTTTCCCGTTCCAACACGGGATCAGCGCTTCAATGAAGACCTGATGAAGATTCGAATGCGCGAATACTGCAAACACAAGCGTTCCGAAGTGCAAAAAGCAATCAAGAATGGGTGGAACAGGCCAGATTGGCTGGCCAAAGAAGATTGGAAGAATGCGAAGAAAGCAGCGCGTGAGAATCCCGACAAGTGGAAGCAACAAAAGGATGCAGCCAGAGCGCGAGTAGAGGCAGGGAGCTCGCACCACTTGGGGAGCGGTGGATGGGCATCATTTGAGGCCGATTTTGTAAGTGTTTTCACATTGCTCTTTATGTTCGATAGTTTAGGGTTTATGAGTTTTTTAGTTCTAACATAATGAAATCTTTGTATGTTTTGACAGTGGTCGATAACAGGACGTGATCCCACACCGTACGAGCGCGAGTACGCAGGGCAGGAAGGGCTTAAACGCCCTGATGGACATTCTCAGTTCTCGCGGCGGCATGGTTAGTATTAGGGTTTACTCTTTTTTATTTTTTGTATTGTTTTATAAATGTCGTTATATGTTTATACTTACTGAAAGCTGTCTTATTGTCTTTTTTTGCAGAATCCGACAGATACGCCGCTTGGACGCGATGAGACGTCTGACTAGACGACGTCAGTTTAGCCGTAGCTAGATAGCATTAGTTTAGGGTTTCTCATAGCTTATGTATCATGAGACAGATTTTATACGTCTTTTTGAACCATGTATATTATTACATTTGTCACCACAGTTCCTTTTGCCAATCAATTCTTTATGCCTATGATGTTGTACAATTGTCATTATTACATTTTCCAATCAATTCATTTTGCCTATGATGTGTACAATTGTCAATTTTGCAAACAATGCGTCTTGTGGGTGACTATTTTGGGTCTATTATCTACCCTTGCACTTTTTTTAAAAAGTGAATCAAGTACAATATGGTTGATGGGTGGCAGGGCATGGCATTGAATGCCCTGCCACCAAAAAAAAAAATCTTTCGGGCGTCGCTATAAGCGTCGCTATTTATGGCTCTGTAGCGTCGCTATGAGTGTCGCTATAGTCTTCTGTGTAAACGTCGCTATATGCGTCGCTATAGACGTCGCTATATGCGTCGCTATGAGCGTCGCTATATAGCGACGCATATAGCGACGCTCTCGTAGCGACGCTCGTAGCGACGGTTTTAGCGACGCCGGGGGTTATAAAAACCCAGTGTATTTCCGTCGCTAACAGCGTCACAAGAGCACACAACCTCTTGTAGTGTTCTAGGTTCTCTATCAGGCGTGTTACGCATATTCTCAGCAATAGATCGACCGATAGCTTGAGCAAATGTTGCCAAGTCACCTAATTGAGCAGGCACCTCATAGAGGAACGTAAGGTTGTGTATACAAAAAGGCTCAAAGAAAACCTATCGATGGAAGCAATGGAGATTATGACGGTCCCGCGATATTTAAGGAAATAGAGTTACTAGACCCAGGAGAAGAGTCCAAACTTGTTTTCATTGCCCAAGATCTGACAGAAACTGAGGAGTGCGTACTTAAAGAACTTCTCAAGGAATTTAGGGATGTATTTGCTTGGAAATATCATGATATGAAAGGTGTTCCACCTTCCATGGTGCAACACACAATTGCCATGAATAGCATGGCTAAACCAGTTCAACAACACGATCCTACCCAATGAATCCTAAATATGCAAAGATCGTTCAAGAAGAGATTGGAAAGCCTGTGAAATGCGGATTTATATACCCTATTGAGCACTCAGAATGGGTGTCTCCAATAGTGATTGTACCGAAAAAGAATGGGAAACTCAGAGTGTGCGTGGATCTCAAGAAGGTCAATGCCGCCACTAGAAGGGACCATTACCCCTTGCCATATTCAAAACACGTGCTTGAAAGAGTTGAAGGGAAGGAAGCTTATAGCTTTTTAGATGGGTACTCTGGATACAACCAATTCACAACTGCAGAGGACAAAGCTAAAATGGCTTTTATAACCGAATTTGGAGTGTTTTCATTTCTTGTTATGGCTTTTGGCTTAACCAATGCCCCATGCTACCTTTCAAAGATTAATAAACACTGCTTTTAGAGAATATTTGAGGGAGTTTTGCAAAGCTTTCTTAGATGACCTTTGTGTTTATTCCTCTTGGAAAGAACATCTATCATGCTTACGAAAAGTGTTTGAGAAGTGCAAATTGTATCGCATCTCCTTAAACCCTTTCAAATGCCAATTTTCGGTTAAACATGGAGTCATTTTAGGACATATAGTGTCCAAAAATGGGATTTCCACAGATGAGAGCAAAATTAAATCCATTGCTAAATTGCTACCACCTACAAACTATAAAGTAATTCAAAGGTTCATCCACCATGTTGGTTATATAGCGGTTTATTCTAAACTTTGCCGAGATAGCTCGTCCTTTGTACAAGCTTCTTATTGAGTTCCACTGTGTTGGGGTATAAAGCCCAATATGGTCGCCCAGGTAAGTGGGCGGGCCGCCAGGTATGTACACATATTCTTTTGTAAAAACCTAATAAGAACTCACTATGCTCTGTACATTACAACAGAGCGAGTTCACCATATCGTCGTGCTCTTCTTCTCGCACTCTCTCTCGCGTCGCACTTCCGCTCGTACTCCTTCAATTGGTATCAGAGCTCAGATCGAGGCTGGGACAGCACTGCAAGAAGCTAGAGTCACCTGCTTAGATTGGAGTGAGATTCGACAGGCGAAGACACGGCCCACCGTTCGGCTTCGACAAAGTTCTGCGCAGGCCATTTTCGACTACGTGGTCTCGGCGGGTGCATATCCGACTCTGCAAATTTGGGGTTTCGGCCTACGATTGCAGGTGTTGAGGATATCTGCTCTTTGAGAGTACTGATTTGTGGCTGTCTACACATCGAAGGACGGCTCACAGTTCTTGGAGGCGTGTCACATACGACACGGGCGCATCTACACACAGACTGTAGGCGACATCCACTAGTTCATCAGGTAGCTTGTGTTTGCTGCTTAATATTCCAGATTTCATCCTGACATTGCAGGTACTTCCACATGGGATGTATTGTCAGAGATGATGTATGTCTGTTGAGGGTTTGCTGGCTGTGAGTCACGCAGCAAACAACCGCCGCAGCAGTTACAACATACAGTGGGAAATTTGTGGATGTATGACTTTGTGGGAAGTCTATGTATTGTCAGATTTACTGCAGCCTTTGTTGAGGGTCAAGTGAGGTTTTATTGAGCTGGGGGATTCTCGAATGTTGAGATCCTTTCGGTGATACAGGTCTTGAAGCGATCCCTCGAGCACCCTTAGATAGGCAGCTAGGATGTATTGACTGTGAGTTAGACAGTTGGGATTGCATCTTTGCTTTACTGCCGTTGAGGCATTGTCGTAGTCTATGCTTACAGGACAGTGAGAGACAGTACAGGTGCAGGACAGGTTTACCCACAGCTTACAGTGTTAGAGAGACAATGGTTTTTTGAGCTGTTTTTTGGTATGTTTTTTGAGTACACCAGAGCCATTTTACAAAGGAGACTCTGCCGAAATTTATGCAGAATCTGAAGCTTTCTTGGTTCATTTGACAGGTTGATATTGGTTCAGAGGTCAGTTTACAGGGGAAACTCTGTCGAATTTTTCCCAGGAAAGTAAACTACTGTGAAGCGTAGCTATGGCTGGATCACAGGACACTACTCTTTACAATATCAAGAAGCTGGATGAAACCAATTTCCCATTGTGGAAGAAGCAGATTTGGCACGTGTTGGTACAAAAGAAGCAGATAAAACCTATAAAGCTCAAGGGGATAAAACCAGAAGATATGGACGTAGATGAATGGAGCGAAATGGATGAATTGGCACTTTCTACCATTATGCTGACTTTGGCAGAAAGCGTTTACTTCAATGTAGCAGACGAGATGTCGGCTTATCAAGCATGGACAAAGCTGAGTGATCTTTATGAGAAGCAGAGTGCAGCTTCACAGGTATATTGGCTTAAGAAGCTTGTTGACTTGAAGATGAAAGAAGGGACCCCTATGTCCAATCATCTGAATGAATTCAACACCATCTATAGTTAGTTGTCAGCTCAAGGTGTCAAGTTTGATGAACCTGTTAAAGCTATGTTCCTGTTGATCACATTGCCGGAAAGTTGGGACACTTTTCGCACAGCTTTGAGTAATTCTGCACCTCCAGATGGTTTGACCATAGCAGGTGTAGAAGGCAGTCTGCTTACTGAAGAAACCAACAGAAAGACAATGGACAAAGGCAAAGGAACAGCCTTAGTTGTCAGGGGAAGGACCAAAGAAAAGTACAAAAGGTGGAAAGAGGGATCAGACTCGTAGCAAGTCCGCAGTGCTAAAGGCAAGAGTGACATAGAATGCTACCATTGTGGCAAGAAGGGTCACATGAAAAGAGACTGCAGAGAATGGAAAGCAGAAAAAGGCAAAGAGAAAGCAGAAGACCATGGTGAGAAGAACAAGTCCTCAGTGAAGATTCAAGAAATAAATGTGACAAACACTGTTGCAGAGGATGACAGTCTAGTGTCAGGAGACATCTACTTCTTGAAGAATACAATGGACTCAGCTCTTCTTACAGCATCTGATGGACCTGCACTGAGTGACTGGATTATAGACTCAGGGACATCACTTCATGTGTCTTCAAACAAGGAGTGGTTTACCTCTTATTTGACCACTAAAGATCATGTTCGGCTAGGCAATGGGCAGACATGTGAGATCTTAGGTGTTGGAGATGTTCAATTGAAGTTTCAGAATGGCTCTTCTTTCACGCTGAAAAATGTGAGACATGTTCCCGCTATTACAAAGAGCTTGATCAGCACAGGTTTACTTGATGATGTTGGCTACGTCACCACTTTTGGACAAAACATGTGGAAGATATCCAAGGGTTTTATGATAGTAGCACATGGAGTAAAGTCTGGAGGACTTTACATGATTTATGTATCAAATGTCTCTAAAAATGTAATCAATGTAACCGAGCAGCCGAATGTTTCTTTGTGGCATAGCCGGTTAGGACATATGCCCAAGAAGGGAATGGAAATCTTGTCTCGTTCTGGTTATTTGCCTGGCTTTTCATTTAATGATTTTGAATTCTGTGAACATTGTCTGTATGGTAAGCAAACACATCAACCACATAAGCATAGAAGCAGTAGAAGAGATACACAATTGGCACTTGTTCATAGTGATTTGTGTGGACCTATGCCTAACCTATCTCTAGGGGGAGCTTCTTACTTTATGACATTTATAGATGATTACTCGAGGAAAGTATGGGTTTACTTTCTCAAGCACAAGGATGAAGCGTTTACTGTTTTCAAAACGTTTGTGACACTTGTGGAGAATCAGAGTGGCAAGAAGCTTAAATGCTTACGCACTGACAATGGTGGAGAGTAGGTTTCAAAGGCCTTTCAGGACTTTTGTGAGTCAAAAGGTATAAAACGTGAACTTACTGCTCGTTACAATCCTCCTCAAAATGGTGTTGCTGAGAGGATGAATAGGACCATACAAGAGAAGGTCAGAAGTATGTTGTCTAATGCACAACTGCCAAATGGGTTTTGGGCTGAAGCTGTATCAACAGCTGTTCATCTTATAAATAGATCTCCTAGCAAGGTTTTTCCAAAGGATTCAGTGGCAGAGATGGTATGGTCAGGCAAAAGCTCTCATACAAGCATCTCAGAGTCTTTGGCTGTGAGGCATACACTCATGTTACAAAGGAATTTAGGAACAAACTTGAGCCAAAGAGTAGAAAGTGCATCTTTCTAGGCTATGGTAATTTTGGTGAGATGGGGTATAGACTTTGGGATCCCAAATCGAGAAAGGTTATCCGCAGCAATGATGTTCACTTTAATGAAGCCAAATATCATTCTAAACCAGAGAGGGTTGAGGAGATTAGAAGAGTTGTCTTCCAAGAAGATGTACCTGCACGTGCAAGACAAAATGTCAGGGCTCAAGAGGAGCAAGGACAGGATAGAGTGGAACCACAGGTTGTGGCTGAGCCTGAGCCACCTATTGTGCGTAGATCTGGACGTATCACGCAACCTCCTGATAGGTTTGTTCCATCTATGAACTATGTCATGTTGACTGATTGCAATGAGCCTTCATGTTACAAGGAAGAAGTGCAAATGAAGGAATCCGGGAATTGGCAATTGGCCATGCAGTCAGAGATGACAGCTCTGCATAAAAACCAGACATGGAAGCTAGTTAAGTTACCACAGGGCAAAAAGGCTCTACCTTGTAAATGGGTTTACAGGTATAAGATCACCGCTCATGATAGCCAGCCAAAGTACAAAGCAAGGCTTGTTGCCAAGGGCTTTAAGCAAGAACAAGGCATTGACTTTGATGAAGTCTTCTCTCCGGTGGTCAAGATGACTACATTGAGATGCTTTCTTGCATTGGTTGCCATGTTAAATTTGGTGTTGCACCAAATGGATGTCAAGACAGCGTTCTTGCATGGTGATTTAGATGTGGAAATTTAGATGCAGCAGCCAGAAGGGTTTGTTGAGAAAGGCAAGGAAGATTTGGTATGCCAGTTGTTAAAGAGTTTTTATGGCTTAAAACAATCACCGAGGGCATGGTACCATAAGTTCCACAAGTTTATGCTTTCTCAAGGCTACAAACGTAGTGAGTTCGATCATTGTCTATATACAAAGAAGGCTAAGGATGGCAGTTGGCTGATCCTTATTTTGTATGTGGATTACATGTTGATTGCTGGCAAGCACTTGGAAGAAATTTCAGCTTTGAAGTCAAAGATAGCAAAATCGTTTGACATGAAAGACATGGGTGAGGCAAGTCATATACTTGGTATGCGCATTGAGAGAGACAGATCAAAGAAGTTGATTTGGTTATCTCAAACATAGTATATTGACAAGGTTTTGCAACGTTTCAATATGGAGAAGGGAAAGGCATTGAGTGTTCCATTGCCACCATATGTGAAACTTAGCAAACAAAATTGTCCTGTGTCTGAGGAAGAACATGTTGAAATGGATAAGATTCCATATGCGTCTGCAGTGGGTAGTTTGATGTATGCAATGATTGCTACTCGCCCAGACATTGCATTTGCAGTTGGAGTAGTAAGTCGATACATGTCAAACCCAGGCAAGAAACATTGGGAGGCAGTGAAAGGAATATTGAGATACCTGAAAGCTACAAAGAGTATGCGTATATGCTATGGGAGTCACGAGCTAAGTGTAAAGGGTTTTACAGACTCAGATTATGCAGGTGACTTAGACAACCGAAGGTCTACGTCAGGGTATGTCTTTACATTGGCGTTCTAGATTACAAGATTGTGTTACTCAGTCTACTACAGAGGCTGAATATGTTGTAGCATCAGAGGCATGCAAAGAATCAATTTGGCTTAATCGACTAGTAACAGATTTGGGAATCAAAGAAGAGATGCCTGTGTTATATTGTGATAGTCAGAGTGCTATACAATTGGCTCGCAATCCAGTTTATCACTCAAAGACAAAGCATGTGGATGTGAAGTATCACTTCATCAGGGAAATGCTCGAGGATAAGCAAATTCAGCTTGTCAAAGTTCACACCACAGAAAATCCTGCTGATCTACTTACAAAAGGACTTCCCTCAAAGAGCTTTGCGCATTTTCGCAAGCAATTAGGTGTAGGGTAGTACATCACTTCTCTACATCTCTTGTATATTAGCTTGTATAGTAGCTTCTCTCACACTTAAAGTACCACATTGGACTTTAAGTGGGAGGTTGTTGGGGTATAAAGCCCAATGTGGTCGCCCAGGTAAGTGGGCGGGCCGCCAGGTATGTACACATATTCTTTTGTAAAAACCTAATAAGAACTCACTATGCTCTGTACATTACAATAGAGCGAGTTCACCATATCGTCGTGCTCTTCTTCTCGCACTCTCTCTCGCGTCGCACTTCCGCTCGTACTCCTTCACACTGGACCGGGGAGTGTGACCATGCTTATGAGTCATTGAAAAAGACCTTGACTAGCGCTCCTATTCTACGAGTGCCCGATTGGAATGTAATTTTCCATGTGCATATTGATGCATCAAACTTTGCTATTGGGTGTGTTCTAGCTCAACTAGGAGAACATAAATTGGACTACCCATTAGCTTTGCAAGTCGTCAATTGAATGATGCCGAGAGAAACTACACCACTACAAAGAGGGAAGGGTTAGGTATGATTTACGTAGTGAAAAAAATTTGCTACTACCTTCTTGCCAGAAGTTTGTTTTCTATGTGGATCATCAAGCCTTGTTGTATCTAGTAAATAAACCTTGTTTCACGGGAAGAATTACACGGTGGTTGTTAATTCTCCTTGAGTTTGATTTTACGGTTGTGGTGAGACTTGGTAAAAGACATGTCATGTCGAATCATTTGTCTCGCATACCCAATGGTGAAGCCCCTATTGGAGTCGATGATGAATTGCCCGATACTTCTCTATTCCTAGTCAAAACCATACCTGAATGGAGTGAGAAGATTGTGAACTTTCTAGTTAATGGTTTTCCACCCAAACAGCTTCGTAAGGACATAGCTTGAAAACTGTTAAAAGAATGTGAGCCTTATTCTCTCATTGCAGGAATTCTCTACAAGCTAGGGAAGGATGATATTCTTACACGTTGTGCCCATGAGGATGAGTATTTATACATACTGCAAAGAAGCCCACATGGGTATAGCCGGAGGAAATTTCTCAGGGGAACTAATAGCTAGAAAGGTGTTGCAATAAGGCTATTGGTGGCCTACCTTATTCAAAGATGCATCACTTTTTGCAAAAGGATGTGATGAATGCCAATGTTACAAGATCACACAACGAAAGGATAAGATGCCCTTACATCCTGTTAAAGTGACTCAACCATTTGAAAAATGGGGGTTGGACTTTGTAGTCCCAATTAGTCCGGCATCTTGTAGCACTCAATCTCGGTATATTATCGTTGCCACTGACTATGTGACAAAGTGGACGGAAGCCAGGGCGACACGTAAGACTGATGCAAGGTCAACTGCCAAGTTTCTTTTTTAGAACATTATTACAAGATTTAGTTGTCCCTTTGAGATTGTGAGTGACAATGGCACTCATTATATAAATGGAGTGATAAAAGAACTCACTACCAACTTCATTATAGCTCACCATAAGTCCACACCTTATTATCCACAAACAAATGTGCAAGCTAAGAGCACCAACAAGACCTTAATCTCTATCTTGACCAAAACAGTGAAAGCTCATCACACAAATTGGGATTTGAAGCTGACTTCAGCCCTTTGGGCTTATCGTACTTCTTACAAAGTGGCTATTAATTGTACACCATTCAAAATGGTATACGGTCAAGAAGCAGTTATGCCATGGGAGTTTTTAATTCCTAATCTGCGTGTAGCTTCACAAGAAGGTTGGGATGTAACCCTTTAGTTGAGCGCTTATATATCCTTGAAATATTAGATGAAGAAAGGCAATTGGCTATGCAAAACGCACTTGTGGAGAAAGATAGGAGGAAGAAATGGTTTGACCGTCATCTAAAGAACAAGGATATCAATGTTGGTGATAAAATCCTTATGTATGGAGTGCATAACAAAAAGAAAAAGTTGAAATATGCGGGAAAAGGACCATATAAAATTGTCCCACAAGGGACCATTCGTGTGGAGACTCTTGATGGAGTTGAAACCCTTGGATTCTTCAATGGGAGCAAATTTAAAAGATATTATGATCCTTTAAGCCAAGAGGAACTACGTGTCATCCATCAAAAAAAGGCAGCCAAGGCACAAACAGAATTGAAGAAGATACAAGCTCAAGATGAGGCTAAGGAGCAACAACAACGCATAAGACGCCAATGAGAGGCTAACCTTGGAGTTACACATGCATTCCACGTTGAAACCGACAAGGATTGGTTGGACTCTGACACACCTCTACGATACTCTATTGAGCTAAACAATGCCTATGGAAAAGTGCTATATAACGCCTTATTGGACACGGGTGCTAAGTATAATCTGTTGTCATATGGAGTGTGGTGTCAATTGGGAAAGCCACCTCTATCTGAGAGTATTATCCAAGTCAAGGGTGTCAACAAGAAAAAAACTGCAGTTTTTGGAATCTGACACACTTCTGTCAGTTATGACAATGGGGTTGTAGGTCAAGACTTTTTGGTCATGCCTGGAACTATGGAGGGTAATATAAACCTAGGATGCACGTGGATGATAGTCGTCAAATGCACTATTGATTGGGGGACTCGGGGTGTCACAACGCAGAAACCAACTCTTAGCCCTGCAGCTCAAGCCATAGTCCCTGAGATATTGCCTCTCAAGGAAATAAAACCCAAAACATTACATGTCCAAGAGGTTGAACCATATGTCCCCATAGCCCAACTCTCTAGAGTTTCAATTGTTGCAGTTGAAATAAAGCTTGAGACACACAAGACCCATCTTAATATAACAAAGAAAACATACAAGTGGGTCCCTAAAGCTTCTGTAGCGACCATAGCTAGTGCTAAAAGACAAGAGCCTGGTAAGAGACGTCCCACTCGCCCCAAGAAATGTAAAGAAACGTTGCATTGGATTCCAAAAAAACTATTGGAAGCCCAAGGCTACTATGAAGGAAATGATCAAATCTGGGTGCCAAAATGTAAATTGTGCTCTTACTTGTTACCTGACTCATGTGAGCCCAATCCTCTAGCTCCAAAATGAATTGACGATCACAGAAAGGAAAAAATCGTAGAATGCTACACACCCGCTCCAGAGCTAGTTTGGGTACCGAAGAAAGAATGATTTGTTCCACTTAGCTCAGCAAACAACAGGGAAGTCAAATGAAGCTTCTTGCGCTTCATATAGTTCCTATACGGAAATAGAAGCTTCAACACAACCTCCACCTACAATTGTACATATCCATACAAACAAGGAAGAATTTGCACCTCCCGTTGTAAGTTCAACACCTACAACAACGTTGCAAATAAAATCATGGGAGAGTACCTTACCACCCTTGCAACTAGATGAAATGCCTAGGGTCGTCTTTACCCATAACAACTTGGAACAATTGGTTTCAAAAGGTGACGACATCATTCCAAAAGGTATGATCTACCCAATGAAGGGGGGAGTGTTTGTTGACATTCATCATTCACTCACTTCCCTCTCAACCTTCCTCCCTAACTTCTCAATCTCTAATCTTAGGGAATGTATATATAAAGCCTTATACTCATAAAAGACAAAAATAGAAAAGCAAAAGAGCAAGAGCCCCCAAACAAAAATCTGGAAACATGCGAGTTCTATACATAGCACAAAATCATAAAAACACATTATGCACAAGGACACTGTAGTGGAATTGATATTTTGAAAAATGCTCACTCTTGCACGGGGGGAGATTGCACCCAATGTTTGTTTTGCTCTTCTCTTCTCTCCTCTCCACTCTTCTCTCTCGTCGTGCCAGCGTAGCACTCCGCTCTAGGAGGTGCGCCTACACGTGCCCTTCTGTGTGTGTGTGTGTGTGTGTGTGTGTGTGTGTGTGTGTGTGTGTGTGTGTGTGTGTGTTCGCATACGTCGTGGTTTATGTGCTATGGGAATCGTCAGGTATGCAGATTTGTCAGTTTATGCTAGATATTGTGTTATCTTGGGTATTTTGCAGAGCAGGCATGTTTTCCGTCTGTAGCAGTGGTATCAAAGCTTAGGATTATGTTCCAAATGATGCAAGTACATTTTTGGAGAGCTCCAAGGGATAGAGCTAAGTTCCTTTTCCTTTTTGTGTGTTAATATTACTCTTACATGGTGAAAATATTTTCTTATATGTGTATTTAACAAAGCAAAATACTATGTGTACTTAAGTGAAAAATTATTGGTGTGTTTATTTTCTCTCTCCTGTAAAGAAAGGTCATATGCCTACACAATTGGTGTACATAACTGAGCATCATAGACATGCATGTCAATTTAGGTATATAGCCGATCTCAAATGACTGATGTAATAGCATAACTAAGCATAAAAATCCATTTACCACAATTCGTGATTTGGCATCGTGGACAAAGAGAGTATCAAAAGGGGGAAAAGAAATTGCCATGCGAATGACAGTTGGTGAAGTGTTTTAATAAATCAAAGAGGAAGGACAATTAAGCTGACGATGGATGTTATTAGCATTGAGCAACTAGGCGATTATCTGCAAGAGCAGGATGTTGGTGTCATTGGAGGTGTCGGCTACGAGCAACAACAACAGCAGGCTCGACACTCGACAATGCAAGAAATCGTTCTCTCTCTCTCTCTCTCTCTCTCTCTCTCTCTCTCTCTCTCTCTCTCTCTCTCTCTCTCTCTCTCTCTCTCTCTCTCTCTCTCTCTCTCACTCACTCACTCTCTCCTCCACTAGCCGCCATGCACCATTTGCAGCGGTGGTCACTTCACGAGCAGCACTCAACCTGCCTCTCTCTATTTTTCCTTACCTGACAACCACATGCACAACCTTTTGGTTGCATGGTATGCGTGCCAACCACACACATTTGCTTGCGTACGTTATCAACTCTCTATAATGGGATGCATGCAGGTCAACAGACGTGAAGTCGCCCAAGCCACCAACTAATGCATGACCACTGGTGTCTCACTCTCTCTTTCTCTCTTATCCTGCGTTTGTAACACATATGCACACCAACTCTCTCTTTGTCTTCAGTCGTCGCCCCACACTCCCTACCTAACTCCAGCCACCCTGCACACACACTCACACAAAATGCCGTTGAACTCTCTCTCTCTCTCTCTCTCTCTCTCTCTCTCTCTCTCTCTCTCTCTCTCTCTCTCTCTCTCTCTCTCTCTCTCTCTCTCTCGTCGATAGCTAATGACGTCAACATTTTTTTTGCCTGCACGTCTCCCTTGCTTCACATACTCATGCCCACCCCTTCTTTGGCATGTTTACTCGCAGGTACCACTGCACGTGCATCTCAGTACTCATGCAATACACCCTCCACTCATACAACGAACTCAATCCTCCAGCCAACCAGC
This sequence comes from Adiantum capillus-veneris, assembly GCF_014529385.1. Classification (NCBI taxonomy): domain Eukaryota; kingdom Viridiplantae; phylum Streptophyta; class Polypodiopsida; order Polypodiales; family Pteridaceae; genus Adiantum; species Adiantum capillus-veneris. The sequence continues at coordinate 53,922,175 of NC_140959.1, read as the reverse complement.
GTAAATCTACTGCATGCTTCTCTCTCGTCGCTCTCTGTGACTTAGGGCGCCCATACACCTGCAACCATATCCATTGCACATGCAGTAGTAGTAACCCTTGACGTAACTTCCATCGTCAATCTTGATCCCTAGCCATCACGTTTGCAACTCCCAGAAGCAGTAGCGATGTCTATAATCACGTTCATCAGGTCAATCAAGGACTTCATCAGGCCGACATGCGGTCAGGGGTTGGTGTCCGCATTGTCCTTCATACCTTCTGACACCAGAACGAGGCTCGTGGCTACAGAAACCCCTCTGAGCGAGAATGGTTTGAGACTCCTCTAGTTGCTTTGCTAGTTGTCTCGCCGTCTCAGTTGCCCCTCCATTTTCCAACTTCTCGTATAGATACATCGTAGCTCCTTTGAATTTATTATCATAATGATATCGACCACATGTTGTGCGCTGACTAAGCTTCCACGGACTCCTGCTAATTTGCAGGTTCCTTCTCAATTGTGTTGTCCACAGTAGTAGGTAAGTTTCTCATCGTTATGGCTTGATCATCCTCTACCCCTTGTTGCATTGCAAGTTGCTACAATACTATTCGCTCTAGGATAAATACGTGCTTGCACCTTGCAACACATGCCACACAGTAACCCATGCACATGAATATTTGCATCTAAGAAAGACAGTTGTAGCCATGGAGCTTGAAACTTTTGATTTGACAGACAACACATCGATTGCTATAAGTTTATGTAGCTTTTTTTTTCCTGAGGCAGCTCAAGTCTGACTCGACCCAACAAAAAGGTTGTACATGTAGGATTGAGCATGGAAGCTACTCGGCACCTCATAGTAGTGATAGAGCCACTTGATATTGAGCACCAAATTGACAATGGGAATGGGTCTTGGTAATGGTCAGGTGCGTGAAATATTATGGCACCCACAAAACTATGTAATGTGTTGGGCATATTGTGTTTCTCCAAGATGAAATGAACGCTTTCCATGCTAAGGATCCAACTCCATAGCTTTGCTACAATCATCGTAAGCCTTGATCCACCTGACTAGCAGCAAAAGGCATTGTGCTCGGTTACAATAAGCCAATACAAGCAATTAGCATTGTTGTTTAAACTTAATAGCACTTGATATTTTTAATAGAATGAGAGCCTTTTTTTAGGGTTTTTTTTTCTTTTCTTTTCCCGTTCGAATGTCTCTACTAGGAATTGAACCTAGCCTGCATCAAGAAATTTTCAAATGAACAATGAAGATACTTTTGAGGATAAGGTGTTGCATCAACCCAATGGCCCATACTCTCTACTTTCCTATAAGCCTCACCTCACTTTACTCCATCCTCGTAACTTATTTTGGATGAAAGTGGAGTTCGCCTTTTATTTGCACATAATCCATGATTAGGAAGGTGTGTTCAGTGAGTATTGACACTCAAGGATCCCGTTAGCTTAATAAAGAGGTTTAACAATGATCTTTGTAATGTATCCTTCCAAGTCTCTCAGATGGACTATCCCATCCCGCGAGTAACTTTTAATTTAAGTAGGGGTTTACTTTTCCCTTCTCTTGATTTCATGCATTCATCGATTTAAAGGAGAGAATATTAACTTGACTCCTCTAGATGACAATGAATTTTATTCTCTGTGATGGTTAGATTGCTGATTAAAACATAACTTTTTGAGTCAAACGACTTTAAGGCTTTGAATATGTTTTTTGGTTTTGCCCAAGAGAACATTTTAAAGGCAGGTGATTGCTTGCAATGGTCTTCATATTTAGGGACTGTATACATAGATGAGTCATGATGGTTGGAATAGACTCAAGATATTCCGCCTTTGGCCACATAAATTTAGTGTATGATTAGATTGTTGTTGAATTTAACACAAAGTCGTTTTTAGTGCTTTGTTTTTTAGAAAAGTTTTGCAGATAAATCTAAATAGAATGTTCTCATATGAAGCTCTAGGTATGTCATTTCTTAATGCATTTTGATAATACCCCTCTTGAAACATGATTTCATTTATTCTTGATAAGTAAGATCTATCTTTGACCTCAAAGTAGCATTCTCTAATTCACCTCAAGTTCCTATCCCATCTCTTCTCTTATCTTGGCCCCTCCAAATTCTCCCACTCTTCACTACATATCCTTATGCGCGAATCCTCTAGTTTAATAGTGGTTTGATAAATTAATGTTTATTATATTTGATTCCTTTTAAGTGAGTCTTTTTGCAGATATTCTCACACCCCTACAAATACCCAAGCACCTTTTCAGCAGGCAAGAATTTTTTTCCAGATGCTTTAAGACGACAAAACTTCCTTACTTGTTTACATTATGTTGCAAAATCCATTGTTTCTAATATCATGGCTTTTATTTTCTCCTGAGATGACTTGTCATACCACTACTTACATGAGCTCAGTTGGTGTGCAATGATCACTGAGATTTGATACATGCTTCCACATTCCAGTCTATTCCAATTTCATATCAAACAGGTCATTTATCTTTCACTTTTTATGTCTAGCCTAGTCCATTGGTCACAAACTCATAGATTCGTCGATTTAGGCAGTGTGTAGATACTTATCTTGGTGTAGATCAGCTGATTTAGATAGCACATGGATAAAACAAAAGATTCATGATTTTAAAACAATATCCAATGCAGATTCGCCAATTTTGGCAGCATTAATGCAGATTCGTCGATTTAGGCAGCACGTCTTATTGGTGTAGATTCGCCGATTTAGGCAACACCAATCACAAAATCATGCTACAGTGGCCACCACTGTAAACTGGTATGATTTTGTTACTCGGGTATACAAAATGAAAGATATTTGGATTTGGGTTTGGATTTATTTTGATAGATATTTGGATTTGGATTTGAAAAGGGTATATGATGATTTTTTGTCGCGATAATATTAATAGAATTGGACTTGAGACTGATGAGAATTCATCATTGAACGATGAGTGTGACCAATGATATCCTGATTCATCAGGGTATGACATATATTGCTTATTCTAGTGGTATGGGACACTAGAATAGGTAGTATGTGGATGACGGCAGGCATAAGCAATGTTGTTTAGTTTCATCATTTTTTCTTTTCCTATGCGATATATTTTTGATAGAATACTAATCATTGTTTTTTAAAAGTATGATTTGCAGATTCTTATCTTTGCAACTGAGGACAGTTGCTTTCCAATGGAGAGGTATGTAGTGGAATTGATATTTTGATATTTTATGCAGCTAATAGGTGGAAAAGTCCAAGGGTTATGCAAAAGGATAATATATTTTATCATTTAAGTGCTCTTTATGAGCCATGGCCAATTATTGCCCGGCTGGTCAATATGTATTCATTTGAGCATTCACTAATCTATAAATAAATACGTGCAAGAGGAAAATGCTCACTCTTGCACGGGGGAAGATTCACCCACTGTTTGTGTTGCTCTTCTCTTGTCTCCTCTCCACTCTTCTCTCTCGCCGTGCCGGCGTAGCACTCCGCTCTAGGAGGTGCACCTACACGTGACCTTTGCTCTCTCTCTCTCTCTCTCTCTCTCTCTCTCTCTCTCTCTCTCTCTCTTCCTCTTCGCATAGGTCGTGGTTTATGTGCTATGGGAATCGTCAGGTATGCAGATTTGTCAGTTTATGCTAGATATTGTGTCATCTTGGGTATTTTGCAGGGCAGCCATGTTTTTCGTATGTAGTAGCAGACACGACCTTTTGACACGACCCTTGTAATATTTGCACTCTAACCATCATCTATCTGTGTGTACAGATATCGCTAGTACGCTAGAGTCATCCACTCCTACCTTGGGTGAGAGGTGCCCTCGTTGCTGATACGTCTCCTGACCACAACTGATACATACTTAGTAGAGAGCGTCTCTCCCATTGCACAAGACTACCCTCTTGACCAAGATGACTATAGGCGTTTAGTGACCTTCTTATTAAACATTGGTGCCTCTAATGATGAAGACGATTTACATGATTACACAGATGGCACATATGGTCTCACGGATCATGACTTTGTTTTTCTCGACGATGAGGATAGGGCTTTAGCCTTAGGGTTCCCCCCCAATCTCTACAATATCCTATTCCCTTGATTCTCTAGGGGGAGTGCAAATAATTAGGTTAGGGTTCCTTATGTCTTTTAATTGTGTTCAATAAGGATTGGTACCTTTTCCCACTGATGTGCCTCTGGAAGGTGGATGTTTGGTGGTGACTATTGTGCACTTTGTGGCTACATAAGGATGCATGTGAAGGACAACGAAAATGGATGTTTACATGTTGCAACGGATGTTCTCCATTATATCAGGTGTACTACTTCCTTTTATCTATGCTTTCCACAATTACATATTTGCATCTTGTCATTTGAATTCTAACAATGCATAAAATTTATGAAGTTGTGACATTGCCAATTTAGATGCTATAATTTTTTCAAACTTCTAGTGCCTTGTTCTTCTCTTTGAGTTTGGTCTATTAGTTGGCTTTAAGTAGGTATCAAGACCTTAGGCTAAATAGGCCACTTAATTGCTGACTTTAATTCCTAAATAGTTTATTAATTGTAGTAACTTTAGTAATGTTTTACGCTATGAGGATATAGTTCTCTCCAGCTTATTCCACCTAAGTGTGACTTATGTTGTGGAAGTCCATGTGTTAATCTTATATTTGAGACCTCGAGTCTCCCAGCTCTACTGGATTTGAGACCTCGAGTCCCCCAGCGACTTGTAGCAACTATGACAACAACAACAACAAAAAAGAAAAAAAAAAGAGAAATCAAATAGCACAAACTTCCTTGTATTTTATGTTGATCACACTTAGGTGGTATAAGTGACAAGATCACTAGTGTTTAGACCCCGGCGAGCATTCCTAGGGTGAACTACTCTTTAGTCAATATTTTTTAATTAACGTTGGACAGTCTAGTACGTACTTTAGCCCTAGCTCTTGTGTACTTCTCTTAGAGTCAACCTAATAGACCTTAACTCAATTGCATTTTATTTAGGTACTACACTTGTTCTAGTTGGCAATGTTACAATTCATTAATTTTTTTGCATTTCCTCGAATATCATGTATGCATCTCACTTATTGCACGCCTGCACAACTGCCTTTGAGCTTTCACAATGTTGTTTTTCTTCTGCCTACAGGTGCTCCTATCGTGGATCCCGATGCTGGACTGTTATATTCCGAGGACGAAATCTACATCAAGAAGGGGGGCATGTTACCACCAAGCGACCACCTTTTATGTAGCCATGGGCCGGGCTTGTCGGACCCGCTAGTAGTGTATTATGTTATTGGCGGGGCTTGTCAGTCAGGTAGGAATGGTTAAGAGTAATCGCCAATGAGAGGCGCACTCTAAAACTGGAATCTATAATGTTTGGGTAAGATTGGCTAAGTGTGGGCACCCAAATGTGAACGGGCAAGCCCATATAAAAGTCAATCTAAACCTAAAATACCTCATTCTCTCATTTGTGCAATGCAAGAAGAGTGCTCTTGCTCCATCTCCTTTTCCATTTCCTTTGTGTACGAGTGTGTGTGTGTGTGTGTGTGTGTGTTTGAGAGAGAGAGAGAGAGAGAGAGAGAGAGAGAGAGAGAGAGAGAGAGAGAGAGAGAGTGATCGAGCATTGAGGCAGCACGACGACAGCGAGGCGGTTGAGCGCGACACAGCGGCATCTCCCTCTTCTTTGTGACGAGGAATCCTCCACGACAGCAAGCGTAGAGCGGTGAGTGACACACCGTTGTCATCTTTGAGCTACTAGTTTAGGCTAGTTGCGTGCTTGGAGCCATCTGTGGCTCGCACACAATGTTAGGCAAGTCCCTTGCTTCGATACGTGCGGCAGAAGCCCACAGGTGGATATTTAGTATGCAATCTCACAAGTCAGCATATTTATGCATAGCCCAGGGTCTAAGCTTTGACAGGTTGTTAAGCGGATCTTTTGCTACTTGAATGGCACTTTACATCTTGGGTTGTTTTACCCCAAGGGGGATCATTGCCACTAGATTTACATGCTTTTTTGGACTCAAATTGGGTTGGTTTTTTTAACACGCGAGTGTCCACAAGTGGTTTTGTTTCATGTGACAATTCATGTATATCATGGTTGAGCAAGAAGCAACCTACTGTGGCCACTTCCAGTTGTGAGGCTGAGTATAGGGTAGTATTCACAGCTACGGTTGAGTGTGTATGGCTCATACGCCTTATGGTTGATTTGGATGTTGGACAGGACACTGTCAATGCCATCTACATTGATAGTCAAAGGGCATTGGCAGTTGCAAGAAACCCTATTTTTCATGCTTGCACAAAGCACATTGAGGTGCATCATCACTATTTCAGGGAGAGACTCTCGGAAGGAAAGATTAGCTTGGCTTATGTGCCAACACAGGACAACCTTGCAGATCTTTTCACAAAGGCATTGTCTTGTGAGAAGTCCAAAGATTTACGCAAAGCTTTGGGCTTAATCCTCTTTGTAGACTGATCATGTTCTCAGGGCATGGCACTTCCCTATACTCTATGTGCCAGTTCTTGTTCACCGCATCACTCCCAGAGGGGGATTTGTGACCATACATATATGGTAGTGATGTGTGTGAACACACTTAGGACACTGGAGCATTTTTTTCCCTCACTAGGAGGTTTCCCCCCCCGTGCATTGTATATACCCCCATCACTCTAGGGCTATCTTATCTTTCATTGTGAAGTAGTAAATATATTGTCTTTTATGCCGCCTTGCGTAGTCCATTGGTTATGTGCACACCGATTTGCCGATTTAGGTAGTGTGCAAATTCTCATCTTAGTGTAGATTTTCCAATTTAGGCAACATCAATTATCCAAATAGATTTGTCAATTTAAGTAGCAGGAGTGAAGATTTGCTAATTTAAACAGCACACCAACAAACAACATATTTACTAGTTTAAACACTATCATTTGTCAATTTAGGCAGCATGTGTAGATTCACGATTTAAGCAACATGACTAATTGGTGTTGATTAGTTAATCTAGGCAACACCGATTACAAAATCATGCTACAATGGATGGCCACCATTGCCCCTAGTATGATTTCGCTAACTTGGGTATATAACAAAAGGGATTTGGATATGGACTTGGACTTGGACTTGGGTTTGGTTTATGATCATATGAGGGTGACATTGTTTGTGATTTTAAATTTGGAATCAAACAATTAGTGTGACTAATGATATCCTAATACATTAGGATTTGACATATATTGCTTATTCTCGTGGTATGGAACACTAGAATATGCAGTATGTGGATGATAGCAAGTAAAATCAAATTAGTATGTTTAGTTTATTAGATTTTATTTTCATAATTTTGACACTTAACTTTAACCACTTTATACTTTTTTTCACAAGTATGATTACCAAATTCTTAACTTATCATTCGAGAGTAGTTGCTTTCCTAACGGAGAGGTATATAATGGAAATTGATAAATATTTATTTATTGTAACTTATAGGTGGCCAAAGCATAAATGAATTTTGGACTATGCAAAAGAATAACAAGTTTATGGATATTTCATTATTAAATTGCTCTTTATGAGCAATGGTCATTTTATGTCCGAGAGGACAATTTGTACTCATTCTGGGCATTCAAAAAATTTATAAGTAAGTATATGCAAGAGGAAAATTCTCAATCTTACATAGAGGGAGATTGTAGCTCTGTGTCCTTCTTCTCTCCTCTCCTCTCCTCTCTTGCAATATGCATAGCACTCTACTTTAATAGGTGTGCATGCATGCACTCTCGTGATATCTCTGGCTCTCTATCTCTCCTCGATTGCTCTTGTGTTGGATCATGGATGTATATGTGTTGCCAGGTATGCAGATATCTGGATTTTATCATTTGTACCATGGTATTTTGTGTCTTTTGTATGCACGTTGCGCTTTCGTTTGTAGCACTACATGTAATACCTATACATGACATGCATTCAAGGACTATTTATAAAAAGCCCCTTACTTGTGACCTTTTCACCAATAAAAGGAAACCTTTTTTTATTCAATCTGCAAATTTTCTTTCAAGATCATTTTTCCAACACCCTTCACCATGCGAAAATGTAAGAAAATAGGAATAAAATAATCCCCACTATGGAACCCAGATGATAGGCGCCATTTTTCAATTGTAGTGCCCCCCCCCCCGAGGATGGTATGTGAATTTTAGTGCATTGAATCATGAGACAACCATGGTGAATGGTTTAAGGCTACAAAATTTGGACAACCTTGGATATGTTGAAACTAGGGATGATACTACACATCCTATTGCACATATAAGAAATGTGTCATTGTTCTTGATAGAGAGAAAAGTGAAGTACTTGGCTAATGTATTGCATGTAACCAATATTGCAAAGGAATTCATGTTTATAAGGAAAATGGGTGAGCAAGGTAGATTGGACGTTATTCCGGTTTACATTTCCTCTCGTGAACATATTTTTTAAGCTAGATAGCTAATAAATCATAAACATATTTATGTCAATCCTAAAGTAGTCATTATTCTCGGTTTTACGCTATCCTGTGGTGATCTTACATTCATTGAAGAAGCTTCTGGAGATCTTATTAAATATAGAAGAGATTCAACTCAGTTGGTTTGCAATTAGAAGGTCCATCAACAAGGAAGAAAGTCGACATAATGTTTGTACCCCAAAAGAAAGTTCCAAGGTTTGCACAAGGTTCAAGAGTCGTGGCAAATATTGATGTTTGGTATAAGCATTTTGGGCATGAGAATGTGCAAATGATAAAAACAATGCAAATTCATCAACTTCTTTGAGGTTCTCCAATGTTCAAGGTGGCTAAAATGCATAAGGTATGGGAGACTTGTTAGTTTGGGAAGCTTGCAAAGGCAGCTTTTCTCCATGATAAGCATGTACACAAAAACTGTGTTACTAGAACATTCTAATGTATGTGGTCCTACAAAGACTGTATCTATGGGTGGATGCAAGATTTAGGTGAGGATCATTGATGAACATACAAGGAAATTATGGGTCTCTTCATGTAGAACAAAAGTAAATTGTTTACTCACTTTTAGAATTTCAAGGTTGTGGTTGAAAAACACATTGAAAACTAACTACACTGCTCGAGGTCAGATGAAGAGGGACAATAGTAGGTATATTCCATAGCAAAAATGCTATTGGTGAGCAGAAGAAAAGGCATATTGAAGAAGTTGTAAGGGCAATGATAGATGAGAATAATACGTCTCATTGTTATTGGGCTAACACAATCTCTATGTCTACATTATGAACACAATTCCCATTGTTGCAGTACAAATTATTAGACTTGAGGAGAAGTATACTAGTAGGAAACTTTATTTGTCATACCTTAACGATGTCTTCCTTACGTGCATGTGCCACATGAGTTGCAGACTAAGCTTGATCCATAAGCAAAAAAATGTGTGTTTATTGGTTATTACCTTAAGCAAAAAGGATGTAAATGTTGCAAGTCTTAACACATGCCAAATGAGGGTGAGCAAGGATGTCATAGTTCATGAAATGAAGAGCTGGTATGCTCACATAAAATGCGATCGTGGAGCCGAATTTGGCTATAGAAAATGTCGGATCACAGTCATGGACTTTTGAGTGGACCGCAAGGGTCATCTGGTCCAAGTCAATATAAGAATCCTTGGAATATCAGGTTGCGTCATGAAGCAAGTTCTCAAAATTAATCAAGTGTAACTAGGAAAGGAAAAAAAAGACCGATGACTTCTCAAGGATGCCAAATTTGAGTGTTGTTCATGACGATGGAGATTCAAGCGGCCCAGAGAAAGGCCTTGATGAGAATTTTGGCATGCCCTCTATGAAGGCAAAAAATATAGGGCATTGATAGTGACGATGGCCCACATAAATCTAGGAGAGTGAGAAATTATATGCTACATGTCCGCTATAACCATTATGTGGCTCACAATCGTGCTGTATATGGCAAAGATTGTGTAGAATGTACAACCCACTTACTTTGAGGAAGCTTTTGGAAATGCAAAGTGGCAACAAAGTATGGAAGAGGCAATGGATACCTTGATGCAAATGAGACCTGGGATAATGTGCCATTGGCTACCAATGGGTTGACAAGGTGAAGCATAAAGAAAATGGCATAGTGAGCCGTTATAAGGCTAGATTGGCAACAAAAGTCTATGCATAAACTTACGGGATTAATTGTGAGGAGACATTCAACCCATAGCTACGATGGATACCATTCATGCTATTATTGCATTAGCTATGTCAAATGGTTGGATTTTACATCATATGGATGTAAAGAATGCATTCTTGCACAATGACTTGCAAGAAGAGGTGTATATGGAGCGAGCACAAGGATATAAAGATGTGAACACTACAAAGTATGTAAGCTGAAAAGAGCACTTTAAGAGCTAAAGCAGGCACCTAGAGCTTGGCATGAAAGGATTACAACATATTTGCAACCATTGGATTTTGTAGTGCATATTACTCTTTGTATGTATAAGAGAATGACTTGGTTGCTGGAGGCAACCATGAGGGTGAAGCTGAGCTTGTAAAGAGCCTCTTAAAGCAAGAATTGGACATGAAAGATTTGGGTGAGCTATGAGAGTTTACAAAAATAATATGCATAAATATGGTGTCAAAATATGGCATGGTTGATTATAAGCCTATTGCTATGCCCTTAAATTCAAATTTGAAGGTTCAAAGTGATGTGCTTGAAAATGCCACCATGTCTTATGGATAGCTTGATCTACTCGACAATCTCATGCCTGAATTTGAGTTATATAACTGGAATGGAGAGTCATTTTATGTACTTCCTAGGACACCACACGTGGATGCAATAAGGTGCACATTGTACTATGGGAGTGCTACGTAGGATCATGCACTCTGTTATGAGGCTAGCACAAAGTTGCAGCTATATGGGAACACATATGTAGATTGGACGGTAGTCTATCTGATTGATGATCTACTAGTGGATTTATCTTTTCCTTAGGACTACTACTATCTTTTCCTTAGGATTGCTACTATCACATGGAGCAACAAGAAGCAATACACGCTTGTTGTGCCGAGTACAAAGGCTGAGTACAAGGGTTCTCCATATAGTAGCATGTGAGGTAGCACAATTGTAGATGCCACATGGAGAGCTGGGTACATACTCAGGGAGGTTACCTAAGAAAAATGTAACCTATCACATGAGTTCAACAAAAGGGTATTTAAAGTTCTTTAAACTTACGAAATATATATACATTAGGATACTATTTTTTCAATTTTGAAAAAAACTTACAGATTTAAAAAGAAAATGGTACATTATATTCTTAAAAAAATTCAAGATAAGGGGTTTTACAAACATGTCTTGAACCCACGTGATATGGTAGTTTTACACATAGTGAACCCCCCGAGGGTACATATGTATATAGGCTAATTGTCATTCATTGTGAATATTTTATCAACATGTAGTTGGCACAAAACTTAGTGTTACATGCAAGGACAAAGCATTTAAGGTGCATCCACTTCATGAGAGACAAGTTCTTAGCTGGTGACATCGACCTTAGGTATGGGGGGATGGATGAGTAGATTGCAGGCATCTTCACAAAGGCCCTAGGAGCAAAGAGATGTGATTCAGCTTGGATCTCAACTTGGACTACGAGAGATGTGATTCAACTTGGATCTCAACTTGGACTATGAGAGATGTGATTCAGCTTGAGGGGAAGTGTTGAGATATTAAGCTCAACAAATAGTACCAAGATGACTTCTCACTCACACTCATCACTAGCATGAGGTAGCGGACATGAGGATCATTGCTAGTGCTGCTATAGCTGTACTTCGCCAGCTTGGTCTACATACCGAGAGACATGACTCTTATCTTTCCAACTACTTACTAGCAATTTCTCATTGATCATTGTGCATAGTCACTTTATTATGTCGTGTTTCTCAATTATGTATTTTACATATTCTTATGTTTTTGAGTAGTGAAGAAGAAGCGGTAGGTTTCAACCCCCATCTCAGTTGTGGACTCTACAAATTGTGTGCGAGTGTGCGAGTGTGCTTGCAAGAGCTTGAGCTCTCTCTTGATCTATCTATTTACATCTCTCTCTCTCTCTCTCTCTCTCTCTCTCTCTCTCTCTTGTATATGTTTTTATATATCCTTCTATGACTTGCATGCCTATATAGGAGGGAGGAGATGCAACGATGTTGGGTTATTTGAACAAGATGGGCATGCATAACTCTAGCAATGACAGGTGGAAAGATCTGCTCATCAAACATAGAGGCCTCCCCCTTGCCCAATGCATTTCTCATTGAACTCACTCATAAACCCAGAAAGCACATTTTTCGTTGGATAAGTCTACCATGATCTCTGGTTGGATTCAGACGAGTGCGGTGGAAGGAAAGCTTAGAGGAGGAAGAGTGAAAAAGAGGGAGAGGTTGAGAGAGGCGTGAGCTCTTGGGGGGGAGGAAGGGGGGGGGGGGGGGGGGGGGGGGGCTCGAAAGAAGTATGGGGGGCCCGGAGGAAGAGAGGCTCCAACTGCAACGAACTAGGAATAGCCACACATTTTGACGCTCCTGTGGGAAGAATTGCCACCGCCTCGTCTAAACCCAGCCTATGATTAGGAGTCACTAGATGCTATAGAGAAACCACACAAAACATTTGCCCCACATACTTCCGTGTGAGGGAGCTTTTATATGGTTTGTGTACCATGTGCACACCCCAACACTATATGGCACGGGCATATTCAAATGGGATCAAGGGTGGAGGTAAAAATGGTGAGGCGCGTGCATTGTGGGACGTGCGATCGGACGTACAAGATCGCGCACCCCGAATTTACTAGCCGACCCGCATTTACATATGTGCCATTGAAATGCCACATATTTCAGTGAACGCATGCGGATGTGGTGGTTAGATCACATGCATCGTACGGGGGAGACCGTGGGTTCAAAGCTCAAGATGCGGACCCGAATTTACCTAGTGTCCCAAATTTACACGATTGCCCGAATTTACAATAATGAATGACCTCCGCAGTCGATCCCATTTGAAAACACTCGTGCCAAATAGTGCGGAGGATGCGCACATGCTCGGAACAATGGTATCCTCGGAGTTGCTCTCGAGTACTTGTGCATCAACCTCCTCGACGATTTTCTCGCTTTCCTCTTCATCGCCATTGAAGCCTCCTCCTTACTGTCGACTGACCTTCGGCTCTCAGAATTCAATCCCCTTGCGCCTCCATTGGCCCCACTTTGCCCCTACGCAGAAGCGCATCTGTTTCAAGTTCTTCTCGAACAGAATCATGGGTAATTTTTCCTCAAGCTCTTCGATGCAGAAAGCAGGAAAACTCTGTTACTGAAAACTGAGTGTTGTATGCATGTTTCTTTCAGCTGCAGTCTCGCTTGAACTTGGCATGAAGACTTACAAGCTTTCTGAACTCAATGATACCGAACTGAGAAGCCTCAGAGAGCGCCCGCGCATAGATTTTTCATCAATCTTTCAAATAGTAATTTTCTGTGTTTTGTTTTCCTCTCGTGTTTCTCTCTCTCTTATAATTAATGGTTTCTTCTGCAAATCAGGTGAGCCCCATAGTAGAGGATGTTCGAACTCGGGGGGATTCTGCAGTGATTGAGTATGCGTTTTCTCACTTCATTTTCTGCTTTTGATGTTACCTTGAAGCCTTTATGAAAAAAAACATTGAATTTGGATTGAGGATGACATTCTCATATCTTAAGATAATTGCTCCACTAAATTTGAAAGCTTGCCTTGAAATTCAATCATGCATGGACTCAATTGCAAATGTGCCATTCTTTTATCATCATGCCTGTGGAGGAGTTTGGTAAGGGGATAGTAAAGCTGGTACTAATCTGATCTCGACAATGGCTGTCAAAGATTTTATCAAAGTTGTCTTAACTCTGAGAGAGAGAGGGACCAAGTGCTTTATTTGAATTTTATTACGGGTTTCTAATAATCCTTATGCCTCCTTCACACCCGTAAATGTAAAGACTCCAGCCTGGTCCTTCACCTAGCAAAAGGTTTTACAAGAGCAGATTTGCAATGAGGAATCCTTACACTTGTCCGGAAAATGAGATAATGATCTAAAGGAAAGAGGAGTCAATGTGGCTTTCTGGCATGATCTCAGAAAGTGGATCGTGAGCTGCAAGCCTGAAATTTACATTCGCTCATTTGAAGTTCCTTTGTAGATAGCAAAGGGTCTGAAGTGCATGGTTGATGGTTGCAACCATTTGTGTACCCTGTTCCTTGTTTTCATACCATATGTAGGGTACATAGTACGTACTGTATGTATTCCAGGGATCGGTTCACTTGAATTTCCAAATCTCTCTCTCTCTCTCTCTCTCTCTCTCTCTCTTGCATGCACGCCAGATGCACACACACAGAGCTTCTCGGCGAAGCTCTCACTTCAGCCCCCCCCCCCCCCCCCCTCCTCTCTCTCTTTCTCTCTCTCTCTCTCTAATGATTTGGCTGCTCCCGCGTTCGTGAAGAGCGCGTAGAGACCACGGAGCACGCATGAAAGGTGTAAGGCAGCCCGCAGAGCTTGTGTGCGTCCCTGCGGGGAATACACGCACTCAGACAAGCGCAAAACCGGCTGTCCACACAAATTTCAGCACTCCGACTGAGCCCAAAAGCAAATTTTAGCTAAAGAGAACTCGTGTGGGTACTCCCTACGCGAGTGAATAACAACAGAAGCATTTCCCGCCTAGAAAAATCTTAGTGCAAAGCAGACTTAGCCATTCACGGCTACATGTATGAAAAATTTCAGCTTATGAAATTCATGCATTCTTATGCTTCAGAGTAGTATTTGGGATATGAGTAGCGTATGCTGTTTCGGATTTATTTTTCTTGTAATTGTTTAGAAGTAATAAGAAAAACTCCTTCAAGGGGGGGAGAGGACCAACCCATCTTCTGGTCCCTAATGCCGTGTCTGTCTTTTGTGTCATACTTTCTTTTTGTGTGGAATCTCAAAAGAAAAGTTAGACTAATTTTAAAGTTATAAGTTTATGCTTCCGTTTATAAGTTATAAGTTTATGCTGCCGTTTCAGCAACATCGTCTCAGTGGTCTAGTGTGCAGGATCAGTTGGCAGTCTCAATAGTAGTCGCAGTTAAGTGTACCTCAGGTCTATCCATTGGGCATGGCAGATCTATACTGGACCACCCTTGGTCAATTGTATGAGCAGCTTGTTATTAGCATGGAGAGCCTTTCCGAGATCTCTCTCTCTCTTATTCTCAGATGTCCCGTCTCTTTCCACCTCTGTGATCTCTCTTCTCCAGAGGTGCCTTGTTCTTGTATGTAGCATTGCAGATGTTCTAGATCGGAGTCGGTGTCCACCGGATCACGAGCCAGTTCTCGACTTCATTGCATCTTATGTTGCCATCCTGATGAGTCAAGGGGTGGGTGGCGGGAGCATCGAAAAGGGAATATTCCATAGACAGGAGGTATTCCGAACTGAGTTAGAATTGTGCACTAGAGATGAGACAAGCACTTGAATGAAGATGGGTTCAGAGTATGCTTTGAGGAAATGCAGTTGCTTTCTGAAAAAGCGAGTTGCTTTTCGCAAAGCAAATGCTTTCCTGTAAAGGAGTCTATGTTCGCATTACATTTGTGCATGAGACTGTATCCAAGGACGCTTGGGTTGTGAGTGTGTAAGCATTGGTCTCAGCTTATAAGGTTTTACATAGTTTTTAACAGGTTCATACCGCAAATAAAAAAGGCAGCAAAAACAGGGCGCTCCCTTCTAGTAGTTATTTTTGGCCAAGATCTCTCTCTCTCTCTCTCTCTCTCTCTCTCTCTCTCTCGCGTGCACATGCTTCATCCACTCCTAGAGCCAATTTTCCAGTTTTAGAACCCTCTTGCATAAATTGTTTGCACAAGCGTTTTGACAGATGTTAGTACACTACAGTGGGCATTTGGCATGACGTGCATGAAGTTTTAGGTCAGAGGAATCCAACGAGCCGTTCCCCGCATCAATCTGATTCCGAGATCGACAGATATGTAACAGTTTCACCCGAAACTTAGCCCCGGTTAAAAACTTATAAATTAAATCATTTAATGATTTAGTTTGTTGGGTTGGTGGACAGTTTGCCCTAACGTAACCTAAACAAGTTTATAACCTGTAAATCTCACCTATAAAGGGAGCATCCAACCTAGTGTTCGAACACAAGTGGAGATAGCGCTAAGGGCAGCCAACGTTTTTGAGCATTCAGCCTTAATTTTTTCTGCAGCCAGCCATCAGCGTTTTGGCAGAGATCAGCTAGGGTTTTCAGATTTCAAC
Source organism: Adiantum capillus-veneris (assembly GCF_014529385.1). NCBI lineage: Eukaryota > Viridiplantae > Streptophyta > Polypodiopsida > Polypodiales > Pteridaceae > Adiantum > Adiantum capillus-veneris. Next base: position 53,906,011 of record NC_140959.1, on the reverse strand, counting down.
CCTATCGTGACTTTTTCCTGCAGATCAGCCCTAGCCTTTTCAGTTTTCAGCCCTTCCCTTACTGGTGGCTCGGATCTGCAGCCGCTAGCCATCCCCATTGCGGTCCGGTACTTCGGCAGCCCATTGAGCCTCTTCTTGGCCATTCCCTTGCCTCATCGAGTGTTTCCATTGCTGTCCATCATCGGCATCATCGAGATCTCGTTTTCAGCCCTTCTTTCCTCTCACATTGGGAGCATAATTTTGCCCCAGATCTACCCCTTGGTGGCCATCCGCAATCCCACATCAAGAAGGATCCAAAGGTGCATCAAATTAGCCCGGAGGTGCCTCCTCTTGAGGAGTTACGGTCATAGTTACATGGGACGGCGGGTCGGGGTCAGGAACGGGGACGGGGACGGGGAAAGGACGGCAAAAATCAGGAAATGGGGACAGGGGTCGGGACGGCAAAAAAAAATTTAGAGTTTTTTGGCATTTTTTGACCTATATACATGTCACACACATAGAGCATCACTTTGACCACAAATTTACACTAAATAGACCAAAGAACATGAGTCATATAGACGCAAATGTGCTAATAAAACATCGAGAAATGAGGACCCAAAGGGTGGCTTTTATAGCCATTGGGGTGCTTCAAAGTTTAAACATATGGCTATTAGAGAGAAACTAGCCTCTAGAAATGATCAGGTTTTCAAATTAAAAAAAAAGTCCCCTCCCATCCCCTGCCGTCCCCTGCCGTCCCCTCCGTCCCCTGCTGTTCCCTGCCGTCCCCGGGACGTTTTGCTTGCGTTCCCACTTGGCAGCCATTTTTCTGTCCGTCCCCTGCCGTCCCCACCCGTCCCCGTCCCAGAAGTGGGCGTCCCCCGTCCCTAGGGTCCGTCCCCTCCGTCCCCTGTAACTATGGTTACGGTGGCGACATCCACTTCGAGTCAGTAGAGTCTTCACTTGAGGTATTGCATGTGTGTACATTCTATTTACACAATCTAAAGCAAATACCACATCGGCTACGGTGTGGGACGCCCTTTGGTTGGGACCCCCTCTCTCTCTCTCTCTCCCCCCTCCCCCCGCCCCCCGCCCCCCCCTCGCTTGCACATCTCTACCACCCTCTCTCATTCCTTCTCTTCGGGGAAAAGTAAAAGGAACCACCATTAAAGCAAAAGGGAATCCCTAATGCAAAGAAAAGAAATAAAGGATTTGTGGAAGTGTAAAACCCAGATCTTTGTGAGAGTGTGTGTGTGCGGAAGAGAGAGAGAGAGAGAGAGAGAGAGAGAGAGAGAGAGAGAGAGGCAGTAGACCACAAACGCTATATATGGTGAAGAGGGGGCGATCAGCCCCCCGTGACTACCATGAGCAGAAGACTCAATAGTAAATACACAATGACCAGATGATCTCTGTGTGATGAGATGTGGAAGTGGGTACCCCCTGGCCCCTTATATAGGTGCCCAAGGGGAGGTAGGGCAAAGCCTGGAAAATTCCCCAACAACCCAACAAGAAAATAATGATATATGGAAATATATGCGGACAGACAAAGTGGGCGGCCGGATCAGGTACAACCTAGACTATGGGTGGCCAGCCCGGAGACATACTAGCCGTACAAGTATGCCCTAGACCTCTGAAGCAGTAGAACCGTGTAAGTCTTAACACCCCCTCTCAGCACCTGATGCTGAACAAACTGCGTGAAGCCGAAGATGTGAGGCAAGTGATGAAGATGTCTGCTGCGATGTCCACTGAAAGACAATACTTCGGTGAACTCCGCGAGTGTAGTAGCAGTCTGGGGTGTCACGACCGCCAAGAAATCTCCATGGTGCGATGCCGTCACTAGTAGTGTAGCAAGCTGCTGTACTCCATCGATACATGGTGAAGATACTGTGTGAAGGTCCCGAACTGAGTGTGAAAACAACTCCTTGTCGTAAAAGAAGAGCCAATAGACCTGCAAGTGTCCTGCCCAATAGGATCTGTGGTGTCTGTAGTTAAACCGTCTAGAGAAAATGTGGAAGCCCAAAAACCATCATGAGAACGATCAGAAGCCTGTCAATGCATGAACCTGTAACCGAGTGTGGCCAGGTGGCTAAGCTGTGTAAGACTCCACGAAGGCCAGAAGTAGTAATCTGCGTGTCACAAACTTATGACGTGGCAGTGCAACCCGGACACTCACAAAGTGATGACGTTGCTGACTGTACGGACGCCCTGAAAGTACGTTGATTGGCTGATGTGGCAGACCGTACGGACGCCCAGAAAACGCACTGTCTGGTTGACGTGGCAGTTGTACCGATTTTCCACGTTTTACGCTGGCTGCTGAATCTTGCTTTTGAGTTTAATGCTTTTGGGGCTCTGCTTTTAGCAACCCTTGGAGCCTTTATAAGTGACCCAAGGGGCTCACTTCTCAGGGCATTTGGACGCAGAGTCTGAGAGCGAGCACTTGCGGGCTGTTGTACTTTGCTCAAAGATTAATATAAAAGAAATACCGAAAGGGGTGCTAGTCTTTGGGGCCAATCTCTCTTCGCACGGAACTACGCCAGGCCGTGTTGTCAAACTGGTGACGTGGCTGCTGTACACACATGGCTGCCCACTACGCACACACACTCCCGCCCTGGCTGCTGGCTGCAGTGACACGTGGCAGTGGACCGTACGGACAGTTCCGTGTTTTGCGGTGCAGATCACGGAAATCTGTACAACTGACGTGGCAGAACTGCGTACGGAAATTGCTGGCAGATTTTGGGCTGCTTTTTGGCTACGCAAGGCAGCTGAGAAAGAGAGAGAGAGCTTTTGCTTTATTTGCTCAAGAGAGCTTGTGAGAGAGAGAACAGGCTTTTGATTTTCAAGCTTTTGGGGCCCTGCTTTTTAGCATCCCTCGTAAACCTATATAATAGTTGCTTGGGCTCTAACTTCTTAGAGCATCTGGACGGAGAGTCTGAGAGCGAGTCCCAACCAATCCCTTGTACTTTAGAGTTGCAGATTAATACAAACAGAAATACCGAAAGGGGCGCCAGTCTTTGGGGCCAATATCTCTAGGCATGGAACTCCGCGGGCCAGTGTCGAATCAATTTTGAACTGTGAACTGTTTTGAAGTGAATTCTTGTGGTGTCGCGATAGATTCTCGACTTGGAGTGTCCAAGTCTGTTACAATGGTATCAGAGCGCAACCAATTTCTCTTTTACCGGGAAATCAGATCCTTTTTACGCGGCACTTATGGCTTCAGACAGAGATCAGTCGACTTCCTCTGCATTCGGAGATGCGGGAAGAGATCACGAAGAAGATTCACGCGAGGAGTACGGCCTGCCTCGGCCTACTCCGGCGGAGCTTGAAGAGATGGAGCGTGGACGATTGATCGACGATGCAGGAAAGATGATGCCGGAAATTTGCAAAATTTATGACCCAGACCTCCTTCGACGAGGTGTATGCACAGTGGCAGCAAATCACAGAACCACCCCCCAAACCGGTACTCAAGAAACCTCCTACTCCAAGGATGTTTACTGAGCAAGAATTAGAAGAGGTGTTTGATGCATGGATTTCTCAGCTTTTTGACGCGCAGAACAAAACTGAAAAGCACGACAAAAAGCAGAAGAAAGGAACTGACTTCCCGGGTTACTTGGGTTGTCAATCTACTTTTGCCTCGGCAAGAAAGCAAAAGAAGCGTGTGCGGTTTGAAGGATTACCTAGTTCTTCTTCTTCTTCTTCGAGTTCTTCTAGCTCTTCCGATTCAAGCGAAGAAGATAGAAAAGGCGAAAAGCGAAGCAAAAAGCAACGCTTCGGAAAGGGCAAGAAAAAGGCAAAGAAGTCTAAATCTCGCCCAGTTTCGGATAGTTCTACAGAGGACTTGTCTTCGGATAGTTCGGACTCCGATGACAGCAGATTTTATGCAAGGAAGAAGAACTTTTACAAAGCCAGCCAGTATGACTTTCTGGAAGATAAAAGCAAGAAAGGCCGAGAGTTCAAAGAAGGTGGACAGTCAATTGAATTTGACACGTTTTCTGGTTTTCGAGATGCTTCGAAGGCTTTGGCCTTCATACTGCAGTTTGACATGGATTTCTCTGGAGGGCGTTACTTAGAGCACTCCAAGATTCGGAGGGCTACTTCTTACTTCAGGGAAAATGCTCAAACTCGGTGGTCCACGCTTCTATTGAACAAGAAAGCGCCAGTTAAATGGCTGAAATTTAAAAGGCTTTTTATTTCTTCCTGGTTGACTCGGGAGTACGAACGCGACATACGAACTGCTTGGAACCATCTTCGGATGACCAAGAGAGATTCTTTGGACGCATATTGCGAGAGATTCTGGAGCTCTTTTCTACTAGCCTCTTCATTTAAGAAGATCTCCTTCAAAGAGCAGATTGAGCGGTTTACCTTGGGACTTCCTACAGAGATCCGAATCACTGCTTAGAGCAAAAGTCAGATTGCGTTCAGGAATTGATGAGTCATGCGAAACGGGGTTTTGCCATTCACTCAGGCAGTTTGACCTACCCCACATATGAAATCATGACGCAGAGGAACGAACAGACTTCGAACAATGAAAGTAGAAAGAAGAAGAGCAACCCAGAAAAGTAAGAAAAGGATGCGCGACCCAAGCTTACTCTTCGGGAGAGAGCTCTCTACATCAAAGAGGGGAAGTGCTTTGGATGTGGGGAAACTGGGCATATCTCCGCAAAGTGCCCTAAAAAGGCACCGAAAGAACATAACAACAAGGATGAAGACAGGCTTGAGGGTTCGAAAGCAGCTGAGGAACGTGGACGAAAAGGCAAGATGAAAGTAGGACTGGTTCCGGATTGCATGGGTACTGATCCAAGCACGATTGATGAGAGTACATAACTTTGCCGAGCTTGGGGCAAAGTGAAAGACCAAGAAGCCCTGATTTTCTTTGATGGAGGAGTCAAGGCCAACTTCATTTCACCTGAATTGGCGGCGCAGCTTGAGATCACTCCCGATTGGATGGGACCACTAGCAGAGGCAGTTCTAGCGGCACCCCGCACCCGGAAGTGACTTAGCCATTACACCTGTCATTGGCAAACTTCGGTTGCATTGTCAGGGGTATTTGGGACACGAGGACTTCTACATAATGCCCTTGGAAGGTTGTGATGTCCTCCTGAGAATTCCCTGGTACCATAAGAACAACACCGTGGTCGACTATCGGGCGAGAAAAGCGACTTTGACTACAGAAAAAGGGCGAACCATTGTACTTGATGTGAAACTTAAGGGCGAGTCTGTCCCTATTGTATCGGCTTCGGCCGTTTCAAAATTAATAAAATTCAGTCTGCTTGTTTACTCGATCTTTTTGAGAGAGTTGACTGATGAGCATAGGACAAATATGTGTGAACTTGATAAAAAACGCCAGGATTTTCTCCACACTCATGCCGATTGCTTTTCAGAGGGCCTGCAAGGCGAGTTACCACCCGCTCGTCTTGAGGATCATACCATTGATCTGATACCTGGAAGCACACCAGCGAACCGGCCACCTTACCGTGTGAGCCGAGCCCAGAACGAAGAAATTATGAACCAAGTGAAAGACCTCTTGGAAAAGGGTCTTGTCCAGCCTAGTACTTCACCGTATTGCTCTCCAGTGTTGTTGGATTTGAAGAAAGACGGATCCTGGAGAATGTGCATCGATTATAGAGCACTCAACAAAATCACCATCAAGAACAGATTTCCGATTCCTAGGATCGATGATATTCTTGACCGACTACAGGTGAAACCGCTTTCACCTGAAATTCTTTACTTTAGACACACACAGAGTACTTTGCAAAGGTAACCTGTAACGAGGATTAACACCTAAGTACACACACGGCTCGGGAGCTAGAATGCTCCGAGCAGACGCCGACAACATGTAGGCCCCAAAATTGGCGCCCCTTTCGGTATTTCTTTATTCTTTAACAGAGGGAATAAAACTTGTGTTCTCCTACAAGCTGCCCCACACAATCTAGGCTAAGAAACACCTGTTCTGGCCCGATTTCGGCAGCATAACTGTACTAGGACGCTTCACAGTCAGTATCCCCACGCAATAGGTGACTTTCCCGACGCATACGGACACTTTGCAAAACCTGGCGAGAATCTGCAGCACGCTGAATTCTCTGTTTTCTGCCCCGAAAATGCGCCAGTTCACCTGTACAGCGGTCCCCTCGCGTCCCCGAACCTCCTGGGGGTATTAGGGTCCGTTTAGGGCCGAAACCCTAAACCTGCAAAAATACACAGCAGGCTGTAATTCCCTGTTTTGGGCTCCGTTTCGCGTGCCGGTCGCATCTGTAGCAAGACCTCGAGCTCCCGCACTTTTAGGGCTACTTGCCCTTTGAATCGGACGAGATTTCTGGCGTGAAACCTCTCCGAATTCACCTTTACCTGCGGGGGATTAGCCGCTAGCTAATCCAGTACCTGTGCAAGAGGCTCTTGCCTCGGCAATCGCGCATGAACCCACATAACTGTACATTGGTCAAATGAAAAGCCCACTAGTGGGGCATAACATACTGCTCGTAGGGGAGAGAGAGAGGGCAGTGCGTAGCGTGCTGGGCATCACTCTTGGCACCGCACTGTACATAAGAGGGAAAGGAAGCACTCCATAGCTCTTAACCTATGACAGAGTGTTGCAAAGGAGCCTCCCTTCTCTAAATTCAGCGCCAACTCCTCCTTGCATTGGAAAGTGCACAAAAATGTGACACTTGGCGCATTTACAAGCATTTCCCGTTTCGGGTTCGTCGCTTAAAAATATCCTGACGGTTGCCCAGTTGACTTCGCAGCAGAGTTGTAAAATGTTCCCCTAGTCATACCGGAGGTAATGACGTGAACACATTTCTCGGCCCAAAATAATTTTAGGAGATGCTTCCGTTGGGCTCCCACTGGTCTTCTGACCATCTATCCTCATTGGGACTGCATCCAAAAATGCAATGTGGCCCAACTATCGGATACTTTCACTTGGTAGTCACACCTTGACTTTAGGCCTTTATTGAGTTCACTTCCTAGTATCCACCAACTTGCTAAGTGCGACGGGGGGACCTATATGATCTTGCTCTGAGCCTAGACATCCTCTTACCATACGAATTCCAGTGCCGACCACTACCCATCTGCAGGTGAAACTACCGTTCACATTGCCATGCAATGTCCGACCGTTTGCTACTTCAAGAAGAGGGTCTCAAAAATAAAACAAAACCCCTTGGAAAGAAACCAACAACTAAAGTTAGCATTTGCCAAGTCCTCGTGACATAGTTAACAGTTGCCACGTCCCCGTGACATACCCCCCTCTTGAAATCGCAAACGTCCTCGATTGCATACCATAAATACACGCCACTGATGATCTTGTGCTATTAACACTCTTTTATCATCGCATGTATCCGCAAGAAAGGTCATAACACATAGATACAAATGACTTAATGAGGCCTTCATACTTTTGTCATTTCCATCTATTACACTGAATTCATATGTACATTTGATGTACTAGCTCTATCATTACCCCTCCTTTGCACAAGTTGGGTTGGGGCATAAGTAGGCTGTAACCCAAAGGCTTCAAGGTAAAGCTGCAATACATTCGGTGACTGTGACAGTTCATGCTCTTCCATCCACTTTGCATCCATAGGCGGATAGTTCTTGAACTTCACCAAATAGCGTCTTGCAACTTGTCCTTTAACTTTTCTGTCCTTATGTGCCAAAACTTGCTTTGGTACCAGGATCTCATCAAGTTCCTCAACTTCTGGCTGATCCTCATTTGGCATATCTTCTGGCACATCACCCACGAAGGGTCTTAGAAGACTCACGTGAAACGCATTATGAATCTTCCACGCATCAAGCAATTTCAGCCTGTAAGCCACATCGCTGATCTTGTCAAGCACTTGAAAAGGCCCATAGTAACGCATGCTGAGCTTAAGAAAGCAAAAGATAAAGTCCATAGCAATGCTTTCCCATGGCCTGTCTGGAATCGGCAGTGGTTGTAACAACCCTGGTGTCTTTTGCCTGTCAAACTTGACCTTTTGGCAAACTATGCATGCTTGCACAAAGGCATCCACATCTCTCCTCAAGGTAGGCCAATAGGAGAATGTCTCTACCGCTTTAACTGTTGTTTCAATGCCAGGATGCCCTGCATACGGTGGGACATGACTCTCTTCCATGACCTTATGGCGCAGTGGCCTATTGACACAAAGTCTGCCATGCATCATCATAAAACTATCTCTGAGGAGGTAGTGCTCGTGATGTTGCCCCTCTTGTAACTGTTCAAAGATCCTTGCAAAATCTTCATCAGCAGTATACTGTTCCTTCATGTCATCTAACTCATGATGATAAGGAATCGACATAGCTGAAATTTGTGTCTTTCTTGATAATGCATCAGCCACAACATTCTTCTTGCCTTCCACATGCATAATCTGGAAGTGGAACATGGAAAGAATGTTTGCCCATCGCATATGCTTTTCGGATAACTTTGATTGTGTCAAGAAGTATCGCAAGGTCTGATGATCTGTTTGGACAACAAAATCAGCACCTAAGAGGTAGTGCTTCCAACTAGAAAGCGCATGAATCACGGCCAAGAGCTCTTTCTTTTAGACTTGCATAGTCCTCTCTGGCCCTTGCAAAATTCGGCTTTCATAAGCTACTACCCGTCCATCTTGCATTAGCACTGCTCCGATGCTACTGCCACACTCGTCACACTGGACCACAAATGACTTCCTGAGATCTGGCAAAACAATAACTGGATCTGAAGTCAACTTTTCCTTTAAGAGACTAAAAGCTGAAATCTCTTTTTGGGTCCATCTGAAAGTGACCTCTTTCTTTTGCAATGCGTGAAGAGGCGATGCTATCTCTGCAAAATTTCTGATAAACCTTCTATAGTAGGAACACAATCCCAAGAAGCTTCTAACATCGTGCACAGTCTTCATGTCTGGCCATTTCTTGATAGGTTCGACCTTTGCGGGATCCATTCTAACACCATCCTTTGAGACTATGTGGCCCAGAAAGTGGATCTCTTCGAGGAAGAATTCACTTTTCTTAGGATTGACAAGTAACCTGTGACTGCACAGCTCTTCGAACACAATGGTCAAGTGACGCCTATGCTCCTCTTCATTCTTCGAATACACTATCATGTCATCGAAGAACGCTCCAACAAACTGTTGATGCGAGCGGAAAATCCGGTCCATCATTCTGTTGAACGTGGCAGGAGCATTTGTTAGGCCAAACGGCATCACTAGAAACTCAGAAAGACCAAATGTCGTTCTAAACGCAGTCTTGTGCACATCCTCTGGCCTTATAGGAATCTGATGGTACCCACTCTTAAGGTCTATCCCGCTGAAAATTGCAGCACCCTCTAAACGATCGAGAAATCATCAATTCTAGGAATAGGTAACCTATTTTTGATGGTATTCTTATTCAACGCACGGTAATCAATACACATGCGCCATGAGCCATCCTTCTTCTGTACTAGGAGCACTGGGGAGCAAAAGGGTGAAGAACTAGGGTGAATCAGCCCCTTCTCTAATAACTCCTCAACCTGGTCCATAATCTCTTTTTGTTGCGCCGCACTAACCCTGTAGGGAGGTCTATTTGGTGGGCTACACCTTGGCATCAAATCTATCCGATGGTCCTCAGGTCTCTCTGGTGGCAATTGCGACGGATTTTACTGTCTTCATAGACCATCAGAGTTTACGCTACTTCTTGTCACAGAAGCAGCTATCGGAAAAGCAGATGCGGTGGGCGAACATCTTGTCACAGTTTCACTTCTAGATTGTCCATGTGCAGGGACAGAAGAATTTGGTGGCGGATGCTTTGTCTCGGAAGCCGTTGGTTCTGGCTATTTCCGCGATACATTATAGGAGCTTCGAGGATATGGTCGATCAATATGCCACGGATACAGATTTTGCAGTTATTTTCACTCGGATACAGAATGGGGAGATAGTAGCGGGATATTCCATTCGGGATGGCTACTTGATGAGGAAAACCATGTTGTGCGTTACACATCCGTTGAGGGAAAAGGTTATGACCGAATGCCACTGTCCACCTTTTACGGGTCACCTCGAAATTGCTACCACCTTGAAAGGGGTAGAGAGATACTTCTTGTAACTAACTGCTGAAACCCTAATTCTGGAAACCCTAACCCTAAAACCTGCAATGTAATAGACATGGACACTCCAAGTCAAGAATCAATCACCACAGCACCAAATAACCACTTCAAAACAATTCATAGATCACAATAGATTTGCACTGGCCCGGTGGAGTTCCGTGCCTAGAGATATTGGCCCCTAAGACTGGTGCCCCTTTCGGTATTTCTTTATGTATTAAATCAATGTCAAAGTACAAAGAGCGGTTAGGGTTTCTGTTGCTAAATTGGCTTTATCTGACATAAAAAATAATTCTAAATGAATTATTGGATTTATAAGTTAGAGGGTTTTCTCGCTTGGAACAATTATTGGAATTTTAAGTGAGAGGGTTTTTCTCACTGGAGACATCCGAGTACAGAGTATTCCTAGTGCGTCATTCAAAGTAATGACGGAAGCATTGAAAACGGGAATATCTGTAAGGCCACCAGGAAGGGGTAATTATGATGCGTCACATCGGATGGGTGACAGGGAGCATCGGGAAGAAGTATCCGACCATCCAGGAACGGACATCTCTGATGCGTCATAGGATGGGTGACATAGAGCATCGTGAAGGAGATTGTACCGTAAGTTAGGTAGGAAAGGACTAGGTGATGGGTATTCCTGATGCGTCACAAGGTGGGTGACGGGTGCATCGGAAAGGGGATATCCATAGTCGAGAGGAAATCCGAATTGGAAAAGAGGAATACGCGTAAAGACGCAAGCACAAGAATAAAGATGGCTTCCCAAAAGCGGAAAATTTGAACGAGTTTTCCGGGAAGAGCAGACGCTTTCCCATGAGGAATCTATGTTTGCATTGCATTCGTGCATGTGGTTGCATCTAGGGACGCCTTGGAAGTGTTGTGAAAAGCATTGTTTTAAACTGAAAAGGTTTTATTGAGTTTTTGGGCAGGTTCATACCAATTTTAAAATATGCCGCCCGCACACTTAATAAGTGGGCAGCCACTTGGAAAATAAAGCAACAAAACCAGCCAGCGAATTCTCTCTCCATACTTCGAGTAGAACAGCCAAAAAAAAGAAAATAGGCCGCGATCTCTACGTGAGCAGCTATTCGTGCCGTTGCCAAGGAGCTATAAAAGCACCACATGTCCTCACTGAAAAGGAGTTCCCAACGTCAGCAAGAGAAGACTCTACCGCCAGATAACGCAAGAGATCGCGAGACTACGAAGCATGGAAGTTGCTTTTCCCGCGCAAGAGCGACAGTATCTATTGTGGATTCGCCATACGAATTGTTGTTGCGTGTTTGCATGTGTGTTTGCAAGTACTTCATGGCGAAGGAGAAGCGAGAAGGCTTCGGTCTAAGCTTGGGAATTCCGGAAACGAAATTCGGAAATTGTCTACGGAGTCTCAACTCCGAGTATAGGCAGAAAAAGGATTGAGAGCTTGTCTCTCGGATTTCCCTTACGGGAAGAAACGACCATCGTGTCAGAGAATTAGAACGGAGGGGTTTTCTCCGGTTCTTGTGCTTGTAAAAAGATTCTCCCTAATAAAGGATTCTCTTTACGGGGGGGGACTAGCCCATCTTCTGGTCCCCAGTACTGTGTCGATCTTCTCACTCTCTCTCTCTCTCTATCTATTTCTCTCTGTATCCTTTGGCTTCAATATTAAGTGATAAATTCTATTTATCTGAGTATATTTTATATTGGTATGCGCTCGCGTTTGTGACAGTGGTATGAGAGCATGGTCTCCTGTTTTCTCTGTAAAGGAGGACGACTCTGGGAAGATACGGGAAGAAGCCATGACAAGCCAAGAGAGAAATAAGCAGGCGGAACCCGAAGTCTTGCAAGGAAAAGCTCGCAGAGTTGGGAAAATGTTTTCTCTCTGCAAGAAGTCAATACAAGACTTGGGATTCTCTGCGAAGGTGACAAGAGCATGATGCTTAAGAACCTAGAGAATCCAAGGAGCGGAATGCTCAAGATACTTCAAAACCCAAAAGATATCCATGAACATCAATCCAAAACCATAGCCAAGAAATCCCGTCATTTCGGGAAGGATAGGAAGAAGGTCTCTAGACCTAGGAACACTCCAATCAAGTTTGATACTTTTAAAGGAAGGAATCATTCCGCGATTTCAAGCAAGAACAACTTTCACTAAGCTTGAGTACCTTATGAAAACCAACACTCCTTACCCGGGAAAATATAGTAGTGCTTTTCGCACAAATGAAGGAATACTCTCTTTACGAGGGAAGGAACAAGCGACGACTACGGCCTATGATCAAGGAATCCAAGGAATAAAATCCTAAGTTTATTTGGTGAGCAGGTTTTGCTCTGAGATTGAGCCAAGGGATCCTCAGGTTGAGCGTCTTCGCTCTAAGGATCTTACGAAGGGAAGGTAATTTCCTAGGCTCAATGAAACTTAGGTACACCTTTGGGTACATGGATAACACACGAAGATGCAGACCTATGCTAAGGTGGGTCATCTACCAAACGAATTTCTTTCTTGCTGAACGGAATGAGATGAACCAACTTCCTTTTCAGGAACGGGACGGGAGTTTGTTATACTCTCTTGAGCGCCTTTTTGCGCGCAAGGATATTCCGACACGAGAATCTCTATTTGAGATGTGTTCGGTAGAAGGACTTTGAGTCTCTACAGAGAAGAGGTTTTCTGATGATCGTTGATCATTGAGTACGCTATGTGCTTGTACCATTACAGAAGCAACTTTTGGTTACGGTATATGTTTCTCCATGAGCAGGTCAAGTAGCATTTACACGCTGCTGGAATAAATTCGAACTATTATGTTCGTAAGAATATAGTTCGCCAACCGTTTCAAAATGGTAAGAATCAAAGAGGGTTCGCTCTATTGTAAACCGGGTTTGAACGTACGTTCAAAAAATGCTATGGCTAGAATCCTATCTGTTTGAGATTTTGCAAGGCGTCATTGATGCTCGCAAGGTGAATCAACTTTTATGATTCTGTAAGGAAGAGACTCTAATGGGCGTGTGGAAAACACTGCTGGTGGTAATAACGCGCAGGAGGAAAAGATTGGAAGGGAGTGCCGCCTTGCACAAGGAATCTTCGGATTGGAACCGTCCGCCTACGTTGAGCGACAGCCCGGAACAAGAACCTTCTTTAATGTCGTCGCAAACTCTCTTTGTGAAAGAAAGACATCGAGCTTAATGCTCTATGACTTGGGCATTCCCTATGTGGGAGGACACAAGAGGTTTCATACCCTATGGACTAACAGCGCAGGATTATGCGCAAGGACAGATACCTAGATTGATTTCTAGAAAGATTATTCTTCTCGAATTTGAGAAGACGGAATAAGGAAACTTTGGATCTGAACAATTGGCCTACCCAAAGCAAAGGCTTCGGAATAAGAACTTACTTTGGTAAGATGGCCACAGGAAGACTCACATGAGCTTAATGCTCTCGACATGCCCTATGCGAGAGGACACAAGAGGTTTAATATCCTCAGGACTAATAGCGCAAGGTTATGTGCAAGGGCAAAGACCTAGATTGATTTCTAGGAGGATTATTCTTCTCGGGATTGAGAAGGTGGAATTGAGTTAACAGATTCTCGGATAAGGAAAACTTCCGATCTGTTGGAAAGACGTGAATGATGAGTTCTTACATGGCTCGTAAGTCTGATGATTGGTGAAGGATATCCTCGAGGTACTAGAGGAAGGACATGAACCGGTAAGGTAAGTATTGAATTCTTGAATTTTTGTTTAATTTAATTTTTAAGTTCTCTTTTGAGAAAGGACTAGCTCAATTCACCCTTGAGCAAGATTTGGAATCTTTCGGTTTCTCCCCGGCAGTTTAGTTGGACCTCTACAGTTGAGGACAACTGTTTATAAGTGAGAGGGATGTTGCTAAATTGGCTTTATGTGACATAAAAAATAATTCTAAATGAATTATTGGATGTATAAGTGAGAGGGTTCTCTCGCTTGGAACACCAGGAAAAATAATTCTAAATGAATTATTGGAATTTTAAGTGTGTTTTTCTCATTGGAGACATCCGAGTACAGAGTATTCCTAGTGCGTCATTCAAAGTAATTACGGAAGCATTGAGAACGAGAATATGTGTAAAGCCACCAGGAAGGGGTACTTATGATGCGTCACATCGGATGGGTGACAGGGAGCATCGGGAAGAAGTATCCGACCATCCAGGAACGGACATCTTTGATGCGTCATAGGATGGGTGACATAGAGCATCGTGAAGGAGATTGTACCGTAAGTTCGGTAGGAAAGGACTAGGTGATGGGTATTCCTGATGCGTCACAAGGTGGGTGACGGGTGCATCGGAAAGGGGATATCCATAGTCGAGAGGAAATCCGAATTGGAAAAGAGGAAGACGCGTATAGACGCAAGCACAAGAATAAAGATGGGTTCTGAGAAGCTTTTCTTAAAAAGCGGAAAATTTGAACGAGTTTTCCGGGAAGAGTAGACGCTTTCCTGCGAGGAATCTATGTTTGCATTGCATTCGTGCATGTGGTTGCATCTAGGGACGCCTGGGAAGTGTTGTGAAAAGCATTGTTTTAAACTCAAAAGGTTTTATTGAGTTTTTGGGCAGGTTCAGACCAATTTTAAAATATGCCGCCCGCCCACTTAATAAGTGGGCAGCCACTGAGAAAATAAAGCAACAAAACTAGCCAGCGAATTCTCTCTCCCTATTGCAGGAAGAACAAAAAAAAAAGAAAAAAAAAGGGCCGTGATCTCTTTGCGAGCAGCTATTCGTTGCGTGGCCAATGAGCTATAAAAGCACCACATGCCCTCACTGAAAAGGAGTTACCAACGTCAGCAAGAGAAGACTCTGCCGCCAGATAATGCAAGAGATCGCGGGACTACGAAGCACGGAAGTCGCTTTTCCCGCGCAAGAGCGACAGGTATCTATTGTGGATTCGCTATACGAATTGTTGTCGCGTGTTTGCGTGTGTGTTTGCAAGTACTTCATCGCGAAGGAGAAGCGAAAAGGCTTCGGCCTACGCTTGGGAATTCCGGGACCGAAATTCGGAAATTGTCTACGGAGTCTCAACTCCGAGTACAGGCGGAAAAAGGATTGAGAGCTTGTCTCTCGGATTTCCCTTACGGGAAGGAACGACCATCGAGTCAGAGAATTAAAACGGAGGGGTTTTCTCCGGTTCTTGTGCTTGTAAAAAGATTCTCCCTAATAAAGGATTCTCTTTAAGGGGGGGGACTAGCCCATCTTCTGGTCCCCAGTTCTGTGTCGATCTTCTCACTCTCTCTCTCTCTCTCTCTCTCTCTATCTATTTCTCTCTATATCCTTTGGCTTCAATATTAAGTGATAAATTCTATTTATCTGAGTATATTTTATATTGGTATGCGCTCCCGTTTGTGACAGTGGTATGAGAGCATGGTCTCCTCTCTTTCTCTGTAAAGGAGGACGAGATACGGGAAGAGGCCATGACAAGCCAAGAGAGAAATAAGCAGGCGGAACCCGAAGTCCTGCAAGGAAAAGCTCGCAGAGTTGGGAAAATTTTTTCTCTCTGCAAGAAGTCGACACAAGACTTGGGATTCTCTGCGAAGGTGACAAGAGCATGATGCTTAAGAACCTAGAGAATCCAAGGAGGGGAATGCTCAAGATACTTCAAAACCCAAAAGATATCCATGAACATCAATCCAGTACCATAGCCAAAAAATCCCGTCATTTTGGGAAGGACAGGAAGAAGGTCTCTAGACCTAGGAACACTCCAGTCAAGTTTGATACTTTTAAAGGAAGGAATCATTCCGCGATTTCAAGCAAGAACAACTTTCACTAAGCTTGAGTACCTTATGAAAACCAACACTCCTTACCCGGGAAAATATAGTAGTGCTTTTCGCACAAATGAAGGAATACTCTCTTTACGAGGGAAGGAACAAGCGACGACTACGGCCTATGATCAAGGAATCCAAGGAATAAAATCCTAAGTTTATTTGGTGAGCGGGTTTTGCTCTGAGATTGAGCCAAGGGATCGTCAGGTTGAGCGTCTTCGCTCTAAGGATCTTACGAAGGGAAGGTAATTTCCTAGGCTCACTGAAACTTAGGTACACCTTTGGGTACATGGATAACACACGAAGATGCAGACCTATGCTAAGGTGGGTCATCTACCAAACGAATTTCTTTCTTGCTGAACGGAATGAGATGAACCAACTTCCTTTTCAGGAACGGGACGGGAGTTTGTTTTACTCTCTTGAGCACCTTTTTGTGCGCAAGGATATTCCGACACGAGAATTGCACGTTGTTGGAATAAATTCGAACTATTATGTTCGTAAGAATATAGTTCGCCAACCGTTTTAAAATAGTAAGAATCAAAGAGGGTTCGCTCTATTCTGAACCGGGTTTGAACGTATGTTCAGAAAATGCTATGGCTAGAATCCTATCTGTTTGAGATTTTGCAAGGCGTCATTGATGCTCGCAAGGTGAATCAACTTTTATGATTCTGTAAGGAAGAGACTCTAATGGGCGTGTGGAAAACACTGCTGGTGGTAATAACGAGCAGGAGGAAAAGATTGGAAGGGAGTGTCGCCCTGCACAAGGAATCTTCGGATTGGAACTGTCCGCCTACGTTGAGCGACGGCCCGGAACAAGAACCTTCTTTAATGTCGTCGCAAACTCTCTTTGTGAAAGAAAGACATCGAGCTTAATGCTCTATGACTTGGGCATTCCCTATGTGGGAGGACACAAGAGGTTTCATACCCTCTGGACTAACAGCGCAGGATTATGCGCAAGGACAAATACCTAGATTGATTTCTAGAAAGATTATTCTTCTCGAATTTGAGAAGACGGAATAAGGAAACTTTGGATCTGAACAATTGGCCTACCCAAAGCAAAGGCTTCGGAATAAGAACTTACTTTGGTAAGATGGCCATAGGAAGACTCACATGAGCTCAATGCTCTCGACATGCCCTATGCGAGAGGACACAAGAGGTTTAATATCCTCAGGACTAATAGCGCAAGGTTATGTGCAAGGGCAAAGACCTAGATTGATTTCTAGGAGGATTATTCTTCTCGGGATTGAGAAGGTGGAATTGAGTTAACAGATTCTCGGATAAGGAAAACTTCCGATTTGTTGGAAAGACGTGAATGATGAGTTCTTACATGGCTCGTAAGTCTGATGATTGGTGAAGGATATCCTCGAGGTACTAGAGGAAGGACATGACCCGGTAAGGTAAGTATTGAATTCTTGAATTTTTGTTTAATTTAATTTTTAAGTTCTCTTTTGAGAAAGGACTAGCTCAATTCACCCTTGAGCAAGATTTGGAATCTTTCCGGTTTCTCCCCGGCAGTTTAGTTGGACCTCTACAGTTGAGGACAACTGTTTAGAAGTGAGAGGGATGTTGCTAAATTGGCTTTATGTGACATAAAAAATAATTCTAAATGAATTATTGGATGTATAAGTGAGAGGGTTCTCTCGCTTGGAACACCAGGAAAAATAATTCTAAATGAATTATTGGAATTTTAAGTGAGTGTTTTTCTCACTGGAGACATCCGAGTACAGAGTATTCCTAGTGCGTCATTCAAAGTAATTACGGAAGCATTGAGAACGAGAATATCTGTAAGGCCACCAAGAAGGGGTACTTATGATGCGTCACATCGGATGGGTGACAGGGAGCATCGGGAAGAAGTATCCGACCATCCAGGAACGGACATCTTTGATGCGTCATAGGATGGGTGACATAGAGCATCGTGAAGGAGATTGTACCCTAAGTTCGGTAGGAAAGGACTAGGTGATGGGTATTCCTGATGCGTCACAAGGTGGGTGACGGGTGCATCGGAAAGGGGATATCCATAGTCGAGAGGAAATCCGAATTGGAAAAGAGGAATACGCGTATAGACGCAAGCACAAGAATAAAGATGGGTTCTGAGAAGCTTTTCTTAAAAAGCGGAAAATTTGAACGAGTTTTCCGGGAAGAGTAGACGCTTTCCCGCGAGGAATCTATGTTTGCATTGCATTCGTGCATGTGGCTGCATCTAGGGACGCTTGGGAAGTGTTGTGAAAAGCATTGTTTTAAACTCAAAAGGTTTTATTGAGTTTTTGGGCAGGCTCAGACCAATTTTAAATATGCCGCCCGCCCACTTAATAAGTGGGCAGCCACTTAGAAAATAAAGCAACAAAACTAGCCAGCGAATTCTCTCTCCCTATTTCGGGTAGAACAAAAAAAAAAAAAAAAAAAAAAGGGCCGCGATTTCTTTGCGAGCAGCTATTTGTTTCGTGGCCAAGGAGCTATAAAAGCACCACATGCCCTCACTGAAAAGGAGTTACCAACGTCAGCAAGAGAAGACTCTGTCGCCAGATGACGCAAGTATCAGTATCATAATCAGAAATTCCAGTTCATTAAAGTAATACAGCAGAATACTGTCAGCTTTCAGTATCCCTGAAGCTCAAAGAGACATTAGTGACTCTAGTTTCTAAATCAAGGCATCTGTTGACAAAGGAGCGGAGTGACTCTCTTCTTGTGCATCCCACTGCACCAGATCTCCGGCCAAGCTGAATTCTGGGTTCCGTTTGGAGTAGACTATGCTAAACCAAAAGCATCGAGGTTAAGTTTCACAATCCGAGGAGTATCTGCTAGGTCCTCCTCCTCCAGCCGCTTCGCATCTAATGCAGGATAGTTCTTGAACTTAACCAAGAACCGCGTTCGGACTTTACCTTTTTTCGTATCCTTATGTGCCAAAATTTGTTCAGGAACAAGGATCTCCTCGTTTTCTTCCACTTCGGGTTGCTCATCAGGCTCCCCATCATCAGACACATCACCTTTCAAAGGTTTCAAGAGACTCACATGAAATGCATTGTGAATCCTCCAAGTATCAGGCAGTTTCAGTCGGAAGGAGGCATCATTTATCTTTTTAGTGATCTGGAAAGGTCTGTAGTATCGCATACTAAGCAAAGCCTCTCCTTTCGTTTTTTCTTTCTTTGTCGAGAGTCTTCCCATAATGTAAGAGCACCTAATCATTCTCCTTCAATTTCAAATCGCGACAATGGCGATCTGCTGCCTTTTTTTCTGTCTTTCCCGAAATTTTTGCAAAGCCTTCCGGACCAAGTCCCTCGTGAACTGGTCGGCTTCAAAGAAAAATCTTATCTTTCGTGCTAAGGAAGGGTGAAACCTTCGTAGCAATTTCGAGAATCTCAAATGGCACCTTCCCCATCAAAGAGTTTAAACGTGTTTCTGTAGGCATATTCCACCAAAGGTAAAACCCTTTCCTAAGTAGTCGTCTGATCCAACACAAAAGACTTTAACAAATCCAGTACCACTGAATTAGCAATCTCTGATTGCCTGTCAGTCTGCAGGTGGAACGAGAACTGCAACCACGTGCCTATGTTCTCCCAAATAGCCGTCCAAAACAAACTCGTGAACCTGGGGTGCCTGTCGGAGACAATCGTCTCAGGCATGCCATGTAATCTGAAGACCTGGGAAATAAAGAATCGTGCCCACAATGTGTTCTCGGGAGATGAAATCCATTGCAATACTTTCCCAGGGCGGGTGGGTATGGGTAAAAAGGCTGTAACAATCCCTGTGCGTTATGCCTGTCAAAAGTTGACCTTCTGGCATACTGCGCACAAACTCTTCCACATCCTTCTTGAGTCTCGGCCAAAAGAAGTATCTCTCTACCCCGTTTAAGGTGGTAGCAATGCCGCGGTGACCCGTAAAAGGCGGATAGTGGCATTCAGTCATAACCTTTTCCCTCAACGGTTGTGCAACGCTCAACATGGTTTTCTTCATCAAGTAGCTATCCCGAATGGAACAGTCCGCTACCATCTCCCCTTTCTGTAATCAACGGAATACATTTGCAAAATTTGTATCTGTGGTGTACTGACCAACCAATACCTCAAAGTTTCTATGATGTATCGTGGAAATAGCCAGAACCAACGGCTTTCGGGACAAAATATTTGCCACCAATTTCTTCTGTCCATGCACATGGACAATCCGGAAGTAAACCGTGACAAGATGTTTGCCCACCGCATCTGCTTTTTCCGATAACTGCTTCCGTGACAAGAAATAGCGTAAACTCCCATCATCTGTAAAAATTGTAAAGTCGACTCCGAGTAGGTAATGTCGCCACTGAATAAGAGCATGGATAACCGCCAAAAGCTCTTTGTCATAAATCTGTGCTGTCATCTCCGGCCTTGAGAACGATTGGCTCTCGTAAGCAATGACATAGACTTCTTGCATTAAGCCGCACCCAGACTATGACCACAAGCATCACAATATACTTCAAATGACTTCTGCAAGTCCGGCAAAGTAAAAACTGGTCCCGTAGTCAATTTCTCTTTCAATGTCTGAAAGGCAGTACCTTTGTGGATCCCCACGAGAAAGGGACTCCTTTCTATGTCAAGATATGCAAAGGGGAAGCAACCTCTGCAAACTTTTGAATGAACCGCGTGTAGTACGAACACAGTCCCAAGAAGCTTCTAACTTCATGGACATTCTTCAAATCGGGCCAATCACGTATAGTCTCTATCTTGGCCGGATCCATTTGCACTCCTGTTGCTAAGACAATGTGTCTCAAAAAGTGTATCTCTGGTAGAAAAAAAATTCGCTTTTCTTTGTATTAATCACTAACTTGTGATCTCGTAATGCTTGAAAGACCTGAAGCAGACGATCTCTGTGTTCTCCCTCATTCTTGGAGAAAATAATATCGTCAAAGAAAGTGCCAACAAATAGCCTGCACTCTCGAAAAATCCTGTCCATCATCCGGTTAAATGTCGCAGGAGCATTGGTTAAGCCAAAAGGCACCACCAAAAACTCAAATAACCCAAAAGTCGTCCGAAAAGCTGTCTTGTAGACGTCTCCCGGCGCGTTCCTGATCTGATGATATCTACTCCTCAAATCAATCTTGCTAAAGCACAAGGATCCATGTAATCTGTCGAGTATATCATCGATCCTAGGAATCGGAAATCTGTTCTTGATGGTGATTTTGTTGAGAGCTCTATAATCGATGCACATTCTCCAAGATCCGTCTTTCTTCAAAACCAACAACACTGGAGAGCAATACGGTGAAGTACTAGGCTGGACAAGACCCTTTTCCAAGAGGTCTTTCATTTGGTTCATAATCTCTTCATTCTGTGCTCGGCTCACATGGTAAGGTGGCCGGTTCGGTGGTGTGCTTCCAGGTATTAGATCAATGGTATGATCATCAGGCCCTCTAAAAAGCAATCGGCATGAGTGTGGAGAAAAATCTTGGCGTTCTTTTGTTCAGGTCAAAACATATTCGACCTTTATCCATCGTTCAGTTCTCTCCCAAAAGAATCAGTAAAGAAACTGAAGTTCATCAAGTACAATCTCTGAGCCCTTTATTTGTCAAAGTCGCTTTCTCGGCCCGGTAGTCAACCACGGCGTAGTTCTTGTGGAACCAAGGGATTTCGAGTAGAACATCACTCGCGTGCCCTGAACACCCCTGTCATTGCAAACGAAGTTTGCCAATGCTCGGTGTAATGGCAACATCCCGTCCGAAGTACCTCCGCCTATGGCCTCAGCCTGTCGGGCGTAGTTCCAAATCAAGTCGCCAATTCCAAGTGAAAAGAAGTTGGCCTTGGCTCCTTCAAAAGAGCTTCCCGATCCTTCACTTTGCCCCAAAAACGGCAAAGTTTGTACTTTCATTCATTTGATTCGGTTCTGGTCCCACGCCATGTGGTACCAGTTCTGCTTTTTATCTGCCTTTTTTGCCACGTCTCTCAGCTGCTTTAGAACTTTCTGGCCTTTCTTCATCTTGTTCATTGGGTGCCTTGTTAGGGCACTTCGCGGAGATATGTCCATGTTCCCTGCATCCAAAACACTTCCCCTCTCTGATGAAGCGAGCTCTCTCCTCAGGAGTAAGCTTGGGTTGTGCATCCTTCTTTTCTGGGCTGCTCTTTCTCTTTCTACTTTCATTCATTGAAGTCTGTTCGGCTTGTTGTGTCATGACCTCATCGGTGGGGTAGGTCAGACTGCCAGAGTGAATGGCAAACCCCGCTTCGCATGACTCATCAACTCGTGAATAGAAGCTGACTTCTGTTCCAAGCAGTGATCTGGGATCTTTGTAGGTAGACCCAAGGTAAACCGCTCAATCTGTTCTTTGAACAAGATCTTCTTGAATGAAGAGGGGAGTAGAAAAGAGCTCCAGAATTTCTCGCAATAAGCATCCACTGTATCTCTCTTGGTCATCCGAAGATGGTTCCAAGCAGCTTGTATATCGCGTTCATACTCTTGAGTCAACCAAGAAGAAATAAAAAGCTTCATAAATTTCAGCCATTTAACTGGCGCAGTCTTGTTTAAAAGAAGCATGGACCACCAAGTTCGAGCATTCCCCTTAAAATAAGAGGCAGCTCTCCGAATCTTGGAGTGCTCTGAATAGCGTCCTCCCGCGAAAGCGATGTCAAACTGCTATATAAAAGACAGCCTTCGAAGCATCTTGGTATCCTGAAAAAGTGTCAAATTTGATGGAGTGTCCACCTTCCTTAAAACTCTCAGACTTTCTTGCTTTTATCTTCCAGAAAGTCATACTGGTTGGCTTTATAAAAATTCTTCTTGTTCGCATAAAATTTGCCGTCATCAGAGTCTGAACTGTCTGTAGACGAGTCCTCTGTAGAACTGTCACCCACTGGGCGAGATTTAGACTTCTTTGCCTTTTTCTTGCCCTTTCCGAAGCGTTGTTTCTTGCTTTGCTTTTTACCTTTTTTGTCTTCTTCACTCGAGTCAGAAGAGCTAGAAGAACTGTCAGAAGAAGAAGAAGAAGACGAACTGGGTACTCCTTCAAATCGAACACGCTTCTTTTGTTTCTTTGCCTTATCAAATATCGACCGACGACCCAAATAACCCGGGAAGTCAGTGCCTTTCTTCTGCTTTTTGCCGTGCTTTTTAGCTTTGGTCTGTGCGTCAAAAAGCTGAGCAATCCGTGCATCAACCACCTCTTCTAATTCCTTCTCTGAATACGTCTTCGGAGCAAGAGGTTTCTTGAGAGCGGGTTTCGGGGGTGGTGTTGTGGTTTTCTGCCACTATTCCTGAAAAAAAAGTCTCGCTCATATATTTTGCCAATTTTGGGTCCTTCGCAAAACTGAGCATCATCTTTGTTGCATCGTTGATCAATTGACGACGCTCCATCTCTCGTTGCTCCGCTTGGGTAGGCCGAGGTGGGCCATACTCTGTGCCGGAATCTTCGTTGTGATCCCTGCCTGCATCTCCGGATGTAGAGGGAGTCGACTGATCCTTGCGTGAAGCCATAGGTGCCACGGGAAAAAAAATTGGGGATTGGATTTCCCGTAGAAGAGAAATCCGCCGTGCTCTAATACCACTGTAACAGACTTGGACACTCCAAGTCAAGAATCAATCACCACAGCACCTAATAACCACTTCAAAACAATTCACAGATCACAATAGATTTGCACTGGCCCGGGTGGAGTTCCGTGCCTAGAGATATTGGCCCCAAAGACTGGTGCCCCTTTCGGTATCTCTTTATGTATTAAATCAATGTCAAAGTACAAAGAGCGGTTAGGGTTTCACTCTCAGACTCTGCGCTAGATGCTCTGTAGAGTGAGCCCTAAAACCGTTTACTTAAAGGTTACAAGGGATGCCCAAAAGCAGAGCCCCAAAAGCTTTCAGTTCAAAAGCAATTTCTCTCTCTCTTTCAAGAGAGCAAAAATAAAGCAAATTCTCTCTCTCCCTCTCTCCAATTCCTCTTGCGTAGCAAAAAGCCTCAAAATTGCGTCGCTAGAAAGGAAAAAAAGCACCTTCGGCGATTTCCAGAAATCCGTACGCTGGCCATGTGGCAGTTTTTAGGGTTTCAGCCATAAATTAGGGTTAGGTTTCCAGAAATTAGGGTTTCTGCAGATTAGGGTCTCTGGTAGAATTTAGGGTTTACAGGAATTTTAGGGTTTCTGCTGTCAGTAGCCACGTTATCACTTTGTGACATGCAAACCCTAATTCTGGAAACCCTATCCCTAAAACCTGCAAACCCTAATTCTGGAAACCCTAACCCTAAAACCTGCAAACCCTAATTCTGCTGCCAGAAACCCTAAAACTGCAGAAACCCTAACCCTAATCCTAAGGGCAGCAGGGAAATTTCCAAAAATTGCGTTGGCTGATGATGTGGCAGGCTGTACGGATTTCCATGATTTACGCTGGCAGCTTTTTGGCTTTGCTTTTGGACCAGAAGCTTTTGAGTTTTAAAGGCTTTTTACTGTAACTGCTTTTTAGGCCAAGGGCCTTTAAATATGAGGCTAGGGCTCGTTCTCTGGCATGCTTCTTGGAGAAGGTGCAGAGTCCGGAGTACCAGCTTGTACTGTGTTGATGCAGTATAAAGAAATACTCAAAGGGGCGCCAAGGTTTGGGGCCAATACTCTCTGGGGTGGAATTCCGCCACTCCGTGTCGCGTGTCGTTTCTCTCTTTCAGTTCAGTTGTTATTGAAGTGCTAAAAGTCTGTTCAGTTTGTTCTTTTCTATTGGCACGTGGTGCCCGTCTTGTGACACTTCTTTTGGCCGAGACTCAAGAAGGATGTGGACGAGTTTGTGCGCAATTGCTTGGTATGCCAGAAGGTCAAGTTTGATAGGCATAAAGCACAGGGATTGTTACAGCCTTTACCCATACCCACCCGCCCCTGTGAAAGTAGTGCAATGGATTTCATTTTTGATCTCCCGAGAACACAGAGTGGTCACGATGGTATATAAACTGTTATTGACAGATTCAACAAATAGGCTCATTTCATTCCAGTGAAGAAAACAGTCAAGCCGGATCACTTAGCGAGACTGTTTGTGGCCCAGATCTTCATATTACATGGCATGCCCGAGACGATTGTCTCCGACAGGGTCCCCAGATTTACGAGTTTGTTTTGAAAGGCTATTTGGGACAGCATTGGCACGCGGTTGCAGTTCTCGTCATCTTTTCACCCGCAGACTGACGGGCAATCTGAGATTGCCAATTCAGTGGTACTAGATTTATTGAAGTCTTACATCTCGGATCAGAAGACTCAATGGGAAAAGTATTTACCTTTGGTGGAATTTGCCTACAATAACACGATACACTCTTCGATGGGGAAGGTGCCATTTGACATATTTGAAGGTGCTACGAAGGTTCCACCCTTCCTAAGCACGAAAGATAAGATTTTTGAAGCCGATGAGTACACACGCGACTTGGACACGGCTTTTGCCAAGGTCTGCGAACCTTTGTAGAAATCTCAAGAAAGACAGAAAAAGGCAGCAGATCGCCATCGTTGCGATTTGAAATTGAAGGAGAACGATTGGGTGCTCTTACGTTTTGAGAAGGCACGCCTCAGAAAGAAAAAGGGAAAGGAGAGCCTTTTTCCAAAGCTTAGTATGCAATACTACGAACCTTTTCAGATCTCCGAAAAGATAAATGATGTCTCCTTCCTAGTGAAGCTGCCCGAAACTTGGAGGATTCACAATGCTTTTCATGTGAGTCTCCTGAAGCCTTTTAAAGGTGATGTGCCCGAAGATGGGGAGCCTGATCAACAGCCCGAAGTGGAAGAAAACGAGGAGATCCTTGTTCCAGAACAAATATTGGCACATAAAGACAGAAAGATTAAGGGTAAAGCGATAAGGCGGTTCTTAGTTAAATTCAAGAACTATCCTGCATTGGATGCGAAGTAGATGGAGGAGGAGGACCTAGTAGATACTTCTCAGATTATGAATCTTTACCTTGAAGCATTTGGATTAGCATAGTCTATTCTAAATGGAACCCTGAATTCAGCTTGGCCGAAATCTGGTGCAGCGGGTATGCACAAGAGGGGAGTCGCTCCACTCCTTTGTCAATGGATTGCCTCGATTTTTGATACTAAAGTCACTGATGTCTCTTTGAGTTTCAGGGATATTGTGAGGTGACAGTATTCTGTTGTAATGACTTTATGAATTGGAATTCCCGAACATGATACTGACTTGTTCTTGACTTGTTTAAGTGCAGGAACTGATAGACGAAATGACTGTAGCATTTTGGTCTGAATGATCTCGATAGACATGGTTGCAATAAGGATTAGACAATCGGGCATCTATGAGGTTTGGAATGGATCTAGATGCGATTGCTAATTGCATTGCCGATAAATCATGGTCTGAGATCCGAATGCATGTTGAATGTGATTTGTCATGTGATGTCCGATTGATGTCGTGTGATGTGACTGTTGATTAGTACATGTGCTAGATGTGTGTTCCTAGTACGTCGGTACTAACAGTCAGTGTCTGCTAAGACAATTTATGGCTTCTGTCTGTTTTGCAAGCATAATCGAGGGCGATTACAATGCTTTCAAGAGGGGGGTATGTCACAAACTGGTGACGTGGCTGTACACACATGGCTGCCCACTGCGCACACACATACTCCCGCCCTGGGTGCCGATTGCAGTGACATCTGGCAGTGGACCGTACGGACAGGCCTGCGTTTTGCGGTGCAGATCACGGAAATCTGTACAGCTGACGTGACAGAAATTGTTGGCAGATTTTGGGCTGCTTTTTGGCTACGCAAGGCAGGTGAGAAAGAGAGAGAGCTTTTGCTTTATTTGCTCAAGAGAGCTTGTGAGAGAGAGAACAGGCTTTTGATTTTCAAGCTTTTGGGGCCTTGCTTTTTAGCATCCCTTGTAAACCTATATAATAGTGGCTTGGGCTCTCACTTCTCAGAGCATTTGGACGTAGAGTCTGAGAGTGAGTCCCAACCACTCCTTTGTACTTTGAGTTGTAGATTAATACAAAAAGAAATACCGAAAGGGGCGCCAGTCTTTGGGGCCAATATCTCTAGGCATGGAACTTCGTCCGGCCAGTGTCGAATCAATTGTGAACTGTGAACTGTATTGAAGTGAATTCTTGTGGTGTCGTGGTAGATTCTCGACTTGGAGTGTCCAAGTCTGTTACGGTGTCAACTCTTAAAATTTGTGAAGTGTTTTGAAGTGAATCTCTGTTGTGTCGTGACAGAATTTTGACTTGGGGTGTCCAAGTTTGTTACAGTGGTATTAGAGCACGGCCTATTTCTCTTCTACCGGGAAATCCGATCCCTTTTCTGGCGACACTTATGGATTCCGAAAAGAACCAATCAACCTCTTCTGCAACCGTGAGGCGGGAGGAGGCAACGCAGAAAATGCAAACGACTTAACAGAAGATGAGTACAAGCTACCTCGGCCTACACAGTATGAACTTCTGGAGTGCAACGTCAACAGCATGTTGACGAGTGCACAAAGCAGATGCTTCAGTTTCCAAAATTTTTGACCCAGCAGTCCATTGCTGAAGTGCATACTCAGTGGCAGAAATCCACCGAACCACCAATCAAACTGGCAATCAAGAAACCTCCTTCTCCGAGGATGTTCACTGAACAAGAACTTCAAGAGGTGGTTCAGAGACAGATTAGTCAACTTTTGGACACAAAGAATAAATCGAAAAAGCAATTGAAGAAGCTCAAGAAGGGGACTGACTACCCCGGTTACTTGGGCCGTCAATCTTCTTTTGCATCTGCAAGAAAGCAGAAGCGTGTGCGTTTTGAAGGACTACCTAGTGCTTCTTCTGATAGTCCTTCTAGCTCTTCCAACTCGAGTGAGGAGGACGGAAAGGGCAAGAAGCGAAGCAAAAAGCAAAGCTTTGGAAAGAACAAGAAAAAGGCAAAGAAGCTCAGATTCCGACCAGTTTCTGATAGCTCTAAGGAGGAGTCATCCTCTGACATATCGGACTCCGACGACCACATGCTTTATGCGATAAAGAAGCACTTTTACAGAGCCAACCAATACAACTTCCTCGAAGATAAGAGCAAGAAGACAAAGGAATTTAAAGAGGGTGGACAATCCATCAAATTTGAATCCTTTTCTGGATTCCGAGATGCTCCGAGGGCTTTGGCCTTCATCCCGTAGTTTGACATAGCCTTCTCTGGAGGGCATTACTCAGAGCACTCCAAGATCAGGAGGGCTGCATCATTTTTAAAAGGAAATCCTCGAACATGGTGGTCCACTCTTCTTCTGAGGAAGAAGCCCCAGTCAAGTGGTTGAAATTCAAACGGCTCTTTATTTCTTCTTGGTTGACTTGGGAGTACGAACAAGATGTAAGAACCGCTTGGAACCATCTTTGGATGACGAAGGGAGATTCTTTGGATGCATATTGCGGGAGGTTTTGGGATTCTTTTCTACCGACCTCTTCGTTTAAGAAGGTCACATTTAAAGAACAGATTGAGCGGTTTTACTGCAGACTTCCTACAGAGATCCGAGATTACTGCCTTGAACAAAAGTTGGACTCCATTCAAGAACTAATGGGTCATGCGAAACTGGGGTTCTCGATAGATTCGGGGTATTTGACCTACCCCACTGATGAAATCTCCCCACGAAAAGAAAGATACACGACCCCGACTGACTCTTAGAGAAAGGGCTAACTATTTCAAAGAGGGGAAGTGTTTTGGTTGCGGGGAACAAGGGCACATTTCTGCAAAGTGCCCCAAAAAGGCACAACAAGGACAGACTGAAGACATGCCAGAGAGTTCTAGAGCAGCAGAGGAACGCGGCAGAAAAGGCAAGATGAAAGCAGGACTGGTTCCGGATTGCATGGGAATAGATCCAAGCTAGATAGATGAAAATACAGAACTTTACCGAGCTTAGGGCAAAGTGAAAGATCAAGAATCCCTTATCTTTTTTGATGGAGGAGCCAAGGCCAACTTCATTTCACCTGAATTGGCGGCAGGACTCGAGATTACGCCCGACAGGATGGGGCCACCGGCGGAGGCAGTTCTAGCGGCGCCCGGACGGGATGTAGCCATTACGCCTGTCATTGGAAAACTTCGTTTGCATTGTTAGGGGTATTTAGGGCACGAGGACTTTTACATCATGCCTTTAGAAGGGTGTGACGTCCTCCTAGGAGTCCCTTGGTACCATAAGGACAACGTCGTGGTCGACTATCGGGCCAAGAAAGCGACTTTGACAAACGAGAAGGGCAAAAAAATTTACTCGATGTAAAATTGAAGGGAGAGTCCGTCCCTATTGTATTGGCTTCGTCCATTTCAAAATTAATGAAATCTAGTCTTTTTGTTTACTCGATCTATTTGAAAGAGTTGAATGATGAACATCCAACGAACATGTCTGAATTAGACATAGAACGCCAAGATTTTCTCCACACACATGCTGATTGTTTCTCTGAAGGCATGCCAGGCGAGTTACCCCCATCTCGTCGTGAGGACCATACTGTTGATCTGATTCCTGGAAGGACACCACCGAACCGGCCACCTTACCATGTTAGCCGAGCCCAGAATTAAGAAATCATGAACCAAGTAAAAGACCTTCTCGAAAAGGGTCTCATCCAGCCGAGTACTTCACCCTCCTGTTCTCCGGTTTTGTTGGTTCTAAAGAAAGACGTATCTTGGAGAATGTGCATTGATTATAGAGCTCTCACTATCAAGTACTGATTTCCGATTCCAAGGATCGATGATATTCTTGACCGACTATAGGGATCCTCTTGTTTCAGCAGGATTGATTTGAAAAGCGGATATCATCAGATCAGAATCGCTCCAGGAGATGTCTACAAGACAGCCTTTCGGACAAGCTTTGGTTTATACGAATTTTTCGTGATGCCTTTTGGACTTACCAATGCTCCAACGACTTTCAACCAAATGATGGGTAGGATTTTTCGAGAGCATCGATCTTTTGTGGGCACATTCTTTGATGATGTTATAGTTTTCTCCAAGGATGAAGCTGAACATCGACACCATCTGCTACAGGTCTTTCAGGCATTGCGTGATCACAGATTAGTTATCAATGCCAAAAAGAGCGAGTTTTTCTTGCTGGAGATACACTTTCTGGGACACATCGACTCAATAGCAAGAGTACAGATGGACCCGACCAAGATTGAGACTATCCGCGATTGGCTAGACTTGGAGAATGTTCATGAAGTTAGAAGCTTCTTGGGCTTGTGTTCTTACTACCGGCGGTTCATTCGGAAGTTTGTAGAGGTAGCTTCCTATTTGCACATTTTGACTCAGAAAGGGGTCCCTTTCTCGTAGGGACTGACATAGGTGACTGCCTTTCAGACACTCAAGGAAAAACTGACTACTGGACCATTGTTGGCTTTGCCAGACTTGCAAAAGCCATTTGAAGTTTATTGTGATGCTTGTGCTCGTAGTCTGGGAGCGGTCTTAATGCAAGAAGGCCATGTGATTGCTTATGAAAGAAGATTGTTTCAAAGGCCAGAATTGACAGCACACATTTATGAGAGAGAGCTTTTGGCAGTTACTCTGAGTGGCGACATTACCTACTCGGAGCCGATTTCACGGCTTTATTGATCATCAGAGTTTATGCTACTTCTAAGACAGTTTATGGCCTCTGTCTGTTTTGCAGGCGTAATTGAGGGCGATTACAATTCTTTCAAGAGGGGGGTATGTCACAAATTGATGACGTGGCAGTGCAACCCGGACACACACAAAGTGATGACGTGGCAGATTGTACGGACGCTCGGAACACGCGGTGACTGGTTGATGTGGCAGCCGTACGGATTTTCCGCGTTTTACGTTGGTTGCTGAAATGGCCTGGCCGTATGGATTTCCGCAATCAGCGTTGATTGCTTGTGACTGGCAGATTTTAGCAATTTGTTTTTGGAAGCTTGCTTTTGAGTTTAATGCTTTTGAGGCAAGCCTTGTAACCTTTATAAGTGACCCAAGGGGCTCACTTCTCAGGGTATCTAGACGCAGAGTCTGGGAGCGACCACCCGCGGTAGTTGTACTTTGCTCAAAGATTAATATAAAAGAAATACCGAAAGGGGCGTCAGTCTTTGGGGCCAATTTCTCTACTATGCCGGGCCGTGTCGACTCTTAAAATTTGTGAAGTGTTTTGAAGTGAATCTCTGCTGTGTCGCGACAGAATCTTGACTTGGGGTGTCCAAGTTTGTTACACTGCCGTAAACTCCCTCCCAAACAAGGAAAGCCACACTACACAGTTTGCACGGTAGAAGCTACCGTAAGTTGCAGCAGTCACCGAGAGACCGCACGGACCACCACCAGATGGTGTCCTGTCAGTAGGTAGGGTAATCCAAGATGAGGGGAAAGCCAGACTCAACAGTTTGCGCTATGAAGGGCCTGTGAGAAGAGGTGTGGTCAGACCAAGCTGTCTGCACTGCAATCATCATGTAGAAGTAGGGAAGCCAGACTGAGAAGTCTACGCAGTGAATTGGCCAGACCAAGATGTCTGTGCCGTCTTGCCTGTATTTCTTGCCTCCAATCCTCTGGTGTCAACCAAAACAAGAATCCACACCAACAACGCCACCAAACCGCATCTCGGTGTGGCTCTCAATGTGAATGAACTTGGAGTGGCCTATTCCCCAGGTTGGGGGATAAGTCTGCTATAAGGTTACCGAGGGTGAGTGTAAGCAACTTTGAAGGTAGTGACGGCCAGTTTTCGAAACCGTGACCACAAGAACCATACCCTAAGAAGGGGAGAGCATATTACCAAAGAAAAAAAAACAAAAAAAAGGAAAAGTTCTTTACCATTCACCACCCCTATAGGCTTAATCACTAGCGGGGCGCCACCAATTTGGCCACACCTCTCCATTATCGCCAGAAGACGGACTCTCTCTCTCCTACTGCTCGGCTCCGCCAATTCTCTCTCTCTCTTACTCTACCGCTGCATCACCTGGCCCAGTGGGCGCATAAGATGGGATACCTTTGTCACACCCTCTGGTGGGCCGCCACAGATATTGTATATTCTCTCTCTCTCTCTCTCTCTTTGCTCGTCCACATCCCAGCCCGAGGGGGCCACCATACTATACCCCATCTCCCCTCTTGTCCACACCCCCTTCAGCCTCACTCTCCATACCCCCCCCCCCCCTGTTTTCTTCCCAGCCCTGGCGGACCACCAGCCTAACACACCCCCCCTATCTTCCCCTCTCTCTCTCTCTCTCTCTCTCTCTCTCTCTCTCTCTCTCTCTCTCTCTCTCGGGAGAGCGGTCCCGCAAGCAATAGGAGGGAATCCACTTAATATCTCTCTCTCTCTCTCAATTCGCTTCCCTACACAGCCACCCTTTCCTTATCTAACGCCCCCTCCCCTATCCCACTCACCTCACACTCTCTCTCAATCTCTCCCCCCCCCCCCCCCAACGGTGGGAACCCGCCTCTAAGGATACTCCTCTCTCTCTCTCTCTCTCTCTCTCTCTCTCTCTCTCTCTCTCCTCTCTCTCTCTCTCTCTCTCTCTCTCTCTCTAACTCCAACCCCCCCCCCCCCCCCCCCCCATTCCGTTGACTAAACCCCCTCCCTCCCGTTTGCGCCCTCTTTCGGATGCGCCCACCTACGCCATGCTCTCTCTCGTGATCTCAGGAAGTCATTTGTGGTCCAGTGTGACGCGTGTGGCAATAGCATCGGAGCAATGCTAATGCAAGACGGACGGGTAGTAGCTTATGAAAGCCGAATTTTGCAAGGGCCAGAGAGGACTATGCAAGTCTATGAGAAAGAGCTCTTGGCCATGATTCATGCGCTTTCTAGCTGGAAGCACTACCTCTTAGGTGCTGATTTTGTTGTCCAAACAGATCACCAGACCTTGCGATGCTTCTTGACACAATCAAAGTCATCCGAAAAGCATATGCGATGGACAAACATTCTTTCCATGTTCCACTTCCAGATTATGCATGTGGAAGGCAAGAAGAATGTTGTGGCTGATGCGTTATCCAGAAAGCCACAAATTTCAGCTGTGTCAATTCCTTATCATCATGAGTTAGATGACATGAAGGAACAGCATACTGCTGATGAAGATTTTGCAAGGATCTTTGAACAGTTACAAGAGGGGCAACATCACGAGCACTACCTCCTCAGAGATGGTTTTATGATGATGCATGGCAGACTTTGTGTCACTAGGCCATTGCGACATAAGGTCATGGAAGAGAGTCATGTCCCACCGTATGCAGGGCATCGTGGCATTGATGCAACAGTTAAAGCGGTAGAGACATTCTTCTATTGGCCTACCTTGAGGAGAGATGTGGATGCCTTTGTGCGAGCATGCATACTTTGCCAAAAGGTCAAGTTTGACAGGCAAAAGGCACCAGGGTTGTTACAACCACTGCCGATTCCGGATAAGCCATGGGAAAGCCTTGCTATGGACTTTGTCTTTGATCTTCCAAGGACGCCAACAGGGAATGATGGTATATGGACCATTATCTGCAGGTTCAGCAAGCAGGCCCATTTTATCCTTGTCAGGAAGAAGATAAAATCTGATCAGATGGCACGCTTGTTCATGTACAATGTGTTTAAGTACCATGGTATGCCACAATCGATTATCAGTGATCGTGATCCTTGCATGACCAGTTTGTTCTAGAGAAGATTGGTTGAGAACATGGGCACTACGCTCAAGTTTTCGTCTTCGTTTCATCCACAAACTGATGGACAGTTAGAAGAGGCAAATTCTACTGTCCTAGATCTGCTGAAATGTTATGTGTCAGATAATAAGGGCAAGTGGGAACAGTATTTGCCTATGCTTGAGTATGCGTACAATAATACGGTGCATTCGTCTATTGGCAAAGCACCTTTTGAGATTGTTGAAGGCGGCAAAAAGGTTCCTCCCATTTTGCATACAAAGGACAAGATCTTTGAGGCAGATCGATATGTTGAGAACATGGATGAGATGTATAAGAAGATTAAAGTTGCCTTGGAGACGACTCAGGCAAAGCAGAGAAAGGCTGTTGATCGTCACCGTCGTGAATTGCTACTATCACCTGGTGATTGGGTTCTGTTAAGGTTCGAAAAGGCAAGGTTAAAGAAGATGAAGGGCAAGGAACGGTTGTTTCCTAAGCTCAGCATGCGTTACTATGGGCCTTTTCAAGTGCTTGACAAGATCAGCAATGTGGCTTACAGGCTGAAACTACCTGATGCGTGGAAGATTCATAATGCGTTTCACGTGAGTCTTTTAAGACCCTTCGTGGGTGATGTGCCAGAAGATATGCCAGATGAGGATCAGCCAGAAGTTGAGGAACTTGATGAGATCCTGGTACCTGAGCAAGTTATGGCACATAAGGACAGAAAAGTTAAAGGACAAGTTGCAAGACGCTATTTGGTGAAGTTCAAGAACTATCCACCTATGGATGCAAAGTGGATGGAAGAGCATGAATTGTCAGAGTCACCAAATGTATTGCAGCTTTATCTTGAAGCCTTTGGGTTACAGCCTACTTATGTCCCAACCCAACGTGTGCAAAGGAGGGGTAATGATAGAGCTAGTACATCAAATGTACACATGAATTCAGTGCCATAGATGGAAATGACAAAAGTATGAAGGCCTCATTAAGTCATTTGTATCTATGTATGTTACGACCTTTCTTGCGGATACATGCGATAATAAAAGAGTGTTAATAGCACAAGATCATCAATGGCGTGTATTTATGGTATGCAATCGAGGACGTTTGCGATTTCAAGAGGGGGGTATGTCACGAGGACGTGGCAGTTATTAACCATGTCACAGAGATGTGGCAACTGCTAACCTTGGTGGTTGGTTTCTTTCCCATGGGGTATATTTTATTTGTTTTGAGACCCTCTTTTTGAAGTAGCAAACGGTCGGACATTGTATGGCCAATGTGAACGGTAGATTCACCCGCAGACGGGAAGTGGTCGGCACTGGAATTCGTATGGTAAGAGGATGTCTAGGCTCAGAGCAAGATCATATAGGTCCCCCCGTCGCACTTAGCAAGTTGGTGGATACTAGGAAGTGAACTCAATTAAGGCGTAAAGTCAAGGTGGGACTACCAACAAAAAGTATCTGACAGTTGGGGCACATTGCACTTTTGGATGCGGCTCCAATGAGGATAGATGGTCAGAAGACCAGTGGGAGCCCAACGGAAGCATCTCCTAATATTTAGGAAACTGGTATTGTGGGCCGTGAAATGTGTTCGCGTCATTACCTCCGGTATGGCTAGGGGAACATTTTATAACTCTGCCGCGAAGTCAGCTGGGCAACCGGTCAGGATATTTTGAAGTGGCAAACCTGAAACGGGAAAATGCTTGAAAATGCGCCAAGTGTCAGTTTTTCATGGACTTTCCTCCTACAGAAAAATGGGCGCTGATTTTTAAGTAGGGAGAGGCCTCATTTCAGCTTTTGTCACAGGTTAAGAGCTATGGAGTGCTTCCTTTCCCTTTCATGTACAGTGTGGTGCTAGGAGTGATGCCCTGCACGCTACACACTGCTCTCTCTCTCTCTCTCCACTACGAGCAGTATGTTATGCCCCACTAGTGGGCTTTTCATTTGACCAATGTAGAGTTATGTGGGTTCATGCGCGATTGCCGAGGCAAGAGCCTCTTGCACAGGTACTGGATTAGCTAGCGGCTAATCCCCCGCAGGTACAGGTGAATTCGGAGAGGTTTCACGCCAGAAATCTCGTCCGATTCAAAGGGCAAGTAACCCTACAGGTGCGGGAGCTCGAGGTCTTGCTACGGATACGACCGGCACGCGAAACGGACCCGAAAACAGGGAATTACAGCCTGCTGTGTATTTTTGCAGGTTTAGGGTTTCGGCCGTAAACGGACCCTAATACCCCCAGGAGGTTCGGGGACGCAAGGGGACCGTTGTACAGGTGAACTGGCGCATTTTCGGGGCAGAAAACAGAGAATTCGGCGTGCTGCAGATTCTCGCCAGGTTTTGCAAAGTGTCCGTATGCGTCGGGAAAGTCACCTATTGCGTGGGAATACTGACTGTGAAGCGTCCTAGTACAGTTATGCTACCGAAATCGGGCCAGAACAGGTGTTTCTTAGCCTAGATTGTGCGGGGCAGCTTGTGGGAGATCTCAGGTTTTATTCCCTTTGATAAAGATTAAAGAAATACCGAAAGGGGCGCCAATTTTGGGGCCTACAGGTTGTCGGCGTCTGCTCGGAGCATTCTAGCTTCCGAGCCGTATGTGTGATTAAGTGTTAATTCCCGTTACAGGTCTCTTTTGCAAAGTGCTCTGTGTGTGTGTTTAAAGTATAGAATTTCGGGTGAAAGCCAACTTCTACCGCCCTACGGGCCGATTGCATGGTTCCGTCGCCGGGACTTCAATCACTTTTTCCTTAAAGAGTGAGCCTGGATTGTTTTGGGATAAAGACACAGAGTGCAGGAACACGGGGATTACACTATGGCCGACAAGGGGAAGGGAATTATGGAAGAGGGTTCCTCTTCAAAGGACAGGCAGGAGATTCCTATGGTTTTTGAGATTGGCGAGAGCTCACGGCCACGTCAGTCTATACCTCCTGTCAACGTGAATGTCCCTTTTGTAGTACAGGGCTTTATGACAGGGCAACTTGAGGATGATGCGTTCAAGACTGAGTTAGTTGCCGCGGTGAATGTCTTTTTGCAGCTGGTGCAGAATCCGAGGTTTATGGAATTCTTGCAAGCGCCACCAGTGCAACAACAAAATAGGCAACCTACGTCGCGTACGGAGCTTGTTGATGCTCAAGCCTAGGTACTTCATGTGACGCAGGAGGAAAGGGAACACTCGCATGTTGCGGAGTCGGGGGCTCCAAAGCAGGTTCCTCCCGTGCTTGAACAGGTGGCTAGAACGCCTATTCCACAGGTTATGCCAGTTCAGCCCGCCACCTTTCAGAGCCAGCATGCTGTCTTGAATGGACAGGGAGCTGGATACCAGGCTATGCATTCAGTTTTTCCACCACCCACGGTATATCCTAGGTATTTCGGGGGTGGATCAGTGTTCCAAAGTATGGCTGGTTATGCGTCTGGAAGTCAGCCGTACATGCCAGGAACAGTGTTCGGGGGTATGCAAGGCATCATGCCAAACCCCATGTATGGTAATATCGGCATGCAGCAGGGTTTTCGAAGCAACCACGGCCAGTTTGGGGTGCCACAGGGTCATTTTGGCATGGCTGGTTTTTCTGGACAGCAGCCAGATATCGCACCTCTGACGCAAAATGTGAATGGCCAACACGTGCCGATGATGCCTAGTACAGTGCCCATGTTGCAGACCATTCCGTATGAAAATTTGGGGGCACTAGAGAAGCCGAAGGCTTACAAAGAAGGTGGTGCAGCGGTAAAGTTCAGTACCTTTAGTGGTTTCGAGGACAAGACAAAGGCACTCACTTTCCTCCAGCAGTTTGATACAGCTTATGCGGGAGGGAATTTTACAGAGGCTTTGAAGGTCAGGAAAGCTGCCACTTTCTTAAAGGACAATGCGCTTACATGGTGGACAACATTGTTAATGCAAGGACAGGCACCCGCCACTTGGGTTTACTTCAAGCAAATGTTTGCATCTGCTTGGCTATCAAATGAATTTGAAGCCGATGTCCTGACAGATTGGCACCAGCTTACGGCAGCTTCATGCAAGAGCTTGCTGGAGTACAATAGGAGGTTTTGTAAAGCATTACTCTTAGTGACCTCCTACAGATTTGTGCCATTGACAGAGCAGATAGAGAAGTACTGTTGTGGGCTGCCTAAAGGGCTTCGCGATTATTGTACAAAGAACAGAGTGGCTACCCTTACTCAGCTTATGGAAGTTGCGAACACTGGTCTTGCCTTGTTGAAAGGAGAGGACAGTGGATTTCCGAGCAGTGACAAAGGAGGGCAGCAAAAGAAAAATTCAGCGAAGAAGCCCTTTGTGAAAACGGCTCCTGATGCGTCGCAGGGGTCAGAAAAGGCCACCAAAGACCAGGATTCAGCCGGGACTTCTGGAGCGCAGGCAAAGAAACAGAAAAGGAAGCCTTTTGTGCGCAAGTCGCTCGAGGAAAAGAAGGTCCTAATGGCTGAGAACAAATGCTTTATATGCGAGCAGCCTGGTCACTTTTCTATCAATTGTCCACAAAGGAAACGGCCAGCTGACTTAGAGGATAAAGAAGACCAGAAAGGCAAGAAGCCAAAACCCACGGCAGGTTTAGTGCCAGACATGGTGGGTGACAGGCCCAGCACATATGCCAGTGAGTTATACAGGGCATGGGGTAAAGTTAGGGATCAGATGGCACTCATCTTTTTTGATCCAGGTGCCAAAGCCAACTTTATCTCACCAGAGTTAGCTATGAAGCTGGGCATCAGAGCTGAAGAGATGGGGTACACAGCAGAGGTAGGGTTGGCATGTCCTGGCCACTCAGAGTGTGTTACTCCCATCATTGGAAAACTGCGTCTGCATATTCAGTCGTATGTGGACACTGAAGAGTTTTACATCATGCCGCTGGAAGGTTGTGACGCCTTGTTGGGGATCCCGTGGATGTTCCGAGTGCATGGAGTCTTGGATGCCTACAACAAAAAGATCACTGTATAGCATAGGGGCAAAACTCACATCTTGGGTGTTAAGCTTAAAGGAGAGTCAGTCCCTATTGTATCTGCTTTTGCTATCACTTCTGTAATAAAGAATCGTCTTTCTGTGTACTTGATTTTTGCACGTGATGTCTCAGATAGTGATCAGTCAAATTTATCTGTGTTAGATAAAGAAAGGTCAGCATTTTTGCAAAAGTTTAGTGACTGTTTTTCTGATTCATTACCGTCGCAATTGCCGCCAGAGAGATCTGAGGACCATCGGATAGATTTGGTTCCAGGGTGTAGCCCACCAAATAGACCTCCCTACAGGGTTAGTGCGGCGCAACAGAAAGAGATTATGGGCCAGGTTGAGGAGTTATTAGAGAAGGGGCTGATTCAGCCTAGTTCTTCACCCTTTTGCTCCTCAGTACTCCTAGTGCAGAAGAAGGATGGCTCATGGCGCATGTGTATTGATTACCGTGCGTTGAATAAGAATACCATCAAGAATAGGTTTCCTATTCCTCGCATTGATGATATTCTCGATCGTTTAGAGGGTGCTGCAAGTTTCAGCAGGATAGACCTTAAGAGTGGGTACCATCAGATTCGTATCAGGCCAGAGGATGTGCACAAGACTGCGTTTAGAACAACATTTGGTCTTTATGAGTTTCTAGTGATGCCGTTTGGGCTAACAAATGCTCCTTCCACGTTCAACAGAATGATGGATCGGATTTTCCGCTCGCATCAACAGTTTGTTGGAACGTTCTTCGATGACATGATAGTGT
Organism: Adiantum capillus-veneris; assembly: GCF_014529385.1. Lineage (NCBI taxonomy): Eukaryota > Viridiplantae > Streptophyta > Polypodiopsida > Polypodiales > Pteridaceae > Adiantum > Adiantum capillus-veneris. The sequence continues at coordinate 53,867,124 of NC_140959.1, read as the reverse complement.
ATTCGAAGAATGAAGAGGAGCATAGGTGTCACTTGACCATTGTGTTCGAAGAGCTGCGCAGTCATAGGTTACTTGTCAATCCTAAGAAAAGTGAATTCTTCCTCGAAGAGATTCACTTTCTGGGCCACATAGTCTCAAAGGATGGTGTTAGAATGGATCCCCCAAAGGTCGAAGCTATCAAGACATGTCCAGACTTGAAGACTGTGCACGATGTCAGAAGCTTCTTGGGATTGTGTTCCTACTATAGAAGGTTTATCAGAAATTTTGCAGAGATAGCATCGCCTCTTCACGCATTGCAAAAGAAAGAGGTCACTTTCAGATGGACCCAAAAAGAGATTTCAGCTTTTAGTCTCTTAAAGGAAAAGTTGACTTCAGATCCAGTTATTGTTTTGCCAGATCTCAGGAAGTCATTTGTGGTCCAGTGTGACGAGTGTGGCAGTAGCATCGGAGCAGTGCTAATGCAAGACGGACGGGTAGTAGCTTATGAAAGCCGAATTTTGCAAGGGCCAGAGAGGACTATGCAAGTCTATGAGAAAGAGCTCTTGGCCGTGATTCATGCGCTTTCTAGTTGGAAGCACTACCTCTTAGGTGCTGATTTTGTTGTCCAAACAGATCACCAGACCTTGCGATACTTCTTGACACAGTCAAAGTTATCCGAAAAGCATATGCGATGGGCAAACATTCTTTCCATGTTCCACTTCCAGATTATGCATGTGGAAGGCAAGAAGAATGTTGTGGCTGATGCGTTATCCAGAAAGCCACAAATTTCAGCTGTGTCAATTCCTTATCATCATGAGTTAGATGACATGAAGGAACAACATACTGCTGATCAAGATTTTGCAAGGATCTTTGAACAGTTACAAGAGGGGCAACATCACGAGCACTACCTCCTCAGAGATGGTTTTATGATGATGCATGGCAGACTTTGTGTCACTAGGCCATTGCGACATAAGGTCATGGAAGAGAGTCATGTCCCACCGTATGCAGGGCATCGTGGCATTGATGCAACAGTTAAAGCGGTAGAGACATTCTTCTATTGGCCTACCTTGAGGAGAGATGTGGATGCCTTTGTGCGAGCATGCATACTTTGCCAAAAGGTCAAGTTTGACAGGCAAAAGGCACCAGGGTTGTTACAACCACTGCCGATTCCGGATAAGCCATGGGAAAGCCTTGCTATGGACTTTATCTTTGATCTTCCAAGGACGCCAACAGGGAATGATGGTATATGGACCATTATCTGCAGGTTCAGCAAGCAGGCCCATTTTATCCCTGTCAGGAAGAAGATAAAATCTGATCAGATGGCACGCTTGTTCATGTACAATGTGTTTAAGTACCATGGTATGCCACAATCGATTATCAGTGATCGTGATCCTTGCATGACCAGTTTGTTCTAGAGAAGATTGGTTGAGAACATGGGCACTACGCTCAAGTTTTCGTCTTCGTTTCATCCACAAACTGATGGACAGTCAGAAGAGGCAAATTCTACTGTCCTAGATCTGCTGAAATGTTATGTGTCAGATAATAAGGGCAAGTGGGAACAGTATTTGCCTATGCTTGAGTATGCGTACAATAATACGGTGCATTCGTCTATTGGCAAAGCACCTTTTGAGATTGTTGAAGGCGGCAAAAAGGTTCCTCCCATTTTGCATACAAAGGACAAGATCTTTGAGGCAGATCGATATGTTGAGAACATGGATGAGATGTATAAGAAGATTAAAGTTGCCTTGGAGACGACTCAGGCAAAGCAGAGAAAGGCTGTTGATCGTCACCGTCGTGAATTGCTACTATCACCTGGTGATTGGGTTCTGTTAAGGTTCGAAAAGGCAAGGTTAAAGAAGATGAAGGGCAAGGAACGGCTGTTTCCTAAGCTCAGCATGCGTTACTATGGGCCTTTTCAAGTGCTTGACAAGATCAGCGATGTGGCTTACAGGCTGAAACTACCTGATGCGTGGAAGATTCATAATGCGTTTCACGTGAGTCTTCTAAGACCCTTCGTGGGTGATGTGCCAGAAGATATGCCAGATGAGGATCAGCCAGAAGTTGAGGAACTTGATGAGATCCTGGTACCAAAGCAAGTTTTGGCACATAAGGACAGAAAAGTTAAAGGACAAGTTGCAAGACGCTATTTGGTGAAGTTCAAGAACTATCCACCTATGGATGCAAAGTGGATGGAAGAGCATGAATTGTCAGAGTCACCAAATGTATTGCAGCGTTACCTTGAAGCCTTTGGGTTACAGCCTACTTATGTCTCAACCCAACGTGTGCAAAGGAGGGGTAATGATAGAGCTAGTACATCAAATGTACACATGAATTCAGTGCCATAGATGGAAATGACAAAAGTATGAAGGCCTCATTAAGTCATTTGTATCTATGTATGTTACGACCTTTCTTGCGGATACATGCGATGATAAAAGAGTGTTAATAGCACAAGATCGTCAATGGCGTGTATTTATGGTATGCAATCGAGGACGTTTGCGATTTCAAGAGGGGGGTATGTCACGAGGACGTGGCAGTTATTAACCATGTCACAGAGATGTGGCAACTGCTAACCTTGGTTGTTGGTTTCTTTCCAATGGGGTTTATTTTATTTGTTTTGAGACCCTCTTTTTGAAGTAGCAAACGGTCGGACATTGTATGGCCAATGTGAACGGTAGATTCACCCGCAGACGGGAAGTGGTCGGCACTGGAATTCGTATGGTAAGAGGATGTCTAGGCTCAGAGCAAGATCATATAGGTCCCCCCGTCGCACTTAGCAAGTTGGTGGATACTAGGAAGTGAACTCAATTAAGGCGTAAAGTCAAGGTGGGACTACCAACAAAAAGTATCTGACAGTTGGGGCACATTGCACTTTTGGATGCGGCTCCAATGAGGATAGATGGTCAGAAGACCAGTGGGAGCCCAACGGAAGCATCTCCTAAAATTTAGGGAACTGCTATTTTGGGCCGTGAAATGTGTTCGCGTCATTACCTCCGGTATGGCTAGGGGAACATTTTATAACTCTGCCGCGAAGTCAACTGGGCAACCGGTCAGGATATTTTGAAGTGGCAAACCTGAAACGGGAAAATGCTTGAAAATGCGCCAAGTGTCAGTTTTTCATGGACTTTCCTCCTACAGAAAAATGGGCGCTGATTTTTAAGTAGGGAGAGGCCTCATTTCAGCTTTTGTCACAGGTTAAGAGCTATGGAGTGCTTCCTTTCCCTCTCATGTACAGTGTGGTGCTAGGAGTGATGCCCTGCACGCTACACACTGTTCTCTCTCTCCCCTACGAGCAGTATGTTATGCCCCACTAGTGGGCTTTTCATTTGACCAATGTAGAGTTATGTGGATTCATGCGCGATTGCCGAGGCAAGAGCCTCTTGCACAGGTACTGGATTAGCTAGCGGCTAATCCCCCGCAGGTACAGGTGAATTCGGAGAGGTTTCATGCCAGAAATCTCGTCCGATTCAAAGGGCAAGTAACCCTACAGGTGCGGGAGCTCGAGGTCTTGCTACGGATGCGACCGGCACGCGAAACGGAGCCCAAAACAGGGAATTACAGCCTGCTGTGTATTTTTGCAGGTTGAGGGTTTCGGCCGTAAACGGACCCTAATACCCCCAGGAGGTTCGGGGACGCAAGGGGACCGCTGTACAGGTGAACTGGCGCATTTTCGGGGCAGAAAACAGAGAATTCGGCGTGCTGCAGATTCTCGCCAGGTTTTGCAAAGTGTCCGTATGCGTCGGGAAAGTCACCTATTGCGTGGGAATACTGACTGTGAAGCGTCCTAGTACAGTTATGCTGCCGAAATCGGGCCAGAACAGGTGTTTCTTAGCCTAGATTGTGCGGGGCAGCTTGTGGGAGATCTCAGGTTTTATTCCCTTTGATAAAGATTAAAGAAATACCGAAAGGGGCGCCAATTTTGGGGCCTACAGGTTGTCGGCGTCTGCTCGGAGCATTTTAGCTTCCGAGCCGTGTGTGTGATTAAGTGTTAATTCCCGTTACAGGTCTCTTTTGCAAAGTGCTCTGTGTGTGTGTTTAAAGTAAAGAATTTCGGGTGAAAGCCAACGTCTACCGCCCTACGGGCCGGTTGCAACTACCAAGTGTTGACCTCTCATGAACTTGCCCCCCCCCTCGATAGTGACCGTTCAGTGCCTTTTTATAGGTGCTGGCTGCTTTAGATTAGGGTAATATGGTTTGATTAGGATAATCTAACCAGGGGAGACAAAGCAAGGCGGTGGGGCTTGGGTGGTTGATCCTTGCTTTGTCTTGGGAAATATTATAAGGAAAACCTCTAGGTGGGCCTTTGTGACCATCACCTAGAGAGATGAGAATTTACAATTTTGGGATTTTTTACAAGGTTTGGTTGAAACTGGAAAAAAATGATGACAACCTATGGTTTTTACTGAAGAGGGCGTCGTGGATGCGATGCCGGCGAATGGCAGCCTCATTGATATGTCGGTGTAGCGCATTCGTCACTTTTGGGTTCGGCCGGGGCATGCCTTCGGCGCCTTTGCTTGTTTCAGTGTCGGTGTCGCGTGATTTAGGCCGTCTTCCTTCTTGTTGATGGCGTCGATGTCGTTGAATCCTTCGTTTTTGTTTTGTATTTTTACTGGTTTATGCGTATATGCGTGCGTGTGTATATATGGGTGAGTGGGGGTAGGCGTGTGTATATATATACGTGTGCGCGAGCGTGCGTGGGAACAGGGGGGGAAACATATTATATATATATATATAAATATATATATATATTTTTATGTTTCTCGGTGGTTTTACTGCTGCAGGGAACGCAGAGCGTGGGTGAGAGAGGGAGAGTATGTTTAGGGGTGTGTGTGTGTGTGTGTGTAATGGGGATGAAGTGTGTGTGCGCGTGTGTGTGTGTATTTACCATGCGCGCCCGCACGGCTTGCTCACGGCGAGAGGGCGACAAAGAAGGGGGGGGGGGGCGGGGTGGGGAGGCTCGGACGGCGGGCCAGCATGTGCCGGGGGGTTGAGCGGGTGAGGATGGGGTGTGTGGGTGGGTGTGTGTAGGCAATGCGAATGAAGTGTGTGTGTGTGTGTAATGGGGATGAGCCTCCGATTGTTCTGATGCGCCCGCACGGGCTATCTGATGTAGGCGAGAGAGCGCGAGGGTGAGAGGGTGGGTGAGGTGGTGAGGGAGGGTGAGAAGAGGGATAGGGTGTGGGTGGTGTGGCGTTTCCAATGGCGCCCGCATGAGCTGGGTCCGGGGCGAGAGAGAGCATGGCGTAGGCGGGCGCATCCGACAGAGGGCGCAAACGGGGGGGAGGGGGTTTAGTCAACGGAATAGGGGGGGGGGGGGGGGTTGGAGTTAGAGAGAGAGAGAGAGTATCCTTAAAGGCGGGTTCCCACCGTGGGGAGGGGGGGGGAAAGAGAGAGAGAGAGTGTGAGGTGAGTGGGGTAGGGGAGGGGGTGTTAGATAAGGAAAGTGTGGCTGTGTAGGGAAGCGAATTGAGAAAGAGAGAGAGAGAGAGAGAGAGAGAGAGAGATATTAAGTGGATTCCCTCCTATTGCTTGCGGGACGGCTCTCCCGAGAGAGAGAGAGAGAGAGAGAGAGAGAGAGAGAGAGAGAGAGAGAGAGAGAGAGAGAGAGAGAGAGAGAGAGAGAGAGAGAGGGGAAGATAGGGGGGGGGGGGGGGGGGGGGGGGGGGTGTTAGGCTGGTGGTCCGCCAGGGTTGGGAAGAAAACAGGGGGGGGTGGGGTATGGAGAGTGAGGCCGAAGGGGGTGTGGACAAGAGGGGAGATGGGGTATAGTATGGTGGCCCGCTGGGGTTGGAATGTGGACGAGCAGAGAGAGAGAGAGAATATTTGAAAGAGAGAGAATATACAATATCTGTGGCGGCCCGCAAGAGGGTGTGACAGAGGTATCCCATCTTATGCGCCGACTAGGCTAGGTGATGCAGCGGCAGAGTAAGTGAGAGAGAGAATTGGCGGAGCCGAGCAGTAGGAGAGAGAGAGTCCGTCTTCTGGCGATAATGGAGAGGTGTGGCCAAATTGGTGGCGCCCCGCTAGTGGTTAAGCCTATAGGGGTGGTGAATGATAAAGAACGTTTCCTTTTTTTTGTTTTTTTTTTCTTTGGTAATATGCTCTCCTCTTCTTAGGGTATGGTTCTTCCTGTCGCGGTTTCGAAGAACCGGCTGTCATTAGCCCTCCCATCTGGCTAGAGGCATTCATGCTTCTAGTCCTACCTCTGAATCTTTAGTTGTGGAGTTGGAGGGTTCTCCCTCTTCTGGAATATCTAGCATGAACTCTGGATCAAACCTAAGAAAATACCTTTTTAGCTTCCATCCATTGACTCTAGTTTTGTGAATTATTCCATCTGCTTCCATCAGCTTATAGCTGCCGTTGTCATAGTGCCTTTTGACAATGAATGGTCCTTCCCATCGGGGTTGAAATTTCTTGTCCTTCCTAGTGTCAAATCTGTTGTCGTATCTCAATACTAGCATGCCTTTCTCCAGGCCCTTTTCCTTAAGCCCTTGATTGAAGGTGAGCCGGCGTCGCTCTGCCTGCGCTGCATAGTGATTGATTGGTTCTTCCCTATCTAGTTGAAGCCTTTCCAGATCCAGGATGTGGTTGCGGATATTTACAACTGGGCGCTGTAATTGGCTAGCCATGACTCGTAAGCTGGCTATCTGTACCTCAATGGGCAGAATTGTCTCCTTTCCATAAACTAGATGGAAAGGGGTGAAACCTAATGATGTTTGGAACGTCGTTCAGTAGGCCCATATAGCGGCCATGAGATGTTTATCCTAGTCTCCTGTGTGGTTGTTCACCTGCTTTGTGATGATTTTGCAGATCATTCCGTTTACCTTTTCTACTAGGCCATTACATTGTGGATAGTATGGTGTGGAATGTCGGCGTGTGATGCCTAACTTTTTTATCAGTTCTCCCACCAGATCGCCTCTAAAACCTGGTCCCCTATTTGATATTATCTCAAGAGGAGTGCCAAAACGGCAACAGATATGCTCAAATATGAACTTTGCTACCTCTTGGGCTGTGATGCGGGTGGTGGCTGTTGCTTCCGCTCATCGGGTCATGTAATCTACACCCACTATAATGTACAGTTTACTTGATTGGGCCCTTGGTAGAGGACCGATTGCATCTATTCTCCACTTCTCAAACGGACCATATGAGATGATAGGAGTCTGTGGCTCATAGGCTAGTGTGCGATCACTAGCCACTTGACAGGCCTTGCATGTTTTACACCAATGATGTACATCCTTGTTCAGATTAGGCCAAGAGTATCCTGCCTGTAGAATCTTCCTACTGGTGATATCTAAAGCAAAATGACCGCCGCAGACGCCATCATGGCAACTTGAAATTACCTCTGTGATCTCACTGGAGGTTGGCACTCGCCTGAGAATCTGATCCTTGCCCTTACAATACAAGTGGTTGTTTACAAGGCGGTATCTTGTAGCCTTCCTTACCAGCCACTGTTTCTGGCCTTTAGTGTACCCTTCCGGACATTCTTCTATATCTAGAAAGCTAATGATATCAGGCATAGCATCACTACCTTGAAAGAGGGGTAGTTTCAGTTTGATTGCTCGTACGGGAACGTCTTGTATTCTTTCCTTGGCTAGAGCATCTGCCTTCTGATTTGCTGTCCTGGGGACATGAAATAATTGCATCGCTTCAAACTTCCTTAAAAGATCTTTAACTTGGCGTAGTTGACCAAGTAAAACCTGATTTTACAAACCCAAGTGCCGTTTATCTGCTTTATCAAAAGCAAAGCATCGCCAAACACATTTAGGCATTGAATTCCTTGTGAAATACATTGTTCTAACCCAAGAATTAAAGCTGCATACTCTGCTTCGTTGTTGGAGTGGGAGTGTAATATTTGCCCGATGGAGAATACCCTTTCTTGTTGCTCATTGAAAATGACTATGCCAGCTGCAAACTGGTCCACGGTTCTTTTGTATGCTCCGTCAAAGAAAAGAGAGTGAGCTCTTCCTAGCTTAGGACTTTCTACCATTGGTGTCTCTTCTTTTGCTTCCGTGTTGACCTTAAGCTTCTTCTCATAGTGGCGATGGGTAAGAATACCCCTAGACTAGCCCTGGTGGAGTTTTCCACTTGCATGGTGTAGTCAAACTCTTGTAATCTAACCAGCCATTTAGAGATCCTTGATGAGACATCCATGTGTCGCATTTACATACGGGAAAACCTCCTCCATTGTCAGAATTACAAAGGGTCTAGGTAGAAGATAGGAGCGGAACTTTGTGGTAGCAAACATTAGTGCGAGAACCATGTGTTCTACTTCGGTGAATCCCTTTTCTGATGGGGTCATGACACGACTAGAGAAGTAAATAGGACGTATGAAAGAAGTTTGGGGGTCCTTTTGCATTAGTATGGCTCCGAGTGTATCACTTCCTACACTGGGGTTACATAAAATGGCTCGTCCCACTTGGGGGATGAAATGGTGGGAAGCGTAGCTAGGATTTGCTTCACCTTGGTAAATTGCTGCTTATTTTCTTCACTCCATGAGAAGACATCCTTCTGGGTGACTTGTTGTAGAGGGAGAACCACTTGAGATAGCAAGTGAATGAACCTGCTTAAGTATCTTACCTTTTGAAGGAAAGAAACCAACTACTTAGCTGTGGTTGGTGATGACAAAGATACCAAAGCTTGGATCTTGCTAGGGTCAGCCTCAATCCCTTTTGTTGAAATTACATGGCCAAGGAGAGTGACCTTGCTTTCACCAATGTGGCACTTATCCACGTTGAGCTGGCCACCCAAGGTTTGCAGACCGGTCAGGCAATCATAGACTTTGCTCAAATGGAGGGAGCGTGAACTATAGATGCAAAAATCATCTATGAAGACCCGTATTGACGTTCCAAAGTAGGGTTGGAAGACAAAAGTCACATAGCGTTGGAATGTGGCCGGAGCGTTGGTGAGGCCAAAAGGCATCACTCTGTAAGCAAAGCATCCCCAAGGTGTGATGAAAGTTGTCTTTTTCTGGTCTTCTTCCGCAATGCTAATCTGAAAGTATCCTGAGTAGCCATCACATACTGTGTAGCGCTCATGACCTGCCACTTCATTGAGAATTTCATCCTGGAATGGGAGGGGAAAGTGATCCCTCTTTGTGGCTGCATTGAGAGGTTTATAGTCCACACACTCTCCACTTGCCATCCTTCTTTGGTGTTTTTACTACTGGAGAGACCCATTCTGAGTCTTCGACGGGGTAGATGAAACCTGCCTGTAGCAAATTCCTCACTTCTTTGAGTAGTGCCTCTTGTTGGATTACCCCAAGTCTTCTGAGCTTTTGCACTACGGCTTTACTTCCTTCCTTGAGTTTTATGTGGTGTTGTACTACTGTGATTCCTGTGATCTTATCATAACCATCAATGAACAATGTAGTGAAGTTACCTAGCATGGAGACATATTCCTTCCTCTCTTCATCGGTTAACTCATTTGAGAGCATCAGATGTAACTTACTTGCATCCTCTAAGAATTGTGTACCTGATGGTTCCTCTCGATTTGTCGGGGGTGCTTCAGATTGTGTCAATCTTTTTGGGTCTTTAAGGATGACCCCCATCACTTCGATGCTACTGTCACTCTCATCTGTTGTTGTTGTCTCTTCTCCCGAGGTAGACGAATAGTCGCTGGTGGAATCATCTTCTGAAGCCTCCCAGATTATGTTGCATTGCTTCCCAGTCCTCATGTCATAGAATATGGACTTCCCTTTAGCGTCCTTTATCTGAATCATTCCGGTGCTCTAGTCTTGCTTAGCTTCCATAGCCATGAGCCAGGGTCTCCCAAGAATGATAGGGTAGCCCTCCTCTTTATGTGGCATGACAAAGATGTCTACCTCCACTTCTGTATTGAATGCCTTTACCTTGACCGCATTCACAATGCCTACGCATTTCACTCTTACGTTATTTGCCATTTTGGCTTGGCAGGGTGCCGGCCTACTCACCTCTAGACCTAGATGGTGCATCATTTTTTCACTCATGACGCATATTTGCGGCCACCATCTATGTAGACGTTTGAGATTCGTTGCCCCTTGATGTGGGCATCCACAGTTGGTAGGATGTCGTCGAGATCCCTCCCAGAGATAGCCCCAACTATCCTTGGTCTTGATTTCTTGGTACTCACCATCTTTGTCCATTGCCTCCTCATCCTTGGTGCAAGGTGGAGTAATTGGGGCCAAGTTATCTTCGGGCCCTACATCAACACATCCTGAACTAAGTCATAGGGTTTAGCATACTCACCTAGTGAGAAATCCACGATGTCTATCTTCCGTCGCGGTTTAGCTGCTTGCTTGCTAGACTCGGCTTTCCCTTTCATTTTCTCTTCTCTTTGAGAGGCTTCTTCGTGCCTGGCACGCTTCACTCCCATAGCATCCATTTCTTCTACTTTTGCTTTCCCTTTGTGCTTCTCTCGAACTGGTTCTTCTACCTTTGCCTTCCCTTTAGCTTCCAAGCTAATAACACTCACCGCTTGGTTTACAGCAGGTGGTGGGGGTAGTGTGGAATAAGAGGTTGTGGTGGTGGTTGTTGTTGTGCAGGTGGTCGAAGGATCTGGACCGGTGGAATCGGTCCTGGTTGCCTGAGTGGTGGTGGTCTTGCCCTTGGCGGAGAGATCTGATTCTGTCTCCCTCCTCTATTGAAATTCTGCCTCCTTGGATGTGGGCAGTAGTACATACCATGGCTGTCTTCCCCGCAATTATAGCAGTGGTACTCTTGGTTTTACCTTCGTTGTCCTCTTCCTTGTTCTGGATTTCTGAGAGGTGTATGTCCTTGCTGCACCAGATGTGTAAGGTGCAGCAGAATGATTGTTTGCGCTTTGCTCAAGATGAGTGCTCCGAACTGTGCTCAAGGTTCCTTTTGTTCTTATGGAAGGTAGAGCCTTCCGTTCTTAATGAGAGAATGCTATGATCACAAACAAAGTGAATGGACACTGTGCATGCAAGTGTATGAGATTGAGAGATAGAGAGAGAAGAGAGATACGACACCAGAGACGTAAAACCCTCCTCCGAAGGCCCCACTCTCGTCGACGAGAGTGGTCTACTATTGATTGCACAATCTGGTACAAATGAATGCAAGTGACTGATGCAAGTCTAGGCTATGTCGACGATGACGACGGTGATGACGAAGTCCACCTAAGGGCTGAAATCTGCAATCTTTCTACTGCTGTCCAAAAACCCTATGGACTGAAATCTGCAAATGTTCTATCTGCTGAATTCTGACTCTATGTCGATGATGATGTCGATGACGACGATGCGACGATGACGTGCTGAAAGCGCAGATGCTGAAATCTGCGTTTTCCGGGCTGAAATTGTAAACCTTGCGGAAATTGATCGTGCGGCGAGAACTGTTGCGGGAAGGTGAGATCTGCGAGGTTCGGGACTTGATCTGCGATGTCTGACTGCTGAAAACTGAAAACGCTGATCCTAGGGCTGATTCTGTCACGATAGATCTGCAAAACGCTGAGGTTGCTGGTAGATGCAAAAACGCTAGGGCTGAAAATGGAGTTTTTGTCGCCGGGATTCTGCAGCTGCAAAAACGCTAGGCTGATCTGCTGTGGTCTTGTCGTCGTGGCTTTGCAAATGCAAAACGCTAGCTGATCAGCGGTGTCTTGTCCAAAAACGCTAGCCAAGATGCTGTGGAGCAAAAATGCTAGAAGCCTTTGGGGTCCTGTTGAGAAGGTGCCTGTTGAGTGGTGCTCCTGCTGCCTCTTCTGCCATTTAGTGCTAACTTGGGTTTGCTTATATACAAACTTAGCAAAATTGCCCTACCTACTTTTGTTGGAAAGTCACTTAAAAATAATAAGTTAAAAATACCAAAAATAGGGAAAATAGGCTAAATGTACTGGAAAATTCCCCTGACTGATTCTAATGGATTCTGATGGGAATATTGATGATCATGCTGTGTGCAACCGGAGGATATGCATCTACAGTAAGTGACTGGGTATGCACGGTCTACGAATAGACTCACAAAAGTGCCAGATCACTTCTAATCTAGACTGACTGGACTGACTGAACCCTTGTCGTGCTGTAGCTTGTCCACGGACACATAGGGTTGGATGTGTCACGTGACATCCCCTCCTTTTCAAAGCGAGGTACTGGTACCGAACTGTATGGCATCGAGGGAGATCGCCAATAGCATCCGGAATCCTGGAAGGGACTCTTCGCCGGCCCACTCTGTTGTGTGGGTCGAGTGGTACTTGAACTTCAGAATGGTCTGCAACGCTTGCTTCTTTGGGCCGCGCCGAAAGCGACAAAGTCTTCTGTGGCTCCTTCGATGCTTCAACTTCGTTGAGAGTCATGCTTTGTTCTTCTTCAAGAATCTCTATGGCTGAAAATTCCTGAAACCACTTCCAACACAAAAACATGAACATACCCATTCCATGTAAAGTGAATGGAAAAAATGTTGTCTTCCTCAAAAAGTGTGTATGCAATGTAGATGAACATAGAGACGGAGTGACAACCCGTTCATCAAACACATGCAAACAATGCGCTCGAATCTTTTCTGTTTGATCAAAATCAATCAACTGTGGCAAATTACCATGGAAATGCCCATGCTTGGTGCTCACACTATCATGTGCTCGTTCTGAAACTGTGTCATGCCAAGGAAGAGACATGGAATGCGACTTCCTTACATACAAACTTTTCAACTTTTCACGAACAATCCCCATATATTCGTGCTCATCCATGAGAGAAACGTGCTCAACATACAATATGTCATGCTTAGGAAAAGGGATCACATAACGATGCTGACTAAAATACAGGAAACCGTCACGAATGAAACACTCGAACAATGCGTGCGTATCAATCATGCGAACACATAATACTTCCTGTGATGGTTCCTTGGACCAAGGCTCGAGAGCCAAGATCGGTTCTGCGGAATCTAGCAAATCTTCTTGTGGGGGATCTGTGGACCTCAACTCGAAAGCCAAGATCGATTCTTGGTGCTTGATCAAATCTACAACGAGGTTAGCTTTGCTAGGAAAAGCATCCACTAACTCATCATTCTTGTGAACAATTACATCTTCAATATGCAAATCATCATGCTTGTCATTGTCATCCAAATCATCATGCAAATCATTATCAATCAAATCATCATGCTTCTCATAATCATGCAAATCCTGTGTATCATGTTGTGGAGAAAAAGAGATTGAGAGAATCTCTTTATCCCTAATCCTTTCAACCTTGTCTTGCATAGTAGCAATGAGAGATGGAGAAGGAGCAATGTCCTCTCCATGAAAGACAATAGGAGAATCACTGTCGACATTGATAGTTATAGTGTTAGCCTTAAATTTCATGAGAGCGTCATTATCACGAAACCATCGAATGCCTTAAATCATATCAGATCCTGAGAGAGGAGAAACAACAAATCTTCTAGTGAAGGCAGTTTGTTTAATTGCAAATAACACATCAAGACATTCCTCGGTGATGAGAGGGTCCATACCAGGACGAAAGCTAGAGACCTCGATATGAGATCTTGGACTAACTTCGAGGCGGGCTCTCTCAACAAGAGAGGAACTGATCACATCATGAATACTACCTGGGTTAAACAATATGACAAAACGGTGCCCCGACGTACGACCATAACATTTAATGAGAGAATCATCAATGGGAGGGTCCTGAGAAACTGTGGGCACAATCGTGTTATCATTCATTGCATTGACAGATGTAGTGGGTGTTGTGGGTTCTTTAGATTCATTCGATTCAAGTTTAGGACATGTTCGTTTTATGTGACCCTTAATGTGATAATGAAAACAACGACCTTCTTTAGAATAAGTGCTTTGTTCTTCCGACGTGATGTATCCTCCTACAATTCCTTGTGCTACCTTTTCATCTGGAGTAAGCTTAGGTTTAGCAGTTGTGTTAGCCTTACCCTTAGATTCATTGGAAGAATTCTTTGATGAGATACTGTTGGTAGATTGGTTAGAAGAGTTATCATTCTTACCATTCATACCGTTCTTACCGTTCTGAGGAGTCTCCGAGGTACTTGTGGAAGTCTTGTTCTCCTTAGGCTTTCCCTTGTTGTGCTTCATCTCCTGTGCAAGAGCAATCGCTACCGCCTTGTTGAGATCGATTGGATCGAGTACCTCGACATCGTACTTGATATACTCGTCCAATCCAGAGAGAAAAGCCTCTTTTCGCTCTTCATCCGACATGTGTAATTGGGTACCTAGCTGCAAAACACGATTAGAAAAAGACATGACCGGCATACCATTTTGCTTGAGAGCGCGCCAATCGTCCTTCAATCGTGCGAGGTACTGAGGTGGCATAAACCGCGCCTTGAGCTTGTCTTGGAGATCAGCCCAACTAAAAGAGAGGGGCGTGAAATCGTCGGTTGCCTCTAGGTGCGCGGCTAGCTGTGCCTCTTGCCATGCGTGGTACCAATTAATGGCATCATCGGCAAGGTACATAGTTGCCGTCAAAACTTTGCTATTGCTTGTCTTCTTAGTTGTCGCAAAATAAGCATTAAATTGATGCAACCAAGAATGAATAACAGTAGCATCCATCTTACCGTCATACTTATTGAAAATCAACTTTTCTGTGACTGGATGGTCGGAATCCGCGTCGTGGCTTGCGCCACTTGACCAACTCTCACGATCTTTGGGTGGTTCGGTCTTCGAGGCGCGAACTTGGGCAAGCAATTCTTGAGTGGGCAGCGCTCGTCGAGCTTCACGCTCGGCCTCCAATGTTGCATTTCTTGCTGCCGCTTCTTCCTTCCTTAGTTCTTTTCTTTCTTTTCTTGCCTCATGCTCGCGTTCTAAAGCAAGGCGCTTGTCTTCCTGTCTATCCATCATGGCCATCATTTGCTTCATCATTGCCTCCATAGGGTCTGGCGTAGATGGCGATGGGGGAGGGTTGGAAAAATCTCCTGGTGGGGAAAATCCTTCGTCGCCTCTCTCATGCTCATCACTTGAATGCGAAGTATCCATGCCGCTTCGGGTGACGACCATGCACTATGATCTTGGGGTCTGAAGCTCGCGAGGAACTTGGGTTCTTGAGGGTCTTGAAAGTTGAGGTTCTTGAGGTCCTTGATTAGTGAGAATCTTGGGTTCTTGAGGTTCTTGGGGTTCTTGAGGTTTTCTTTCGCTTGCAAATCGAGTTGGAGAAGGATCTTCTCTTCACTCGAGTTCTACTCCTTTCTGTGGGCGCACCCCTTGGCAGCCTTGCGCTCACACCAAGGTTGCTTTTTCTCACCTCATGTCGATTGGCCGGCCGCTAAGTGCACGGTCCGCTCTCAATGAGTGAAAAGAGACACAAGGGGAGGTTGGACAAGCCCTTCTTTCTTGGGATTCTTGTCACTCTTCAACAAAACACGATTAGGAATCGACACGCCCAAGCGAACTTGGGTTTGTGCGACCGCAACAAGCAAAAAAATTCTTGTGGTTCTTTCCTTGAGTAATGCAGAACACTTCCAAAGCTCTGATACCAATGTAAGGTGCAGCGGAATGATTGTTTGCGCTTTGCTCAAGATGAGTGCTCCGAACTGTGCTCAAGGTTCCTTTTGTTCTTATGGAAGGTAGAGCCTTCCGTTCTTAATGAGAGAATGCTATGATCACAAACAAAGTGAATGGACACTGTGGGTGCAAGTGTATGAGACTGAGAGATAGAGAGAGAAGAGAGATACGACACCAGAGACGTTGTAAAACCCTCCTCCGAAGGCCCCACTCTCGTCGGCGAGAGTGGTCTACTATTGATTGCACAATCTGGTACAAATGAATGCAAGTGACTGATGCAAGTCTAGGCTATGTCGACGATGACGACGGTGATGACGAAGTCCACCTAAGGGCTGAAATCTGCAATCTTTCTACTGCTGTCCAAAAACCCTATGGGTTGAAATCTGCAAATGTTCTATCTACTGAATTCTGACTCTATGTCGATGACGACGATGCGACGATGACGCGCTGAAAGCGTAGATGCTGAAATCTGCGTTTTCCTGGCTGAAACTGTAAACCTTGCGGAAACTGACCGTGCGAAGAGAAACTGCTGCGGGAAGGTGAGATCTGCGAGGTTCGGGCCTTGATCTGCGATGTGTGACTGCTGAAAACTGAAAACGCTGATCCTAGGGCTGATACCAATGTAACATTTAATAGCCTAATAACTTATGTGTAGCGGAAATTAGCATGAACATAGTGGGCATTTCATTAGAATAGATTTCTAATGAGAATTACAAGAGTGCTTGGGTGGAGAGAGCAACAAAAAGCATAACACCTAGTTAGATAGCATCGACAATACTTTCAAAAGAGAGAGCAATTAAGCTATTGACAACAGTTGAGGACCGGATTTTCATGGAGCCGGTCCCCCCTCCAAAAGGCTTTGTATTATGGTTTCTCCTATCAAGAGAGACATTGTACAATACAATTCTTTGTGTTCCTTCAAGACTAGCTAGTGCAATGAAGATGGAAACTTCATGCACTAAGCAAAACACTTAACAAACACAACTTGAATTATCCCCGTTCTCAGACCCAAGACCTCACACACCTTCGAAGATGGTGAGAGCTAGCAGGGTATGAGAGTAGATTGAGAGGAAGAAGGAGTATCTTAAGAGAAAGATGTACATCTCCTCACATAATCACTCATATGTAGCATAGCTTAGCTTAGTAATTAGCTTGGTAGAGGAGATGAGCATGCATTGAAGCTTGGCTCTTGGTTGGATTTGCATCCACATGCCAAGAGAGTGTTGATGTAGGCTTCTATCTCACAAGCTTGGAGTAGGTGATGAGTTCTCCATTAAAGCTTGGGAAGAGATAGTCTTCTCTTTCTTCACACATGAGCTTGTGTGAGTGTGTGTGTGATAATGCCTTGCAAAAATCAGCCCCCTCTCTCTCTTGGGCGAGCCCTCTTGCTAAATGCTCTTCCTGAAGCCTCATTGGCCCTCCCCAAGTCAAGCCAATTACAATTAAGCAGCATAAGTGATAGCCTTCTGACATGTGTCCCCCTTTCCCCTTTTGTGAGAGCTTTAGGTAATTAAATAATTAAACTAAACTCTCATTGGACCCCTTTGCCTCTTGGCCAATAGGAATCAGGCAAGCCATGGGGCTCCTGAATGCTCATTGGACCCCTTGGGAGACTGCCCAATAGTCTTCTAGAAGACTTAATTCTCATTGGTTTCTTTTATTAAATGTTTTTAAATTAATTAAACTAGATTTACTCTAGCTTAATTTTCATTGGTTCACTTCAAGGGTCATCCAATAGAAATTGGGCACACCTTGTGGGCATCTGGCCTAGGGAGCTGACATGTGTCCCTCATTCCCTTTGTGTAAAGGGAGCCTGTGTGTGTGTGTGTGGCTTCTCTCTCATCCCCTACCTTTAGGGCTCGCCCCCTCCCATGTAGGGATGTGCAAAGACTTTTAGGGCACACACAAAGCATCCAATTTTCCCTAGGGTTGACCTTTGGACACAACCTTTGAATTTTGGAACCTTAGCATTTTGGAAGTCTTAATGGGCTGAACCTTAGGGTCTTTTTAGCCCATTGTTGCACATGGCTCTTTTGCAGATGGCCCCCCCTTTGGATCCCTATTTTCCCTCCTTTGGATCCCTTCTGTGGCCGGTCTGCTAGCTTAACCAATATTCTAGCTTTTTCTCCCCTGGCCTTCCCCACATTAAATGATCAGTTTAATATGAGAAAATCATTTAGGAGAATTAGATATTGATTATTATGACATTACCTCTCTCTTGAAATCATAGTCGTCCTCGACTATGGTGTAGAGAAGATAAAGCATGTTCATGAGTCCTTTTCTTAGCGGGTAGAGGATCCCTATGTTACCCTACGACATCATTCCACAATGGATGACTAGTCCATTTGGCGCTTGAGAGCCTGAGGTTGCCGCAAGCATGTCTGCACATTAGTCCTATCAGTCTTCCATAGTAGAGTGACAAGCTCTACTTGGTGTTTGGGAGACGTCGTCTCCGCAAACTTGATCTAAGCATGCATACTACTTCATTTTTGTGCATAAATAAAGAAAAAGAGAGTCTTATAAGACAAAAATTTTGTTCATTTTTAACATTTTGTATATTTGCTTACTCTTGGGAAGCATTGTGAGCATTGACAAGGTTTAGGTTGTCCTTTAATTGTATGCCTTGCATCCATCTAGCATCTTCAAAAGGATAATTCTTAAACTTAATAAGATATCGTCGGTTAGTCTTACCGCCTCTTAGTACCTTGTCTTCATGTCGGAGAATGGACTCGGGCTGCAGCACCTCTTCTTGGTCCTCGATCTCCGGTGGGTCTTCAATAGTTGGTTCTTGAGGTGGCTCTCCTTTGTAAGGCTTTAATAGGCTCACATGAAAAAGCATTGTGTATGAGCCAATGATTGGGCAACTTGAGTTGATAGGCCATCTCATTGATTGGCCTAAGAATCTGAAAGGGACCATAGTACCTTTTTGCTAGTTTAGCATAGTACTTTTGGTGACCCGTAGGATTCTTGCCCGTTGTGTGCCTTAATCGAGCCTTGGGAAACTTTAACAAGACCCAATCGTTTTCTTTAAAGGCTTGGGCTCTTCTGTGCTTGTCAGCAGCAGCCTTTTGCCTTTGCTGTGAGATAGAGATAGCATCCTTAATCTTTTGGAAAGATTCTTGTAGGTCTCGGCTATACTCATCTGCAGCGAAGATCTTCCCATATACCTTAAGTAGCAAGGGACTTTTTGATCTTCCCTCAATTACCTCGAAAGGTGCTTTTCCTGTGGAAGTATGTACAGTGTTATTGTAAGCATACTCCACTAAGGGTAAGTACTTCTCCCATTGGGATCTTTGATCTACTTCCGTTACATAGGCTTTTAGTAGATCGAGAATGGTTAGGTTAGCTATTTCACTTTGGCCATCAGTTTGTCGTGATGCCTCTTGTGGTTGGGCTCTATGAATGGCTGTTGCAGTCACTAGGGTTAGTCGAATTGAGCTTGGTTCCTCTGACTCGTTGACTCTTGCTTGCATGGACAGCTTCTTGTCTTTAAGGCGGGCTACTTCTACTGCCAACTTATATGTTGCAGGAAACCTTCCCTTCACCTTCTCCTGAAGCGGCGACCACAGGCCAGCAATGAAACGGTCCTTCTTCAGGAAATTAGGCGCTCCTTCACCTTCCTCCAGTGAGGCAACCCATCTCTCCCACAAATCCACAAACTTGGACTCGTAGGTGGCATACTCTAGCAGACCTCCGTGCTTCAATTCCGTCACTAACTGCCATAGCTTCTTCGAGGTTGTGCCTCCACCAAACCTCTTCACAAAGGCATCATGTAACACATCCCATTCATTTTTGGTAGCTTGGGGCAAAGCATTGTACCAGACTTGGCCTCTACTTTCATTAGTAGAGGAAAAATTCGAAGCCGTGAGGCGTCGTCATCCTTGTTGGAAATCACACAAGCGATGTCGAAATCATGCAAAAAGTCGGTGGTGAGATCTGCTCTCTTCTTTCCATTGAACGTGGGGAAAGAAACACTTGCCATGGTAGTGACTCAGGAAATTACAAACCTTTTTAAAAAATATATATATATATATTAACAACAGTAGCAGCTCATAGCGGCTTTTTACAAGAGTTGGGTGGATAGATTAAAACAAGATAAAGATGGAAACATTGAAGGAGTGGTGGTAATCCAGTACGGGGAGAATAATAGGGTTTGGGGAATTAAGGATTTCTCCTAGCACCGTCGCACCGAACAGATACACGATCGTCTGTTGGTAGAAGATTTTCCCCTCTATATAGATATTCACATGCATATGTTGCAGGAATCTAAATGGGAATGCTGTCGGCCCGTTTTCCATCATGCACGGAGGGTGGAGTACTTACTTATACTCTTACCGTACCAGTGTTGATGAGTTGGCACATCCACAGGAGGTCATCGTCTTTCATGGGCTCTACCTTTCCTTCGTCGCTCAGCACATACGGGGTGATGGCGACGCGTCTGACTACTCCTAGCCTTTTGGCTAGCAGCAATTGCAGATAATTATCGTAGTCGGCGTGTTGCATGAATTTCACTCCATTCAACTATAATTCGTCTCCAGCCCACTGGGTCTCACCCATGGTGGAGAGCTTCTTCAGGATAAGCTGTACGGGGAGAGGAGGAAGACTCTCTCCCCGTCTTCCAAAACAGCGAGAGCAGTAGCCGAACCACTCTTCCTTAGGACATGGGAACCTTCTTACGACTTCTGCTTCAGGATTGTCGAAATGGACTGGCAGTACTCGCATGCGTCGTGCGAATCGGTGGGCGACCTTCCGCCGCTTAGCCTCGGATGACCTTCTCTTTGGCAAACTAGGTACGACCCGGCTTTTCGAACTTAAAGCACTCGCTTGGCCAAACGCTTCTTCCTTTGGGGTCATGTGTTTCTAGACTGGCTTAGCCTTTCCTTACCTTTGGTTCGAGCACCCCCTTCTGGCCATTTTGGAGTAGAGGTTGTACCTTTGATTGCAGTTTCCTTAGGAAAGAGATGCCTTACCGTTTTCTTTCCTCCTTTGATGTGGATGACTTCCTCGCGGTGAATGTCGATGTAGACGATTTCAGCCCCTTCGTTGCCTTCGTTGCTGGCACTCATTGACAGTGTGTTTTGGTTGAATGCAGTGATAGCACTTCATAGACCTCCCACCTGATGCTCTCAATTTGTGGTTAGAACGAGCGACACGAGATGGGGAGCTTACCTCTTGAATACTGACGACACTGCAGCCTGGCAGTAGTACTTCAATGAAGGCGGCTAGTGTCTCCTTAGTCTCCTCCTCTTCAGTCCTCCAGTTAGAGAATTCCTTCAGCCATTCGTCCATCATTGATGGTATGCATTACTTTCAACATTGTAAACTGAAGGTTTCCGAGAAGCCCTCTTTAGTGGGGGCACCAAATGACGGGAGCAAAGCGAGACACGAACCCCGACGGCCTCTAAAACGTCGGGAGCCGATGCACGCTGCAAGCCGGTCACGGTAAAGCGAACAGGGGACACCACCTAGCTTTGAGCGGCTAGGACGCAGACAACGGTGATTTAAAATATCACGAATTCTACACACACACACACACACACACACACACAGAGAGAGAGAGAGAGAGAGAGAGAGAGAGAGAGAGAGAGAGAGAGAGGTGATGAAAACCCTTGGGGGTGTGAGGGAGAATTATTCTCTTGTAATACTTACAACAACCTTATTTCCAGCGAGGTGGCACATCTTGGTGATAGAGAGATAGAGGGAGAGAGAGTGAACCTACTTGGTGCGTTCTCTAGAGATGACTCAATGACATGAAACTTTGCTAACATTAGTGTGTGTGCATCGATCGTTGGAGTCAAGATGTGGACATAGCTTCCTTTACATAGTACAATTCTCAAAGAAAATCACTACGCTAAGTCCCCTCTCTTGTGATGCAAATGTTGCCAATTCCTCCCACCAAAATACTACCAAGTGCTGACCTTTCATGAACTTGTCCCCCTCCTCTCCCCGATAGTGACCTCTCAGTGCCTTTTCATAGGTGCTGGCTGCTTTAGATTAGGGTAATCTGGCTTGATTAGGATAATCTAATCATGGGAGACAAAGCAAGGCGGTGGGCCTTGGGTGGTTGACCCTTGCTTTGTCTTGGGAAATCTGGCTTGATTAGGATAATCTAATCATGGGAGACAAAGCAAGGCGGTGGGCCCTAGGTGGTTGACCCTTGCTTTGTCTTGGGAAATATTATAAGAAAAACCTCTAGGTGGGCCTTTGTGACCATCACCTAGAGAGATGAGAATTTACAAATTTGGGATTTTTTACAAGGTTTGGTTGAAATTGAAAAAAATTAATGACAACCTACGGTTTTTACTGAAGAGGGCGTCGTGGACGCGATGCCGGTGAATGGCAGCCTCGCTGATGCGTCGGTGTAGTGCATTCGTGACTTTCGGGGTCGGCCTAGGCATGCCTTCGGCGCCTTTGCTCGTTTCAGTGTAGGTGTCGCATGATTTAGGCCGTCTTCCTTCTTGTCGATGGCGTCGATGTCGTTGAACACTTCTTTTTTTTTTTGTATTTTTATTGGTGTGTGCATATATATGGGTGAGTGTGGGTAGGCATGTGTATATATATATACGTGTGTGCGCGAGCGTGCGTAGGAACGGGAGGGGGAAACATATATTTTATATATATATATATATATATATATATATATATATATATATATTGGCGGTTTTAAAGCTGCAGGGAACGCAGAGCCTGGGTGAGAGAGGGAGAGTATGTTAAGGGGTGTGTGTGTGTGTGTAATGGGGATAAAGTGTGTGTGTGCGTGTATTTACCATGCACGTCCGCACGGCTTGCTCACGGCGAGAGGACGACAGAGAAGGGGGGGGGGGAAGGCTTGAACGGGCCAGCATGCGCCGGGGGGTTGAGCGGGTGAGGATGGGGTGTGTGGGTGGCTGTGTGTGCGCAATGCGAATGAAGTGTGTGTGTGTAATGGGGATGAGCCTCCGGTTGTTCTGATGCGCCCTGTAAGGTGCAACGGAATAAATGTTGTATTTTCTCAAGATTAGTGATCTTTATTGCTCAAGGTTCCTTTTAGTTCTTAGGGAAAGAGAGAGCTTTCCGTCTGTAGAGTGCTGTGGTCATGAACAAAGTGAGTGGATTGTGCGCGCAAGTGAATGAGACTGAGAGAAGGAGAGAGAAGAGATACGACACCGAGAGGTTGTAAAACCCTCCTCCGAAGGCCCCACTCTTGTCGGCGAGAGTGGTCTACTTGATTGCACAAAAGCGTACAATGCGGATGCAATGGACTGATGCAATGGGACTATGCCGATGACGACGGCGACTTAGGCTGAAATCTGGGATCTTCTTGCTGGCTGAAAAATGTCTGTTTCTCGCTGTGTTAATGGCTGAAAATGACTGTTTTTGTCGGGGTCGAAAGGGTGATGAAAAACGCTGCTGTAGACTGCTCTTTGGCTGCGTTTTTGGATGGATTTTCCTTGCTGAAAAACGCTGGGACAGCAGAGGGGTTCTTGCTGAAAATTGCAGGTTTCAAGGGCTTAAGAACTCCTTACCTGGCCATGGACATCTGTTGCAAGTGCTTGATGAAATCGCTGCCTTGGCTGGGATTTATCTGGCGTTAGTGGATGGCAAAAACGCTAATGCTTCCAAGGTGAAAAACGCTGGCCTTTTTCTACTTGGTGGCGATCTCTTGCATGGAAGGAAACGCTAGGGCAGCCAGAGGGATGGCGATGGCAGATCTTGGAAACGCCAAGGAGGGAGAAGTGGTCTATGTGAAAATGCTGGCCTTGAGGGAGTGGCCTCGCCAAGGAAATGGAGAGGGTTCTTGCTGAGAGAGGGTGGGACACCTGTTGCTTGGGGAAGCCTGCTGTGTCTTTGGTCATCTGCCAATTTGTGCTAACTTGGGTTTGCTTATAAATTAACTTACCCAATTTGCCCTACTAAGTACCCAACAAAAGTCACTTAATAAATAAGTGGAAAATGTCAAAAATAGGGAAAAATGGGATAAAGTCTTCTGAAAAATTCCCAAACTGACTCTGATGGAAATGCTTATGCTTATGCAAGGTGCAACCAGAGGATATGCATCTACACTGAGTGACTGGGCATGCACCGTCTACGAATAGACTCACAAAAGTGCCAGATCACTCCTAATCTAACTCGACTGGACTTGACGGAAACCCTGTTATGGTGTAGTTTGTCCACGGACACATAGGATTGGGATGTGTCATGTGACATCCTCTCCTTTTTAAAGTGAGGTACTGGTACCGAGCTGCATGGCTTCCTTGTAGTCTGTCAACAACTCTAGATAATCCTTGAAGAACTCTTCGTCTACCCACACCGCTTCATGGGTTCCTCGATCTTTGAACTTCAAAAAATATTGTCGTACGTGTTTCTTCGAAGCATGGCGAAACCGATGCAACAAGACTTGCTCCGGCTCCATGACTTCTGCTTCATCGATGATCTCCGGTTCTTCTTCTTCTGAAACGTCCTTTGGAGGTGTTCCTTGAAACACTTTCAACCAAGAAACATGGAAAACGTTGTGCATTGACCATGAGTTAGGCAACTTTAATTTCATTGAAACCTCATTAATCTTTTTGATGACTGGAAATGGACCATACATATGAAAAGATAACTTAGGACATTTCTTTTCAACTTGCTTAAGACGCTGTTTCATAATCCGTAGATACACCCAATCTCCTTCCTTGATTGAGACCTTCTGACGATGCTTGTTAGCCTGTCGAGAATAAGATTGCTGAGCCTTGCTTAGCCGAAGCTTCACACTCTCAGAAATCTCATCCAATGACTGACTCTCAGCATTGGCATCAGGCATTTGACTGACCGATCGAGTCAATAATGACTGGAATTGGCGGCCAAAAGTTGCCTCATACGGAGTTCGACCAATAGCAGAAGAGAAGGAATCATTGAGAATAGCTTGTACCAATGGAAGATAGAGCTCCCATTGAGACTGCTGATCATGAACATAAGACTTCAACACATCAAAAGCCAACTGATTAGAAATTTCTGTTTGACCATTTGACTGTGGATGAAAAGCGGATGAAAAATTCAACTTTGTGCCAAAATTTTCAAAGAGTGCATGCCAAAAGTTGGACGTAAACTTAACATACCTATCTGAAACAATGGACTTTGGTAAACCACAGAGGAGGTACCAATGCTTTATGAACAATCGTGCAACATCTTGTGTAGTAATTGTGGCCTTACAAGGAATCAACATGCAAAATCTGCTGAAACGATCAACAATAGTTAAACATTGAGTGTTCCTTGAATGCTGACTTGGTGGTAAGTTAGTCACAAAATCCATAGAGATATCCTGAAAAGGTCCCTCGTGAATAGGCAGCGGAAGCAAGAGACCTTTCTGCTTACCCCGAGGAGCTTTTACTTTTTGACAGATAGTGCAATGTGTGACATAACTAAACACATCTTTTCGCATTTTAGGCCAATAGAAAAATCGTTCAATCTTTTCCAATGTGGTGTTCATATCCCTGTGCCCACCCGTGAGAGAGTCATGTGCATCATGCAATATGGCTGGCCTGAGAGAGGGCATCACACATAGACGCTGACGAAAAAATAACAATCCATCACGAATGAGATAGTTGCTAGGCCCTTGGGAAGCAAGAGCCTGCAACCAATACTTACCAAACTCCGAATCTGCATACTGATTCTTCATGTTGTCAAAAGACTCACCCTGTATAGAAAAAGTAGTTCTTGGCTCAAGAGCCAAAATCTGTCCTTTGCGACTCAACGCATCTGCAACAGGGTTAGCTTTTCCAGGCACATACTCAATCAAACCGCCAAATTGCTCAAAAAATTGTGACCACCGCGCTTGACGATCACTCCAATGTGCACCAGGCATAGACTGTAGCCACTTGAGGGCTTGATGATCTGTGCGCACTGTAAACTCTCTACCATACAAAAAATGCTTCCAATGCTTAAGAGAGTGAATGACATACAAAAGTTCTTTATCATAAACTGAATAATTCTTTTCCGCACTATTGAGCTTCCGGCTAAGGAAAGCTACTGGGCGACCATGCTGCTGGAGCACAGCGCCTATGGCGACATTGCTCGCATCCGTCCATACCTCAAAGGGGTCATCCCAAGAAGCAAGGATAAGACACGGTGCTTTTGTCACCGCAACCTTGAGAGCTGCGAAAGCCTCAATGGCTGCCTCGGGCAAGTCTACGCGCTGACGGCGAGTCTTTACCTCTTTCAAAACATCAGTCATAGGTGTAGCAATGCGTGCAAAATTCTCTATGTGCGAACTATATGCTTGACATAAACCAAGAAAAGAACGCACATCATATGCAGTTTTGGGCAAATCCCAATTACGAACCTGTTCCACCTTCGCGGTGTCTAGCTTGACACCATCTGCAGAAATGATATAACCCAAATAAGTGACTTCAGTAAGAAAAAATTCAGACTTCTTAGCTGCAATGTACAACTGACACTCATCCAAACGAGTTAGTACCCTTTTAACATCTCTTTCATGTTGTTCCCACGATGTAGAAAAAATGAGAATATCAGCTAGAAAGATGAACACACATACACCTACCATGTCGCCGAAACGACCTACCATGAGACGATTGAACGTACCCACGGCTCCTGTCAATCCAAAAGGCACAACAATATACTCCCATTGCCCTCGCTCGGTGCGAAAGGCCGTCTTGAAAATGTCACCTTTGAATACCCGTACCTAATGGTATCTACTTTTGAGATCGACCTTGCTGAAAACCTTTGCCCCGTTGAGCCTATCAAGGATATACTAAATGCGAGGCATCGGAAACTTGTTCTTGATAGTCATCTTGTTTAATGCCGTGTAATCAACACACAAGCGAGACGAACCATCCTTCTTGCGAACGAACAAAATAGGGGTAGCAAAAGGACTTACACTAGGACGTATGAATCCTCTAGCCACCAACTCCGTGAGTTGTCGCTCTAACTCTTCCTCCTGTGACTTGTTCAAACGGTAGGGAGCCTTACTGACAGGCTGCGCTCCCTCCACAAGCTCGATGCGATGGTCCTCCGGCCGCTCCAGTGGAAGACGAGGTGGAAGATCATCCTGCAAAAAGAGATGTTTAAATTTCGTAAACAACTCCGAATACTTACCTGGAGCCTGAATGCTCTGGGAAACTGGGGCAGCATATATGAATGCCGCTTGTGCTTCTCGTCGTAATTCACGCTTTACCTGCACATGCGAGATGAGAGGCAAAGAATGCAAGCCCTCCTCAGCATGAATGATGAGGGGGGAATCTGTTTTGGCATGCAAAGTGAGAGTTAGAGCCTCCCAATCAACGAGAGGGTTTAGTTCACGAAACCACTTCATGCCTAAAATCATATCACATCTTGAGAGAGGACACATAAGAAATTTCCTACGAAAAGAGGCTTGCTGAACGGTAAACATCACATCAAGGCACTCCTTCGTGATGAGAGAGTCCATACCAGGAGCGAAGTCAGAAACCTTGATAGGAGATTTCTGACTAACCTCTAGGCGGGCTCTCTCAACAAGAGGGGGACTAATCACATCATGCATATTGCCTGGATCAAAGAATATGATAAAACGTTGTCCTTTTACATGACTATAACACTTCATGAGAGATTCATCAATGTGTGTGTCAGAGTCATGAGAAGATGCAGGTTGTGTTGTGACAGAGTTTGTGGTAGTTGTGGGTGCCTTTGGTTCTTTAGGTGGGACTGTCTTAGGACAGTTTTTCTTAATGTGACCCTTAATGTGACATTGAAAACATCTACCTTCTTTAGCATAAATCACTTGTTCTTCAACCGTTATGTATCCTCCTATAATTCCTTGAGAAGCTTTTTCATCAGGGGTTAGCTTAGGTTTTGCAGGTGCTTTAGCTTTACCCTTAGATTCATTGTTAGAGTTCTTTTCCGAGGAATTAGAGGAAGAAGGGCTAGAAGAATTACCATTCTTACCATTCTTACCGTTCTTACCATTCTGTGTGTTCTCAGAATTCTGCGGGGTTCCTTGAGAAGTTTTGTTTTCCTTAGGCTTTCCTTTGTTGTGTTTCATCTCGTAGGCGAGAGCAATGGCTACCGCTTTGTTGAGATCAGGTGGATTGAGTACCTCGACATCATACTTGATATACTCGTCCAATCCGTAAAGAAATGCCTCCTTGCGCTTCTTATCCGATTTGCCTAATTGAGTGCCGAGCTGCAAAACCCGATCAGAGAAAGACATAACCGGCGTACCGTTTTGCTTGAGAGCTCGCCAATCGTCCTTTAGTCGTGCAAGGTACTGAGGTGGCATAAACCGCGCCTTGAGCTTGTCTTGGAAATCAACCCAACTAATAGAGAGGGGCGTGAGATTGTCGGCTGCCTCTAGGTGCGCGGCTAGCTATGCCTCTTGCCAAGCCTGATATCAATTTATGGCATCACCGGCAAGATACATAGCTGCCGTCAAAACTTTGCTATTGCCTGTTTTCTTAGTTGTCGCAAAATAAGCATTAAATTGATGCAACTAAGAATGAATAACAGTAGCATCCATCTTACCGTCATACTTACTGAAAGTCAACTTCTCTGTGACTGGATTGTGTGAATCCGCCTCGTGGCGTGCGCCACTTGACGAACTCCCACGATCTTTGGGTGATTCGCTCTTCGAGGCTAGGACTTGGGAAATAAATTCTTGTTGACGAATCTCCCTTTGAGCTTCTCGCTCCGCGTCCCTTTCTGCTTTGCGTTCTTTGCGTTCAGCGTGCTCGCGTTCGAGGGCAAGTCGCTGGTCTTCTTGTTTTGCGGCAAGAGCAATGCGCTCACGTTCCTGAGCAAGTCGATGTTCTTCTTGTTGTGCAGCAAGTTTGTCGTTTCTTTCATCGCGCTCGCGGTCCTTGGCTTCTTGTGCACGGTCCTTTGCCGCTTGTTCATCTGCTTTGCTTGCGAGTTGTGCCAAGGCAACTCAATTCGTTTCTTGTTGTTGTGCCATCGTGTCCAACATTGACTTGACCATCATCTCCATAGGAGTGAGGACAACTCGTGGCGTAGATGGCGAAGGGGGAGGGTTGGAAAAATCTTCTGGTGGGGAGAATCCTTCGTCGCCTCTCTCATGCTCATCACCTGAATGCGAAGTATCCATGCCGCTTCGGGTGACGACCATGCACTAGGATCTTTGGTTCTTAAGTTCACGAGGAACTTGGGTCTTGAGGTCTTGAGGTTCTTGAGGTTCTTGAGGTTCTTGAGGGTTTCTTTCGCTTGCAAATCGCGTTGGAGAAGGATCTTCTCTTCACCCGAGCTCTACCCTTTTCTGCGGGCGTACCCCTTGGCGGCCTTGCGCTCACACCAAGGTTGCTTTTTCCCACCTCACGTCGATTGGCCGGCCGCTAAGTGCACGGTCTGCTCTTAATGAGTGAAAAGAGACACAAGGGGAGGCTGGACAAGCCCTTCTTTCTTGGGATTCCTGTCACTCTTCAACAAAACACGATTAGGAATCGCCACGCCCAAGTAAACTTGGGTTCGTGCGACCGCAACAAGCAAAAAATATTCTTGTGGTTCTTTCCTTGAGTAATGCAGGACACTTCTAAAGCTCTGATACCAATGTAAGGTGCAACGGATTAAATGTTGTATTTTCTCAAGATTAGTGATCTTTACTGCTCAAGGTTCCTTTTAGTTCTTAGGGAAAGAGAGAGATTTCCGTCTGTAGAGTGCTGTGGTCACGAACAAAGTGAGTGGATTGTGCGTGCAAGTGAATGAGACTGAGAGAAGGAGAGAGGAGAGATACGACACCGAGAGGTTGTAAAACCCTCCTCCGAAGGCCCCACTCTTGTCGGCAAGAGTGGTCTACTTGATTGCACAGAAGCGTACAATGCGGATGCAATGGACTGATGCAATGGGACTATGCCGATGACGACGACGGTGATGACGACGGCGACTTAGGCTGAAATCTGGGATTTTCTTGGTGGTTGAAAAATGGCTGTTTCTCGCTGTGTTAATGACTGAAAATGACTGTTTTTGTTGAGGTCGAAAGGGTGATGAAAAACGCTGCTGTAGACTGCTCTTTGGCTGCGTTTTTGGATGGATTTTCCTTGCTGAAAAACGCTGGGACAGCAGAGGGGTTCTTGCTGAAAATTGCAGGTTTCAAGGGCTTAAGAACTCCTTACCTGGCCATGGACATCTGTTGCAAGTGCTTGATGAAATCGCTGCCTTGGCTGGGATTTATCTGGCGTTAGTGGATGGCAAAAACACTGATGCTTCCAAGGTGAAAAACGCTGGCCTTCTTCTACTTGGTGGCGATCTCTTGCATGGGAGGAAACGCTAGGGCAGCCAGAGTGATGGCGATGGCAGATCTTGGAAACGCCAGGGAGGGAGAAGTGGTCTATGATGAAAACACTGGCCTTGAGGGAGTGGCCTCGCCAAGAAAATGGAGAGGGTTCTTGCTGAGAGAGGGTGGGACACCTGTTGCTTGGGGAAGCTTGCTGTGTCTTTGGTCATCTGCCAATTTGTGCTAACTTGGGTTTGCTTATAAATTAACTTACCCAATTTGCCCTACTGAGTACCCAACAAAAGTCACTTAACAAGGGAACATGGACTGACTAACATGGCATGAAAAGACTTTTTACTCTCCCGAGGGGGAAACTTGCTTCCATTCCCCGTTGACATGCCACGATACGGCATGGAGGCGCTTTTCCCCTTGTCGGCAAGTCCGCAAGATAACTTGTCTTTGACTCGTTTGCGTGCACGCGAAGCAAAGGCAGTTTCTTTCTGGCTTGCCGGCTCTAGCCCAAAAAAGTAAAAAGTAAAAAGTAAAAAACTTAATAAATAAGTGAAAAATGTCAAAAATAGGGAAAAATGGGATAAAGTCATCTGAAAAATCCCCAAACTGACTCTGATGGAAATGCTTATGCTTATGCAAGGTGCAACCAGAGGATATGCATCTACATTGAGTGACTGGGCATGCACCGTCTACGAATAGACTCAAAAGTGCCAGATCACTCCTAATCTAACTTGACTGGACTTGACGGAAACCTTGTTATGGTGTTGCTTGTCCACGGACACATAGGGTTGGGATGTGTCATGTGACATGCCCGCACGGGCTGTTTGATGCAAGCGAGAGAGCGCGAGGGGGTGAGAGGGTGGGTGAGGTGGTGAGGGAGGGTGAGAAGAGGGATAGGGTGTGGGTGGTGTGGCGTTTCCGATGGCGCCCGCATGGGCTGAGTCTGGGGCGAGAGAGAGCATGGCGTAGGCGGGCGCATCCGACAGAGGGCGCAAACGGGGGGGAGGGGGTTTAGTCAACGGAATAGAGGGGGGGGGGGTTGGAGTTAGAGAGAGAGAGAGAGAGAGAGAGAGAGAGAGAGAGAGAGAGAGAGTATCCTTAAAGGCGGGTTCCCACCGTGGGGGGGGGGGGGGGGAGTTCATGAGAGGTCAGCACTTGGTAGTATTTTGGTGGGAGGAATTGGCAACATTTGCATCACAAGAGAGGAGACTTAGCGTAGTGATTTGCTTTGGGGATTGTACTATGTAAAGGAAGCTATGTCCACATCTCGACTCCAACGGTCGATCACACACTCATGTTAGCAAGGTTTCATGTCATTGAGTCATCTCTAGAGAACGTATGAAGTAGGTTCACTATCTCTCCCTCTATCTCTCTATCATCAAGATGTGCCACCTCGCTGGAAATAAGGTTGCTGTAAGTATTGCAAGAGAATAATTCTCCCTCACACCCCTGAGGGTTTTCATCACGTGTCTATTCTGTGTGTGTGTGTGTAGAATTTGTGATATTTCAAATCACCATTGTCTGCGTCCTAGCTGCTCAAAGCTAGGTGGTGCCCCTTGTTCGCTTTACGGTGACCGGCTTGCGGCGTGCATTGGCTCCCAGCGTTTTAGAGGCCGTCGGGATTCGTGTCTCACTTTGCTCCCGTCAGTAGCAATCTAAATGATCAGGAGTGTAGAAGAGCAACTGTACTACCATCCAAGCCAAGCTCTGGGTGACTCCGAATGTAGTCACGGAATGCCTGATCTCCCGCATCTTGGGTAAACTGTCCAAGAGAGTCCAAAGCACTGAAGTCCCACTCCAGTGTGTAGGTCCAAGCAATGAACATGTCCAAGAAGAGATCCAAGATCTTCTCCCTAAGTCCATGTAGATGCTCCTGTGTAAGCAAGTGATCTGACGTGTCAAGGTCAAGTGGTAAGTGTCTGTCCACGCAAGATGGTGGTGTCTTCCCTGGGAATGTCGAAATCCCATATGCCATGAGCATGGCCATATCTCGTGTGAACTCCTCTGATGAGTGCATAGGTGTGTCCATAGCAAACCACAAGTCACCACCCCCTCTGGAGTGTGCAACCGCCGAATGATGGCGGGAATGAATGGATCTCCCAAGGATCGTATGCCTGTAGATGATCAAGTGAATGTCGAAGATACCCTGTACTGTAGCAGTCACTGAGAGACGGCACGGACCACCACCGGATGGTGTCCTGGCAAGAGGTAACTTCGTTCTGTGCGAAAAACACAAGCCACGTGGTTGCTGTCCACCCAGAAACGCAAGTGCGAGGTGATGAAAATGCTGCTGTCCAGCGATTTTCAGCGTGCTCGTACGCTCCCGGCATGGTCTGAAAACAGCCGTTGGAGGGCTAAAAACAGAGAAAACAGCAAGGGTCTATGGCTGAAATCTGAATGATTTGAAGAGGAACATGATCAGCAAGGCACTGGATGCTGAGCCGGGTCGAGTAGGCAAGATCCAGGGTTGAAAAGCTGAGCACTGCCCTCCTGCTGCAAAAACGCTGCAGCTGTCCAAAATCTCCAGATCTCAAAAACAAACGCAAGTAGAGGGAGGGATGTTCGGGCGATGAAAATGCCCCAGAATTGTAGCGCTGGCAGCCAGAAGCAAAAACGCTGGCCTGATTTGCAAAAACACAGGTGGAGAGGGGTCCTCCGCGATGAAAAACTCCAAATTTCGTCGCTTGCCTGGCTCTTTGCAAAACGCTGGCAGATTTTCAGAAAATGCTGATTGTGTTGATCCCTTGGGAGGAGAACTTGATGCAGAGATCTAGAAGCGCTGGTCCGACCGATGGAGAGCCTTAAGCTGCTGTGATACCATGTGAGAGTGCGCGTCTGAGAGAGAGAGAGAGAGAGAGAGAGAGAAGACCACAAACGCTAGATATGGTGAAGAGGGGGCGATCAGCCCCCCGTGACTACCATGAGTAGAAGACCCAATACACAATGACGAGATGATCTCTGTGTGATGAGATGTGGAAGTGGGTACCCCCCTGGCCCCATATATAGGTGACCAGATGATCTCTGTGTGATGAGATGTGGAAGTGGGTACCCCCCTGGCCCCATATATAGGTGCCCAAGGGGAGGTAGGGCAAAGCTTGGAAAAATCCCCCACAACCCAACAAGAAAATGATATATGGAAATATATGAGGGCGCTCTGACAAAGTGGGCGGCCGGCCCCAAACTCGGGCGATTGGACCAGGTACAACCTAGACTATGGGTGGCCAGCCCGGAGAAATACTAGCCGTACAAGTATGCCCTAGACCTATGAAGTAGCAGAGTGGTGTAAGTCTAACAATCTTCACCATTTCAATTCTGCTGCACCTCTCTCTCTCTCTCTCTCTCTCTCTCTCGCTAGAAAAGCAAGGTGCCCGCTGTGTCCCTATTATGAGCAGCAAATCTCTCCTATTATTGCCGGTCCCTGGTGGCTATAAAAGCAGCCTAGTGCCCCAATTTTGGGAAGTTGCAGGATCAGAAAAAGGAAGGCACTAGTGTTCCCTAGAGGCTGCAGCCTGCTGCAGATTTCAGCTGCCAAGATGATGGTGCAAATGACTCCCATGGCTGCCCAAGTGCACCAGATGTCGCCAACACCAAGTAGACGAGTCCCATCGCTAAGCAGTGTCTTCCGATAAGCTGCTGTTTTTCTCTGTTTGCAGCCCACAAAGGTTGTAGACGGGGCTGATTCACGAGAAGGAACCCGAGAGCACACCTCGCCTGTGTGCAGGATTGGAAGAGAGGCTTCTCTGCATAGAGATCTCTTTTGGGGAGTTGCTTTCCGAGAACCGAGTTGCGCTTCGAGTTTCAAACCTTCATAGGTGATGCTTTTCTTGTTTTGATCTATGAGTGTTTGTTTGCAAGTGCACTTCCTCTGCATGAGAAGTAGGCGCAGAGGAAGGCATGAGCCTTTGCAAGAGAAAAGTGCTTTGTGGGAACAAAGCCAGATCAGCCCAAGGGTTTGCACCCTAGGTTCCGGGGTCAGATCCACAGATTTGAGAGTTGGGATCAAGGAGTTGAGATTACCGAGGAGGGACTTTGTGTTGAGGATGGTAGAGTTGATGCTAAGATTTCCTACGGAAAGGGACTCTGGGAATAGAGTTATAGGGATGCCATGCCCTGAGACTGGAAGGTGAATTTCTTAGGTGAGAACCTTGGTTCTCGAGGATTCTGAGTAAGAAACAAAGGTTCCTAGCAATAGGGTTTTACCCAGAGAGAGAGAGAGAGGGTACAATGTCTGCAATGTCTACAATGGCTCCTCTATCTAAGAGGGTACAATGTCTGCAATAGCACGTGTGGGTTGTGGGGGCTAGGGGGTGATACAACAAAATTGCAACAAATGTCACTTATGGGGTAGGGGTGGATGAGGGAGGAGGAGGAGGTGGGGGATGCCAAGTGGATTTCTTTGCTCGAAACTCCTCAATGATGGCTCTACAGCCACGGTATATGGCGTACTTGCCTGCGGCCCGTGCATCTCGTACCTTCTGCAACTCTTGCTTCTTTATCTTGAGTTGGGTGGGGGTTAGAGCCTTGCTAATCCATATGGTCGTGCTTTGAGAAGGTGGTTTGCTTTAAGAGTGCCATGTGGTTCTCTTTGGTCTTGAAAACAAGGATCCCTTGGTTGGTGCGAGGATCCCGATAAAAATTGTCATTCTCCTCCCACCAAGTGGGGGGCAAGCCACTGATGCATACGGTCAACGCAAGACCTTCAGAGCGACAACGCTCTTGCAAGCACTCCTCCACTTTGGAGGGGATGGTGGCAGCATTCTCTTGGATTTGGGTTGCTAGTGAAGCCACATTCTGGGTGAATGTGTGATCTACCTCGCTGGCCTTTGCTAGAATACAGTCTGTATCCGTTATCTTCTGAGACTCGAGCGATTGGAGGTGCGCCTTGAGGGCAGCAAGGCGTGTTTTGAGTTCGTTGTTCTCGTTCTTTAACTCCTTGACTTGGGCTTGGAGGCGGTCGAACGGGTCCACCCTTGGGGTAGCCACGAATGAACGGGTCCTTCTTGGTGTTGAGGGTGCCCCAACACTGTTTTTGGCTATTTGACCATGTGTAGGGTTTTCTTGGGTGGAAAGGAGAAGTGAACTCCTTAACAAAAAAAGAGCGAATTGATTGTCCCTCGGAAGTTTTTTTGAGCTAACTTGAGTTGTTTTGCAGATATACTGTAGTCGCGGAATATTACTTTCTTTCAAGAAGGGGGGGATGTCACAAATTGCTGACGTGTCAAGCCACTGAAGAACAGAGCCGACTTGCAGATCCTGGCCGAGGGGCCTAAACCCTAAGTGAAGAAGCAGAAGCAACAGAAGAAGTTTTACCAACTTGCAAAGTCTTGCCAAGTAGACTATTTTCAAAGAGAAATTCCCGCCAACTTATGGGACCCCGTCCGATGGGGTCCAAGTAACTTAAAGACAATCAAATTAAAGCAACTGATGACGTGGCAGCAATATGGACGCTTTACAAATTGCGCTGACATGCTGACGTGGTGCTACTGACGGGGTACTTGTATAGATTTCTATAAATCGCGCTGGTAGCTTTTGGCGCTTTTGGACCAAATGCTTTTGAGTTTGAGGCTTTTCACTGTAACTGCTTTCAGGCCAATGGCACTTTAAATAAGTGCAGAGAGCTCAGTCTTTGGCACGCTTCAGTGAGAAGGTGCGGAGCGTGAGTACCGGCATTGTATTGAGTTCAAGTAATATAAAGAAAGGGGCACCAAGGTTTGGGGCCAATATTCTCTGGGGTGGAATTCTGCCACTCCGTGCCACGTGTGCTCTCTCTCTCTCTCTCTCTCACAGTTCAGTTGTTACTGAAGTGCTAAAAGTCTGTTCAGTCTGTTCTTTTCTATTGGCACGTGGTGCCCTCGTGTGACACTGATGCCCCCCACAGGGCTGCCCCTCTACCACGAGGGATTGTGGGAGCTGGGAGCGGAAGTGACGCTTCCATAGGACTAGAGAGAGAGAGAGAGAGAGAGAGAGAGAGAGAGAGAGAGAGAGAGAGAGAGAGAGAGAGAGAGAGAGAGAGAGAGAGAGAGAGAGAGAGAGAGAGAGAGAGAGCTTTACACACAAGGGAGAGCTAAGTAGGATTCCTTAACCGCCCTCGACACTCCTTCGACGATCTTTTTCTGACCCAGACATATACATTTACCATGAGGGAGGATTGGTGACACTTGTTATCCTCTATGTAGATGATCTTGTGATTACAGGTAGCCATGTTGTGCACATCCGCAGTATTATGGTAACCTTAGCAAAAGAGTTTGAGATGACAGAGCTTGGCTTGTTTCATCATTTTCTTGGATTGGAGGTTTGGCAGATAGAGGGGGGCATCTTCCTCTCTCAGGAGCGCTATATCCAAGAACTATTGGAAGCATTTGGTATGACCGAGTGCAAACCCATCTCAACTCCCATGGATCCCAATTAGAAGTTGTCACATTTTGATCACCCCGTTGTAGGAGATGCTACGCAGTACCGGAAACTGGTTAGTTCACTTATTTGGGTACTCAACACCCGATTTGATGTCAGTTTTCGGTGGGTCTTCTCAATTCTTTCATGCAGAAACCCCCCAAGTCACATTTGAGGTAGGCTCTTCGGATCCCGTGGTATTTGAAGGCGACCAAGTCATTAGGCATTCACTATGCAGCTCAAGGTATAGACTCCCAGATCATTCTACGAGGATAGAGTGATTCGGATTGGGGTGGAGATCCAGATGGACGACGGTTGACTACAGGTTATACCTTTTCTTTTGGCTCAGGAGGAGTTTCATGGAGCAACAAGAAACAGCCAACAGTTGCCTTGTTTTCCACAGAGGTAGAGTAGCATGCTGTTTGCAGTGCTACATGTGAGTCAATTTGGATTCGGAGTCTACTTTTGGAGATGGGCTTTCCGCAACAGAGGACCATTATGTACTCAGACAACCAGAGTTGTATAGCCATTGCAAGGGACCTGGTGTTCCATACCCGGACCAAGCATATAGAGATACAATACCATTTTGTTCGTGAGAAGACAGGATGGCTCTATCCGACTAGAGTACATCCCGACTTCGGATAATTCTGCTGACATCTTCACCAAACCTCTTCGACAGGCGACATTATCCTCTCATGCCAGCTCCCTTGGACTCGTTTCCCATCCAGGAGCTAAGAGGGGGTGTTCAGATTCCTATCCGGTGGTAGCTCTAGCATCTCCCAGGAGCAGATTAGGGAGTGAGGGCTGTTTTGTTGCCGTGCCCGGCCGTACTTGAGGTAGATATCATAGTTTCAGGGAATGGCCATTTTCAGGTCCCCGTTCCCTGTCCCCATCCCAATTTTCTGTTTTGGATTCCCTTTCCGTGTTTTAGACGTGAGTATTTGAAGAAGGGAATGACATTTCATGCATGTTGCCGTTCTCCGTTCCTTGTACCGGTAACTATGGTAGACATACCTGTTCACGGCGGTGCACTTCACTGTGCTGCTCACCCGATAGGCTGGCATGAGGCGGGACCCCCGTTCCTAGAGTTTCCCGGGGTCAAAGTCTCGAGTCTTCTGCAGTTCTGCTACTAAATATGTGTCCCAGGTCACTTTCAGTGAGTTAACATATTTATTAGCATTTTAGGTCATTTTACCAGGGTAGTGGAGTTTTGGTTGGGGTATGGCAAACTGGTAGTTTGCCTATATAGGCAGCCCCCCCCTGTACTTTTGGCATGTTATTCAATGCAGAGATCCAGCGTTTGGATCTCTGTGTGTGTGTGTGTGTGTGTGTAGCGTTTCTGCTTGGTAGCGTTTTGGTGTGGCGGCGACCTTCCTCTCTCTAGCGTTTTGTCTCTCCACAACAATCTCACCTCCTCTGGCGTTTTTCCATTTTGATCTCTCTCTCTCTCTCTCTCTCTCTCTCTCTCTCTCTCTAGCGCTCCCTTTCTCTTGCAGTGTACACACCCTCTCGGTGTTGCATCGTGTGCGACAACTTCACGTGCCCATTCGGTGGGCGGTACGCACTAGGACCTTGACGGCGAGGAGATCCATAGCGATAGATACGAGTTCTATTGGCTGCCCTTGTATGGAGAGGTGGTTTGCTCGCGGTTGCAGACAAGTTCATCACCCGATTCACCCTTTTCCGCTTCACCTTTGACGGTATAGTGGTGTGTCTCTGTGTAAAAAGCAATGTCTCTATCTCTGTATTTATCCTCAAATATCCAGCATGAAGTCCTAGAGAGCCATTACAGTTCTACACTGTCTTTCTTGGGGTCCTATGGGCTGCACACCATCATGTTGACCAATGTTTCGTAAAGATCAATCATCACCCTCCTGTCCTTGTAAACAGCCCATCTTCCTTGTGCCTCGAAGACCTTTGGCATATTTTTGTGTGCTACTCGTGCAAGTGTAAGATCGTCGTCCAAGTAAATTCTTTCCCCCTTAAGAGCACTTCTCTTGGATAAGAAGCTCCTCTCTCCATGTTTGAAAACTTCAAAATCAAGGCATGTGCTTGTGGTTTGCTTGTTCATGCACTTGGGAAAATCCAACCAGACATCACAATAGCTTGAATAAGTTGTCCACATCTTTTCTATGTGTTACCAGTAACCATATTCAAAGCTAGGGGAAAAGGTGATATTAGGGACTCCATGGATATTGTAATATAAAGCAGTTCCTAATTGGGACACAAACTCGACCAGAAGGGCATGCAAGGAACCAGGCAAGTCTAAGCACCGAAAAGCGTGCTAAATATTTGGATATTCAAAACTCAACTGTCAGCAACCGTGACCAAGGCAGGAAACATCTCCAAAGAAGCCCACACAAAAGAATTCAACAATCCATGAACCAAGGCTGTCCATCAAAGAAAGAGCAATCTAGTTGCAGAATCTTCTGTCCAAATCTAACAAACGTCACAGAGAAGCCTCACCATCAAAAGCCCTTGGGCAATCAGCTCAAAAACCTATCCAATTTCGAGTCTGATATTCCCATCTTATTACCAAGTTCCTTCGCATCTTCTTTGGGAGTGTTTTTCTCCACCTACTTAGTAACTTGTACATGTAATACACGGGCATGTCTCTTAGCTTCCTCTTCAAGGGTACCATTCATAACCTCCACCTTATTAGCGGGAACACCCTTTTGTCGCTTCTCGACTTAAAATCCAGTTTTCATTCTCTTAAACATCTGCCTTGGTTTGTTTGGCAACCTCGGCAAAACTTTTGATCTCTTTCTCCGTGTTTGACTTCAATTGCTTTATTTCATTTTGTAAATTTGGGCGTCACAGCCCTGCCTTACCCTTCATATAGCCATTTCCTCTTTGCATATGATCAATTCCTTTTGCCAAGTCTTAGACTATCTTTTCTTGCTCAGCCATATGTTTGCTCAGTCCTTATTGCATTTCCTTACTCGTATTGGCACATATTAGAGTCTTAACAAGCAGGCACTTGGGCTTGCATCTCCCTTTTCAACTTGGCATGTAATTTTGCCTTAACATTTCATACATTGCAGTCCTTTGGGCATTCTGCCTCTTCGTCCGTTTCTTACTTCATGTAGTCGTGCTATCTTTCCAAGCCAACGAGAGCCCCCAGCCCGAAGTCTGTAACTAGTCACCAAGGTGCAAAACATAGTCAAGGTTGGGGGCCACATGTTCAGTCCCCATGCTTTGAGCTTTGTAGTTTTACTAAATTCTATGCAAACAGCTATAGATAAGGTGTATGCTCAAGCTCGTATGCTCAAGCTCAAAAAGTTGAGCTACTTATTTGTGTCAATCATGCTGGATTATAGTATTTTTGTGAGAGGAGAATGATTGGCTAGTTGTGTGTGTGTTTGCTCTTCAATCAGTCATTGGATGTCTCTTTATATGCAGTTCTGTTGCTGAATGCTGTATGAGTTTCTACTGATCATTCCCCAGTGACCAATTGTTTGTTAGGGCTAATGTTTTAGTACGTTTTGGTGGTACTCATACTTTAACTTTCACTTACAGTTATACTGCTAAATTTGATGGGGTACAAATCGATAGCGTGCTTGAATCAGTGGCAGATTTACCAGATCCCAAGGTATTATAGAAATATTTAGGCCTTTAAGCCACCATGCAGCTTTGTGTCCATCACTTTGATGATAATCATTTTTCTTGTAACTGTATGTAGATTGACGCAGATGTGAAGGCTGCTTTTGACGTAGCATATGATAACATATATGCCTTTCATGCTGCTCAACAAAAGACCCACGAGCTTCAAGTCGAAAATATGCCTGTAGGTTTTGTCTGTTCAGAATCATGTTGTAATACTTCATTTTGTTATTGCTATGAGAGATTGGGGTATGCCTGGCAAAACAGGGGGTAAAATGCAGAAGAGTTGCTCGTGCTATTGGTGCTGTAGGCTTATATGTACCTGGAGGAACTGCAGTTTTACCATCAACCGCACTAATGCTTGCAGTGGTATGTGCCTTTGTATTTGAGGTTTTCAACAAGTTTGGTAGGTTATGCTGTTGAGGACTTCTAACTTTTATTTACAGCCTGCTCAAATTGCAGGCTGTAAAACAGTCATTATTGCCACACCTCCAAGAAAGGATGGGTCTATATGCCCGGTAAGTGCACAATTATTTGATTCTCGGCTTACAAAACATCGTGTCTTTGCTTTCACATTCCCAGAGGGTTTATATTCATCGAATTGATAACTTCTGGTTGTGTGCAGGAGGTATTATATTGCGCAAAAAAAGCAGGTGTTAATTTTATTCTAAAAGCTGGAGGAGCACAGGCAGGTCCTTGGATATCCTCTCACCTGTCTTTGCTTCAAACAGGCAGCATTGATATCTAGGCAGTAACTTTCTCACACGTGTATATACAGGCTGTGGCTGCAATGGCTTGGGGAACAGAAACTTGTCCCAAGGTGCCCCCATTCTCCTCTCTTGTCTATTTGTGTCTCTCTGGGCATGTGTGTCTTCTGCAAGGCTGTTTCTATCTAGACATGTTTTGGAGTGAAGATTCTTGTTGCTGCTACTGAGATATTTGTCTAATCTGCACAAGAGCTTGATCTTGCAGTAACCGCATCCTTTGTATGTGGTGCCGTGCCCCCTTATCATGCCTGTGTCTGCTACTAGACTTTAGGACTTAGTATGGGTACCACTTGACAGCTCATTTCATATCTGATTGAATTAGCTCATCGGCATTACTGGGAGTAGTCTTTCTCCGCTAGAGCATCTGTGAGTATGGGAAGCAAGCTTGTCCGCCATTTTATATGATGGAGGTCAAATTGAAAGGGTCTTCGAATGCATTAACATGACAGGTCGGGACATATTGGGCAATCAACAAACACAAGGCCAGCCCACATGGGGCTAACCTTTTCGGCTTGATAAAAGCACAGTGATCCTAAAGCAAATTGTGTGATTGGCCTCTTGAAACTTGTTGCTGTTTCTTCCATGGTTGATTCTGTAGATTTTGGACCATCAAGTGATGTAATGATGTAGAAGGCAATGTCCCCCCTAAAAATGTGACCTTGCTGCAGATGCCGCGACATAATTATAGTGAGCAACCTACTGTGAAAAAAGTCTTCTTGTGATTGTCAATGTCTTTCTTCATTTGAGGTTGCAATATGGCTATTCATCATCAATCTTGCCCATAGGCAATAGGTAACAAGCCTCCTGATCATGGCTTAAGATGGTGAATACATGTTGAATGGTGCAACCATTCAACATGTGTATCCTACTGTGTATGCCATTTTTGCAATGATCTCTAGAGTTTGTAAAAAGATCCCTAGAGTTTTTAATTTTAATGGCCGAGAGGAATGATGAAGCGAGTGAGACGCTCAGGATTTGATTAGCACTTGGTAGGGTTACGGTGGAGCAAAACCAGTCGCACTGAGCATTTTGATAGAACTGGCTTTCGTGTAGCCAAAGGATGAAAGCTGTGCAAAAGGGTTCTGCCCTTTCTATTAGCTTAATCTGTAAATGGCTGGTAGCTGTTACCTTTGCAAGTTTCTCATCCCTTTTGCATTAGGGGAGGTATGATAGAAGGCTCAGCCTATTGGGTGGTACAAAAGGGAATATTTTTTGGTTTGCACTGATTTTTGTGATTCTTTTGGGATCATAATTTTGTTATTTACAGAAGGTTTTCTGTTCTTTAGGGATCTGTGTGTGTACACGCACATCCAAAATGCGAGATTCTTGCAAATCTTTTAAATTGATGGAGGGGCTCTTTCAACTCTTTTAGAATGGAGAGAGGCGAGGATCTGTTCATTTGAGAGTGGATTGTGTGCATGGGGTGTATGTAAAATGCGTCTAGTGCATTA
The DNA here is from genome assembly GCF_014529385.1 of Adiantum capillus-veneris. Classification (NCBI taxonomy): domain Eukaryota; kingdom Viridiplantae; phylum Streptophyta; class Polypodiopsida; order Polypodiales; family Pteridaceae; genus Adiantum; species Adiantum capillus-veneris. Next base: position 53,825,317 of record NC_140959.1, on the reverse strand, counting down.
CATTCTTTATTTGGTCCGGTCAAACCTTGAGATTCTTTGTCTGTTTTGGCTTTGACATGGTTGTGAGTCAGGTGGACAAGATTCTTGGGCCTGGGAACCAATATGTCACGGCAGCCAAGATGTTGTTACAGGTATGCAAATTTGTATATAGTTCATTACATGTACAGTTGTGCTGGTAACAATTGGCTGCTCTGTTATTTGTTCTTGAAAAGGTGTTTTAGAAAGTCACTGACATGAACACAGGTGGTAGACTTTTTTGGGGGAACTAGGTGTGACAGGCCTTTTTGTCAAACTTTAAATGCCCTCCTCCAAACCCCTCAGGTCATGGCTGGTGCAAATGCTTTCCAGTGATATATGTCCAAGCTTCAGAATTTTAGGTACTCTAGTTTTATCTTTGGACAGATGAAAGCTGAATGGTTCTTTGTTGCATCTTACTTGTGTACTCGCTTATTTGGGAAGGATCAGAAATATTTTACAAGAGCTTGATTCTTCAAAGAAAGAGAAGAGACAAAGATACAACTGTTAGAAGGAAGCCCACTCTTGTTAGTGTGACAAGCATTAGATGCTTGTCATTGTTCTCATCAGTAAGAAATAGGCCACAAAAGGTTATTCAATCAAAATGAAGGATACACAGATTACTTGAATGTTATTTAGTGCAAATATCAAAAGATTTGTCTGATTTCTTGAGAGCAGTTCATTGCTCCTCTTTTAACAAGAAAAAATTTCCTCGTTTCCACAATAAGGAGTATGTTCTTCAGCAGGAGAGTGTTGTCTAATCAAGGTTTAAGATTTCTATGGCCGTCCTTCTGTGGGAGCAGACTTTGCTCACATTGTGTCATTCATGAGGTCTATTGTGTGGTATGAGAGGAAACTTGTCCTCTTTCCAATATGTTTTGTACAGCACAACCCATCCTGAGATAGCACTCGAGAATTTAAGTGAAGGCAGTTAATGATAATGACCACACTCATGATTAATCGTATTTTCTTGGACGCCATGAAATGGAGTTCATGCAGCAATGCATACATAGCTGACACTGATTTTGTTCTTTGATGCAGAATAGTGAAGCCATGATCTCTATTGATATGCCTGCTGGTCCTTCTGAGGTGTTAGTAATAGCAGACAAAACCTCCAACCCGTGTCATGTAGCAGCTGACTTACTTTCACAGGTATGAGCAAAAGTTTCAAGGTGTGAAGGTCTTATATACTGGTACTCCCACTATGTAGGATGCCATGGATCGTGATTCAAATTTTTTTATGTGAGGAATATATCCCCTTGTAATTTTTTTTTCAAATTGAATCTCTTTTGCTTTCCCAAAATGACAATATTCTATATCAAGTTTTTTGATTCAGATTCTACTTGGATGACATACTTTTAGCTGTCTCAATCCAGATTGGAAAGCAACAATGGATTTCTTATCAATAGGTCTACTAGTGGTGTGTATTTTATGACCTTGTGTTTTTGACACGTTCTCTTGTTGCAGGCTGAGCATGGGTCCGATAGTCAGGTGGTGCTAGTTGGTGTTGGGGACATAAACATCGAGCCAATTGAAGCTGAGCTGAGGAGGCAGTGCAAAGAGTTGCCACGTGGAGATACAGCAGCAAAGGCCCTTACCCACAGCTACACGCTCCTCGTGCCTGATATGACAGAGGTTGTTTTTGCATTTAACATGAGGCTGCACTAACATGAAAACATTGTTATTCTGATTCAATAGGAACACAACTCAATGCAATGGTTTTTGGCTTTCTAGAACAAGCCTTTTGCCTCATATGGGTCCTTATGTTTTGGAATGCCAATTTGACCCTTCACCTTGCTTTCTGAACAGGCATGCGCCTTTTCAAATTTGTATGCTCCAGAGCATTTGATTGTGAACATTGATGATGCGGAGCAGTGGCTTGGCCACATCGAGAATGCTGGTGGGTTTCTTCTTAACTTCTCCACAGATGTTTTCTTTTGGATTTCATTGATTATCCTGGTTTGATGTTGTTGGTGGTTACTGGCACATGGCATAAGCAGGCTCTGTTTTTTTGGGGAAGTGGACACCTGAGAGTGTTGGCGACTACGCAAGTGGCACCAACCATGTGCTACCAACATATGGCTATGCTCGAATGTACGGTGGTGTTTCACTAGATTCATTCACAAAGCAAATGACCGTTCAGTCTCTGACAGAGCAAGGCCTTCGAGCTCTCGGTCCTTCAGTTGCCAAAATGGCAGAAGTGGAGGGGCTCGATGCTCATAAGCGTGCGGTGACCTTAAGGTTAGAGGATTTTGCAGTGAGAGTGTAGTGTTGCCAATCCTGCTCTAAAATATTGGAGTATAATCACAACGAAATTTTTAGGGAGGCCCTTTTTTTTTGTGTATATCTGAGGTGTTAGTAATCTGTTTGCTTTGACCTGTTTTTTTGTCAAGATGCTCATCATTGCTGACAATGCCTGTGGCAAGGATGCATTAATTTGGAATTCACTTCTAAGTTTTGTGCTTAGTCTTTATTGTTGCAACATCATTTTGAATCGGAGCAGATACTGTTGTGCACTTCTGCTTTTGTGTACGTTGGCTTTGTGAGTATAGTTGCTAAGAAACTCGTTTCTTCAAATCAAGAAACTTACAGAACCCTTCAAACGTTTCGAAACTTATCCTCTTGGACGATTCAAAGGTGAATGCTTTCAAGTTTCAACTGGTGTCCAAGTGACATGGTCTTGTCCACGTGTTACTTTGATTCCAGTTTTCAACATAGTCTTTTAGTGTCGATTTGTCTGTACATGTGCTGTGAGTGTCAACAAGCTCTAAGCATACATATTCATGGCTTTGACATTGAACTAGTATGCCTTTATAATCTTGGAATGTTTTTGAGAGAGAGAGAGAGAGAGAGAGAGAGAGAGAGAGAGAGAGAGAGGAGATGAGATGAAATGTTATATTAATGTTTTCAAAAGGCCAAAGTGACCTATGAGACCAGAAAGTTACAATGTGGTGGATCTGATACAAAGTCAGAGTAACAAGTAACAAGTAACAAGATGACAAAATGACAGAATGACAAAATAAAATACTATGGAATCCTAAACTGCTAGGTGTGAACCAAGTAGCTAAACAACTAGTTGGGATAGCTAGATCACAAGAGATCCAACATCGGTCGTTGGTGGATCTCATCAATCTCCTCCATGGTCAGTAGTGTGACCGGGTGTCGTGCATGTCGAGCCAAACTAATCCGAATCCTCTGATGCAGCCTCCGTCGATGCTGTGTAGTCCTTCGCAGTTGTGGGCGTTTGGATCTCCCCAGCTCAGTCGCTCGGTCGATCAGTATGCCTCTGGTGTAAAGCGACGAGCTCTGCTGTGGTAGTAACTCCTCCGGGTGTCCAGTGGCAGCTCTAAAGAGGTCTGTGATCTGTCTCTGGGACTGGCTAGCCTCTCCTCTCATCAGGCTCTCTTTGTGTCTACGCAGTTCGAGCAAAAACAAACCCAGACATCTCTGATCCTTGTACCACATGACTCTAGAGAATGGTCCAAAGCCCTCTCTGAACAAGCAATGGAAGCGGCCTCGTATCTCGTAGTAGACGGGGCAGTGGCATGTGCCGTGCAACTCTGTCTCAGGCCCGATGTCACACGGGGCATGTCTTGGCCTTTGTTGGTACTCCGCTGTATCTCCCCGTCTCGATCGGCAGCTGGTGTGAAGATGTGCGTATCTCGCCAATAGCACATCGTATCCCATGAGACAAGTGGGTGTCCATGTATCTGGGCCTCGTCACAAAACCATCCTCCGTAAGCTGGAGAGATGCTCTCTGTAGAAAGCCATCTTCGTGCCCAGCTCTTGTGTTGGCTGTATCCATGTCCACTTGGTGTCTGGTTGAGTCACGTCCTGGCGAATGAGCCTGGTGATCTCGGATTGTGTAATAGTCAGAGAGGGTGCATCCAGTGAGTATTGGAAGGGAGGCAATCTGTCTATGCTGCGCCTGAAACCATGATGTCATCTCCCCATACCAGCATGTTGTATCTCCCTGCATGGCTAACTGTCGAGAGGACTCAAGTGCAAGGCGTGCATATCTGTCTCTGGGAAGTTCCCACATGGGGTGTATGAAGGAGATAGATTTGGTGAGCGCCTCAACCACTAGTGGGGGGACAGCTAGCTCTGCTCGTACAATAGCACGTGGCCTTGGCTCTAATGAGCTGCGAGATCATAGAGACCAGAGGCTTCTCCATGCCCCCACATCCATCACTGCGGCCTGTCCTCCCGTGATGATCCAGTGAAGGTCCCCAAATCTCAGCTCCATAAAGCAATGCAGAAGCCACCAAAGTGTCAAAGAGCCAGAGCTTCGTCCGAGGCTTCTGAAATTGAGCCTGTGAACACATCCTTTCCAATCTACCCAATGCTGCATGGGCTCTGGTCAATCTAGTCTCTGCTGCCCTCCTCAATGAAAATGCTGGCCTACTAAAAACCACTCCAAGGTAATTGTAAGCATTTGTATACTCCACCTTCTCGTGGCCGTATGTGAATGCGGGCGCTGACATCCTGATCCACTGTGGGGTGGTATTAAATACCATGACCTTGGTTTTACCAAGGTTGATGGACAAACCACTTTCCTGGGCAAACCTATGCAATGCATCCCCTCCGGAGAGTCGGAGATCAACACAATATCATCAACATATAACCATAGTGGAATCCATGTCCCTGCCAGCTGTGCACCTCTATCACCATCTCTCTCAATGTAATTAGAAACCTCATCCACATACATACCAAATAGAGTAGGAGAGAGCGGGCAGCCCTGCTTCACCCCAATAGTGGAGTAAACCTGTGTGGATAGACCCTCTGGGATGCGTACATGTCCCACTACTGACCTGTATAATGCCATGACCCCCCAAATGAGCTTTGTGGGTATTCCCATCTTCTGTAATCTGCGCATCAATCTAGCTCTGGGCACTGTGTCAAATGCTTTGCGGAAATCCACAAAGCTACAATAGATCCGTCTCGCACGCGATCTGCCCTCCTCAATGATCTGAGTGTCAAGATATGGTCAAGGGTAGAAAAACCCCTCCTGAAACCTGCTTGCCCGCTGCGCGTATCCCCTCCCTCTCTGCCCATCTACTCAGCTGCTGCTCAAGAATAGATGTGTACAACTGTGCCAATGTGTGTCCAATCATGATAGTGCGATAGTTCCCAGGCTCCATAGGGTCTCCCGACTTGAAGATAGGTACAATAGTAGATAGGCTCCAATTATCAGGCAAGCCCTCACACATGGCACGGTTAAACATAACTGCTAGAAGCTCTGCTAGTAAATCTCTCCTCTGTGCGTCCGTCTCCCGCGTGAAGGTGTAGCGAGTAGGGGCTGCTGCCCGTAGCCTATGTGCTACACTAAACTGAACAGAGATGGTCAATGACACAAGAGCATGGTCCACTGCCACACCAACAGGTCTGGGTCCAACCGTGAGATCCTGGATACTAGAGATGAGGCTCGGATGTGCCATGACACAATCCACACTGCTGGCTCCATGTCTGTGTGGAAATCATGTAAAACCCCCTCGCAGCGGGAAATCTCTGTAGGCCATTCAAGATGGCCAATCCATGTGTAGTTCCCACGTCTATCAAGTGTCGTCCATACTCAGTGTGTTCTCCATCCTGTGATGGTCTGGATAGGTCCGTCTCTGCAACATCCAACTCTCTCAACATCTCCTCTGCAGTATCATAAAATAATGTCTGATGATGGGCAGTCCTAGCATTGAGAGAGAGAGAGAGAGGGACGAAATGGACGTTGCTCTGTAGGTCCCTTCTCAAAATCAAGTCTCTCGGAATTCTCAATTAGTGGGATAATCTCTGAAGCAGTGTATATCCAACATATATCTGTCTATAAATACTCAGCATGGTTTGCCCAAGTAGGCTGTGGACATATGTTCTCACCACACGATTGTTTATTATCTATGGTCCTGTTTTGGGTGCTTAATGCTCGGCAATTGCACATCCTCTCGTTTCCTACCACTCACCCTCACCGTACTAAATCAGACCACATTTGGAAATATACATCCACATAGCACAAGAATGTGATGCATAGTTGCTTGATCGCTAAATACCCAGCCTTCTCTAATATCTGCATCCTAAGAGAACTATGGCATCTCAGAGAAAGACCTTCACTTGGCATCTGCCAAAAATAGCCTGGCGCTTGCTTGCCACAGCCGTGTTGTGCAATCAATGCTTCCCAAGAGATGAAATTTTGGCCATATTGGCTATACATGGCGAATAGACCACCACAAGCAACATGTTTTTTCAACAGCCCTTGCACAATGGTGCATGCCTTGAAGGAGCAGATATGGGTGATTGCATCTGGAAAGTAGCCTTCACGTAGCATCTGTTGAAAGTAGCCCAAAGTGTCCTTGCCACAGCCATGGTGGGCATATCCTACTCCAAATGAATCAGCAGGTGCTACACTTGTGGAGAGGACAACATTAGACAACAGTGAGAACATCATTGCGAGCTGCGGTGCTACAACAGGTACAAAACTAAAGAGTACCCTTGCTACAATTGCTTGCATGGAGCTACCTCCGCAGGATCACTAGTGTCATCAGTAATAACACTATAGCCATTACTAGTAGTACTACAAGCACATCCTCTGCTACCTCCATGTCCAAGTCAACAAGATTGGTTGATTACAATGACAAAGAGGATGAGGATAGTGACTCCATCCATCTCTCATGGTGGAAGAGCCAGTTGGCTCTCACAGCAGTTGGCCTCCTTACAACGCCAAGGTCAAGGCCATCTCTTTGAACTGTGCAGGGTCTCCCTTTGCAGGCCTGCCTTGTCAGCATGCTATGCAAAGGGTTGTAGGAAAGGCTCAATGAGGGGTTGACCGTGGGCTGATCAAGGTGCGTGCCAAAACAAGTAGGTTGGCCTTAGAGACCCGCACCACATATTGACCAAAGCATCGGCAATGACAACATGTTTATAAACACCAAATATACAACACACGAAAAACACTCATTCATAAGAGTGATTGTTGGTAGGGAGCTCTCTCTCTCTCTCTCTCAGCAAAAAAAGAAATGTCGATATGAGTAAAAGTTGCAGTAGCCAAGAAATGCCAAACTAAGGTGGTGGTCACATGAGGCTCAATTATCAGTTATTTGGGTAGATAACTGAGCTGATAATTATTTGGGTAGATGACTGAGCCTCATTTATGGTCACGTGCTAATAACTAAGCTGCTCAATTGTTTTAGGCACGCCCATTTGTAACTATGCCAAAATCGGAATAGTTGCAAAAGGGAGACAGTTTAGGTCATAAATGCAAGCTCTTTGTTCTGTTGCAAAGTGGTGATTTGTACGTGACAGCGTTGTAGATAGTCGATTTGTACGCATCTTGATTGACTTCCCAACTTGTGGCATGTTAGAGCTCTCCAATGATACTCTCTTGCTCTTTGACTACTGTCTGCATGTTGCGCAGTTTCGGTAGATGTCCGTAGTTGTGAATAGAGCTTAGTAGGCACAATTATCAGTAATGTAGGCACAAAACCGAACCATTTGACCCAGAAGAGTTCACAACATCCATTCCTTGTTTGGCTACCTCTTGAGGACAACGAGCCCTGTTGCGCCAACGAGACCTCCTTTCCAAATCTGCATTGTTGGGGTTAGGGTTATGATTAGGGTCTTCGTTACGGTCAGGCTTGATGTTAGGGTTATGGTTAGGGTCTTTGTTACAGTTATGCCTCAACACTGTATGGCACGAGCATGTTCAAATGGAAGAGGTGAAAATGGCGAGGCACGTGCATTGTGGACCGTGCGATCAGGCGGCCCGAATTTACAAAATTGCCCTGAATTTACCTACTGGTTTGAATTTACTTGCTAGCCCGAATTTACTAGCGGGCCCAAATTTACTTTTCGCCCCGAATTTGCACAACGACCCAAATTTACAAAAATGCATGTGATGGCTCGAATGACCCCCACTGTCGATCCCATTTGAAAACGCTCGTGCCAAATAATGCGGAGGTTAGGCTAGGGTTGCGGCGAGAGTTAGGATAGAGGGGGGGAAGAGGAGGCACGGCCTGTGAGAGAGAGAGAGAGAGAGAGAGAGAGAGAGAGAGAGAGAGACCTAGGTGCGGTGCTCTGGCCGTATGTGGGTGCGCAGAGAAGTTGTACATATTTTTGGCCTGTCCAAAGGGCAAAGGCTATAGCGTTGCCTTCTCTTTTTGCTGTCTAAAATAGGAAAAAGATTGAGTTGTATTTTTAAGCATTTTTTGATAGGCCAAAAATATTGATTGGTTGAAATAAGATAGTGGGCATTCATTGAAATGAAGAGTGTGTATATCTAATGATGGACATGTCTTGAGTTTTGAAATATGAAACGAACGTTCATATATCAAGGAAAAGATTTTGGGTTGTCGAATGCTTTTGAAAGCATGAAACGTTGACAGCCTTACATGTTAAATGATAAAGCCTTTGAGGCTCCACAAATCTCAAGAGTCACCTTTTCATTTTGAAATTTGAGAAGTTCTTTTACCCACCTTTTCATTTTGAGAATTTGGTTCACCCGTTGAAACTTGAGGTAATAGACTAAAGTCGTCATTTTTGTTAGTTAAAACTTTATGAAAGGAATTTATCCTTTAGAGCTTTAATCTTTAAGATTTTTTATTTTTATTTTTAAAGATCTTAAAGTTAAGTTTAGAACTTAAAGATGTAGAACTTTTAAAGTAAGGTCTCCAATGATCCAATGATGACCTAGAGTTTTTTTTAATTAGAAGGTAAAACTTTGAATTAAAGAAAGTGAAAATGTTACATGGATCCACAAGTAGGGGGAGGGTCACTCCGAGACACCAGAGTTTTAGGACTTAGAACTTTAAAGCTTTTAAAGTGGGATTTACAACTTAGGGATCTAGAGTTTTAAATTTGTAAAAAGGGTTCTAGAGCTTAAAAATGTAGAATTTTTAAAGTGGGGTGTAGAGCATAGGGATCTAAAGCTTAGGGTGTAGAGCTTAAGGGTGTTCTCTCAATTCAATTCTCTATGCTTATGTTTATTTTTTAAAAAAAAGCTTAGAGATGTAGAGATTTTAAAGTGGGATCTAGCCTCAGATCAAGGCTTGAAATTGATGCCGATTTTTTTTTGTCAAGGGCTATTTTGTCTATCAAAACAAGTGCTTTTAAAAAAACTCATGTCATTTGACATGCTAGAATCTCAAAATTGCTTGCCATTTTTGTGTTTATATCTTTAAGTTAACGTTATATATGGAAAATTATATAAGTTGATTGCATTACACAAAGCATATGAAAGGGGACTTGAAAAATTGCATGTCAAAAGGAAATTTTTATCATGCCTAGCAGGCCTCGTGATTTTATCACTTGTTTTTGACGGAGATCAGCGTATACAGGTTTATAAATAGGAGTGCTTTTAATAGGAGAACGACGAATTTTTTCTCGTGGCATTTTTATTTTTATTTTGGGCTTTCTTTGGCTCCTTGAGACATTAAGGTAAAAATCTTGACGGCATTTCATAAACTAGTAACCGTTTCAATTTTTTTGAGACTCATATGGAATATTTTGAAACTTCATGGCTATTATCAGATCCTACTTACTAGCACTTACTAAATGAAAACACAATACTCTCCCTCATTCCCCACCGAGATTCCATCCTCCCTCTCCAACACACACACACACACACACACACACACACACAAAAATAGCATGAGGTCTTTCATCTGACTCTTCTATTACATGGGACAAAAAGAAGCAAGGCTGATAAGTATTTTGGGAGCATCTCATCTACATCTCTATTAAGCCGCCCATTACATGATCACACAAACAGCTATCGCAGTAAAAGCAGGTGTTTGGACGCTCTGCTAAAGGCAAGATACGAGTCGCCAAGACTAACCCATACTCTCGGGTGCGTGGAATACAATTAAAATACCCTCTTAATTGATGACCATAACTACGATACAAAAAGATCTTATGAAGTGGAAGGAATTGGGCTAGCAGGTATAACCGCTCTGAAAAACCTGGCTTCATTGAATGTTCTAGGTAATAATACTGTGACCCTAGGCCGAGAGCCTCAGTAACCATCGCTAATCTGATATTGTTCCTAAAATGCTCGCGACCCCAAAGGGTTACACGAGTCACTCGATTTTGGTATGACCACCATTTAGTCTGGGAAACAGAGGTTCCTAATTGTGGGAATAGATGTAGTTCATAACGGAGTAAAGTAGCTCTCCGAGTAGAGTCACCTGATTGATAAAGGTGTGCTGTTGCTATGGAAAAAACCAGTTCTCAATCGTAGGCCATTTTTTGATTAGCACACCTGAGGAGCAAATATACGGATATGTATATTACTTGAGTACAGTTACTCCTTACTGTTACCTTGGACGTGTTTATGTATAAGTGTCATCTGGCTTTTATAGACCCACATTTTGACTTTGAGTCAGAATTGGAAGTAATAATTAATCACAAAAGTGTTGTTGCTATGTAGTGTATTGTACACCGTTAAGATCCTTGTTGGTATACTGTACCCTAGTGGATGGTTGCATGACTTAAGCTGAGTATAAGGATCAGTTGAATTTGTAATGGGATGTGTGGGATCAACCTGAGCCAGGTTCTAAAAGCTCGAAAGTTGATTTGAACCGAGTATCGACCGCATTGGTTTTTTTAGTTGGTATACATAATGAGACTTGATATTTTTGGACTTGACCTTGCTTTAAGATAAATAATATCTCTCTCTCTCTATACACTCAATAGCGTATTTCTTTAAAAGCTTCTCTGTTGTGTCGGGCTGCCTGCAACACGCTACTGTCTGCGCTAGGGTTGAAGTGGTAGGTGAGTGTAGTAGCAAATGCTGGGGTGAGTTGATCAAGATCAAACCGGATCTTCAGCTGGGATAATCTCGGAGTATCTGGCCCGTATGGGCGCCGTCTAATGCTGTAGCTGGTCTGAGTCAGTGGCGGATCTCCTCCCGATTTGCTTCAGCAAAGTATAAATGCCCCTTAAAAAAGTGAGTACTCTTGCTCACTTAGCATCGTGCTGTATTCATTTGTGTGCATTCTATACTGTGAGGGTTAAAAGATATTTTCTACTGTGTGCTCAATCATGCCGAAAAAGAATGGGAAGGATATTGTGGATGCTTCGTTGTCTCCTAATCTACAGGTTAAACAAATTTTCTGTCTTGCTCTAGGGAATTTCTATAAATACCGTGTAGCTTTGCTGAGACTGTTTTGAGAAAGTTTTTTTAAAAAGCCAGTTAATTCGTTTCCGGATATTGAACTTTCGTGTGTAAAAGGTGTAAGAGGAGATATAAGATTGGCTTGCTTTGGGATTGATGCAAGTTATGGTTTTTCTTTGACTTATGTAGTATGGGTCCGTGAAATCAGTGGAAGGGAAAATAAAAAACAGGTTTTGTATGCTATATCTTTTTTGGAGGGGATTAGTCTGACACTGTCGGCTATGGAATAAAATGACTTGAGCATGTCTAATGGCATGATTATGGAGTGGATTGCATTGGAAAAGGTAAAGTTAGCTGGGATTATTCAATTGTTTGATGAATGTCTAGCTGGTCTTTACATAGAGCCAGAAATTCACAAATATCTAAAAAATAAGCTAAAAATAGTGTGCATGTAATGTTGGAAACCTTTGTCTGCTGTAATACTAAGGAGTCGGAGTACATTTTGTACATGTGCTGACCTCAGACTGAATAAACTCAGAATACTGGTACCGAATTTTTGGAATGAAGAGACTTTGAATAAATGAAAGGCTGTTTTCAGATTCGCTGACCATATTGGATACTGACCTTTCTTGTGTCAAACTGAAAATATCTCTTACTCTAGAGACTGGCAATTGTTATTTTGAAGCTATGCTGAAAAAAAGTTTTGAAAGGCCTTGAAAAACCAGTAATATGGGTTTTTTTTAAAATGGAAAATTGTCCCGGAAACTGTTCTTACAGGTTTATGGGAGTAATTTTAGTGGGAGTACATGTCTGCTATGGGACAGATAGGAAATTGTAACCCTCTTTGACTAATGGTGTTTGTTTTCGTAAAATAAACAAAAAAATAGATACATAACCTGGTTCTGGAAACTGACTCTTACTGTTAAGGGAAGAAGTGTGAATGGCTCAGTTAAACTAAGAACTACCTAGTTTTTTTTGAATGATGGTGGTAATATGTCTGGTTGCCGTAAAAAGTGCTGTAAAACTGGTTTTCTGAGGAATAAACTGTATTTAAAAAAAAAAGAAAAAATGGGGAGATTGCCAGGTATAAGGGAGTTTGACTGCTGAGGTAAGAGGATTGTATGGTACTTAAAGGAAAGGATTTGTATATATGGGTGATTATGTTATGTTCTGTTAAAAAACTACTCAATAGATATAATGTACTTTTGAAAGGGATACTGCAAAGAAAAAAAACCAGAAATTCACAAAAAAAATGAGCCGTAATTATCTTATAAAGTTGAAAAGATATTTTGGCTTATTGTAACACTACTTTGCTGAGGTCCTTTTGGTAAGAGGACTGTCCCCTGACTGATTCACTTTCTAAGTTCTGGTACCTATTCTATTGAATCAGCTGTAGATTATTCTGAGGGCACTTAATACAGGTTTCGGAAATGGTGTCTTGGCGTTTGATATTTGGTTGGTAGTAAGTAGTATCTCATAACCATGTGTAGGAGAAAATTTTGGTTTTGCAAATTGACTTAACTGGTTTTACCACATTACATCATCTACTAGTAAGATCGAATTGTTTTTTAGAGCAGATGCCTATCTCACCGAATCGGCTAAAAACTATTTTGTATTTACTTAGTACTAGCTTCTGATATGTTTCTCTTTCTCTAATTCTTGATAAAGCTGAGAGTGGCAACACATACTAGGTTGATTATGAGAGGCAACACATACCGGATTGTCTATAGAGCTAAAGAGTGGTAACACATACCGGATTAATCTGGTTGCAAAGTTACTTGATCTTTTTTTCATCTCATACTATGAAGTTTAGTGATAGTGTTCGGTGACTTAACATTACTTCAACATAGTGACTGAGGTCTGAAGGTCTTGGTTGGTTTGAACCTCGGTTATTCAATAGAATTTGCTTGTCATCATCTGCTGGCTTTCTAATTTCACTCAAGTATATATTAACTGATTCGTACCTAATATCTTGCAGTATATACAAAAAAGCTTCTAGTAGTTGGTTTTTAAGGCCTTTGTATTATAAGGAAAGTCATATAATTCCCTTTAACTGATCTTTGCTGGTTAATCTTTTGTCGTATCTTTCTCGGACAAGGTCTGAGTCTGATCTAAGTACTGACTCATCTAGGGCTTTATGATATATATTTAAAACAAACAGTTTATAGCTGGCTTGGGCTACAGTATGTCAGACATGACATGATAAGCATAAATATTTCTTGAGAAATAATGTTTTTTTAATAAAAATAAAAAAATAAAAAAAGGGAGTGAGCTCAGGTTTATAAATTTGGAAATTCTGACATACATAGATGCTTTATGAGTGTTCACTTTTCTGTATCAGATTGGCAAAAATGCCAAAGAAATGTTTTTTCAAATATAAACAATATACTAGTTAAGAACTATGTGTTTTTTTAAGGTGGCATGGATAACAACTGGGATGCCCTGCATCACCTGCGTACAGTCACGTGCTAACGAATAGTTTTCTTGTGGCTATGGGTGCAGGTGAAGGCTACCTTCCTTGAGTAAAATGTCCAGTTCTTAACAAATGGTGGATATCTTAGTGTGACGCAAATTTTCCCAGACTTTGGGTTTATGGATCCTTGAGCTGTATCTTGTTATCTTCATTACCTTGTACAAAATTTATTTTCAACTGCAAATAAATTATTGTGCAAAGCCACTGTACTTTTCTATAATTGTTAGTCTGTGAACAGTTAGTGTTCGTTTGCGTATATATATATATATAGATTTAAAACTGCTACACACACACACACACACACACACACACACACACACACACACACACACACACTTGTCGTCTTCTGCCGCCTGCCCAACAACGCATTCCCTCTGATCCTCTGCGAGCTGCTCCTTTCACAGCGCCTGCCTTCTCCCTCCACCTCCCTCTCCTAGCCCATGCATCTCCCTACCTCCTATACTGAGCTCGCCCCCTGTTGCTCCGCAAGGCACATGCACGTAATGGCCTTTGCCCCATTTCCCTACACGCCTTTGTATTGTGGCCTTGCTCAAAGATGGCACCAAAGACATGGTGTGAGCACCACTTAGGATAAGGTTAGCATCGAATTCTAGAGGCTTTGAAGACCAGCTCAAGGAAACAAAGCTATGGACTTGACTACAAGCTCAAGGCCGAATCGATGTAGCTTGGCATCTGAGAGCCGACAATGTGTAAAAACAAAAGTCCTTTGTATGAGCACACTCCAACGAATTGCCTCATTTCTTCACCAAGTGAGTTCATCTCCGCCATCGATGCCAACTTCTAAAATTAGCCAATGACCTCACTTTCCATCAATAAATTGGCAAGTTTAGGCTAGAAAATTGGCCTCATGTGAACTAATTCCCAAAGGGTTTTTCTAACAATGGACCTCTCTCTCTCTCTCTCTCTCACACACACACACACACACACACACACACACACACACACACACACACAGAGTTGGTCACTGTGCTTGGCTGTGATTTCTTTATCCAACTATAATCTTCTGGTGGCCTTACTATTACACACACTCACTTTGTCAATTCAGGTTGCACTATTTGGCTTATGCATGATGGAGCTGATGGTTATCTTATGGGTGATCACCATGAGTCTTTACCTGACACACACACACACACACACACACACACACACACACATGCACCTATGCTTACTAAATTTATCCTGATCCTCGGGCTTTGCTATTCCCCCCCCCACCTAATCTAGGACTATAGAGCGGTTTGCTCTCTGATAAATCAACATAATATTATCTATAATTTGAACTTGCATAATCCTTTGAACTTAGCTATAAAACTTCCTTCTAGACTCCCCTTATGGAATGCTTTGATGTTTATACCCAATATTGCCCGACAAGCTAAAAACCGGACGTAATTTTTTGACGAGCGCTTTTTTGGACTCTGACGAGTAGATTTCAAAAAGATTCTTTTTCTATATTCTCAACTTTATTCTCTCTTTTGATCCTCCATCGCTCTCTCTCTCTCTCTCTCTCAGAGGTGTGTGTGTGCTTTGTCGATGGTTGTATGTGTGTTGAAAAAAAGGGGTAAATGGTTCAACCATTCTACCCAGGGATTTAATATTTACGTGATCACTCAAAAATTTTACGTGATCACAAAGTCTTATTGACACATTTACATGATTACACTAAATATGATCACAAAGAATCCGGTTAAGGGAAACCTGGAAACCCACTAAAATCCCACCGAGATTTCCAGTATTCCCGCCGGGCCCGTCGGGCTTTTATATTTTCCCTGTGGACCCGCCGGGTATACTGGAAAGCCCGACGGACCCACATAATTATATATATACGGGTCCGACTGGGCCCGTTGGGTGTTATTTCGTTGTTTCATCTTGAGAGAGAGAGAGAGAGAGAGAGAGAGAGAGAGAGAGAGAGAGAGAGAGAGAGAGAGAGAGAGAGCTTGTCGACCGCCTTTGCAGGTACATCGAGAGGAGAGAGGAGAGAGGGGGTCGTGTGGGAGCGTGCTCTATGTCGTAGTGCGCGACAGTAGCGGAGTACTTGACCACATGATCCGTGTATGTGTTGTGTGTGTGTATGCGTTGTGTGGTAGCGGACCTTTTGTCGTATTGCACGACAGTTATAAGGTACCTTACCACACAATGGGAGTGTGTGCGTAAGTTGTTCTACGGAACAATGCTTACCACGGGGGCATCACCTCGGTGACGCGGGGAAGATGGTGTCCTTGTGGTAAGTATTGACTTACTGTCTGGGTACTACGTCGGTAACGCGGCGAATCTAGTATCCTTATGGTAAGTCAACTTCCCTTCCCCTTTTCAAAAAACATATGGGCATCGGTCGGTAACACGGCTATATGATGTTCGTATACAAGCCATTATTTCTCTTTAGATTTAGGCGGCACTCGGTCGGTAACGCGGCTAATAGAGTGTCGTTTGTTAGAAGCATCTTTTTTTGCATAAATGTGGTGTTCAAATTGTTAACCCGGCCGTACGAATGTCATATAATTTGTATGTGCATGTGCAGTTAAGTTTTTAAGTATTAAGTATATGAAATACTTGGTCGGTAACGCGGCTGTGAAGAGTATTTCATATACAAATGTTTAAGTTGTTTGATTTTGTTGTTTTTAGCTATCCATATGAAATTATATATTAGCTAGTCATATTCAAAAGAATGCTATTCATCAATCATTGCTATTTTAAATGCTCAAAAAAGTATTTGCACACAATTTGCATGTTAAATATTCTTTTTTTATCTTTTTAAAAAGGACCTCAAGCATTATCGCTATTTTTAATGCTTCATTTAAATAAATTCTCTGTGAAAAATAATTTGCATACAATTTGCATGTTAAATATTCTTTTGTATCTTTTTAAAGAGCATCAATTATCATCGCTATTTTGAATGCTACATTTACATAAATTCTATGTAAAAAAGTGTGTGAACACAATTTCCATGTTAAATATTTATTTCTGTCTTTTTAAAGAGCAAGAATTCTTTGCAATTTTCTAGTCCAATTTGTATACTTCCAATGTTTTAAATGTTTTTGAAGTCTCTAAGTCGGTGTGTGATTTTTTTGAACTAGTATGTGCACACAGAGAAAAATATAAGTTAAAATTCAATATATGCTGAAATGTGCCAGACTGTTAACATGTATTGTTTGATTTGAATTAAGTTCTTATAAACCACTTGTTTGATTTGTATTTTACACTTGTAACAGATTGCAATTTTAAGTGAAGATTGTTTTCAATTTTTATCAATATAACCTTGCACATTTCTTAAAGTCTTCAAGTTGTGGTTAAGGGTTTTCTTGAAATAGTGTGAGAGTGTCATTGTCATTCACAACCATGAATTTGTATTTGATATGCTGTTTTTTATTGTCGAGTGCAAATATAACGCCAGATCAAAAGAAAAGCATTATGTGTGCCATGCGTAAAGAATGTATTTTGGCAATCTCATCGTGTGCAGATGGTCGCATACAGCAGATTAGTGAAAGCGATGTCTTCATCAATGACGCCACTAGCGCTATATGGGAGAACACATAGCGTAGGCTGCGAGGTGAAGGCCAATACGAGTTGTTGATACCCGCAGGGATTCGAGAATTTGACCCCACCACAAGGTTAGGACAATGTTGGGCAATATGAAAGTATGTTGCAGAGACTTAAAGGAAGATATCCCACCTGCCTGCAACATGTCAAAATTAGAGCTTTGGGATAAATTGTGAGAAGAACAGAAGGTAAAGATGAAGCATGTGAAAGCACAAGACCAATCAGCCTTACCTAAGAGATTGAAGATGGCCCAAGATGCACAAGCATCTTTGGGAGGTCGATCCGATGCCAACGGCACCGGCACAATCATGCGCACGGCTTTGAATGCCAAGTGCGCTCATCTTGTCGGCATCCCTCATGAAGCCTTGGTAGAAGGCATGAGGATTGGAGCAGTGTCCTTTGGTGTGTGCACATTGTACACCATCAAAGGCATCTCTTTTTTTTGAGACCACATTACATATGTGGGAAAATGTTACAAGGGAGGGAGTGAGGCAAAATTTGACAGCTTTCAGACAGAGCAAGGAATACAAACGCTTCACCCCTCCATTGTAAGGTGCATTGGATTTACTACTGAAGCTTCTTGGATCACAATATTCCCATACTACAATGGGGGTACCGTAGGCGACATGATGTGCCGCTTACCGTTCGCTCACGGATTGTTCAGACGACACATGCACAGACTACAACACGACTGGAGGTCATTCCCCATGATAAATCTTCTTGTACAAGAGATAGACATGGTGCGGATCAAAGCAGTGATCGAGCAGATGCCAGCCATTTGTCACACCTTAATCGATGGCGTTGGGGCTGCCCACTCAGCTAGGATAGTGCACAGTGACCTACACCTGTTTAATATAATGTTGGACTTTACTCGCGTCAATAAATCCCATGTCAGCATCATTGATTGGGGGATGATGCTTAGAACGCCAGCTAAGTACGCATCAATTAATTATGTGCATCCAAGCGCACATTCAAACTCTACAATTTTGGAGGCACAAAGAGCAGGGGATGCCGAGATGGCTAAGCGATCGTGGATTGCTCCAGAACTATACGATCCACGGTGCAAAGATGCATACACAAAAGTCAGTAACATTTATGCATTGGGCTATCTATTCGACATGCTGGCAGATTTTTGGAGTGCAACCAGAAAAGTTTATTTTTTAGAAGAAGTTTTTCACCACCCGGAGGAAGATGTTATAAGGGCTATTCGGATTAAAGTAGATTGTTGGATGAAGTTAAAAGAGCGGGAACAAAGAAGAAATGCTTCTGACGTGTTGATATTTTTCAAAGAACAATTAAAGACAGACCCTAACCCTGTCCAACGTCCCCTTGTTGAACTTGTACCATCATTTTATCCGATCTAAACATTTTTATGATATATATGTCTTGTCCAGGGTATTGTATTTTTTATTGAAGTGTATTATCTTGTTTGAAGTGGTTCACCTAATTGAGTCGATTATCTTTAGTCATTTCAAATTTGTCGTGTTGAGTGTCGGTATTTCAAATTTTCCTTGTGTTTCAATTAGTTGCATTAGTTATGGTTTGAATTAGTGGATTCTGACGTCTTATGTAGTGGATGAGAATTTACTATCTTGTGCATCCGTGAGACTGTTGAATCGTGAGAATATATATTTGCCAATGATATTGAATATTTGTCTATATATTGATTGCAGATCCAAGAGAAAATAGCTGATGAAGAACAAGATATTGGCACCCAATTAGTGCCCGATGATCAACAACGAGTGACTGTTAATGCATTATAGCGCATGAAGTCTCTAGCACACGGTATGTCGGCACAACAAGCGACGCGCACTGCTCGACGACTCTTAAAATGGGCAAATCCTAACCACATGCAATGGAAAGAGATCAATAAATAAGTGATGAAGGACATGATCAAGACAATATGGCCATGTAAGGACGCAGAGATCAAGAAAGGAAGGTGGAAGGTTTTGAAGTGCAACCATGATGCGATCAAAGAAAACGCTGAGAGGATTTACTTGGAAGTTTATGGCCATCCCATGCACAATGCAGATTGTACGCTATATTTTACAAAAATATTATATGTTCACAATTGAGATCGACAAACTATGTATAATCGCGAATATGAAGCATTGTACATGATCAAAACACATTTGAATACAAGGTCTTTTACAATGGTTTTTGACACGATCTTCATTCTACTCTCAGGCCATATTGAATCCGTAAAGTTGTTATCTAGTTCTAAGTCTGAGTGTTGTGGTTCTCCTTGTATTTCCACCTCCACATCTATTATCAAATTCTCTTCTATTTCGTCTATAGTGCATTGAGATACACCAACATTGAACTCTTCTTCGTCTTCATTTTGACAATCATACAACCAGGTTGGCATTTTCTCCTCGTAGCCAGCACTTTTGATGTGATTTAATATCTTTTTGTTGCAAAACATATACACTAATTTTTCCGCTCTGTCTGCTAATAGTATGTTGCAAATAGTGCTGTGAACATACTTGTACATACTCCAGTTTCTCTCTGAACTTGAGTTTGCTACACATTGTGCCAGTACTTTCATTGCAAGGGGACGTAAGGTAGAGTAATGCTCTCCAGCATTCATCATCCACCACTTCCATGCATGTTGCTCTTTTGCCATTACCTATACAAAATCATTCGCAAAAGGACCTTCTTTTAATCCAAATGCACTCATTTCTTTGATGGAATCAATTCGATCTTGAACGTTAGAGTAGAACATGTTGACCACGTGATAGAAATCACTGACCACCTCTGTATTAGACATCAGATCTAAATTCCAATACTCCTAATCGAGCATGTAAGCAACGCTATGGAGTGGACTATGAGTGCTCTTCCACCTTGCATGAAAATACTTGGCCAAAATTTTTCGATGTTTGCCAGAGAATGGTAGTCGCCACTCCTTCTCTACTACAGACTCTTTCAACTCTTTGAGATTTTCAAGACTCTGTTGGACTGACCAACATGTCATCCACACTTTGCCCAAGTTTGGCGCCCTTTGATCAAGATTGCGGATCGTGAACATAACGGACATCATTACATGGTATGCATCCATTACACTCCTCCACCAAGCATCTTTGTTTACATTGCCAGGTAGACATGTAATTTTATCTTTCACTTTTTCTTTCTGCTCAAGCTGCCATTCATAAAAGGTCGTGCAAGGGAATGTGTCAATCACAGCACATTTATTGCGGAGAAGTGATTCCAAGGTACAAAAGTGTGTGCAGAACCGAGTTTCAGCAGGAAGTTTCAACATCACTAACATGCGCATCCTATACAAATCAAACACTCTTTGTCATTTCAAGATAAATTTCACAACCTGACGCATTGTATCAATTATTTTGGCAAACCATGTGGTTTTTTCGCTAGTATACCAATCTATCAGCACCAAGTTTAAGCTATGCGTATTACAACCATTGGAAAAAATGTGTGCAAAGCACCTCTTTATTAATTTACTGGTGTTTTTACAATTCTTTGCATTGTCCATGACTACTTGAACGACATGTTCAACACCAATTTCTTTAATTACATTAATCAAGACCTCAGAAATGTATTTGCCACTTTTAATTGCACCAGAACTATCAATCGCCTTTATAAACGTTTCTCCCCTTGGACAGACCAGCATTACATTGATCAACGGTCTTCTTTGAACATTTGACCAACCATCACTCACAATCGTACATCCTGAAAGCGAAATATTCCCAAGTATTATTTTACCAACACGCTCTTTGACTTTGATGTAATATTTGTCCAAGAAAACATTTCGTATCATGTGATAAGAAGGAGCTGAAAATCCTCAGCCAAACTCACCGATTTTCTTCCAAGTAGCCTTCCAATGATTGCTGTCTACCATGACCAAAGCACTTCCAGTAAAGAATATTGATTTGACGAGTGCAGTTTGTGCTTCTTCTAGAGACTGCACTCGAAAGCTTTGATGTAATGATTTTTGACGCATTTGACTAAGTCCACCTTCATTGTGACGCTTAAAAGGAACACTGCCTGGAATTTCCTCTCCCTGCGCAGGTTGTTCTCCAAGGTTAGTTGGCGTTACTACAGGATCTGTAGAATTAATATTTGGCTCTGAGAACTCTTGACTAGAAGCCTTAGAGCTATATATCTGTTATCTCTTGCCACCCTTTTTGGCAAGCTCTTCTCTCAAACGCTTTGCAACTGCAGGTGCCTCAGGATGTTCACATTTCTTGCAACTCTTTTTAACGCTACCCAAAAAATGATCCCTAATACGTGGTGCACCACTTGATTTTGTTGTGTGACAAAATTTACATTGCCACTCCATATATCGGCCGCATATGTTGTGAGAAGAATCCCACTCTTTGTCAGGAGATTTTTTATTCTTTGGCTTCTTCGTACCACTTGTGCCCACATTTTGCTCCATTGCTTTTAACTTAAAAGTGAAGACAAAAGAACCAGATGTTCAGTTTTTGAAACATTTTTCTTATTTTTAATATATATTAAATTTTAAAAACCATTCAATATGAAAGTAACCATGATGCACAATATGAGATTTTCAATGCACGCTAGTCAATCCACATATCGATCACCTATATTGTGAGCAAACATACACATTGCAATACAATCTATGACGGCATAATAACTACAACAATGCTATCTCTGAATGCAATTATTATTATAATGATTATTTATATGTCCACTTTGATTTGCAAATAATAAGACACATATAATTTCAATTGCTACAAAAAACAAACGAAAGTAATTATGATTGGTCATTTCATGCACTAATAATCTATCGTAATACATAATGCACTCTCTATATAAACCAATGCAAAATCTAACACAAATAAATCTTCAATATAATCACTCAATTGAGGACTACTTATACCCAGTGAAGGATTGTAGCTCCCCCATGCAACCAATGCAATATATAAAAGCTATTTTAACCCAATTAAGGATTATAGCTCTTTTATTGTGGAGTGACAAGTGTAAATCAACTCAAATCAATGATGGTGAAAAATACAAGACTTCAAGGATCTTTTATATGCCCACTACGCTAGTACAAGACATCCGACCCTTGACTATCGACTCGTCATTTACATATGCTCATCTTCTAAAACCAATTACAACCCTCATTTGGACCAATGGCTTCTTTGCAATGAGCATGACTCTCCAAGTTTTGTTTTGGTTTCGTACCTTTATGTCGGTAAATGAATTAAATTTTTTTATAAGTGGTTACCGAATTAAGAATCACGTTCGGACCAAAAAAGGACCTATGACTCTATAACCTTAGGTCACTTCACAAGGAGATGACTATACCCAGCACTCGGATATACTCCCCAAGGATTTGCCTAGCTAAAGGACTGTGGTTAGCACACTGTTTACTATATATAATCACTCCCTCCGGGATTTTATATTTTCTTGGCGGGCCCACCGGGTATTAGAAGATACCCGGTGGGCCCGCCGGGAAACTAAAAAAGCCCGTCGGGCCTCGTCGGAAAAAACAAAAACCCCAGAGGGATAAACGGATCTATGGGTTTTTGCAGGTCATAATCAAAGTCACGTGAACAAATGTGATCACGTGATTTTCTTGTGTAAATACTAGAGTTATTGACGTAATCACACGATCATCATTACGTTAATGAAATCCCTTATTCTACCATCCAAGCTTGGTAGATGGTTTTAAGGTATTTCCATCTTGAATAACCTATCTTAAGTTCAACTCTCCTTGTTGGCCCAAGGTCTCTTTGGATAGTTTCCTACAACGTTTGATCAAATCTACTTCTTCTTCTCCATCATCATCTGCTTCTCTCTCTTTCTCTCTCTCTCTCTCTCTCTCTCTCTCTCTCTTCGCCAAAAGAGCTTCAATTCCTACAACTATATCCCTTGGCAGTCTTGACACCCCACACACCAAAAAATTTCCTTCATTCTTTCGGAGCTTAGAAGGTACATCATTTGGGAAAGCTCTCTTTTGGGCTTTATCTCTATTCGTAACCTCTTCTTTGCTAGGCTAAGAGAAAAAGGTTACCCCCCCTCTCTTTTGGAAGCTTGCTTACTCTTGGTTTCTTATAATTCTAGACCTTCTCTCCTCCAAAATTTATTAAAAACCAAACTCTCACCAACCATTGTAAAAATTCCCTTTTCACTCCTTACTCACACTCACGACCTATCCAGCTCCATTAACAAACTGCTCACTAAACTTCTCGAACTAATCCCTTTTTTGCACCTTTGTAAACCAATTGTATGTTGGCTTAATGCACCTAACCTTGACACCCTTCTCTTGAAAAAGCCCAATCATACCTAACTTTCCCTTATTTGGATTTCCACTTTGGCTAGCTCCACCTAGTGTATTACCGCTCTTAAATTCCTTACCAATCCTTGTACCTCACAAGCCTCATAACCCCCCCCCCCCCCCCCCCCCCCCCCCCCCCCCCCCCCCTTTTTTTTTACTAGCCTCCTGTTTTGTACACTCTTTAAAACTCCCACTAATTCTCTCCCTTTCCCTCCTTTTTTGCTAGTAACTCCTAAAGTCTTGATTATTGACCCACCTTTAAACTAGCCCTCTCTTCCCTTAAATGCAATGCTTTGTACAATGTTTTGAACTATGTGTCCCTATTTATACCCCCTCCTTCCTCCATTGTTTACACCAAATGAGCTAATTTAGCAAAACGCATTTAGTGTAGACATTATCTCCCCCCCCCCCGGTTCTCTCTCTTTTTTTTTTCTCCCTCCCTGTACCTTTTGTCAAAACAAGTTTCGATCGCTATGGAAATTTATTTAATATTTTGTTATTCAAGGAGTGTCCAACTCCCTCTTTGATGTACAACGTAGCACTTGTTTCCTCGCTTTGAATTCCCGCCCACCCTTTCTCATTCTTTTTTTAAGTTTTCTTCGCTTGCATCTTGTTCTTTTAATCCTCTTATCTC
Source organism: Adiantum capillus-veneris (assembly GCF_014529385.1). NCBI lineage: Eukaryota > Viridiplantae > Streptophyta > Polypodiopsida > Polypodiales > Pteridaceae > Adiantum > Adiantum capillus-veneris. The sequence continues at coordinate 53,801,283 of NC_140959.1, read as the reverse complement.
CTTAATTTTCCTTCTACTCGCATGAATCCTCCCTACTTCTAACATTTCTTTCCCTTTTCCATTAAGCTTTCTTTCCCAAGTCTTTAATTTTTGGCCTTGCTAACCGTTTAGCTCTTGAGTTACCTTCTACATCAATTACACTCAGCTTTCCTGCGTTTTCTTCTTTTCAAGTCCTCCGTCATCTCTGTGCACCGCCTTGCTCTACCTTCTTTCAACTCTCCTTGCCTTTTGTTTCCCTGATTGCTACTTCTCAACTCACTCTTCCTCTCTCACTTTACCTCTTCTCCTTCACCCTTTGTATGTCCACATGCACAAACCCTCCCTCATTGTTGGTTATACGGACCCCACCTTTCACATTGCAACAATAGCTGGCCTAGGATTGATGAAGACACGCCTTCCTCTTCTTGTACTGGGGTGGAGTCTACAAGACTCTCCAGGATGGTTAATTGCAGGCCTCACCAACGACTGTTTCTTTGTTTGTAGCCACGACCTCCGCCTCTCCACGACGACGAACTACAGGCCTCACCAGTGGGCATTTTCTTTGTTCATAGTTGCGGCCTCAACATCTGCAAGATGATGTCTGCAGGCCTCACCAGTGGGCATTCTTTGTTCGTAACCGCGGCCTCAACATATCGACACTCTCTCTTTGTAGACGTAGCCTCAACCTCAACCTCTCACCCGTGGGCGCTATCTGTCTGCAGCCGTGGCCTCAACAACATAGTACTCTCTATCCACATAATTAGCATCAGCAACCCTTAGTATCCCATGCTTGCAGCCTCAACAAACTCGCAAACTCAACTCTCTTTGGTTGCAGCTGCAGCATCAGCAACCCTCAGCATCCCGCACCTGCGGCCTCAACAAGCTCGCAACCTCAAAGGGTATAGCTCACCGGGCAGCATTTCACTTTCCTTTGGCCAGGCAACTCAGCAAGGTTGTGCGTGCTCAGAAAGCATAGCTCACCTGAGCTAGGTGGCACCAACTGCTTGCTGCTTAGCTAACAAAGCTAGAAAAAAATAATCGAAGGGCACCACTCTCATTTTTATTTTGATTGATTGTATTAAACCCCTTTGTATTAATGAGAAATCCCATAAAGTCCAAAGCTGTTGTAATATTATTGATTGCCAATGAGTCTAAAGGGACCAAGAGCTTTCGAGTTTGCAACTTTATGCAGTTCTTAAGCCTTGTTATTGAGCCCAAATAGTTAGGAATCCATTCTTTGAACCTTGGCTAAGATATAAAAGCCATTTTTTGTAACTATTGACCTAAGTTTTTGGATAATGAAGTGAGCGTACGCTGCAGAAGCTTACTATAAGTCTATTGTTTCTTTAACTCTTTGTGTCTCTCATACTAATGGGTTTGCAGGTGAAAGTTCTTTCATTTAATGTAAGTTTCTCATGATAAAATTTTGTTTCTAGTCGTGCCCATCTACGAGCTGTTTTTGCTCCCTACACAGAATACATGCACCAAAATTTGTTTTTGACCTTAGGAATAGATGGAGCACGTTTAGAGGAAGCTATGGAGTGCTTTGGACACTGAAATTGACTAACCTAAAATATGATGTTTATCTTATGCACGATTTTTTTTTAAGTGTCAGAAATGACATTTGAGCACATGAGAGTGTTGAGCATACTCTGCTCATGCTAGGCAATAAGTTTCATTGCTTTCAAAGTCTTGTAGCTACACAAACTTGTTCGGATAAGGTTGCGGTAAGGAAATCAGGTTTTGATGCCTGACATACATTTGATACCGAGTTAGGTAGAAACCACTTAGACTTGGGTTTTCTAAGAGATTAGCTATTGTTTGTAGCCTCCATGCACTAGTTGGGTCAGCTATAGCCCACAGATTGACAATTTTTATGTTTGTGGTTCTTGCTTTGCTAGCTTCGAAATGGTGAGGCTTGGTAGCCGGCCGAGATTTTGGCGCGGTTGCAGGGGATGAGGCAACTTGGACTAGAGAAAAACCTAAAGAATTCACTTGAATTTTTATTACTTCCTCTAGTTTTGGCTAGAGTAACACCTTTTTTTACTTTATCACTGCTGCAAGGTGCTTGAGAGTAGGGATACTCGATAAGGACCTCAAGAGCTTTTGTTAGTAGGATAGATTAGGTAGAGGGTCCTTGAGACGAGCTAGTGCTCGTAATGTGCATCACCTAAGTAGAGAGACTGATTTCAGGCTGAAGATTTAAATTTTACTTTTTGTACTATTTTTTCATGTTCAGTAATTGTAGGGTAAGTAGGAAACCATCAGGATTGCATCTGATTTGAGGTGTAGTGAGAAAACCACAAAAATAGTCAGATCTATCTTAGGTACATCGAAGATAGAAAGGGGGTTTTTAAGACTGATTTTGGTAAACTAGACTTGCAAGGTGGTAGAGTAACTAAAGTAGACTACTTCCTTGGATTTTGGAAACATTTGGATCACTAAAACACCCAGCCAAGCTATTGATAGGTACGCTTGACTATCATGCATGATACTATCTCTTCACATATGTTTTGAGAGGTTGCTTGCCATTTAGCCTTGGCTTGCTTACACTCAACTTTCTTGCCTTGCCATCGGATGGGGTTTCAAAACGCTCAGTGTAGAGAAGGTAGGACATCATTTTGAAAACCTGGAAAAATGGCTTGTGCAACATTTCAAAATGCTATTGTGCAAGGACTTGTGAGCCACCAATTTTGATATGCCTGCATGACCAGTCTTGTTGTTAGGGTTTGACGCTCCCCCCTTCCTTGAGTGGGTCATATTTGCTATGTTTTGGTTGATACATGTGTTGGAATTTGATTGTCAAGGCAATTTTATAGTTTGCTAGACATTTGTATTTTCTTGTCACTTTTGGTAGTGAAGAGTGAAATTGGTGTTGCCTGCCTTTGTGGAATTGAGACTCTTTGTGGTGTTGACTTTATGATGGATCTTGCATGCACGTTCCACTACAATGTGAGTTCTCTACAATATTTGACTAACTTTGAAGCACTGTGTGAGCTACTTATGATTTTTGTTGATAGCTCTCTTTTTGAATTTGTCACTGCTTTTCCATTGTCTTTGTATGCCACTCTCCGACTTGCCAGTGGTTAATGGAGGTATGTTGTTGTCCTTGAAGATAAGAGTTGCTTCTTGACAAGAAAGTTGAGACCTGCTACTATTGCTTGATGATTGATGTGGGTAGCAATTTCCTTATTGCTAATGTAGAAGGAATATATACAAGAGGATAGTGATGAGTGTTGCTAGATTAGGGTCCAAAACCTGGATGACCAAAGGGGAAAAACCCGGTGGGTAAAAAGTGCCTTTGGTATTCACTCTAATTGGAGTTGAGGAATTGGACTTTGAGTACTTGTTCATGCAAGGTGAGTGATTGGGAGAAACAAAGGAGGAGTGCCTAAGTGCCAATTATGGAACACTCTATATGCATACAAGGAATTTATCAAACAAAAGAATGCAGTGTGAAAGATGGAGTTGCTGGGTGCTTCAAGGAAAAAAATTAGCACATGTGACATCAAAGGACGTCACAATAGCTTCCACGTTTCCAAGAAGGGTTTTCCATGCAAAAGATTCTCCACTCTTACCTCACCGTGCTCATTGTGTGAGTGTCTTTTGGACTTCCTCCTTCACTTCATCAAACTTAAGATACATAGACTTTGTGTCTTATGCTCACCTATACTAGCATGAGCGACACAATGTAAATATGATCAACACTTACAAATTGAGAGATACCTAGAGTAGTTTAGACTCTTAGACCACACATAATATTACTTGAAGCTTTGGGACTAATGCCTTGCTCATTAAGTGGCTTAGATGCCCAACTCTGACTCTTATGCCATGTGTTTTGAATGGCGACTTGGACGTACCTGTTCAAGGCAAGAAACCCTATTCCATAGCTTTTTGAGATTTAGGCATCTCTCACTGTTTTGATCTTTGGATGCCACCATTTTGTCCAGTAGGTTGGCATACTTTGGGTCCTCTTGATTTGTATTGCTTTGTGAAACAAGTTCTATGATTGCAATTGGACCAATGAGCGTTTGCTTTATCTCCCCTCAGAAGTGATTGTAGATGTTTGTGGGTGCTCTATGTTTGAGTTTCCAATAGCAATTTTGGAGCCACCTCATTTTCAATCTCTATGTGACAGTCCGTTTGCATTTATACTTTTTGCTAGATCACTTGATGGACACTACGCTTTGGTATCCATATCTGATTATTTTTGTTGTAAAAGCCTTGCTTTTGTAATAGAAGATGAGGTATCCATCTAAAGGTTGTACCACCCTCGATCGTGATGGGATTTTGTTGGCTCTTAGTTGTGATTGCTTGCCTTTTAGTGGATCCTTGTGCTGCCCAATTCATCTTAGTTGTCCCTGGATGACCTACTATCTTGTAACCATCTTTGAGTGTTATCTTCATAAAATCATTGTGCTTCGAGTAGCTTGACTGGAATCATCCGCTACTTCACTTGTCTTTGTTGGGTAGCTTGGTTCACATCCAACTTTGGTACCCATACTTGCCACATTGTGGTTTTTTCTTTGAAGGTATTTTCTTTAGCCCTTTGTGAGTGTTACTTCTCCTGATTGAGGTGTTTGTCTTCCGTTGATAGCTCAGCCTTCTCTTTGTAGAACTCTTTGCTTAAGGCGAGTAGGTCCAAGCTATTACCTTAGGCTTTTTGACCCAAACATTAGTGTTTCCTTGAAAGTAGCCTTAAGCAGTGATTGACTCATTTGATGCTACCCACTCTATTACCTTTGTTTTTTGAGGTTAAACTTATGATTGGTGTATCCAAATTGGATCTTTGAATTTGATGTGCTCTTTGGATACTAACACGTGGTTGGTTCTTTTTTACTGCTTCTGGAAACTTTGTCATGGAAACTTTAGTTGATAAACTTTCTACTTATGTTTCCATTGCATTCTCGATGGTTTGGCTTTTGATGTAGAGGCTATGTTGGAAGTTTGATGGAGACTCGTTGAAGGTAAAATTGACTTGCGAGGTTCATCTACTTGAATGTTTTCTTTAGCTTTACCTTTTTTGTCCATGGTTGGTTGTTTCTTTGCTACATGGATTTGAGATGCTTCCGAGACCTTTGTTGTTGTTGTCATGGAAGCTTTTTGTTGTTTTCAAATAAGATGTACATCCAACTTTCAATCAGAACCAGGCTCTCTTTGATGTGATAGGAGTCGATTATGTAGAAAGTGTCCTTGAACTCCTTGTCAATAATTATAAACAAAATCACGCGACAAGACATTGAAAAACACAAATACTGAAAGTATTCACGCTCCAAATTAAAAAACTTGCACATTTCAATCAAAATCTTGAACAAATTAAGAATGAAAAAGTTTGTGCAGAGAAGAGATTCAAAACACCTCATGTATTAATGGGAGAGAAATCCGCTTTAGTTACAAGATTTTACATTAATACATCACGGAAAACCAATGTTTACACACAGAAAGCTCTTCTCTTTTCTAGAACGAACAAGCTTTTTGTTGATTACGAAGACAAATTGATTGGGCAAGGTACATCTAAGATTAAGATACTCGTGAAGGTGACTGAGATTCCAATTATTATTCATCAAGATGTCATGCACTACATTGTCATGGAGGCATATTGCAGATCAATTGATTCTCTAGCAGCAACATGAGAGTCTAGTGCCTCCCATTCTCCCTTCATCAGATTCCATCTTATGTAGGGAAATGTAATTGACAAGCTTTGCTTTGCAATATGGTATCTGCACACCACATTCTTAGCAACTACAAAGCACTTGATTGTATCTCCCTGGTGGTTGACCACCTTAGTCTCCCATCCAACTGCAAGGAAGCCATTGATCACACTTCACCCTTTGCAAGTCCACATTGTTGGTGTCATGTGAACACTCTGCAGTCGAAAGATAAACACAAACACATGAAGGGACATAAACCAAGTTAGGTAATCTTTGTGGGAAGCATGGGTGCACTTCATTGCTGAATGCACATCTGCCTCGATTCTCCTTATGGTTGTTGTGATCAAGGCACTATCTAGCTTAGGCCATTCCAAACTTTGCAAGGCTGGTGGGTGAACCGAAGAAATATTACCATACCCAGTTTTCCTAGGCGTTACATAAGTATGGTTATAAAAAAAATTGTCCCATGAGACAAGCTCCACAGATGGACAACCAGCATAGAGAGAAATTTTCCAAGTTCAATGTGGATTGGCTCCCACTCTACAAAACTGGATGGGAAAACATCTGCAAACATGAACAAGCAATGAAATCCTTATAGACATCAAAGCAACGTATATGACATAAATAAAAAATAAACAATCTAAAAACCTGACAAAGGAGTGAAATTATAGTTTGCAGGAAACCTTGATAGAGCCATTGCTGTCTCTACCTTCAGTTGTGAAGCAGCATACACATGTTGCACCTTTGCAAGCCGCTTTCCGTGATGGGTTTGATTGAAATCCTGGAGAAGGAGCAAGAGACCCAGTTGAGGAAAGAAAGAGGGAAGATCTAGGAAAAGGATCTGTTGCAGATCTTCAATTTTAGGTAGAGGTGTTTAGTGAGGGTCATGGAGTAATGGAGAGCTTCATCTTGAGTAGAGTACATTGAGCTTGAGGAGGGAAAGGAGGTTCAAACTTCTGCTGCAGAGCTTTTGGGAGGGAAAAGTGAAAGGAAGGAAAGAGAAGCAACTTGCAATGTGGAGTGAAGAGAAGAGAGAGATGGTACACTAGAGAGAGAGGGAGGGAATGATCAACACGTTTTTGGGGGGACCCCCTTTTAGGAGAGAGGGGGAGAAACTAGTAGCCACTAGAGAGATAAAGGATTGGTATTTAACCCACTTTATAGAGAAAAGTTCCGCTTTTTGAATTTATAAGAGATTTTCTTTTTATATTTAATAAAAGAGCACAAGTTTGACCACTTACTTTTAAGCCCTACCATACCCACCATTTCAATCCACATGGCATTCACCCATTTGTCCCTACCATAATCTCCCTTTTAATCCCATGGCAAATAAAGAGCCCCCCTGAGACGCCATTCCCTTCCTAATGGATGATGACTGTCAATGGTACTCATCCAAGAGTTAGACATGTTGAGCTTGACATCTCAATAATCATTTGAGTGGTGGCTTGTGTGCCATATGAGAACCTTTATCATAGACTTGTTTTTAAACATGTGTTGAATACGAGGAATAAGTGAAAAATGCCTCAATACCTTATGGGGTAAGTGAACCCCGCTCACACCGGTCCTATAGCGTACTTCTCTACACAAGGGATAGGAGGTGGCATGTGTATGTTGATTTCAGTAAAGTATGCAATCATTGATGCATACATGGGTGCACTCATATTGCATGCTAAGTGTAGTGACATACAACCTCACCCGTCGACGGTCAAAATACATGTGGTGATCTTTAGGAAGCATTTTTCCAACCAAACTATAACAAAATATATAATGAATACAAATGAAAGAGAAGACCAAAAAAACATTGCAATTCACAAAAAGCGTACAAGGAACTTACCTAAGGAGTGCATCTACATTGGCATTGATCCAACAAAATTTGGCTTGCAAGTTGGGAACTGTGAATGATGCTTGGAGCATCGAGTACTATGCACCATTGTAAAATGATGTTAAGGAACTCGATAGCAACCTGTCCTCCATTTCTTGTGCTTGTTTTGTGCATGGCCTATAATCCTCTTCACAGATGTTGGCTTCATGTGCCAACAACTCATCAACCATGCCAAACATGCGCTCAAACTCAAACTTGAAGTGTCCCTAAGAGGCATGTGGAGGAGCTCCAAAGTAGATCTAGTGGCACAATCACCACACACCATGCCTTTGCTCACCTTGAGTCTTGCCATTGTCTCTCAATCTTGCGTGCAAAATCATCACCACCAAACACAGACCAATGGAGGTCTTCCATCTACTCGAGATTTTTTTCAAGGGATTCAAAGTCCCTCGTTATCCACATGCTTCAAGGCAATGCACCTCAGGCAAGGTATTTCCCCGTTTCACTTGCAAGGGCAACTTGGGAGTTTGTCCTTGAGCCGTCGCTCATGTAAGTTGAGGCCGTTCAAATTTGAAAGGTAGCTAGTTAAATCAAGAATCTTTGAAAAATTACATGTGCTCTAAAAATAAAATAGTTAGTACATCAGGTGTAAGCTAAAATTTCAATAGTGAAAAAAAGGAAAAGACTAAAGAAATAATTAAAAAGAAAGCAATAAGTAGAAAAAGACATAAAAGATAGAAAAGCTAAAAATAGTACTAAAGGTAATGTTGGTTAAAGAGGGGACTGGAAAATGCCTAGCCCTACAACATCGGATACTTTTTGCAACATTTTAAAAATTCATAACACAACAATAAACGCGGTAGTATACATGGTAATATCTGCAAAAATAGCCACGATAATATCTGGCGCTCTTAAAAAAGAAACAAAGCAACATAAGTTGCGTTTTGGCATACATTTATCCTTTCATCTTCCTATTGCCACACGTGTAAGTCAAAAGAACACCATATCTCCCTCTCAAGACCTTCCTCCTCTCTTTGCCTCTCTCTCTTTGACACACACTCTTTCATGCACACACCCACACACACACATACATAAACTCTATTTTGGAGCAACATTCTCTATGGGTGTTTGTTGGAGCATCATTGCAACAAAGGAAGGAAGCTCTACCATCAGGGAAAGCTCGCCCGCAAGGAGAATAAAGGAAGAGGTAAGTTTTTTCCACGCTCTCCCCCTTTACCCTATTGTTTGAAACGCGCACGCGCACACACACACACACACACACACACACACACACACACACACACACACACACACACACACACACACACACACAAGAGTAGAAGTTAAGGTCATGTCTTGCATTTTCCCTCTTTTGCTTGCAATAAATTTTTTTGTCCTCTTTGCGCTTCGATTTGTTTGCTTGTTTTTCTTGCTTGCGATGTGTGATTAGGGTGTATGTGTGTGTGTGCTCCAATAACAATATAACATATACACCAAAGAATCCTTTCAAATTACAAAAGATACTATGTCAATGAAAAGGTGGTATAATTCCCATTCATAGTACAGAATAGTCTTTATGCATAAGTGTTGAAATCAAGAGCCAAAAGATATAATAGTCCGCCATCTTCAAGCCAAGGAACTTTGAAAACCATAGTTGAGAAGGTAACCCTCACCTGCACTCATGGAAACAATACAACTTTTAGTTAGCATTGACACCGTATGCTGGTGATGCATGGGTATCCCACATGTTATAGATGTCACCCAACTTAATTTTTTTCAAAGATAAGTAATAAGAAAGGTAAAGCTAATCATATATTCAGAGATGGTTTCATTTACAAGGGGGAAAAACCATATGGAGCCTCTTTTGCTTTACAAGCTCTCATGAGATAAGGCCGGAGACGAGATTTATGAGGCATTTTAGCCTCGAAGTGGGCCACATATACCTGTTTCTTGCCTTTACAAAGTTTGACATTAACTGCCACTATTTTTTATGGGTTAGTGATAGTACTCATTCGTGTAGTCAATCTATACTTTGGAATCACCTGTAACACAAAAAGACATTAGTACATAAGTGCTACACCCCTTTAGTCGGAGTCAAAGACCACATGTAAGGTAGTAAGTATAAGAGTTAATCCCCAAAATCATAATACATATAGATGGGATATACCATATTTCCTCATTTCTTCAAAAATCCAGGGACGAATGCCGCAAAGGCCCATAACGTCGATGCAATAAGAAACCACTTATGGCTTCATAAGCAGCCCATTTACACCATATTTACCATATTCCATAACCCATCATAACCATATTCATAACCATATTTGGCCACAATCCATCATAACCTTGTTCACAACTAACCATTCATTCGGCCCATTTAAGCGATATTTCCCAAGATCCATATGCACAACAACATGAGGAATATGACCATGCGGAATATTACCATATCAACAAGTGAATTACAACTCATCAAACAGTTCAGACAACAGTCCATTTCAAAACCATAAGTCGCCTGAGATTGAGTCGGAGCAACCAGAGCTCCACAATAGCCTCCTTATCCTTGTCCTTTGCCATAGATCCAACACTTAACATTACCCCTTTGCAGGTAAAATTCTCACAGTCCTAATGTATAGACAACTACACAAGTACTCTCACACACCACCAATGCTAAGTGAGCATGTAAAGCTCACCTTTTTATAGGGTTTGGAACAGGTAGCCACCTTCCTTTCATAGCCGTATTGTAGGTCCGACTTCAAGAGGGGGATGGTGCAGCAGCATCGCCTTGTACATAGAGAGAGGTGAGGAGAGAAGGAGAGAGAGAGAGAGAGAGCGAGAGAGAGAGAGAGAGAGAGAGAGAGAGAGAGAGAGAGAGAGAGAGAGAGAGAGAGAGAGAGAGAGAGAGAGAGAGAGAGAGAGAGAGAGAGAGAGAGAGCTTAGAGTGCTGAATCGCAGACCCGCCAGGAAGGACCACATTATAAAGCAAAAAAAGACAGTATTTACAGAGCCGAGTAGCCCGCCCATAACTCATTTATCAACTAAGGGTTAGGTAACATTAAGGTACCACCTAATTTTTTTTTACCCTAGTGAATTCAAGCTGGTTATTTTCCAAAGGTACCCCAAGCCAACAGTCCCAACAAATTATACCGGTATCAGTACACAAGTAGCACCAATACCAGTCTAGTATAAAACAATACACAACCAGTACTAGTACAATAGCAGCAGTACTAGTTCAATACAATACAGTATCATTACCAGTACGAGTACACAAGTAGCACCAATACCAGTCTAGTATAATACAATACACAACCAGTAGCAGCAGTACTAGTTCAATACAATACAGTATCATTACCAGTACCAGTACACAAGTAGCACGAGTACCATTTCAATATAATATAGTACCAGTACCATTACCAATACACAAGTAGCACCAATACCATTTCTAGTACCAAAACCCAAGTAGCACCAGTATCAGTACATTACCAATACCGGTATCAGTACCATATGTGTGTGTGTGTGTGTGAGTTAGGTACCATTAGGGTACCACCTAATGATACATTTTCCAAAAATAACCAAGTGAATTCAAGCCATTGATTCACCAATGGTTCCCCAAGCCAACAATCCCCAATTAATAATACCAAGGAAATAGCAACACGCTATAACTAGCCATGTGTGTGTGTGTGTGTGTGTGTTTGAGAGAGAGAGAGAGGAAAAGAGAGAGAAAATGAGAAGGAAGAAAATATTATTGTGTGAATAGTATGATAAGTGTAGGAGAGAGAGGAGAAGAGAGTGAGGAAACAAATTCTATGTTTGGATGTTTCTACCATCCTATAATATACAGACTTTTGAAGAGGCGTTCTATATGGGCTTCTTCACTTACAGATCCAAAGTTTTTAGCCCCGTCATCACCAACCTAAGAGAAATATTTGTTAGCAACTCAACAGTCGAGCAAAGGAACAAAATCACAATTCAATTCATGTCGACAGAGGACAAAGAACTCGCCTCAAATACCAACAAGGTCTTGAGAATCATGCAAAAAGGACTGAAGGGAGAAAGCCCGACCATTACTTAGCACCCTAAGTAGCTATGTCGCGACAGATGGCACATGCAAGGAGGGGGGGAATGTCAGCTGATCAGCTAGCAAAGCCAAAAAAAGAGAATCAAAGGACACCACTCTCAATTTTATTCCGATTGATTGGATTAAACCCCTTTGTATTAATAAGAAATCCTGCAAAAAGTCTAAAGTGGTTGTAATATTATTGATTGCCAATGAGTCTAAAGGGGCCGAGAGTTTCCGAGTTTGTAACTTTATGCAGTTCTTAAGCCTTGTTATTGAGCCCAAATAGTTAGGAATCCAGTATAAAAGCCATTTTTTGTAACTATTGACTCAAGTTTTTGGATAATGAAGTGAGTGTACGCTGCAGAAGCTTGCTGTGAGTCTACGGTTTCTTTTAACTCTTTGTGTCTCGCTTGTACTGTGTTGCATTTCTATTCCACGCATGCCAATGCATTCGTAGCTGAAAGATCTTTCATTTAATGTACATTTATCGTGTTAAAAGTGTGTTTTTAGTCTTTCCCACCATCTATGAGCTGTTTTTGCTCCATACACACAATACACGCACCAAAACTAGTTTTTGACCTTTGGAATACAAATAACACGTGTAGAGGAATCTATGGAGTGCTTTGGACACTAAAATTGACCTAAAATAGGTTGTTTATTTTATGCATGATATTGTCTGAGTGTCAAAAATGACATTTGAGCACATGAGAGTGTTGAGGATACTCTGCTCATGCTAGGCAGTAAGTTTTGTTGCATTCAGAGTCTCGTAGCTACACAAACTTGTCTGCATAAGGTTGTGACAAGGAAAGTAGCTTTTGATGTCTGACCACATTTGAGACCAAGTTAGGTAGAAACCACTTAGAATTGGGGTTTTTGAGAGATCAGCTATCTCTTGTAACCTCCATGTACTAGTCAAGTCAGCTACGTCCCACGGACTGACAATTTTTATGTATGTTTTTCTCTCTTTGCTAGATTTGAAATGGTGAGGCTTGACAGCCGGCCGACACCAATTGGTGACTCTTCCACCTGCGTGCGGCTCTTCTTTGGGCAAGCCTTTTTAAAGGGCTCCCCCTCCGGCTAGTAGCTTCTTCTTGCCTTCAAAACCATTCCCTTCCCACCCAAAGACTAAGTGTTTTATATGGCAACCCCTCCCCCATCCTCTTCTTCCGCAATAATAGCCCTTATTCCCACTCCAATGGTGGTGGATGGAGCTTCTTGCGCTCCTCCCCCGGATCCTCTCACCACCAACTTCGTGGCAAACCCTCCAAATCACCAAGCATCTTCTTTACCTCCCCCTACCCTTGCGGTTATGCTAACCCTTAATACCCCTCCCATTGGCGAGAGTACCTTTCCCAGCTTCATCTCGGTGATAGCCTCATTAACCCTCCTTCTTTGATCCTAACCACCCCGGTATAAACCTCTACCCCCTCCATTACTTCTTCAAAGAAGACCCTTTTTAGCCCCAAAGAAATCCTTGGGTTTACTGCTAACTTTCCAATCGAAGATCTCCACCAACTCTCCATTCTCTCTACCAAGCACCGCGGCAAGGGAAGCCCCTCCTTTTCTCCTCACCCTGGCATTGAAAGCTCCTCATTTTCCAACCATGGTGGCATCTTATCTAGTGACCCTTCAAAGTGGAAGCCGCACCATTGCCCCCCTTACCTTCCCCTCTTCCTTTGGCTCTCTCTTTGCTAGCTCTTCCAATTTCACAACTTCTCCCTCTCCACCGCCTCTTCCCATTTTACCCGCCATAGAAAAACCTTTGGAGTTCAATAGTATTGTATCCCTTATTTTGGAAGAATTTAAAGCCCTCAATCTTAAGCTCAACAAAGCCAAGTCCATCTTACCCACCTACAAAAACTTCACACCAACCAAAGAGCCCCTCATAGTCTTTGAGTGAAGCCTCCACGTCTTACCTTAGAGGACATTCATGCACAAGCACTCTTAATTGCTAAGCTAGAAGCCCTCAATATCAAATTTCAACTAGATTGCACCAAAGCTTACATCCAAGCCCAAACTTTTCTTGTAAAGAGCCTTCAAAATAAATTTGATGATTATCACGACATTGTGGAAGAAAGGCTTTTGGAGCTCACTAAAAAGCTTTCCCATATCCTTTCCAAGAGTTCAATTATCGGCTTGGGCTAGTCAACTCCTTTTGTGGAAGCAAACTTCTCTCAATGAGTTTGATGCACTCTTGCAAAATGGGATTCTTCAAACAAATTTGGATTCTTCCTTGAGAATAACGTCTCGTAACGCTAGGAAGAGATCCCAAATATCTCTCTTGGAGGAAGTAGAGTCTCTACCTAAGGAGGAAACGGTGGGCGAGTTGGTTTACCGCGAAGTCACCACCCAAATGAGAAAGCTTCTTTCACCACCTCTCCTAAAGAAGCCTTTTAACCCCAAGCCTCCCCACCGTGTTACCCACTAAAAGCTCTCTCCTTTGGCCATGGACTTCCATGGTAATAGCACTAGGAAAACATTCAAAAAATCCCCTCCTTTAGCTAAAACTTCCCATGAAGAATTCACATGGCAACCTTTTAAGAAACCCAAACACTCTGTCGTAGCAGTTCATCCAAGATCCACCTCCCCCTCCCCCTCCTATATTTCTCCCATTCTAGCCACTCCAAAAAAACCCCTTCACCTCTCCCTCCTCTACCAACCCTTCCCGCTTGCCCTCTCTTCTCCAAGCCCCTAACTATCCTCTTAACTCTCCTACCGCAACCACCTCTCGCTTGTCTCAACCAAAACCTCCTACCCCAAATAAAGCTTGCCTAAAACTTCAAAAAACTTGCAATGGAGGAGGTTGAACTAGGGATGGAGCACTCTATCACTTGGGTCCATTTGCTCTTCTCTCAGCCCCGTCGTTTTTCTCACATTTGGACCCCTCCTCCTTGTAGTCCCTCTCCTCCCACACCCCTCCCACTCGGGTTAAAAACGATGTAAATATTGGCTTCCTCTCATAAATCCTCACCTCTTTAAAATTTTAGTTTTAAGTAATCTTTCTATTTTCTCTCGTGAACACAAAGTTACCAACCTCTCTTCTCACAATCTCTCTAATCTTTCCCTCTCCTCCTCTGAACAAAGACTTTTAAGTCTTGGGCTCAACTATATTCCTCCTTCTCTCCACCCTCACTGGCTTCAATCCTTGAAGGTTATTCTAACCTAGAAAGAAACCTTCAAATTAAAAATGTTTTTCAAAGATGCTTTCATCTCTTCTTCCCTCTCTTTGTCTATCCCTAATCCCTCTTGGAGTCATCCAGAATCTCCTTCCTCTTCTCTGAACCTTTTCTTCAAGCATATCTTCACCCTCCTTAAACCCCTTCTCTCTTTCTTTCCTCCTTCCACTCCAAGTCTTTCTTGATCAAATCCATATCCGCCTTAAGAAATGACCATAGCATTGTTATCAAACCGTTCAATAAGAATCTAGGACCAATCTAGGATCGATTATCCTCTCCAAGGTTTGGTATAATAAGGAAGTCCTTCGCCACCTCATGGACCCACTTACCTACTCAAAAATCTCTTCTTCTTCTCTACCTTTTGTTCTTTCCCTGTTCGCCTCCATTGTCTCCAATTGCCCCCTTCTTTCCAACAATGAACAAATCTTTATCCTCTCCTCCTCTCTAGATAACCCCAAACCTTGTCCCTTTTTTCTTTCACCTAAGATCCATAGACCCTCCCTTGTTGGTTGCCCCATTTGCTCCTACAAAGGTTACATTTTAGAGAATGCTTTTAAATGGATCCATGAACAACTCTACACCATTCTCTTATAAAAAATCCAACACCTTAAGGATTCCCACTCTCTTATCTTGGACCTAACCTCCACCCCCTTTTCTCTCCATATTATCCTTTTTACTTTTGATGTGGAATCCCTCTATCCAAGCATCCCCACCGATGAAGGGCTTTCCCTTTGTTGGATTCCCACCTTGGCTAGCTCCATCTTGTGTATTGTCTCTCCTAAATTCCTTCCCAATCCTTGTACATGACAAGCCTCATACTCCCCCCCCCCCCCCCTTTTTTTTTTTGACTAGTCTCCATTTTTCTACACTCTTTAAAACTCCCACTAATTCCCTCCCTTCCCCTCCTTTTTTGCTAGTACCTCCTAAAGTCTTGATTATTAACCCACCTTCAAACTAGCCCTCTCCTCCCTTAAATACAGTACTTTGAAACTATGTCTCCCTATTATACCCCCTCCTTCCTCCATTGTTTACACCTATGATGAGCCAATTTAGCGAAATGCGTTTGGTGTAGACATTGCCCCCCCCCCCCCCCCCCCCCCCCCCCCCCCCCAAATTTTTCTCTCCCTCTCTTGATCTTTAGTCAAAACAAGTTTTGCTTGCTATGAAATTTTATTTAAAATAACGAAAGAAGCAAATCATAAGCAGATTAATTAACAAACTAATATTCAATGATGGATACAAATTAGGATAATGATGGTCGTGAGTGAGAGGATACAAATTGTATAGCTTGGCATCTTTTATACAATTGGGAGAGGGCATTTAATGACCTAATCAAGGATGTCAAATGCATAGGCTTCCAAACTACAAAGGGTTCTCACTTATGGTGGTGCAAATGTGTCACACACCCCAACAAACCTTCCCGTGTGTGTCACAAAAGCATGCAAAAGTACAAAAAGTATTCTCTCCTAGAGAATTTGATAGCAGGGTGTAGGATCATAGTCAAAACATCCTCCCTTGAGAATTGTGAGTTGGGTGGTTGTAGGATCAAAGATACCTATCCCTTGAGAATTTGACAGAAGGGTATATGATAAATGGGGCTTCTCCAATGTCGAAGATAAAAGGTGAGGTCCTATTGAAAATCGTCAAAGTAGTTTGTGTTGTGCTTTGTTGCTAATGTCGGCTGCAAAGTGTCATTTTCATGTTTGTCGATGCTTGTCCTCCCCTCCAATGTGTAGTCAAAATCATAGATGCCGATGGAGACATGGCATGTGTACTAGATTTTGTGCAAATGTGTGTGAGGATGGTCTTACCCGATGTCTGGCAGTGTCTAATCCTTTTAGGTATCAACTGATAGAATCATTGATACCTATAAAACGTATTCAAAGCTAGCAATTATGCTATCTTGTCTATATGGATGTAGGTGAGAATTCTATCTTTACTTAAAAAGGTTTATCTTTGTTACAATGTGATCTGAATATGTTTTATAGGTGTCAACAACTGATAGATTCATTGACACCTATAAAACGTATTCAAGGCTAACAAATATTTTGTCTTGTTTAGATGGGTGTTGGTGAGAATTCTATCTTTGCTTAAAAAGGTTTATCTTTGCTAAAGTCTGACGTAGAAGATGCAGACATATTTAATCCTCAGAATATGGTTTAGTCCTATTGTATAGGATAACTGGAATGAGATTTCATTTTGATCATGTTGTACAAAAATGAGAATTACAAACCACATTCTAGTGTTTAAAGACAATTGTCTTTTGAACGTAATGTTCTTTTGTGTATAAGTAGTATCTTAATACAACAACACACACTCATGGCCTAGTGGCTACGCCTAAAATTTCTAAAGGGATGACTAGCTCTGAAGCTAAGTACCATCAGGGTGGTGAAGAGTTCTCTTGATGATTATGGGCCTCCATGATTCTTTAGCACCAGGGAATGGCGTTATGGCATATACTTAATGAGCCATTCATAGTGAAATTAGTGTGTTAATCACAAGAGATTAGAGAGAGATTAATACTAATGAAAGTAGAAAATCATAAGTAGATTGACTAACAAACTAATATACAATGATGGATACAAAGTAGGCTAATAATGGTAGTGAGTGAGAGGATACAAATTGTGTAGCTTGAATTCTTTTATAAAGTTGGGAGAGGGAATCTAATGACCTAATCAGTGATGTCAAATGCATAGGTTTCCAAACTAAAGAGGGTTCTCACTTGTGGTGGGCAGATGTGTCGCCCACCTTAACAAAACTTCTTGTGTGGCGCACAGGAGCATTCAAAAGTACAAAAAGTATCCTCCCCTAGGGAATTTCATAGCAAGGTGTAGGATCATAGTCAAAACATCATCCCCAAAGAAAGATTAGATGGGTGGGTGTAGGATCAAAGATACCTATCCCTTGAGAATTTGATAGAAAGGTATAGGATAAATGGGGCTTCTCCAATGCTAGCTTGCAAGAGCTCAAGCTATCTCCTATCTCTTAACATGGAATCAAAGGAAAAGGACATGCATTTTATTCAACAAGTTATAGGGCACTTTCTGTGAGAAAATACAAAAGATTCATATTCATACTCCACATCATGAAGCTCTTGATCTCCATCCAATAGCTATTGCAAACCATGTATCTTATCACAACCCACTCCCCAAAAGGAAGGGGACATAGCCTCCCCAAAAAAAAAGAATAGGCAAGGGGCCAAAGAGCATGCCTGCCGAACACATCTAGTGAAGCGAATAAAGAGGGTATGCTCAAACCAAGAATTTCAATAGTTTTTACCTTGGTTGTGGCATGCCTATTGAACACATTTAGTGATTCCAATAGAAGAGGGTATGCTCAAAGCAAGAGTAAATGGTAATAGGCCAACGTGAAGCTGTGAAAGACTGATGGGAGACTAGAAAATTGGCAAGGGAGCTAAGAGCCTTGGGGCTGCACTTTTAAAAAACCATGTATATCATGTGCATTCAAAGTAAAAAAAAGCCCCCACTACTTACAAAACAATAAATATGACCCCTTTTCAATTATGTTAAACTTATAGGCTTTTCCTACTTTTTAATCTAAAAACCTCTCTTGTAAGTAAAATAATAATATAAACATTTTGAATCGACATATTTCTCCATTTGAATGCATGTTAATACACTAAATTTTTTTGGGTGCACCCAGAGCTAAGAGCATAGCCTCACATTACATTTGTGGTATTTGTAACATTAGCTTAAATTTACTACGTATTGGTCACGTTGAGTTTCTTTCGTATTAGTACCTTTTTTTTTTTTTGCAGAACTCACAATTTGTGAGTGAATTGTATTAATCACTAACAACAAAATTACAAAACAACCTCAAGCTCTAGCCGAGCCTTGAGGTGCTTAAGATTACAAATTGAATGTCTACAACCCACCGAGACTAATCATAATCGGCTTAACAAAATAGGTGAACTATAGTTCAATGCTTTTACTTATCGCATGTATATAAACATCATGGGTAGCCCTAGAGCAATCTGTCAAGTCTTGCTTGCTTCTGAGCGTATAGATCATCACTCTATTGTCTTGTATGATCTTTGAGAAGCTTGCCACATCAAGATCTCCTTCAAACATGTGGCGGTTCCTCGCACATCAAATATGGTGAAAGAAGAAGTAGCTGACAGTCTGAGTGCATATAAGAAGAACACAACTTTCCATATTTTTTCCACCAAGGAACATATCATTTTTTAAGAACCTGATATGCCATGTCCTGGACCCCCTTGCAGATTTTCCCAGCCAGGCCTTTGATTGCTTGGCATTCCATAAATAGGTGGACCAAACCTTCACTAGCAATCCTGCGCCCCAAGCATTGATCGACCCAATTCCTCTTTCCTGGATCTTTATGCCTATCGGTAGAGCATCCCACATCACATTCCACAAAAATATCTTCATAAACTGCGGCCAGAGGGGGCTAGACCGATTATTCTTGTGCATCAATGCATGATATATGCCTTGAGAATGGGGTTTCAAGAAAAGACTACTTCATGGCTAGCTCTAGGCGTTCCACTCAATCTCGGATTCATAGGATTGACATTATCACCTTGTCAAGCTCTTTCATCACTTTGTTGACTAGCAATATCTCATAGTCATTTAGTTAATACTGGGTTGCCAAAAAAGTCACTGCTTTTCCAGCTCTTACTGTAACCGTCCCAGAAGTTAACACGCCGATTCAGAACCTTATTTCAATTTCTTGGCATTTTCTATCCAAAAGGGGGTTTGTGGTGGGCCTAAAACTTTAGACAGCTAGGGGGACTAGTGCAAGATAGAGTTCTTGAAGTACATGGTTTCTTCCCCCCACTCCAATACCCCAACTTCTCTTTTGCACTTCCTCACCAGTTCCCTTGGGATGCCACTTAGGTTATGGCTAGACCACCCCGGGGCTAAAAGTTTGTCGTGAAACTCTACCCCTTTCTACTTACCACCTTTCGAATCAAGTTTAGCTACATCTAACATATCCTTGGTCATGATAGCCCAAGCTTGGTCTCGTTTAGCCAATGAGACCATAAATTTGGCGCACATGGCCTCAACATGGAAAATTGGGTTAAGAATTTCGACACCTCCTTGGTCCAATGGTCGAGCGACTAACTCCCATTTGGCCCACTGTAATGGTCTAGAGGTTTTCGTGTTGTTTTTCCATAAAAATATTTTTATTGTTTTTAAGAAATCGTTTGAGTGACACTTAGCAATCTTTAGAAGTAGGTTGGTTAAGGCAATATAAGGGAGCATAAATGAATTTATCACTTTCATCCGGAATGGGAGAAGAGCATACTCCCACCTTCTCATTTTTGTTTTGACTTTAAGGGGACTCCAAGATGCCCGAAGATATTCCCTTTTGAGTTGGTTTGACACACTTCACTTCTACTGAGTCCTCACTGCATCATCGACTAATCAAATTTTTTGCTACCAACATTTTTATTGTGTATTTTTAGCAATGGAAAAAGAGAATTCATCTCTATGGTCTTTTCCCTTAGGGCAAGCCAAAAATATTCTTCCCTTTTTCATTAGCAATAGAAATATTGTGAATTGTGAGTATAACCATGATGCCTTTTCACGATTCACCCTTGTCTTTGCAATGAGTATCCTCTTTATGCTTGGCCAATAAAAAAATTATGCATTTTTTAAAAATATTCTCCCTTTTTCACTAACAAAAAAGGGGAGCACATCACTAGGGCATGCCAAAAATTGGAATAAAATGTTATATTAAGCATTTTCAATGCCAAAATGACCTATGAGACCAAAGTGATGTAATCTTGGTGGACCTAATACAATGTCTAGTTACAAAATAAAATGAATGTGTATGTGTGTGTGTGTGTGTGTGTGTGTGTGTGTGTGTGTGAGAGAGAGAGAGAGAGAGAGAGCACCGACGCGTGCGGGGGAGGAGGGGGGGGGAAAATTGTGAGAGGGAGAGAGTGGAGAGAGCTCTTTAAAAAAAAAAAAAAAAAAGAGGGCAAGAGGGAGATTCAAAAGCTTAAACCCCAAAAAAAAAAATCCTCCCAAAAGCAAGAGAGGAGAGATATCGCTAGAGCTTTCGAGAGGAGATTTTTTTTTTTTGGTTTAAGCCCCCTTTTACTCCCTCTCTTTTTCTCTTGAAAAATAAAATAAAATTACACTTCACTCTCTCCCTCTCACAATTTTTGTTCCCCCCCCCTCGCCCCCCCCCCAACTCCCTCTCCCTCTCTCTACTTCCCCTTTGTGTGTGTGTGTGTGTGTGTGTGTGTGTCCCTTATCCTTCTCTCTCTCCGATCCCTCTCCTTCCCCTTATTCCCCTTTCTCTTTTTGTCTGTCCTCTCTCTCTGTCTCTCTCTCTCTCTCTCTCTCTCTTCCCTTTATCTCTCGATTGGACCTCTCTCCCTCTTACTATCACTCTTTCTCCCCGCTCTCCTTCTCTCTCCCTCTTTCACAAAAAAATGAGAGACACAAGCAATACTACATAGTGGAGAGGGAACACACACACATACACACACACACACACACACACAAAGAAAGAGAGAGAGAGAGAGAGAGAGAGAGAGAGAGAGAAAGAGAGAGAGAGAGAGAGGTGGGGGGTGGGTGAGAGGGGTGACAGAGGGTGCAACTCACTCTGGGACAGGAGGGAAGGCAAGGGTGGGATGGCAGAGAGAGAGAGAGAGAGAGAGAGAGAGAGGTGTTATAGAGTGACAGAAAAGAGAGAGGAAGAAGGGAGTGGGAGAAGACAAGGAGCTTGAGGAAGGAAGGGTGGTTGCTAGAGGACGAGATGGAGGGCGGTTAGAGGAGTAGATGGAGATAGGAGGTGGAGGAGAGGGAGGATGTTGGAGAAGGAGATTGAAGAGAAGGAGCAAGGGAAGAGGAGAAAGCACATGGGCAACAAGAGGATGAAGAGGAGGTAAGGAAGGCGGCCCTCCAAAAACACAAAAAGCTCGCTCCGTTGATCTCGCTCGAAAATCTAACTCTATATCAAAACTTCACAATCGGTCAATCATTATCATTTTTGGAAACGTTGGCGGAACAAAGTAAAATACAACACCTTCTCCAATCTTTTAGGCTAGCCCACCATCTTTAAAAATGTTTGCCAAAATTAAACTTTATAATCGGTCAATCATGATCA
This sequence comes from Adiantum capillus-veneris, assembly GCF_014529385.1. Lineage (NCBI taxonomy): Eukaryota > Viridiplantae > Streptophyta > Polypodiopsida > Polypodiales > Pteridaceae > Adiantum > Adiantum capillus-veneris. The sequence continues at coordinate 53,779,500 of NC_140959.1, read as the reverse complement.
TCTTTGAAAATGTTGGCAGAACAAGGCAAAATATAACACCTACTCTCAATGCTCGAAAAAAACCTAGGTTTAATGTAATCTCACCTATAAATTTTGAGATTTATCTCATTAATTTTTTTTTCTAGGTTTTGGAAATGTAAGGGAAAAGGGATCTTAAGGTTTTTGAATTGTAAGAAGAGTGAGCAAAGGTGAACCACCTTTACAAAATATAAGAGTAACGTTCTTTTAAGGGCAAATAAAAAGGTATGAGGTTTATATTATTTATATATGTATATATGTAGGTGTGTGTATGTATATTATGTATTATGACCGATCACTCACTCTCGTGACTCATTGATAATTATGTGATTTTAGACACTAAAGTCTTAGTATAAACTCTAAAAGTTAAAACCTTAATCCTAATACCTAAGTGGTAAGTTGTCAAAATTTTATTCATGCTTTAAAAATTAATTAGCCCAAGTGGCAAGTTCCAACTTCCAACGTTAAAAAATAAACGTTATTTTAATTTTTAGCTCGAGGCTCAAGGGGCAACTTGCAAGCCTCAACTTTCAAGGCTCACTTATATAGTTTAAACTTTAAGCCTCCCCACACACACACACACACACACACACGCCCCGGGGCTCTATTTTACTCTCATGGAGTTCCATCCCGCTTTTGGAGTCTAGCAAATTGCAAAATTTGTAAGCTTGGTGCCTCATTTTAATATATGTGTGCACTTGCCATTTAGCATTGACTAAAAGAGCAACATTTTACACAATTGCACTTTGCAAGCTTGGTGCCTCACTTTAATATGGAGTGTGCACTTGCCATTTAGCATTGACTAAAGAGCAACACATTACACAACATCTTTGTCATTCCTTTCCTCATCACATCATCTCAAAGCTACTATAATCAAGAAGAACTCAGAAGCTGCTAAGCACTGGGGGAAAGCTTCTTTCCTCATCCCATCTTTGCCTACACGATTAAGAAGAACTCCAAGAAGAGGTCAGTTTCTCTCTCCGTCTCTCTCAATCCATTGTAGTCTTTTAAGCCTTTATTTGAATACAAACTCCAGAGTACAGATTCATTACTCATGGGCTTTGTGTGTGTGTGTGTGTGTGTGTGTGTGTGTGTGTGTGTGTGTGTGTGAGAGAGAGAGAGAGAGAGAGAGAGAGAGGTAGAATTAGTCATGCATAACTTATATTTTTTTTACTCTCAATATTCTAAGTTTTTTGTTTTCAATCACTTAGAGGTTTTCTTCAACAATGTGTACTCATATTTTTTTAGAAGTTTATGAATCTTAATTTTATCTTGTGGACAACCTTTCCATGGACAAAGCAACTTGGAGCTCCTTTTCAAACTAATTGATATGTGTTCGCGCACTAAGCTAAAGCTATATGTTCTTTTGGATTATCTTTCGATTTAAGAGCTACCACATCAAACAAATTCTCTTGTAAGGTTTTCTTATGGCCTCAAATTCCTCTAAGAAAAAATCTTTGCTTGCTATGTCGTGTTTTCAAAGCAAGTTAACATTAGCAAAGAAAAAAGAAAAATTGAACTTGTGTTTGATGATAATGATGTGGATGATGTAGAGGTTGAAAATGTTGATATAGAGAAAGTCAAAAGGTGTAAAAAAGCTCGAACTTTGTGGAATGATAAATGAAAAATTTTCGGGTAATAAGTTCTCGAAGTGTAAAATTTAGAGATAAAATTAATTTATTTATATTTAAGTTTTTTAGTTTTTTTAATTAGAAACTTTTTTGGCGTGCCCAAAGGGCAAAGGCTATAGAGATGCATTCTCTTTTTGCCGACTAAAATAGAAAAGAGGTTGAGATGTATTTCAAACATTTTTTGATAGTCCAAAAATATTGATCGGTTGAAATAAGATAGTGGACACTCGTTTAAATGACGAGTGTATAAATCTAATGATAAACATCTCTTGAATTTTGAAATATTAAATGAATGCTAACTTACAAAGGAAAAGATTTTGGGATGTCCTTGAAAGCATGCAACGATTGAAAGCTTTGGACGGTAAATGATAAAGACTTAGCTATTGGGTGGCTTTGAAAATCCAAGGGTCATCTTTTCATTTTGAAAAGTTCTTTCATCCACTTTTCTTTTCATGGTTGAAAGCTTTGGAGGTTAAATGATAAAATCCTAAGAGTCATCTTTATATTTTGAGAAGTTCTTTCATCCACCTTTTTTTTTTGGCATGCTAAAGAATTGGCCTTGGTGTTGGGCTCGCTTGGGCGTCCTACTAACTATGGCGTCCACGTGGAGGCCAGTTGTGTGTGAAATTCTATAGAGCCTTAAAGTCTCAGAGCCAGTCCACTGTACCTTGCAAGGCCTCTTAGCTCACAAAGACTTGAGAATGACCCAAATCACCCTCGTGAGGCTGCCATCTTCCTTCTCCCCTCCCTCCAGTTGGCTCTGTCTCAGAAGTGGCAAACAGAATAAGGCAGTTTGGGCAGAACTTACGAACAACCATTCCTCTACTTATTCAATCCAAGTCCAAAATCACACACCAGTACGTCCTTCTTTCTCATGATTGAATTCAAGTAGGGTTGCATTCACAAGTGCCCGTTCATAGTAGCAATAAAACAGGCTAGTGCCAGGTCCACTATATGTTTTGAGTTACCAAAATTTGCGATTATCTTATGGCATTAGTGATGGATAACCAAATGAAGAAATGCTCCACAACACATCCACGTATGACTGAAGAAAAACTGCATTGTCATGTCACTAGATTGTAAGGACATCCCTGTTCCCTGTGCAGTATTATACTGATTGCCGACGGGACATTTAGTGGCGCATGGGCAGTTGTTAAGCTGTTCATTTCAACAAGTATAATTGCTTTTTGTTGTCTTGTTGCATCACAGAAAAAATTGCTACTTTGAGCTCCTTGCACACTGAGATTCAATCCACGTACATTAAATTTCTGAAAACCAGGTTCTCAAGGTCACAAAAATTGTGGATGAACTGACCTTGTATAATGTAAAATGATAATGCGTACGTCGGGATTTGCACATATGCTCACATGTATGAATGCTGATAGAGAAATTGTAGAAGCATGATAGAGATTTGTAGCAATGAAAATATACATATTTCGGTTAATAATATTGAAGCTGAAATTCATCTTCAGGTGATGGAATGCATTGAACTGAGTAGAGTGTCGTTGTTTGCATAGGCTCAAGTTGCAGTTGTGCATACCACCACCTTGGAGCTCTCACCACCAATAGCAGACAGATTACAAAAAGACACCGTGACGACTTTAGACAACGATGGACCAAGGAATGATATCGATGGTCCCTCACTATCCATCATCGTGGTAGGAGCTACAGGGGAACTAGCTCGGAGCAAGATCTTTCTTGCCCTGTTAAGGTATCATGCGATCTTTGAAAGTTCTTACCCTGCTTGGTACTTTGTTTGGGTCTGATTGTCACATTATGCTGCACTGCAGCTACAATCACTGGACGGAGCTTCTCTTTGTGAGGTTGCGGAGGGTGAGGGAGCTGGTCTTTGCGAGGCTGTTGACGTCAGTACGGCTGCAGGTTGCATGAGCAGTTCTCTCTCTTTCTCTCTCTGTCTCTCTCTCTCTCTCTCTCTCTCTCTCTCTCCCCCCCCCCCCGTACCCGTGAGTTAGAGAGGTCGTCGGGGTTGAGGCCATAGAAAAGCGCAAAGAATTTGTAGCGGTGGGTCGCCGCAAGCTAGAGTTTGAGCATGAGGTGATTGGCTGTCATTGTCTCAACTTAATACCATGCCGTTTTTGATTTTGAAAACGTTGTCAACCTCAAAAGAGAGAGAGAGAGAGTCGTTCTAAAATGCAGTTCTCTCTCTCTCTCTCTCTCTCTCTCTCTCTCTCTCTCTCTCTCTCTCTCTCTCTCTCTCTCTCTCTCTCTCTCACACACACACACACACACACACACACACACAGATGGAGCATGATCAAAAGAGCTGTCGCAAAGCATGCTCCTGAGCCTGATTTTGAAAAGCGTTTGAGCTTTCACTTGATTTATTGAAGCATATACCTCATCATCAAAAGAGATCAAACAAAACTTCTCGCTGTGAATCTGACATGACAGCTGCCGCGGAAGGGTCGGCCGCTTAAATTTGTGCTTATTGTCCAAGTATTGTTGGCCTTTCATGGGTCCCTACGGCTCCTTTTAAATAAAATGAAGAAGAGACGAGAATGCTTAAATTCAATCCCCTTGCAAAGGAAACTGAAATTTTCCATTTGAACAGAGCTTGCGTGGTAGAAAATGTATAAATGTTGTGTTCTTCGAGTTGTCAATGAGTTGTTCGTGTGAGATATTGGGCTATAGAAATGGATGTAAGAGATATCAATGAGCTAGGAGGGGTGGAAGATATAAACTATTATCAAATTGCATGAATTCTCCACGAACAGAATAGAAGGGACTTGTTGAAATGCTAATTGTGGTGTGCATATACCTTTATCAGGCAGAAATGCAACTTTGTTAGCTACAATCTTTGCAGAAATCTCACGTTGAAAGAAGATTGCATGCGAGTTAACAATCTTGATCGTTCTAGAAATGTGATTATGCCATTGCCACTAACAGAATGTTTCAATTTGTTGTGTAGGGAGCCTAACTCTGTGCGGAAGGAAAAAGAGATGAGTGGGAGTGGCATCTTCAATCTGGAAAGTGATAACATGAGCACTCCTCTTTCAGCGGAAAAGCCCAAAGTTCGTGTGCACTAGGTTGTGTGACGGTTTTGAGAAGCTGGTTTCGGTGATATAATTGCTGTTGTTATTGCCTTGCCCATTGATACACGCATTTGCATATTGATACTAGTAATGGGGAGTTGACGTACACTTGCATCATTTAAATTTTTATCTCACCAAATGTGCTTAGCATCAAAATCATTCTGCATCCTTTTATTGTTCCATTACCATGCATGATTGCATTACATACATTTTCATTACCATCTCCATGCATTATTGCTCCCACTAAACTCCAAAAACACATTCCAATGCTCCCCTCTTCCTACTTCCTAAAAGCACCTTCACAAATCCTTCCATTGGCAGACCCTTGTGATCCCTCACCTTGTTAAGAAGTTCTTTTTAACTTGAGGTAATAGACTAAAGTTGTCATTTTGCTAGCTCAAACTTTAAGGAAAGGATTTATCATTTGGAGCCTTAATCTCTAGAAATGTTTTATTTTTACTTTTAGAGATTTTAAACTTAAGTTTAGAACTTAAGGATGCAACACTTTTAAAGTAAGGTCTCCAATGAGGTCCCAAAGTATTTTTTTAAGAAATTAAAAATGTGAATTAAAAAAAGTGAAAAGGTTACATGAACACACAGGTAAGAGAAGGATCACCCCGAAGCGCTAAAGTTTTAGAGCTTAGAACTTTAGAGCTTTTATGGTGGGATTTACAAATTACAAATCTAGAGTTTTAAATTTATAAAGGGGGTTGTATAGCTTAAAGATGTAGAATTTTTAAAGTGAGATGTAGAGCTTAAGGCTCTAAAGCTTAGGGAGGTAGAATCTATAGTTTTAAATTTGTAAGGGGGTTGTGCTGCTTAAAGATGTAGAATTTTTAAAGTGGGGTCTAGAGTTTAGGGCTCTAAAGCAGCTTAGGGCTCTAAAGCTTAGGGAGATAGAATAGGTCTTATTTTAATTCAATTCTCTATGCTTATGTTTCTTTTTTTTTTAAAAGCTTAGAGATGTAGAGCTTTTAAAGTGGATCTAAACTCAAATCAAGGCCTAAAGATGACACCTAATTTTTTGTCAAAGATTATTTTGCCTATCAAAACAAGTGCTTAAATTAAAAAACCTCATGTCATTTGACTCTTAGAACCTCAAAATTGCCTATCATTTTTTGTGTATATACCCTTGAGTTAACGTTATATATGAGAGATTATATAGGTTGATCACATTACACAAAGCATATGAAAGAGGACTTGTCATAATAATCAATATCTAATTCTCCTAAATGATTTTCTCATGTTAAACTGATCATTTAATATGGGGAAGTGCCAGGGGAGAGAAGGCTAGAATATTGGTTAAGCTAGTAGACCAGCCACAGTAGGGATCCAAAGGAGGAAAAATAGGGATCCAAAGGGGGGCTATCTGCAAAAGAGCCATGTGCAACAATGGGCTAAAAAGACCCTAAGGTTCAGCCCATTAAGACTTCCAAAATGCTAAGGTTCCAAAATTCAAAGGTTGTGTCCAAAGGTCAACCATGGGGGAATTGGATGTTTTGTGTGTATCAAAAAAGTCTTTACAAATCCCTACTTAGGAGGGGGCGAGCCTTGCTTGTAGGGGATGAGAGAGAAACCCACACACACACAAGCTCCCTTTACACAAAGGGAATGAGAGACACATGCTAGCTCCCTAGCCCAGATGCTCACAAGGTGTACCCAATTCCTATTGGATGGCCTTGGAGGTGGACCAATGAGAATTAGGCTAGAGTAAATCTAGTTTAATTAATTTAAAAACACTTAATAAAAGAACGAATGAGAATTAAGTCCTCTAGAAGACTATTGGACAGTCTCCCAAGGGGACCAATGAGCATTCAGCAGCCCAATGGCTTGTCTGATTCCTATTGGCCAGGAAGCAAAGGGGTCCAATGAGAGTTTAATTGAATTATTAAATTACCTAAAGCTCTCACAAAAGGGGAAAGGGGGACACATGTCAGAAGGCTATCACTTATACTGCTTAATTACCATTGGCTAGGCTTGGGGAGGTCCAATGAGAGTAGAGCATGAGCAAATAGCAAGAGGGGTCGACCAAGAGAGAGAGGGGGCTGATTTTTGCAAGGCATTATCACACACACACACTCACACAATCTCATGTGTGAAGTAAAGAAGACTCTCTCTCCTTCTCAAGCTTTAATGGAAAGCTTACCACCTACTCCAAGCTTGTGAGAAGGGAGGCCTACACCAACAACTCTTGGCTTTGTGATGCAAATCCAACCAAGAGCCAAGCTTCAATGCATGCTCATCTCCTCTACCATGCTAATTACTAAGCTAATCTATGCTAATATGAGTGATTATGTGAGGAGATGTACATCTTTCTCGTAATAATACTCCTACTTCCTCTCAATCTACTCTCATACCCTGCTAGCTCTCACCATCTTCGAAGGTGTGTGAGGTCTTGGGTCTGAGACCGGGGATAATTGATGTTGTGTTTGATAAGTGTTTTGCTTAGTGCATGAAGCTTTCATCTTCATTGCACTAGCTAGTCTTGAAGAAACACAAAGAATTGTATTGTACAATGTCTCTCTTGATGGGAGAAACCATAATACAAAGCCTTTTGGAGGGGGGACCGGCTCCATGAAAATCCGGTCCTCAACTGTTGTCAATAGCTTAATTTCTCTCTCTTTTGAAAGTATTGTTCATGCTATCTAACTAGGTGTTATGCTTTTTGTTGCTCTCTCCACCCAAGCACTCTTGTAATTCTCATTAGGAATCTATTCTAATGAAACAGTGCCCACTATGTTCATGCTAATTTCCACTACACACAAGTTTTGAGGCCATTAAATGTTACAGGACTTGAAAAATTGCATGTCAAAAAGAAATTTCTATTATGTTTGGCAGCCTGGTGATTTGATCACTTGTTAAAAACCTACTTGCTTCCATAGTTGGAGGTTTTATCTATACTAATAGATAATGGGGGAAGGGATTCCGGCCCCCTCCCCCGGACACGTGTCTACAGCAAAATCCTCCGGCTGGTGTGCACTGCAACTGAGCGCGTTCTGAGAGAGAGAGGAGGCGTGACATGACACAGTAGACGCCCGACGGCACAGAGAGAGAGAGAGAGAGAGAGAGAGAGAGAGAGAGAGAGAGAGAGAGAGAGAGAGAGAGAGAGAGAGAGAGAGAGGCTCCTAGCCTAGCAGCTTCGCACAGTCCTACAGGCTACGACGTTAGAACTCTCTTCTTCTTCTGTTGCGGTGTCTCTTTCTCTCTCGGTTTCGGGTACCTGCGCAGTGTGGCAGCCACTTTTGCTGCTTCCGTCTACATCAATATGCTCGCCAAGCACCTTATACTCGACGAGTCACCTCCCAGTGCCCACCTCCTCATGGCCTACGTACCTCCTGCCTGCTCACCTCCTGCCGAGGGTACCACCTCACCATTCATAGTGCCCACTGCCCAGTGTTCAGGAATGTGTCTCAACTTAATATTGTGCCGTTTTGGAGGCAAGAGCAAAGGAGAAATTCCGCCCCAAAATATAGAAAATAGTGTAAAAAAATAAAAAATAGCTTAATTTTTAAAAATTTCCTCTTGGGGAATTCAAGAAAAGGAATTTTGTATGTTTGGAAAAATGGTTTTTCCCGAACACTGCCACTGCCCACTTCCACCCCCCAACTTCCCAAGCATCCCATGTCCCCAGAAACATGACCGCATGGCGCAGCCTTGGACTCAATATTGCGCACGAGCTGGGATGCAAGAGAGCATGACAGCGTGAGGCAAAGCCAGCCACAGTCAGACGCAGGGAGTCACCTCAGAAGCCTCCGATGCAGTGTTGGGGAAAAATCATTTTTCCAAACATAGAAAATTCCTTTCCTTGAAATTGTAGAAAACTAGGTTACTTTTTCAGGTTTTTACACTATTTTTCTCTATTTTGGGGGCGGAATTTCTCCTTTTCCCCTTGCCCTCAACCGGTATTGTGGAAATTGAAAACGACACGATATTAAGCTGAGACACATTTTCTAGAACACTGCTCCAAGGTGATGCCGCAACACTGGATTCAACGTCCACTACCAAAGGCACCACCCAGTGTGCTATCCAACACGAGTGTTGTCGTCGAGGCATTAATGAACAGTTGGCCGTTGCGGGCGTCAAGCAGGTGTTCGGGAAAAAGCATATTACCAAGGGAAAATTACCAAAATGCCTCTCTAACTAGAGAGAGCGTTGTGCGGGCCATCCGGTTTCTGGTGAAGAGAGAGAGAGAGAGAGAGAGAGAGAGAGAGAGAGAGAGAGAGAGAGAGAGAGAGAGAGAGAGAGAGAGAGAGCCATTGCTCGAGAAAAACGTGTCTCAGCTTAATATCGTGCAGTTTTCAATTTAAAAAATGATGATTGAAGGCAAGGGAAAAAGGAGAAATTCCTCCCCAACATTGGAGAGAGTTGAAGACGGTAAAAGACCGAAGCTACTTGCTGCAAGCTACGCGATGCTTGATGCACCAGTGGCCTGCCATTTTGCGTATGGGCATTGGGGTGAAGTATGAACCTGAGCGACGTGTTTGTACCCCCTGCTCTTAATCATTAGTGATGATAATAAATAGCCCTCATTCTCTCAGAAAATCCCATAAATACACCTTTTTTTCAAAAATCCTCATAAAGTGTGACTCAGTTTTAGAAAATCCCTCAATTATTTTCTTATGGAAAATTGTGAATCTACCTATCTATCGCGACACAGAAGACTGCACGTGCAACTAGAGAGAGAGAGAGAGAGAGAGAGAGAGAGAGAGAGAGAGAGAGAGAGAGAGAGAGAGAGAGAGAGAGAGAGAGAGGCGTCCGGCAAGTGTTTTCTATTCCGACCCCACTATTCAAGATTAGACGGGTCAATCACAACACCATCTTGGCAAGTGCGAGGTAGGTGCGAGTTAATGAGGTCCTTGGTTAAGAAGTGAATAAAGGCACCATTCCCCAAGGGGAGATATTACGGGAGGAGCAAGAGGTGATCTTGGACCGGGAGCGTAGCCTTGAGTGTTTCTCCACGCTTGGTATGGACTATGGAGAGAGAGAGAGATATGTGGCAGCAACATGAACTTCATCACCTCCACCTAGGAGCTCGGTCTCAAGCTGTGGCTATGGACCATGCCAATTGTTGTTCGCTTCATAATACGACAAATGAAACTGCAAATCATTAACAACCTTAATCGCATGGTAGTCGAAATTTCCAATTAAAAATATATTATAATTTTTTATTTTCTTATGGAAAATTGTGAATCTACCTTATCTATCGCGACACAGGAGACTGCACGTGCAACTAGAGAGAGAGAGAGAGAGAGAGAGAGAGAGAGAGAGAGAGAGAGAGAGAGAGAGAGAGAGAGAGAGAGAGAGAGAGAGAGAGAGAGAGAGAGAGAGAGAGAGAGGCGTCCGGCAAGTGTTTTCTATTCTGACCCCACTGCTCAAGATTAGACGAGGTCGATCACAACACCATCTTGGCAAGTGCGAGGTAGGTGCGAGTTAATGAGGTCCTTGGTTAAGAAGTGAATAAAGGCGCCATTCCCCAAGGGAAGATATTATGGGAGGAGTAGGAGGTGATCTTGGACCGGGAGCGTAGCCTTGCATGTTGCTCCACGCTTGGTATGGACTATGGAGAGAGAGAGAGAGAGAGAGATATGTGGCAGCAACATGAACTTCATCACCTCCACCTAGGAGCTCGGTCTCAATGCAGCTATGGACCATGCCAATTGTTGTTCGCTTCATAATACGACAAACGAAACTGCAAATCGTCAACAACCTTAATCGCATGGTTGCGCCCTTATTGCCCTAAGCTCTGCTCGCCATGTAAGGGCAAAGAAATTTTGCGGCTACCAACTGTCACCACATTGGCAGGTGCCCCTTGCTGCTCATTGTGTGAAACCATGCTTTCACAGGTATGAAGCACCAAGGGAGAGGGCATGTTGGTGCAGCGCATAGGGGAGGAGACACTGTGTGTGTGTGTGTGTGTGTGTGTGTGTGTGTGTGTGTGTGTGTGTGTGTGTGTGTGTGTGTGTGTGTGAGAGAGAGAGAGAGAGAGAGAGAGAGAGAGAGTGTGTGTGTGAAGCACCAAGGGAGAGGGCATGTTGGTGCAGCGCATAGGGGAGGAGACACTGTGTGTGTGTGTGTGTGTGTGTGTGTGTGTGTGTGTGTGTGTGTGTGTGTGTGTGTGTGTGTGTGTGTGTGTGTGTCTGTGAGAGAGAGAGAGAGAGAGAGAGAGAGAGAGAGAGAGAGCATAACTCCCTCTATCCCCCTCTCATGAAGAAAGAATCTACGATGAGGTTGTAATTGAGAGAGTAGACGACTGCAGACAAGGGTTGTGTTGAGAGAGAGAGAGAGAGAGAGAGAGAGAGAGAGAGAGAGAGAGAAGGCCAACCACCTTGCATGGTTCCTCTCTCACATGCTTTGATGTGGGCAGAGATCTTGGAAGGCAGGGAGGGCGGTGGGGTGGGGGCAAGTGAGGGAAAGAGGGGCCATGCTACCGCCGGAGGCGGCGCCGCTTTACTAGTAAGACTAAAAATCTAAGTTTTTTATCGAGCACTGACCTACTCCAATCTTTTAGGCTAGCCCACCATCTTTGAAAATGTTTGCCAAACTTGTGTTTTTGGTATATTGAGCTTTAAGAATATCCTTGCAACTTTTTTTTAGAGCCGTCATGGAAACTTAAACTTGTGTTTTTGGTATATTGAGCTTTAAGAATGATCCTTACAAATTTTTTTTAGAGCCGTCATGGAAACTTTCACCTTTATGGTCATACTCTACAAAATTATTTGAGCTAGAACTTTCTTACCATAAAGAGCATATAGTGATGTTTTTTTGTTGTTGCAAAACTCACAAATTGTGAGTGTTGTATTTATTATATCCAAAAGAATTACAAAACTAACCATGCTCACACCGAGCCAAGGCTACCATGTAAACACTACAAGTGACCACATCATACCATAGGTGCCATCTAATAGAAACATAACCTCATCATACCATAAGTGTCATCACCATCAAAACCAAAACAGCAAGAACAGGGAGGCCATCCTCGGACACAGGAAAAATGTAAAACATACCGCAATCCGAAAGGGCAGGGCCCGTGTCTCCATCACGAGAAGAAGCCTCTCGGGTGCCATCATATTATTGCCCCTGCCCACAGACATACCATATGCCCAGAGAAAAACTTCAGTAAGCCGTCAAACTAGGACTCAAACGGAACACAAATATCAGTCGAGAAGACAAAGCATCCTCCGGATCACCAGCGAAGAAGCCATGAATATGCCGCATCTCCCAACATCACCCCTCATCAAACCATCTCCAGGACATTCCACAAAAAGAACACACTTGACATTTGGAACCTTCATCAGACCACCATCCAAAGGGTAATAATCCAAGCCCACAAATCAGTACACGAAGCTCCAAACCAAAACATATTAGAAGTCGCATCCAAAGAGCCCACCACAGCTAGGCTGTGTATGCCGACCCCATATCAAACCAAACCCCACCAAGTCTTAGCAAGGGGTCCATGCCCTTTTGAGATCTTGAGAAACCCCTCCAACCACCAGGCTGCTCTTCGACCCACATCCACTGAATTGACGACCAAAACCGGGCACCATTTCGCCCTCTCATCCACCGAACATGCGAGCACTTTCTCTTCCAAGAAGAAGAGGGGCAGCCACCATGCCCTGGTTAAAAAAAAAATCTGGATTGATCCTCATGCACCCAAGGGTGAGGCACACACAGCTAAGCGCCCGCTCTCCGGAGCAACCCCTGCATGTAGAACCATGCCAATCCCCATCCGTAGGCCGCAATGCCTGCAAGCCGCACTACACCCATCCCCCATCGCCCGCGGAACCCACAGACCGCCCACCGAAGGGCCCCCCAACCCGCGTGCGACAGGTGCGGCTGCCCCGAGAGGAGTGAGGGTTAGGGCAAGAGTAAGCTTCGCGTAGGTGAAATCTTTTTTTTGTTGTTGCAAAACTCACAATTGTGAGTGGATAGTTGTGCGCGTTTGTCGCACATGTTAATGCAAGGGACTTGCCGATACACTGTGTACGAGCCACAAATGGCTACAAACACACAACCAGACTAATCTAGCAAGCTCAAGAGAACAAGGGTGTGTCACTCACCGCCCTACGCTCGCCTTCGTGGAGGATTCCTCGCCGCGAAGAAGAAGGAGCTACCATCGTGCCGTGCTCAACCACTTTGCCGCCGCCGTGCTGTCGTCACAATGCTCGTTCACTCTCTCTCTCTCTCTCTCTCTCTCTCTCTCTCTCTCTCTCTCTCTCTCTCTCTCTCTCTCTCGTATACACACACACACACAAGGAGGTGAAGAAGAAGAAGATGGAGATGGAGCAAGAGCACTCTTCAATTACACAAATGAGAGAATGAGTGAATTCTAGGTTTATTCACACTTGGCGCCCATGCTTAGCCAACTAACCCTTGAATGTTCCAATTAGAGTGCATCTCTCATCGGCGATCACTCTTATCCTTTTCCTATTGGACCGACAAGCCCAGTACCTGACGCTACCAAATAAATAATACGACATCTGTCGTAGGTGATAGGAATGTGAGTGAGGGTTAACATACCCCCCTTCCTGATGTAGATTCCGTCCTTGGAAGCTATTGAGTTGAAGCTCGTTCGTCGAGGTGGAAGAGCATTTGAGATGAATGTCCTTAGCCTTCTTCAGTCACTACAAAATCAAACAACATTGGCACAGTAATTGCATTCTCATATACAATTAAAAAGCATATGTAGTTGTAGACAGACAAATTGATTGGTAACAAAATTTTAAATCATTTGTCAACAATAAACATTAAATTGTAATATAATCAAATGCATAAACAGTTGTAAAGGTCAAAAACTAAACAAGTATGGGGTCGCTAATTTAACGGTCGAAAGACACTAGAGGTCAACTATTAATAACATGGGCAAGCTTCTCAATTTTCTCTGGTCAATTAGGTTGTTTAATCGTGAGAGCTAAGTATTTCATGTCCGAGGGCTGACTAGAGGCTATACCTACAAGACCTTGTAGTTAAGCTACGACAAAAGGAATTTCTCATGAAATCATCGCCTGACTTATTTCCTTTTCTTTGACCCCCCAAAGTCTTTTCACAGTGATTCAATTTTGATGTGTGTGATTATTTTGTATGCCTTGGGTTTTTTGCTTTTCAAGGAAAATCGCCCACACTGGGAACCTCTAGGGCTCTAGTACCATAGGCGATACATGTGAGTGAAGTACCAAATCAAGCTGAGATTTCTCTTCCCACTTAAGATTTTACATTTTGGCACTTTGATTTTTTTAATTTTGTTTGTTTATTTCTAGCATTTTAATTTTGTAACTTTGGGGGGTCATATAACACTGTTACCCTCCCGAGGCTCATCACATTAATAAACTCTCTTTATAATCCTTAACACTAGAATGGTAACCTAACACGACATAAAAGTGTCCTTGCAGGGTTTTGGGAAAAATTTCCAAAACCATAGTAGATTCACTCATTTTGAAAAAACCTTTCATGAGCTTATAGTTCAATAACTACTACATATGGAAAAAATTGAGAAACTTGTAATTTTTCTCATCCCTTGGTCACCACAAGCCTCCAAAGTTGATGGATCAATGCATTTTGCCCAAAACAGCAATTTCTTACGGTTGATTGCATATAAATAAGAGTGGAGATTTTTGTAGGACATGAGATAAAATGCCCCGTTAACTTCAATGGGTTGGTGACCAAAACATATGGTTGCTTTTACCTCACTAATTTTTTTTTGGGCAAAAAAAATAGGTACAAAAAGTTGCATTTTTGCCATTCTGCGGACCTATCATCAAAGTTTCTATAGTCACGCTCAATACAGATACTATATACATGTTTTCTTAGTTCCCTTTGGGCCTCTGGATTCAAAAGGAGCCATGGAGCATGTCAAAAAGAATAATGAATCTCTTACAATTGGAACCTTGGGGGCAATGATAAAGTGCTAAATACAGCAAACATGAAAAAACTGGGTTTAGCATTATGACCTCTAGAAACCCATAGAAACTACTCAATATCTAGCCAAGTTTGTAGTCTATGAATAGATATGGTTACTACCTACAAAATACACACAATTGGCCTAAGAAACTAGCAATATTGAGAAAGTTATACTTGCTACTCTAAAATGTATCTTATTCTTCAGCAATCAAAAAACTCAACCATCATCATATACTATGCTATATAGCCTATTAGGTCCCCAAAACTCAAGGAAGATTAGCTTTATGTTATACATTACACTTACACAATCAAAATTGAATTTGTATATCAAGAAAGCCACCAAAAAAATCATAAAAGTGCTAATTTTGGCCAAAAAACAGGATTATGCAATTCTTGTAAATTGGTCATAACTTTCAATTTTAGCACTTAGCTCTCCCTACAAGCATCAAAACATGTTGAGAACTATAGAGGCCTAACCTGTAGCCATCTAAACCTCACAAACATGAAGTTTAGAGTGGTTTAGTTGCCAAAAATTGAAAAAAAAAAGCCAAAAACCGGAGGTTCAAAAATGTTGTGCAAGAGTAAGGTTAATGGTGAGATCGATACTAAAAAAAAATTCTAAGTTTTTTTCAGCTCATAAGGCAACTTTGTGGATATATAGCACCTAGAAATTCATTTTCATACTCTTCAAATAATTCAAGCAAAATGGTCACTTAACAGGACACAAAAGTGTCCAAGGACATAAAAGTGTCTTGTTACCATTCTAGTGTTAAGCTAAAGGTCAATAGGGACTAATACCACTAGAAACCCCTAGTACATTGTACACCATGCTGCCTAAATCGGATTAAGAACCTAAGTAACCATTGATTATTAGGAAGGAATTCCCCATGGAATTAAGAGAATATCTCTAACGCTTAGCGTGGTCAAACTAGCTTCGTCGGACTACTTGTTTTTTTTTAAAACCTAGACAAGTGATTATGACAAAAAATTACATTGAATTTATTAATGTTTGATACTAAGAAAATAAGGTGAATATTATGCTACCAATCACAATTAAAGCAGACAACCATGGATGCAAAAAAGATAAAGGGCCATGCTAATGGACAAGAAACACCTGTTTGTGTTGATGATCGCGCTTGATTTGAAGAGTGAACGAGAGAAATATTCCATGAAGGTCCAAATCCTAACAACAGCAACACGTTCCTGTACACACTATGAAACACAAAGAATACCTCTAGGAGGCACATCAGTGGGAAAAAAGAACTTTGCTAATCACTAAACTCTAAAACAGAAACACTCCTATCGTACTAATCCTACCTATTATGCAATATTGAAAATAGAAACACTCCTATCGTACTAATCCTACCTACTTTGCCATTGCGCGCTTAAATACTATGCAATCCTTAGCTTGATGACCATACCTCCCACAGGCATTGGAATTCCCATTTAATTTTACTCTAAAAGTAGGGCATTCACTGGTACTATGCGGTCCATAGCATACTGAGCACCATTGTTCCTCACTTCTTGGATACGTATGATTGTTTTGCGGAGCACAATTGTCTCTAAGACTCTCTTGAATGGCCTTGATGAGATCTGCTAAAGTCATCTCAGATATGTTGTCTCCTTAGCAATAGGCTTTAAGGTCATTGGATGATGCCCGGATGCTTGCGAGCTAATAGATTTAGGCTCAACAGACACTTTCTCCTTGAATCATCAAATTATCCTCCAATTGGATTGCATTGGTGGTGACCGCTTCCCAAGTGGTGATACCTCTAATGACTAGGCCATTGTAGATATCCTCATGTCGTAATCCCCTAATGAATCTATCAAGCAATTGATTATTATTGAAGTGCTCATTTGGATTACAACGAGAATTCAAATGTTTTAAGCGACTAATAAAGTCTCTCACCGACTCTTCTTCCTCTCGTTGGGCTTTCTGGAACTGAAAGGCTACACCCCAAAGCACTCCCTCTCGTATGTATTCTTTCAAGAATAGTCTCCTAAGAGTAGGGTAAATCGTTTTTTCTTCCACCCTTAGGGTTCTATACCAATCCCCTGCCTTCCCACTTAAGGTTAGGCTTAAAGCAGTACTCTTATGCAGGTCATTGTGTTCTCCTAGAGAATCGCATATTTGTTCAAATACTTCGATATGCTTTCGTACATCCCTGTCTCCACTAAATTTTTGTGTGAGCTTGGCTATTTGTACTACCTTACTTCTAGGCTCTCTATCATGTGTGTTACGCATATTCTCAGCAATAGATCGACCGATAGCTTGAGCAAATGTGGCTAGGTCACCTAAGTGAGTAGGCGCTCCAGAGACTACATGTGGAGTAGGTATTGACATTGGGCTTGACACATAGGAAGCACTTGGGTTCCACGTTTGGTACGGTGTTGTGCCATGTGGCGGCCCAAAGTTCATATGTGTGGCTCTAGGCATAGCAGACATCGGATGTGACATGCTAATGCTAGCCGGTATGGTCCCATTGAAATAAGAGCTTGGGTGTTGTGGTAGTGGAGCATAGGTTGTTGAAACAAGATTCCTTGCTTGCCAAATATGGTGAAAGATGTAGTACCTGATTATTTGAGTGTAGACAAGACGAGCAAGACTTCCCAACCTGCTACTACCAAAGAACAGATCAGTCTTGAAGAACTTAATTTTCCATGTCCTTTGAATCCACTTGCATATTTTCCTAGCCATACCACAGATTGCCTGGCATCCCATGAAAAGGTGGGCTAGGTCTTCACTAGCTATTTTGCACCCCGAGCAACGATCGAACCCGATTCCTCTTTCTTGTATCTTTACGCCCGTCGACAGAGCACCCCACATCACTTTCCATAGAAATATCTTCATATATTGAGGCCACCTTGGATTCTAGATGTTCTTCATGACTCCCTCCCACCGTTTTTCTGTCTAGTGCCTCTTCCATAATTTGTTGAGGGGGCTACACCAATTAGCCTTGTGCATTAATGCATGGTAAATGCCTTTAGAATGTGGTTTCCAAAAGAGGCTATTCTCGGGCCATCTCCAAGCGTCCCATTCAAAGGTGGATTCACAAATTGGTATCACCACCTTATCAAGCTCTTTCATCACCCTAGTAAGATCTCAAAGCCATTCAGTTGAAATTGGATGGCTAAAGAGTCAGCAGTTTTCCAGCACTTCCTGTTGCCATCCCAAAATTGCTCTAGTCAAACAAGCCCCTTATTATTCACATTCCTGGCCATTTCTATCCAATAGGGGCTTTGCAGCAGTGCCAATATTTTAGAGAGCCAAGGGGACCAGTGCAAATGGAGTTCTTAAAGTATCTGGTTTCTTCCCCCATTCCAAAACCTCAACTGCTCTTTTGCACTTCCTCATTAGCTCCCTTGAGAGTCCACCAGATCTAAGATAAGACCACTTCGGGGCGAGAAGTTTGTCGTGCATCACAACCCCCTTCCACTTTCCCCCTTTTGATCCCAGTTTTACGGCACCAAGCATTTCCTTGGTCATGATAGCCCAATCTTGGTCTTGTTTAGCCAATGAGACCATAAATTTGGCACAAAGGACCTCATGGGATACAGGGTTAAGAATGCTAAGCCCTCCTTGGTCTACCGGGTGAGCAACTACCTCCCATCTAGCCCACTGCCATGGTCCGGAGGTTTTTGTGTTGTTCTTCCAAAGGAACATTTTCACTGGTTTTAAGAGTTCTTTTTAGTTACACTTAGCCATCTTGAGCACGGGGCTAAGGAAAGCAATATACGGGATCATAAAAGCATTAATCGCTCTAATCCGGCTTTGGAAGGAGAGGAGAACAAACTCCCATCTTCTCATATTTTAGCTTATTTTTTCAAGGACCCATTGAAATCTTTGCCTGTGGGTTATGTCCAACCCTACGGGGGCTCCCAGGTGTCTGAATACACTTCCTTTTGAGATAATCTCTCATGTCTAGATTGCAGGGTCAAAAGAGTCGTTCTCCGACAGGGAGATAAGTCTTGACTTCTCTATATTGCACTTGGATCCTGAGGCCACGGCAAATGTTTGCACAATCTCTAGAGCTCTCCTGACACCTTGAGGGCACGCCTTCAAGAATAGGAGTGAATCATCCGCGAACATTATGGCTAGTAGCTGGTCGTTGGGTGGTAATGTTAGACCTTGAATCTCTCCCCGCGCAGCACTGGCTTCGAGCATCGTAATGAGAGGATGCGACCCGATGGCAAAAAGCAAGGGGGCCAGGGGACATCCTTGCTTAATAGAACTTTAACCTCAAAAGAGCTCACAATTCTGTCATTAAATAGGAGCTTTGATTGGCTTCCAAAGCCTACTGTGCGTATGAGGCACTTATATCATCAATCAAAGCTCCAAGCACCAAGACATGCTTGTTCAAATTTGACAGACTGCAACGGTGGCAGAGGAGCAAATGGTTTTTCTCAATTTTGGAGGCGTCAAGTTGAGGTTGAGTGAATGTCAAAATGCAGAGCAAGTGTTGGGGGTCAAATCCAAAAACAATGGCTTTCAAAAGGATTTTACAAGATTTTCATTGGTTGAGGGAGCAAGGAATGGCAAGTGTCCCAAGGTGGCATGAAAAGAATGTCTTTTAACTTTAAAGGATTTTTTGAACCTTAAAAGGTGGCTTTCACCATGGACCTCCATGTGGTGAAACATAAAACCCATATGTCAGTGTGGGTAGTAAGTTATGGGGTATATATATAGTGTGTGGTGATAAGCTCTCATAAGGCATCAAAGAGAGGAGAGCATGGCTATGGTGCTCCCCCCCCTCCCGATGCATGGCACGGTGTGGGTGGCCCTCACGGACATGAGCTTAAGGGGAGTGCTAAGATGTCAATCTCAATGTGTGCTAATCTCAGATGACTATTGCCAACAATCATCATTGGCATGCCTTCTTGGATACTTGTATCTTCACCAATGATACTACAATTGGAGTACAGCAACTTGGTCTACCTACCGGAGTGATGTCACACTTATCCAACTAGCTCACTCATTAGTGGTTCACACTAGATTGTTGTTCTAGTTTCCCCTTAGGTTGTATTATCTCTTTTATGCATTCTAGACTTCTTATCCGATGTACTAGCAAAGAAGAAGAAGAAGATTCAGCCTCCATCTCCATGTGTGTGTGTAAGCGCGTGCGTGCTTGCAAGAGCTCAAGCTATCTCCTTCTTTATCACTTAACATGGAATCAAAGGAAAAGGACATGCATTTTATCCAACAAGTTATTAGGTACTTCCTGTGAGAATATACAAAAGAGTCATATGCATACTCCACATCATGAAGCTCTTGATCTCCATCCAATAGCTATCGCAAACCATGTATCTCATCACAAAACACTCCCCAAAAGGAAGGGGACATAGCCTCCAAAAAAAATAAGAATAGGCAAGGGGCCAAAGAGCATGCTTGCCGAACACACCTAGTGAAGCTAATAAGAGGGTATGCTCAAACCAAGATTAAACCACGTTAAGCTTTCCTTCACTAGTTTTCACCTTGGTTTTGGTATGCCTATCGAACACATTTAGTGATGCCAACAGAAGAGGGTATGCTCAAAGCAAGAGTAAATGGTAATAGGCCAATGTGAAGCTTTGAAAGACTGATGGGAAATGAGAAAATTGGCAAGGAAGCTAAGAGCCTTGGTGTAATGGAATTGATATTTTATTGTTTAGTGCAGCTAACATGTGGAAAAGGCTAAGGGTTATGCGAAAGTATTTTGAAAGGATTTTATGTATAATTTATTATCCAAGTGCTCTTTTATGAGCTTTGGCCATTTATGATCGGCCGGTCAGTTTGTACTCAATTTGACCATTCAAGAAATCTATAAAGCAAATACGTGCAAGAGGAAAATGGTCACTCTTTCACGGGGGGAGATTGCACCCAGTCTCCATGTTATTCTTCTCTCCTCTTTTCTCTTGTCTCTCGTCGTGCTAGTGTAGCACTCCACTCTAGGAGGTGCACCTGCACGGTCTTGCTTGCACTTTCCCACTCTCTATCTCTCTCTTCATGCTTAAAGATTGATTATGGTTCCTACGATTATCTGGGTATACAGCTTTTGTCAATTCTTAGCTTGCAATATGTTGTTTTCTCTATTTTGTAGGGCTCGTTGAGATTCCATTTGTAGTAGTGGTATCAGAACTTAGGCTACGTTCACATGTCTGTAGAAATCATCAGAACAACCAGAGCTAAAAGACCATATTAGGTAAGGTGGAAAAATCCCAATTCCCAGATTGGACAGCTTTCAATATATCATGTACAAGGTGTTGACGTTTTGTACTAGACTAAACATTTGAAAGAAACATTGGCCAAAGAAAATTATGGTTTTGGGTGGTTGCACCATCAAGAGATGAGTACATTGATTCCATTTTCATTGTTTATACTCTATTGTCCTACCTACAACTTTTCTTAACATGGAGACATTGGTTTGAAGGCCCATACCTTGTTCAAGCTAAGGTCAAATGGAGTACATGAATTTTTAATTCAAGGTCCATCACTTGTCCAAGCTAGCACCCATTGAGAAATAAACCCACTTGTGCATGACATCAAAGCAACACACACCTCTAATCTAGAAATTCTTCACTTAAGGTACGAGCCAGTTATAAAATGTGTAGCATATGTCAACTGCAACATAGGAGGGCTAGTTTCAAGGTGCATTTGTCTAAGATAGGCTATGGAGGAATGCAAAGTCCACTTCTTATCTAAGCTACAATTAGTGAAAGGGTAAGAAAACGTGTTTACATAAAAATTTCTCTGAGTACTTCTCCATTGCAACATAGAAGGTTCAATTTGAAGTTCAAGAAATTATCCTAAAAACATATATAGTGAAATAAATACTACCCACAAGAAAACATTAAATATGTTATTTTATAACAAATTGGAGAAGTTAACGTCCAGAAGCATCGCGTAGACCCTAATAAAGCTATGCATGCATACATTGAAATCTCAATACATGCACTTAGACTCCATGGTTTTCCTCTCAACATATTTTAGTTTCCAAAACTCTCTTACATAGAGGATGTAAAATAACCATTCTTGATTCAAACATTTTTCTCTACAAACAAGGTCTCTCACACAATTCAAAGTCCATGATTTATTTTCTTCCAATGCAAACAATTATACTTTATATTTTTCCTTTAAAAGACTTGTAGGTTCTAAAACTCTTTTATATGGACACAAAAATAAATGTTTTAGGCAAACATGCGTGCCAAGACTTAGATATTTCTTGCACATCCATGAATTCTCCATTCCATACTTGTAAGGTTTATTTTGATATCAAACATAAGTTTCTCCTAGTTACAAATGGATACAACCTTGATATGGAATGATATAGGATTGCTAAAGAACAAAAATAAATATTTTTTAAATATATCATGATGAAACACAACCATAATCTAGTAAAATGAGTCCCCAAAAACAAGGTGCAATCTAGAACTACATTGAAATCTCCTTAGACTTGAATACACTCTAGTAATATAGTGAAGTCCCCTTAGATTAGGGTACAGTTGATCGACACATTTTTGTTCTAAATCAGGATGCTTTGTCATTACATTGGATTCTCCTTGTAATTGGATACACTCTAGTAATACATGGAAGTCCTCTTAGAGTAGAGTGCACTCCATTACAAGTCCCTTAGAATAGAGCACGATCCATCACATAGGATTCTCCTTATAATAGTATACACTGGAGTAATACGTGGAAGTCCCCTTAGAGAAGGGTGCACACCGTGTACAAATAACTTTCTTTATAATAGGATACCCTGTAGAATACATGCAAGTCCCCTTAGAGTAGGGTGCACTCCATGCAAGTGTTCTTTAAATTGACACATCTTTGTTTTAAAATAACCTTTGAATTATATAGTAATACAAATACACATCATACTAAAAGGACATCATCTGGCCATAAAAAGGATCATTGTCAACCTTCTTTAATGTTATCGCCTTGACACGTACACATGAAGGACATGATTTGTCTCAAGATCACTATACTGATTTACAATTGTGTTACGGGTATAATCTCTCTTGTCTCTTGCATACAACCATCCAAGTAACCATGGAATAATCGTTTCTTGCAAGAATCTTTGAAGCTGCTCAGGTGTTTGCCTCCACATCTTTGGAAATATAAGATATGTTCCTGACATATTCCACATCATTCTATATGGACTATCATAAAAAATCAAGGTATTATTTGCATCCAAGTCCTTAAACATCTTCCAAATATCGCTCAAGTTTTTATGATACACCCTTCTAAATCCTAACATGATGTTTGGATTTGGCAACACTTGTTACTCATAAAGATCTTGAACTTGCTATAATTCTTTGGGAAACATTTTTGTGTGATGTGTTGCACTGCTGTTAGGTTATAGAAACTCCATATCCACAGCTCAAAGTATTCACCACAGAAATCCAAAAACATTTCTGCGTCTAGGCGCACCGTATGATAAACTTCATCTTTGTCCTCCACAAGACGCATGTGTTGAGCCCAAGATGGCATAGAATCTCCATGTTTTATTTCAACTGTCTTCGAAAGCAGTCCTTCAAGGTCCAAAAGAAGCACTCTTTTGATATTCTTGACAAGAAGTGGTAGGTGACAAGGAGGTGATTAATATATACAAAAAGGCCTTGGATTAGGTTCTTTGGGTGCTTCAAAACCTCCCTTCAAACCATTCCTACAGATAGTCGGCCCACTTTCTTGTAGTGATGACTCTGCAATTGAAAAACAAGAAATTTATTATGTTTCAAAGAATACAAACAGTTTCTACATTTCTACACTGTGGTATCATTAGATGCCAAAGTCCATCTTCAACTTCCTCATTTCTATAAAGAAATCCCAATTGAAACCTTACAAAGCTTCACCATTTCTCCAAGCTATGCTTCTTTGAAGCATGGGGAAAAGTAAGGTCTACCACCTGGCTAGTCTAGGCTCCACTATGAATGGGAAAAAAGTAAGATCTACCGTAGGTCCAAACTTGGATTTATGATGAGGGGTCTCTTGTTTCAAGGTCTACCACTTGTCCAAGCTACACTTCATACAATATAGTGGTGGATAGCTAGACTGGATTGGGAATGGGAGAAAAGGTGCAAGGTCCACCACCTGTCCAACCTCTTAGGCTCTTTGTTAAATGTTTTCCTTCTCACTACATGGAGGACTTGTGATATGTTTCCCATGAGGGGCTTTACCAAAAGGTCCACCACCTGTCCAAGCTTGCTCCATGGAATATCTAGAGATATTTTTTTTGAGACCTATAAGAAGAAACAAAAGAAAAATTTGATACCATGCACATGTATATTCAAGTATGTGAAACAAGGTTCAAGTCATAAAAGGTACCTTAGGGGTGTGTTTTGTTTAGCCTTAGAAGATTTTTCTCAGCTTTGACCTTGTTTATATAAGCCTTTGCACTGGTTGCCTTCAATGGTCCCTTTGTAGTACATCCCAATTACCTAGCTAGATTGATCAACTGTGGTGCCTTCATGCTTTTAACAGTTGTACCTTCCTTTTCCAGTATCTCTTGTATTTGGGCTCGTTTGATGTCATTGTTGTCGGTTTTGTCACTTTCTCGATTGTGTTTGCCTTCAAGGATAGATTCACCTTTGTCATATTTTGCAGGAGTTATCCTTCTTGTAAAGAACACCTTGGCTGACCAAGCATCATTTTTTTGCTTCCAATTATCTTTGATTTCTTTATATTCACTCTCATTTGTCAATGTTGGTTGTCCGTAACGACTAGAGGCAATGAAGTTTTGCACATCCCTTGTCTCATCCATCTCAAACAAGTAGGGAAGCAACTCCTCCAAGAGCATATTGTCAACCAGTTTTTCACCATCAATTTGGGATGAAAAAATACAATTGTTTGCAGGGGAAATGCATCCCTTGTAAGGAGAGTCAACAATAAGCACTGTTCTTTGTGGGTCACATTCATACCCCATGGCAATTTTAGCTAGAGGCTTGAACATTGCCTCAATGGTTGGATTGTCGGGTCTAAATAATTTATTGCTTTGACAAGTATAGCAACCTTCTTGATTCCAAATTGCAAAGAAAGGCAATGTACCTTTTGCTAATCTCTTTAGTGCTTTCAGACTTTGAAGCACATTGTTCCTAGTAGTCGTCGACCAAATTGCAACATTAAACCTCTGTAATATAGTCTTCAAGAATTGGATGCAACCTGGCCTAAGTATAATATATCTTTTTGTATCTAGTTGTACTGGTTGGTGGTGTGAGGACAGCTGAGGGGAACGTTTCAATAGCATACCATTTAAGTCCAAAATAATTGTGAGTATGGATTTCTCAACATCTGCACTAGATGAAGTAGCAAAAAATGGGAATGGCTCTTGAGTAGACATTTTTAGTCTCTTTTGAAGTAGGTTGTATTGTTGGAGTAGGCATTTCTTTATTCTCACTGTTGCAAGCTTGCTCAAGGTGCACATCACCAGACTTTGGTATAGACATATCATCCACCTTGGGCATGTCAGAAATAATAGAATCAAGGGGTTCAACAATTGCGGATTCAACCACAGGGGCCTTATCTATCCCAATTTGTGAATCTAAAAAACACAAATTACATTGGTTTCTCAAAAATCACTAGAATTTAAATCACCAATTTTAAACATGTGGAAGTCGAACTTAGTAGTTTATTCAAGGTAAAATCAATATTATAATCCTTGCAAGTATTGATACACAAGGCAACACTAGTCTATACTACAATCTTTTGTGGAAAACTTGTACACCCTACACTTTAATAAATATCAGTACTTAAGTGAATACTGAAGGCCACATAAGTTAACAACAACCATGATTTACTTGATTGAGATTTGATCCATTAAAAGTCATATTAACACATGTAATTAAGACTTCTATCCATATAAATACTTAAAAACATCAAATAAAGTCATAGTCAACAAACTATGTGTCTCCTCATTTAAGTCGACCAATAGTCTCAACACATGCATAGCCATAACCTCTGATTTAATGTCTAAAGATAAGCCTTTATCCAAAGGTGTTAATTTTGGACGTTTTGGACATTCATACAATGAGAGGTATTTTTGTAATCGATCATGTTTCCCTTTTCTACAAATTTACAAATCTATGCCTAGTTAATCTCTTTCTTCTTCTATATTCAATTCTTCTCTCAATAGAGACCTTAATAGAAGCAAGGTCTACCACTTGTCCAAGCCAATGCAAGGAAGTGGCTATTGTTTTAAGTCTACCACAATTAGACTCCACAAAATGTTCACCACCACACTTGTTTGAATTAGCCTCCATGGAAGGTCCACCACTTGTCGAAGCTATATGGGGTTGTTTGAAGGTCTAACACACTTCTTGAGATTGGGATCTATGTATGGTTCACCTACCCATGCTAGACTTGAAAGTATAAAATAAAGGGGATAGTACTAGGTCTAAAACTCATCAATTCAAGCTCTTAAGTTTAGGCTAGTGTTTTTTTTTAATCTAAGGATTCATCACTCAAAAATTATAAGATTATTCTCTACATTTAAACCTTTAATTCTTGAAGATGAAGAAGATGGACGCAAAAAATACTACATAAAACAAAACCTAACATTAAGAGTATCAAATCAACTAGAAAATGTTTTAATAAATGTTACAATTTCTTACGCCCACAAAGCCTGATTCTGCCTTGTGCAATCAAGAGGGTATGCATCCATCCTAAGCTATCTAGTCATGCACGTCGACTGAACAGGCTCACAAAAGTACCAGATCAGTTCCTAGGCTAACCTAGTCCTATAAAAAGGTGTAGACTATCCATGTGCACACAAGGCTAGATGTGCACATGACGAAAACAAATGCAACTTTGGAGACCAAATTTGTGGGCACGGATCCAAAATCTCTTTAAATTTTCCAAAAACAAAAGTAATCTTGAAAAAAAGAATAGCCATATCAAACAATGTCCCACACAAATATATGACGAATCTCATAATTGTTGTTACCATTTCAATGATATCCCTTAGAAGGCCTTCAACGGTTTGAAGGTCCACTACATGTCCAAGCTAGCTCTATTGTTTAAGGCTATCTCTATTGTTTGAAGGTCAATTTGTGAATGGAATGTAGCTACTATGTTTACTACCGTGGATGGTTTGGGGCAAAGGTCCACCACTTATCCAACCTACTTTCCATTGTGTTTTAGAGGTTTTAGCCCAGGTTAGTTTGAAGGTCCACCACCTATCCAAACTAGATCTATTAAACAAATCTATCTCTATTGTTTCAAATTCAGTGTGTGAATGGAGTGTAGCTACTTTGTTTACTACCATGGATGGTTTGGGGTAAAGGTCCACCATTTGTCCAACCTACTATCCATTGTGTTATGGAGGTTTTAGCCCAAGATTGTTTGAAGGTCCACCATACATCCAAGCTAGCTCCTTTGAAAGAAGCTATCTCTATTGTTTCAAGGTCAATGTGTGAATGGAGTGTAGCTAATTTTTCACTACCATGGATGGTTTGGGGCAGAGTTCCACCACTTATCCAACCTACTATCTATTGTGTTATTGAGGTTTTAGCCCAAGGTTGTTTGTAGGTCCACCAATTGTCCAAGATATCTCTATTGAATAGTCTTATCTCTAGTCTGATCACTTGGATTGTTAGGGGTACTTGTCGAACCTACTAACCATTATGTTATGGAGGTTTTAGCCCATGGTGGTTTGAAGGTCCATCACTTGTCCAAGGTAGCTCTATTGAATAGTCCTATCTCTAGTCTGATGACGTCGATGGTTTTGGGTAGAGGTCCAACACTTTTCCAACATACTATCCATTGTGTTATTGAGGTTTTATCCGAAGGTGGTTTGAAGGTCCACCATCTGTCCAAGCTAGATCTATTAAAAGAATCTATCTCTATTGTTTGAAGGTCAATGTGTGAATGGAGTAGAGCTACTATGTTTACTACCATTGATGGTTTGGGATAGAGGTCCACCACTTGTCAACCTACTAACCTTTGCGTTATGGACGTTTTAGCCCAAGGTTGTTTGAAGATCCACCACCTTTCCAAGCTAGCTCTATTGAAAGAATCTATCACTATTGTTTGAATGTTAGAGTGTGAATGGAGTCTAGTTACTTTGTTTACTACCATGGAGGGTTTGGGACAGAGGTCCATTACTTGTCCAACCTACTCACCATTATGTTATGGAGGTTTTAGCCAAAGGTGGTTTGAAGATCCACCACCTGTCCAAGCTAGCTCTATTGAATAGTCATATCCCTACTCTTATAGCGTGGATGGTTTGGGGTAGAGGTCTAATACTTGTCCATCCTACTATCCATTGTATTATTGAGGTTTTAGCCCAAGGTGGTTTGAAGGTCCACCACCTGTCCAAGCTAGCTCTATTGAAAGAAGCTATCTCTATTGTTTGAAGGTCAATATGTGAATGGAGTGTAACTACTATATTTAGTACCATGGATGGTTTGGGTAATGGACCATCACCTGTCCAACCTACTATCCATTGTATTATGCAGGTTTTAGCCCTATGTGGCTTGAAGGTCAACCACCTGTCCAAGCTCGCTCTATTGAATAGTCCTATCTCTACTCTGATAGTGTGGATGGTTTCGGTTAGAGGTCCAACACTTGTCCAACCTACTATCCATTGTGTTATGGAGGTTTTAGCCCAAGGCGGTTTGAAGGACCACCTATCCAAGCTAGATCTATTGAAAGAAGCTATATCTATTGTTTGAAGGTCAATGTGTGAATGGAGTGTAGCTACTATGTTTACTACCATGGATGGTTTGGGGTAGAGATCCACCACTTGTCCAACCTACTATCCATTGTGTTATGGAGGTTTAAGTCCAACGTGGTTTGAAGGTCCACCACATGTCTAAGCTAGCTCTATTGAAAAAAGCTATCTCTATTGTTTGAAGGTCAATTTGTGAATGGAGTGTAGCTAATATGTTTACTACCATGGATGGTTTGGGGCAGAGGTCCACCACGTGTCGTACTTTCCACTGTGTTCTACAGGTTTTAGCCCAGGTTGGTTTAAAGGTCTACCACCTATCCAAGCTATATCTATTGAACAAAGCTATCTCTATTGTTTCAAAGTCAGTATGTGAATGGAGTGTAGCTACTTTTTTTACTACCAAAGATTGTTTGAAGGTCCACCACCTGTCCAAGCTAGCTTCTTTGAAAGAAGCTATCTCTATTGTTTGAAGGTCAATATGTGAATGGAGTGTAGCTACTTTTTTTACTACCATGGATGGTTTGGGACAGAGGTCCACCACTTGTCCAACCTACTATCTATTGTGTTATGGAGGTTTTAGCCCAAGGTTGTTTGAAGGTTCACCACCTATCCAAGCTATCTCTATTGAATAGTCCTATGTCTAGTCTCATCACATGGATGGTTTGGGGTAGAGGTCCACCACTTGTCCAAGCTACTATCCATTGTGTTATGGAGGTTTTAGCCGAAGGTGGTTTGAAGGTCCACCACCTGTCCAATCTAGATCTTTTGAATGGTCCTATCCCTACTCTTATAACGTGGATGGTTTGGGGTAGATGTATAATACCTACTATCCATTGTGTTATTGAGGTTTTAGCCCAAGGTGGTTTGAAGGTCCACCACATGTCCAAGCTAGATCTATTGAAAGAAGCTATCTCTATTGTTTGAAGGTCAATGTGTGAATGGAGTGTAACTACTATGTATATTACCATGGATGGTTTGGGTAATGGACCATCACCTGTCCAACCTACTAACCATTACATTATGCAGGTTTTAGTCCTATGTGGCTTGAAGGTCAACCACATGTCCAAGCTTGCTCTATTTCATAGTCTTATCTCTACTCTGAAAGCGTGCATGGTTTCGATTAGAGGTCCAATACTTGTCTAACCTACTATCCATTGTGTTATGGAGGTTCTAGCCCAAGGAGGTTTGAAGGTCCACCACCTATCCAAGCTAGATATATTGAAAGAATCTATCTCTATTGTTTGAAGGTCAATGTGTGAATGGAGTGTAGCTACTATATTTACTACCATGGATGGTTTGGAGTAGAGATCCACCACTTGTCCAACCTACTATCCATTGTGTTATGGAGGTTTAAGTCCAAGGTGGTTTGAAGGTCCACCACTTGTCTAAGCTAGCTCTATTGAAAAAAGCTATCTCTATTGTTTGAAGGTCAATTTGTGAATGGAGTGTAGCTACTATGTTTACTACCATGGATGGTTTGGGGCAAAGGTCCACCACTTGTCCAACCTACTATCCATTGTGTTATGAAGGTTTTAGCCCAAGATTGTTTGAAGGTCCACCACATGTCCAAGCTAGCTTCTTTGAAAGAAGTTATATCTATTGTTTGAAGGTCAATGTGTGAATGGACTGTAGCTACTTTTTTTACTACCATGGATGGTTTGGGGCAGAGGTCCACCACTTGTCTATCCTACTATCTATTGTGTTATGGAGGTTTTAGCCCAAGGTTGTTTGAAGGTTCACCACCTATCCAAGCTAGCTCTATTGAATAGTCATATCTCTAGTCTCATCACATGGATGGTTTGGGGTAGAGGTCCACCACTTTTCCAACCTACTATCCATTGTGTTATGGAGGTTTTAACCCAAGGTTGTTTGATGGTCCACCACCTGTTCAAGCTAGCTCCATTGAAATAAGTTATCTATATTGTTTCAAGGTCAATGTGTGAATGGAGTGTAGCTACTTTAATTACTAACCATGGATGGTTTGGGGAAGAGGTCCACCACTTGCCCAACCTACTATCCATTGTGTCATGGAGGCTTTAGCACAAGGTGGTTTCAAGATAGCTCTATTGAAAGAAGCTATCTCTATTATTTGAAGGTCAATGTGTGAATGGAGTGTAACTACTATGTTTTTTTTTACCATGGATAATATCAGGAAAAGGTCCACCACTTGTCCAACCTACTATCCATTGTGTTATGGAGGTTTTAGCTCAGAGTGGTGTGAAGGTCAATCTGTGAATCGGGAGTGTAACTATTATGTTTACTACCATGGATAGTTCGGGACAGAGGTCCACAACTTGTCCAACCTACTAACCATTTTTTTATGGAGGTTTTAGCCCAAGGTGGTTTAAAGGTCCACCACCTGTGCTAGCTCTATTGAATATTACTATCTCTAGTCTGATCATGTTGGGCTGAAAGCAAAGAATGGTGGTAAAAAAAAAGGGCCAATTTTTTTCCACCTGTTTGGTCCTTTGGAGGGAAAGTTTTGAGGCCCAAAAGTTTTGGAAATTGTATTTTTTAGCTATAATTGTATCTCAAAAATACAAGTCGTGCAGTTTCACAATGGGCCAGCCCGTGTGAGAGTAGTGGTGTAATTAGTAAATTTAGTGGTCCGAACTGCGTCCGTTTGAATTGAGCGCTTTCTACCAGCGCTTGACCTCTCTCTCTCTCTCCCCCCTCTGACTCATAGCAGAGTTGCTCTCTCTCTCTCTCTCTCTCTCTCTCTCTCTCTCTCTCTCTCTCTCTCTCTCTCTCTCTCTCTCTCTCTCTCTCTCTCTCTCTCTCTCTCTCTCTCTCTCAGCATTGTAGCAGAGCTGTTATCGTGTGAGTTCTCCCACCATGAGGACCCCAAAGGCCAAGGGAGCTCCTGCCAGTAGAGCGCCACCTTCAACATACAAACAGAAAGGGAAGGCCAAGGAGGGAATGCCCACCCATGGGAGAAGCAACAACAAAGGTTCTTCCACCCCCGCCTCTCAACAAACAGAGCTGGAGAACAAAAGCATTCCCAACACAAGGGCTAGTGCAAAACAGTTCAAGGCTTCTAAAATTGACTCCGAACGGACCTCACACCGTGTCGATGAGGATGAATTAAAATCTTCCAACAAGTCAAGACGTGGTAAGCTATTCATTGGAATCAGGCTTGTGTTAATTAGATGGTGTAAAATTTTGAATTTAAATGTTCAGTGTAAAATACCTTGGAGCATCGCATTTGTAATCCATATGCATATGAGAGAAAAACTAGAAAATTGACTTGGACCATGCTAATTATCCAGCTTGCTCTATAGTATTAAGTGTATTTTTCTAGGATATTATAGAAAAGTGGTTGTGGAGCTTCAATGTTTGTGGATAGAAAGTTTTAGCTGAGACAATGTACATGATTCTATAGTTTCGTTGCTTTATGTTAGAGCTTTGTATATCATATGCTAAGGATGAAAACTGAAGTTATTGCAGACTTTTATTGAAGTTTCGTGGAAATAGAGTATGGATAAATCATATTGTAGACACATTAGTTATTAGTTATCAAATGTACAGTAACAAATGTGGTACTTTGGATTTGTTTCACAATAATTTCTGATTTGTTTGACATTTCAGGTAAGAATAAAATGGAGGAGTACCCTCAACAAACCAGGTTCTGCTATACAACAGAGGACTTGCATGAGGAGTATGGCCTTAGTCTAGAAGGCAAACTCCCTAAGGACCTGACTGATGAGGACTTGCCATCTGAGCAATGGTTATCTATTTTCAAGTACAAGTTCCAAAAGAACAGCAAAATTTATTTAAATCATTGGCAGCCACATATGGTGGATGACTGTAGATTTCTATTTTCCAAATTTTATCAGGGACCCCCTTCATGCGGTGAACTGACCACCAAATTTGCTAAGGGTTATGCGTTCGAGAAATGTGATGTAGCGAGAAAAGACCCAACAGGGCATAGAATAGCATAGGTCCGGTTTGGGGAAGGAGTGTTGCAGATGATATCATTTAGGACTGGCGGTCTTGACCGTAAAGTTGAGACATGAAGGAAGCAAAATGCTTCCTCCCCTGGAACTGTCCCACAGTCAATTAAGAAGGCCCGCATGACTCAAAGTGGCAGCAACATCTGCATAGAACCAGAGCAAGGTGTCAGAGGGGCAGTGGTTGACTACCTACCTGACTTAGAGGCATTTCTCCAAAGACTCCAAAAGCAGGTGTCACATCCAGGGTCATCAAAACTAACAGACCTGAAGGCCTCTATTCAAGCAAACAAGGACCAGCTACTGGTATATGAGGGTAAAGAGGGTGTGGTGAAAAGTTTGATGGAGGATATTGATACCCTGGAGGCGTGCATCGGTGTGCTGCGGCAGCAAATACCTATCCCTAATGAAGAGATCATAGAGGTGGAGGCTGAGCTGGGAGCAATTCGACGCTTGTTACGACGGCACGGGTTTTCCGAAAATATCAAGAAGCTCCAAGCTGAGGTTGAACAGTACGAGGTATTGTATTTCTGGCTTATTGCATTGTGTACGACTGTTGAAAGTTTTTATTTTGCACACGGTTTGGTGATTTGGCATGTTTCACTTCTTGACTGGTTTATTTGTTGACATTTTTATGGGTTTTAGTACTATCTTGGACTTGTTTGGTACTCTCTCTAACTGTTTTGATACTTTTATTTAACACTAAGGACAGTGTTGGAACTTTCCTTGGTACTTTATGTTGCTGCTTCATTTCATTTGGTACTCATTTGAACTACATGGTACTATATTGGTACTTCCTTGTTTCTAATTTTTGAGTCTTACAATGTACTATTTGTTTTGTTTTGGATTCTATAATGGCACAATCCATGGTACTTTTGGTGCTTTTCTGATCATTTGGTCTTTTCAATTCTATTTTGGGACTGCTATGGTACATGCTACTTAGTGCTTTGGTATCTTCTTTAAATGTCTTGGTACTTTCTAGTTTTTTTTTAAAGTGGTTTGCTTATTTTTGGACTGTTTTGGTACTTTTTAAACTGATTTGGGTATTTAATCGAACACTAACTGTTATGTACGTACTTCCCTTGTAACCTTTTGGTGCTTAGTTATTTTAATTGGTTCTCTCTTCGATCATTCTGGTATTGGGTTGAGAATTTTTGGTACTCATATAGTTTACATATATTGTCTTGGGTGCTATGTGGCACAATCTTTGGTACTCTGGGTGCTTTTCGGCTCATTGGGTACTCTTATTACTTATTTTGGAACTTTCTAGTTACAGTCTTATACTGTAATGTTGAGTTTGACTTGGGTACTTTGGTGCTTGATACTACTTTGGTACTCTTGAAACATTTGGTACTTCAACCTATTTTGGTACTTTTGGTACCTCCCTTGTAACCTTTTGTGCTTGTTTATTTTATTTGGTTCTCTCTTTGACCATTTTGGTACTGCCTTGAGAATTTTTGGTACTCATATAGTCTACAGATTTGCCTTGGGTGCTATGTGGCACAATCTTTGGTACTCTAGGTGCTTATCTGTTCATTGGGTAGTCTGATTACTTATTTTGGTACTTTCTAGTTACAGTCTTATACTGTAATGGTGAGTATGACTTGGGTACTTTTGGTGCTTGATACTGATTTGGTATTGTTGAAACATTTGGTACTTCAACCTATTTTGGTACTGTTGGTACTTTCCTTGTAACCTTTTATGCTTATTTATTTTATTTGGTTCTCTCTTTGACCATTTTGGCACTGCCTTGAGAATTTTGGTACTCATATAGTTTACAAATTTGCCTTGGGTGCTATGTGGCACAATCCTTGGTACTCTGGGTATTTATCTGCTCTTTGGGTAGTCTGATTACTTATTTTGGTACTTTCTAGTTATTGTCTTATACTATAATGTTGAGTATGACTTGGGTACTTTTGGTGCTTGAAATTGCTCTGGTACTGTTGAAACTTTTGGTACTTTTGGTACTTCTGGTATTTCTAGTGCCTTGATACTACATTGGTATTTTCTTCTAATAATGTTTTCTTTGCTAATTGTTTGATTTAGTACTGTCTTGGTTCTATTTTGTAACTGTTGCAATGATATTTTGGTACTGCATGTGTTATTCCTTGCTAGCAGTCAATTTTGGTACTGTTTTGGTGCTTGTTGGGTACTATTTTGTTCTATTTTGGTACTCTTTCAATAATTTTTTGCTATTGCATGTGTTCTTCCATGCATCTTGGTTGTTTTGGTAAGTAAATTACAAGAGCATTTTGTTTTGCAGAGAGAGTATGCCAAGCTCTACAACGAGTCCCTGGAAACCCAAGACCAGTACGAATTTGTAAGCAAGATCTCTGCTGATGTGAAGAGAGGGATGACTCACATGTTGACTCCAAGGCCTCATGTTGTGGACCCTGAAAACACAATACATGTGTTTGGTTCTTGTGTTTCCTGTGGGGAGGCTTTGGAGGCTTCTTACATGGTTGGTACCTTCATGCTTCCCTGCAGGCATCAGTACCATCCACTGTGTTTTGCAGGTGTATTGAGAATGGAAGATACGTGCATTAAGGCACTTTGCAACACTGCAATCCCTTCGGAAGCAAAGCCCTGGATTTCAGGGAGGTCATTATTGAAGAGTAAGTGGGGTGTTTGTGTTGGACACTACATGCTTATAATATCAGTTGAATTTATGATCTAATCTTCTCTTTCATCTTTGTGTATATGTAGGGAGAGGATCTTTCGGTGCGGACACCCATGACAACACCAACACCCCTGTGGATCAGAAGGATCTTCCTGGATACAGCAAGCCAAATGCCAGTCACATGTTCCAGGAAGATCCTTATAAGTCAGTGCATGAAGTACTGCATGACATTGGTGCCAACACGATGGAAGGCAAAAAGGGTGAGCCTGCTCTAGACTCCAGTTTGGAGGAAGATAGCACTAAAGCCGAAGCTCAGGAAAGCCAGCAAGGCCCTAATGCCAACATAGTGGAAGGGAAAGGGTCTGAGGCTGGTGTGGGCTCTGGTATGGCAGAAGCTAAACTGAAAACTGAAGTGCAGGAGAAGGATAAACAGGAAAGCAAACCGATTGAGGAAGTTGATGACATAGAGATAGAGCTAGGCAAGAAGAACAACGCAGAAATTGAGGCTGATGAGGAGGTGGCAGTGGAAGTTCCCTCGGCGGCCGAGTGTTTAGATGCAACTCCAAAGTATGTAGAAGAGAAGGTAGGCAGAAAGACGAGGCATCAGGCAAAGAGTGAGGCGGAACTTGCTGACAATGCGAAGGAGGCGGAACCTGCCGAGGGTGCGAAGGAGGCTACGAAAGAGTATGTCACGGAGAAGGCAGCTTATTTTGCGGAGGAGACGAAAGCCATGGAGGAGGCCGAAGGTGCGAGGCAGGCGACAACCTTAGAAACATGTTATAGCATTGACTGTGCCACACTCTCCGAACTCTTCCTTACGAAATGTAAAAATCACCCCAAAGGTCGTGGTCTCAAGCCGCGAACCTCCAAGAATTAGCTATTTAACAGCATTTTGTACTTGCTTCTGGCTTATCATGAAATACGATCCCATTTTGCGTTTGTCAATGTTTGGTGTCATGTCAGTCAAATGTTAATGTGTCCGTTCCTTGTTATGTCATGTTTTCAACTGTCAAATGTTAATGTGTCCGTTCCTTGTTATGTCATGTTTTCAACAATTGGTAACCTTTAATGGTGCTAAATGTCCACACTTTCTATTGCCAAAAGGTTCGGTGTTCCTTTACTCATTTTGCTTCGTGGTACTTCAGTGAGGGACAGGTGGTGGCTGAATGAAAAGCGATCAATGCCACTAGACGTAAAGGCGAGCACTAAGCGCCTTGTCATTCTGGATGTGAATGGAGTTCTGTTGAAGGATTTTCATGAAGAACCCGAAGATTTGTGGAAAATCCCATTTCCAAAGGGATGTAGGCCCCGATGCGTGCAGGCCTCCCGGCACAAATACTGCGTGGTCAGACTTGATGCGGAGGATTTCATCCTTAGCCTGAAGAGGCGATGCTACGTGATGCTTTGGTCCTGCAGCCAAAGACACAATCTGATGACCATACTGCATGCTTGCTTGCCTAAGTTGATGAAGATACAAAGTCTCTTTTTAGGTATGAATCCCTTAACTTCCAAACAGGTTTGGCTGATTTTGGTATTGTATCTACCTTTGCTACTGATTTGTACATATTCTGGTACTATTGGTTCTTTTTTTACTATTTGGTACTATCTTGTATAGGATTTGGTACTGTTTGTACAAATTGATATTGTCCACACAATTTTGGTAATGTTAGCACAATTCAGTACTGTTTGCACAATTGGGTACTATTTGTTTCTTTTGGTTCTTTTTGGTTATTTTTATTCATTTTGGTCCTTTGGTACATTTGGTACTTTTGGTACTGTTTGCACAACTTGATACTATCCATACAACCTGGTACTATTTGCACAGCTTACTTTGGTACTTTGGTACTGTTATGTACAGAACTTGTTGTTTTTCTTTTTTTGTTAATTTAAGTCCTTTGGTACTTTGATACTGTTATGTACAGAACTTGCTGTTTTTCAGACTATGGTGATTTAAGTCCTTTGGTACTTTGGTACTTTGGTACTGATATGTACAGAACTTGCTGTTTTTCTTTTTTTGGTGATTTAAGTCCTTTGGTACTTTGGTACTTTATGTAAAAAACTTAATGTTTTTCAGACTTTGGTGATTAAGTCCTTTGGTACTTTTGGTACTTTGGTGCTTTGGTACTGTTATGTACAGAACTTGTTGCTGTTTTTCAGACTTTGGTACATTGAACTGTATACCTACTCTAACAACTTAGTTTACTTGACACATATATTTTTGACCAGTCCCATTGTGAAAAATGGGCTTCCTCTATGAAGGATGTGGCAGGCCCTTTGGGGCAGTTCGGCGACAAGCCCATTTTCTTGAAGCTCTTGCGAACAGTTTGGCGCAAGCATCCTCAATTTAATAAAGCCAGCACGCTCCTTGTGGACGACACAAGATACAAATCATTGAAGAAAGATTATGAGTCGTGCTACTGCATTCGGACATATGAGCCAAACTATTACGATCCGAACAAGCCAAAGTATCTCATGGATGTCATTCTGCCATGGATCATAGGATGGCTAGATGAGAAGTTCCCCACCGCTTATAGCTGGCGCACACCCCTGTTTGATGTAGAGGACGACATGTCCCTGTATGTTGCTGACTACTTTGTATCTTTGGAAGGGTACTCGTACCGGTTTGACCCCCCTGATGTGTAAAAGATTCTGTAAAAGACTGGCATTTTCGTGTAATAAGAAATTATTGTTGGGCATGAACCTTCGTTTGCAAAATTTTTACACATGCACTTAATTTTTCTGCACATGATCTTTTTCTTGCCACTTCTTTGGTAATGTTTATGTTGCTATTTGCATGTGAAGCCTGAATCAGCAGAAATGTCAAATAACCCACGAGCATTGATTACTCCTTCCCACTTTAATTTTTGTCCCATTGATAACTAAACCCGGATTCTTGCACCTGCCTAAGATATTTTCAACCATATTAAAGTATCTTGCTATCAAACAAGGATTAGGCAGCCTGGCTATCAAATTTGGTACTACCAGAGTCAGCTGAAAACAAATTAGCAAGTACGCACTATTGATCACAAGTAAGATTCTATTCAAGATAATTACAACTGTTACTACCAATGGCTAGACTTGTAGTTGGGGTTTACGCTGTATGGCTCCCCTCGTGGTCACTCCCTTCGTCATATGGCATACTACTATAGATATTTTCATATATCTTTGAGGATAGTTTAAAATGGTTATGCAGGCCTGGTTTGACCTCCATGGGGAACCGTATGGCTCTAACAAGAAGGGAGTAGATCATGACCGGTGGTTTCTCATTCAATAGGGTATAAGTATCAACTTTTTCCTCAACCAGGGCATAGTACAAACCCTCAACCAGAATTCCACCCTTTACGATCTTGTTATGCCAAAGGTCCTTCAGTACTCTTGGTGTCTGGTACATGGTTTTGGTGCACTTTAGAAGGTAGAAGTCCTCTTTCTCCTCGGTTGCTTTCACTACAAAGTTATCCCCAATGGACAGTAATTGGCTCAGCACCTTAGGGTCTCCTTTATACATAGGCATGGTTAAATCCACACTCACTTGGGAGGAAAGCAAATCATTGTAGTTCTCCTCATCATCCTCCTCCTCATCACTACCTACTTGTACAGACTCTATCAATGGCTCAATGGAGAGATATTTCCATTCTTCAGTGCGTTGTTTATTATTGCATCTCCTCCATTGCCCATGCACACAAGGATCACAAAGGCAAGACAGCGTCTCAAAACGCACATCACATGGATTGTGTGTTGAGTAGCCGTCAACACAATGGAATGAGCAAGACCCTGCAATTGGTTTGCAGTCCCATAGTGGAGAACGCAACACATCATTCGGTGAAACCAACCAGAAGACCCTTCTTGTGCTGGCACCCCCACCTTCCCTCGTTGTGTTAAACCTCGCATTTAGAAAATTGACCACATCAGCCGCACACTTAATGGGCCAACCATCGAACTTTGGCTCCTCATGCGTCAAGGTTCTCTTGATAACAGCACCTGCACCATCATGCTCTCCTTTTCCATGTCCTGAAGTGGAGAAGTTGTGCATCATATGCAATCCTGTCAAAACTGATAATACCTGGCTACAAAATAGTATGGTCGTCGTGCCTTGAACTGTGAAGCGGCACCATTTGAACAAACCTAATGATAACGGAAACACTATCCTTGTTGTTTCATCCAACTGTCATGCAAGAGAAAACAATGTTGAACAAAGAGCGTGTCATGGAGCTTATCATCTGATATGTAAAAATGCAGAGTCTTCTCAATGGCTCCTACTGAATTTCTGATATAAGAGATGTGCACCAGTATTGTGACCTGTGTTGACCACCAATGCATGGACTGAATGTCATTCTGCACTTAAAGCTGTAATTCTCTGCAAAATCAACAACAAGAACCACAACGTCGCTTGGAAACTTTAGCAAGCAGTCTTTAAATTGTTGGGCTTGCCACCTAAAAACAAAGTTGTGCTTGACAAAGCTTTTCAGATGATCAGAAAAAAGATGAATGAAAGTTTCACTTTTCATCCTTTTCATGACTAACTCCTTTCTCTTCTTCTCGTTTCCTTTAGCATTAACCTGTCCAATATCCACATCCTTAAATATCTTAACAATCACCTCCCTGCTATCTGCTGCAATCTCGTCTGGTCAGAATGACAACTTCCTTACACCACATCTAGGGCACTCTCCCAGCAAGCATCTCTGTGCATGATATTCATGATCCTTAGGGCGAGGGCACAATATGAAATCCAGCAAGATACTTATGTGCTGAAAAACTACCTGGTTTGCAGAACACTCACCTACTTCACACTGTGTACCACAAATGGAGCATGTACATGGCTGTTCCTTTCCGTGATGCCCAAACTTGTTCTGGCGCATTTGATTGAAAGCATCCCTGAAGTATACCATCTGGATATGGTAAATACAACAGCAAGTATAGCTCTCCTTTAATTTTTGGACAAAGAATGGCTTGAGTGTCTCACAGGACCTAAGTGACAACTCCACCGCAGGATACGTGCTTTTGAATCTTCTGTAGAGCTCCACCTATGTACAAAATTTGATCCACATTAGAGCTCAGAATATTACTATAAAACAGCAAAGCACCAAAGTAGTTTACAGTACCAAAATTAACAATGTAAACCACCAACTAATTCTAAAATACCAAATTTGGCACTGTATTGCTAGATTTCAGGCTATAGTACCAAATTAAGTGCAGAAAAGCACCAAACTGGATTGATAGTACCAAAGTGGGTACATTTTGGGTACTTTTTTGTATACTGCAAAGCTACAAAATGGATCCATAGTTCCAAAATAACAACTTTCCAGATACAAAAAAGTACCTAATTGGGACTGTGCATCTTTACTTTGGAGCATTTCTACCAAACAATGGTACTATGCATCTGTTCGGTACTATTCAGAATCTAGAGAAGCTTCAAATTGGGTTCTACTGAGGTAGGAATTGGTACCAGAATGATACCAGGTTTGGCATGCTGGGAATTGGTAATATTTGGCATGTTGGAAATGGTACTATGGAGCTGAGTATTCGTAAAATGATTGTTGGCTAACAAATTGTGGTATTCTGTGTTAATCCAAGAGTAAAAAGGCGAGCAAGGATTACAGTGTGGGCAACACATATTACCGAGAATCATCTAGAAGATGTATGGGATGTTTGATGATACATTTTTCCTCGATCATGTGCTTACAGATATCCTTTTTGTTAGGAGAAACTCTTGTCTCGGATTTCCAAAAAGCGGCCACCAAATCTCTAGTTTCGATTGTGATACTTGTATGCAGAGGCAGCTGTCTGTGACAAGCACTAAGTGGCAACACTTCATCCTCATCTTTCATTCCCAGTCGACTGCTTGTTGCCGCTATATTACATGGGTGAACACCCAAGGCAGCAGCAATTTTGGACTGGTTCACAGTGGTTATGCTCTGATCACCATTGTTCAGTATCATCGTCAAAGAGGTTCTCTTCACAAAAAGCTTAGTTGAAGAGTGGGGCACTTTCAGCTGAGTCAATGTGTTGTGAACGCCGGAAAGAAGACTCGATTGCACATCCGAACTCCTCAACTTGGAAAATGGCTAATGGTGCATGAGCTGCTCTAGAATTTCTTGTTGTTCTAGTGTTGTTAGTCCTTGGGTCTGTCGACGCCAACATCTAGCCATGGCTTTGCATATATTGTTCCTTGATCTAGTTGTAGCAAGTTCAGCTCTCTTAGCACGGTTGTGCTCCTTGTGTCGTTGCTCACGCTTCTTTTGTGCCCAATAGTCCCGCAAAAATACTTGGTTGCTGACAGGTTCATGAATGCTCGTGGTTTCCATCATAGCACCCTCTGTAGATGCAGGTACCCCTGACTCGAGATAGATGAAGGAATCACGCTCAGTATCCATCTTCATCTCTGAAGATATGTTATTAGCATGAGCTGGCATGGCTGTATGGTGGGGGAGAGAGAGAGAGAGAGAGAGAGAGAGAGAGAGAGAGAGAGAGAGAGAGAGAGAGAGAGAGAGAGAGAGAGAGAGAGAGAGAGAGCGAGAGCGAGAGAGAGGGTGTGCGGGAAGGGTGGGTGCTCCACAGAGAACAAAACACAGAATGTGTGTGTGAGAGTGTGTGTGTGTGTGTGTGTGTGTATGTGTGTGTGTGTGTGTGTGTGTGTGTGTGTGTGTGTGTGTGTGTGTGTGTGTGTGTGTGTGTGTGTGTGTGTGTGTGTGTGTGTGTGTGTGTGTGTGTGTGTGTGTGTGTGTGTGTGTGTGTGTGTGTGTGTGTGTGTGTGAGAGAGAGAGAGAGAGAGAGAGAGCGAGCTAGCCGAATCTCCTTCCCCACTTCTTGCACCCTCGTCGTTTATCTATTATAACCTGTTTCGGGAAAAAAGAATAAGGTAGAGTAAATTATAAAGCCTCCAAGAAATTGATTTCATTTTTTCTCCTTTTTGTTAAATTTTGCATCTTTTACTTGGGTCTGATTCTCCTTACCACACCCACCAAGCCTAGGTGGTGTCAAGGACAACCAAGTTTGTACCACCATCCCTTGCCGTTGATGGTTTGGGGTAGAGGTCCATCACTTTTTCAACCTACTATCCATTGTGATATTGAGGTTTTATCCCAAGGTGGTTTGAAGGTTCACCACCTGTCCAAGTTTGATCTATAGAAAGAAGCTATCTCTTTTTTTTTAAGATCAATGTGTGCATGGAGTGTAGCTACTATGTTTAATACCATGGAGGGTTTGGGACAGAGGTCCATCACTTGTCCAACCTACTAACCATTGTGTTATGGAGGTTTTAGCCCAAGGTGGTTTGAAGGTCCACCAAATGTCAAAGCTAGCTCTATTGAATAATCCTATCTCTACTCTAATAGCGTGGATGGTTCTGGGTAGAGGTCAATCACTTGTCCAATTTACTATTTCTTGTGTTATAAAGGTTTTAGCCCAAGGTGGTTTGAAGGTCCACCACTTGTCCAAGCTAGATGTATTGAAAGAAGATATCTCTATTGTTTGAAGGTCATGTCCAAGCTAGATCTATTGAAAGCATATATCTCTATTGTTTGAAGGTCAATGTGTGAATGGAGTGTCTACTATGTTTACTACCAGAGATGGTTTGGGGGAGAGGTCTACCACTTGTCCAACCTACTAACCATTGTGTTATGCAAGTTTTAGCCCAAGATTGTTTGAAGGTCCACCACCTTTACAAGCTAGCTCTTTTTGAAGAATCTATCTCTATTTTTTGAAGATCAATGTGTGCATGGAGTGTAGCTACTATGTTTACTACCATGGATGGTTTGGGGCATAGGTCCATCACTTGTCCAACCTACTAACCATTGTGTTATGGAGGTTTTAGCCCAAGGTGGTTTGAAGGTCCACTACCTGTCCAACCTAGCTCTATTGAATAGTCTTATCTCTACTATGATAGCGTGGATGGTTTTGGATAGAGGTCCAACACTTGTCCAACCTACTATGCATTGTGTTATGGAGGTCTTAGCCCAAGGTGGTTTGAAGGTCCACCACCTGTCCAAGCTAGCTCTATTGAATAGTCCTATTTCTACTGTTTGAAGGTCAATGTGTGAATGGAGTGTAGCTATTATGTTTACTACCAAGGATGGTCTCCGTAAAGGTCCAACACTTGTCCAAGCTAGCTCTATTCAATAGTCCTATCTCTATTGTGATAGCATGGATGGTTTCCGGTAGAGGTCCAACACTTGTCCAACCTACTATCCATTGTGTTATGGAGGTTGGAGCCCAAGGTGGTTTGAAGGTCTACCACTTGTCCAAGATAGCTCTATTCAATAGTCCTATCTCTATTGTTTGAAGGTCAATGTGTGAATGGATGGTTTTGGGCAGAGGTCCACCACTTGTCCAACCTACTATCACTTGTGTCATAAAGGTTTTAGCATAAGTTGGTTTGAAGGTCCACCACTTGTCCAAGCTAGCTCGATTGAAAGAAGCTATCTCTATTTTTTGAAGGTCAATGTGTGAATGGAGTGTAACTGCCATATTTACCCCCATGGATGGTTTGGGGAAGAGGTCCACCACTTCTCCAACCTATTATCCATTGTGTTTTGTTTTAAGGTCCACCACTTGTACAAGCTAGCTCGCTTTAAATTAAACTTCCTAAATTTAAATAATCTCATCTAAATTTGAAT
This sequence comes from Adiantum capillus-veneris, assembly GCF_014529385.1. Taxonomy (NCBI): domain Eukaryota; kingdom Viridiplantae; phylum Streptophyta; class Polypodiopsida; order Polypodiales; family Pteridaceae; genus Adiantum; species Adiantum capillus-veneris. The sequence goes on along the minus strand of NC_140959.1, from coordinate 53,736,079 downwards.
TAAACCGCCCAAATTTAAATGATCCCACCTAGATTCAAATCAAGCCGCTCAAATTTAAATAATCCCACCTAAATCAACTTCACTGTCTCGCTTAAATTCAAATTTTCCTATCCAAATTCAAATTTGAAAGCAATTTCAGTCAAAAGGATGTCTTTGTCGCGCCTAAATTTAAATCCTCCCTTGTTGAATCACATTTTTTGCATCTATAGCCAAACAAGGTCCACCACTTGCCCAACCAATAACACCAAGAAAAACCCCAACATTATACATCCACCAAAATTCTAGCTCAAATATTTCATATTTCAGACATTTCAGAAACAACAGACAAAGAAAGTAGCCATCAGCAACTCAACAAAGATCAACCATTTGGCCAAACCAAGATTTAAGCAATTGACACAAGTAAGTCAACTTGTCATTCATGTTTACTGTTAATACACTATGTATTTAATATTACGCAAAGAATAGATTTGCATATCTCTGTATGTTTGAAATATGTGTATTTGCATAATAACAATACTAAACCCTAAAACCTAAAAACGTAAATTATGTCCCTTTGAAAAAAGAATGACAGAGAATTGATGAGAGAGAGTGCAAGAGAGGGAGGGAGAGAGAGAAAGATATATATGTTCTGTTGTGTCGACCTATTTTGCTATGTCAATGTGTTCCGCAATAGCAACCTGCTCTGCAATAACGACCTGCTTTGCAATAGCGACCTGATTTTCTCAGATGGTGATGGCAAACTGTTCTGCGGTGTTGAGTTGTTCTGTGATGGCGATACCACCTGCAATAGCAACCTGGTTTGCAATCGTGACCTGCTCTACGATGAAGACCTTCTCGGCGATGGCAGTAGCGACCTGTTCCTCTGATGACAACCTTTGCAGCAATACCTATTTAGTGTTGTGCGTGAAAGCGACCCTAGGTTTGTGTTGTTTGTGTGTGAATGCCACGTAAGAAGCAAACACGACCTTTAAGATTAGAAGAATAATGACCTAAATCATGGTTTGTGCCTCATGGCACATATGGGACCTAAACTTCATGTTTTGAGTTTTATTATCATGTTTCAAGTCCAAGTTGCTTGTTCTGTCATAACTTTTGACTGGGAACTCGGAATATAGCAACGAAGGGCTAGGATGAAAGCTTGCGAGATAATGTACACACCTAGACATTATAATGTTTGAAAGGCATTTCTTAATATCTTTTCCCAGTTAAAACTTTTGGGGTACCCAACTTAAGCATCCTTACCCTAAAAAGTCTAGGGAGACACAAGTTTCATATCAGTTTCAAAGGCCACCTGCATAGAATTAAAGCACAAAAAGGGACAATTAAGTTTTTCATATTCCCAAAAGCTATCACATGGCTTCACTTGAAAACCAATCTAGTAATGATGTGATAAAAGGACGAACAGTCAGGGAATTGGTGGAAGCAGCACTGTTGTTAGACCTTCCTATAGCACATAACTTCTTGGCCAAAAGGGTAATCAAAATAGAGACAAGTCACGTTATTAAACCGGTCTTAGACTTTTCCATGACTACTTATGTTTCTTTCCGAGCCCTTCACATCGAGAAGCAAGATCTTAGCCCAAAACCTACACGACTCACTTCTTCAACATGTAGTATAACATAGTAGGCCTACTCCACTAGTTGCCACTGGGATGCATCGTCAATTGTCCAACCAATTTTTTATTGCATTAGTATTTTACCTTCAACATTGGCCATTAAAACTAAGTCCATCACTTGTCCAAGCTATACTATGGCAACACCCTATCCATTGCCACCACTTGTTTCACCTGCCAACCACTTTGTTTTTACATTAGTAGTTCATCTTAGTCATGGACCATTAAAACTAGGTCCATCACTTGTCCAAGTTGTACTACTCTAACATAGCACTAATTGTCCAACCATTTTGTTCTTGCATTGATATTTCACCTTCGACATTGGCCATTATAATCCAGTCCACCACTTGTCCAAGCTATACTTCTAGTAGGCCTCGTCCACTTCCACCACTTGTTCTGCTCGCCAACCACTTTGTTTTTGCATTAGTAGTTCACCTTAGTCAAGGGCAATTAAAACTAGGTCTGTCACTTGTCCAAGTTGTACTACTCTAAAATAGCACTATCTGCAACCAGGTTCCACCCCGCCAATTTTCCAACCACTTTGCTCTTTCATTAATATTTCACCTTTGGAATTGGCCATTAAAACTAGATAGTAAAACTAGACCACTATCCACCACTTGGTCCACCAACCAACTCCTTCTTGCATTTGTAGTTCACCGTTGGCATTAGCCATTAAAACTAGTCCACCACTTGTCCAGGCTATACTCTTAGTAGGCCTCATCCACTTTCCACCACTTGGTCTTCCCACCAACCATTTTGCGTTTGCATTAATATTTCACCTTAGTCATTGGCCATTAAAGCTAGGTCCAACACTTGTCCAACCTATGCTTGAACATAGTAACCCTAGTCCACTATCCACCACCAACCACTTTGTTCTTCCATTAGTAGTTCAGCTTCAACAAGGGCTACTTGGAGATTGGAAATTGAAATTGGTCATTAAAAGTAGGTCCACCACTTGTCCAACCCTGCTTACATTTTCAGAGGCAATGACTACTTGGACACTCGAAAGCAGGGTCTTGCAAACCTTACTTACATTGAAAGAATTAAGGCCTACTTGGACATTGAGATGCATGTTCTATAGTAGTTTAGTGATTACATTATAACTAGGTCCAACCTACTACCCGTTATCTTATGGAGGCTTTAGCCCTAGGTGGTTTTAAGGTCCACCACCTCTTCAGGCTAGCTCTATTGAAAGAAGTTATCTCTATTGTTTCAATGTCAATGTGTCAATGGAGTGTAGCTACTATGTTTACTACCATGGATGGTTTGGGGCAGAGGTCCACCACTTGTCCAACCTACTATCCATTTTGTCATGGAGGATTTAGCACAAGGTGGTTTGAAGTTCCAACACCTGTCCAAGCTAGCTCTACTAAAACAAGCTATCTCTATTGTTTCAAGGTTAATGTGTGAATGGAGTGTACCTACTATGTTTACTACCATGGATGGTTTGAAGCATAGGTCCACCAATTGTCCAACCTACTATCCACTGTGTCATGGACGCTTTAGCCCAAGGTGGTTTGAAGGTCCCCACATGTCCAATCTAGCTGTACTGAATCAAACTATCTCTATTGTTTCAAGGTCAATGTGTAAATGGAGTGTAGCTACTATGTCTATTAACATGGAAGGTTTCAAGCATAGTTCCACCACTTCTCCAACCTACTATCCATTGTGTTATGGAGTATTTAACCCAAGGTGGTTTATTGAAGGTCCACCACATGTCCAAGCTAGATATATTGAAAGAAGCTATCTCTATTATTTCAAGGTCAGTGAAAGAATGGAGTGGAGCTACTATGTTTACTACCATGGATGGTTTGGAGCACAGGTCCACCACTTGTCCAACCTACTAAACATTGTGTTATGGAGGTTTGGAGCAGAGTTCCACCACTTGTCCAAGCTATCTCTATTGAAAGAAGCTATCTCTATTGTTTCAAGGTCAATGTGTGAAAGAAGTGTAGCTACTATATTTACTACCATGGATGGTTTAGGGAAATGACTACTTGGACACTAGGAAGTAGGATCATGCACTAGTTCACCTTGGACATTGAGCTTTAAAACTAGGTCCACCATTTGTCCTGCCACTTAAATAGGGAGGGGGTTCTTGAGCCAATATGCATCACTTCTCAAACGTTGCTTCCATTGAAATAATTAAGGATTACTTGGACATTGAAATTCAAGCTCTATAGTCGTTTAGTGATGACATTAGAACTAGGTCCACCACTTGTCCAAACTATGTTGTAATATAGTATGTCGGTCACCATTTATCCACTTTCATTGGGGCTCCTCAATTGAAATTTGTTGGACTATTAACATTCATAACCCTCATGTCTTTTATAATGGAAATTATAAAATTTTGCTCAAAGAGAAGAACCTATGAGTATGAACTTGACAACGTATTTTTTTCACTTGTAGGATGGACTTCGAATCTGGGGAGAAAGTACATTTGATTCTTGATAATGAAATTGTTTGTAATGGTTGTGTGTGTAGAATAGATCCAGATTCCACATGTGGTGGTACAAAGATAGGGCAAGGAAATGTATCTATACTAGTGGAGGAATGTTTTAAGGATGTGGTGCTCCCTTTTCCTACAATGGATACTACATCTCTCCAAAGCTCATTATGGAGTGCCGTTCGATGGCCCAAGCTTCTTTTGCAGTCTTCTATGATAAATGACAACCCAATTGACACAACTGAAAGCTAAGAATTTTGGGGAGAGTCTCAGAAAGCACGCACTAATTATGTTTATGATGTCCTATCTATATGCTATCAGAAAGATGAAAAGATGGGATACCAATTCAAGATAAATGGCTCTATTGTTTGTTGTAGAGCATGGTATGAGCTACATGGAATACCAAAGACATCATTTTACCGCTACAAGGAAAAATTTGAAAATGGTGTGCGCCATTATGTGCATGGTAACACATGCACATTGAGACGAGAACTTCAACATACTAATTTAGCAAGAGCATTGCTAAATGAGTTTGTGGATAACAAATCTGAGAAGATGCCACACAGAAGTAGAACACCACTAGATGGCTCAAGAGACACTCAATTAGTGATTCCATCAATGTACAAACAGGTTGACATTTTAAGCAAAATCAACACGACACTTGACCAAATGGGTTATGAGAAGAAGTTATCTCAGTCTTCTTTTGGTAGGATGTGGAACAAAGAGTATCCACATGGCACTTTAACAAAGACAAGTGAGTTCTCTAAGTGCAATGTTTGCGGTTCAATCAAGGCAAGGCTAGAAGCTAAACCTTCTCTTGATCAGAGATCTATTCTCTTGAGAGAGAGAGAGAGAGAGAGAGAGAGAGAGAGAGAGAGAGAGAGACAGAGAGAGAGAGAGAGAGAGAGAGAAGTTCACATGGCACAACAAAAGAGTTGCAAGAGCCTATATTATGCATGGCGCACATATTCAAAAACTCAACCACAAAAGTATGTATGCATAATTCATGATAAGATGGATCAAAAGAAAACTGCAATTCCTAGATTACGCGTTGTTCCTAAGGATGTGGACTCCGGATACAATTTTCAAGTGGCATTGATAGGTATGATCACTCATGGACATGGAGAAGGTCATTACGGTCACTTTGTCTTGAATGGTTTGTGGCTAGTTGATCCAAATCTTACAATTGGCTCAATTGCTAATTGTTTACATAACTAGAGAGGATAGATAACGTCAAGGTGACAGGGGACAAGCCGTAGGGACAAGGCATCGTTAGGAAGATGGATTTCACAATGCGAGAAAACGTTATGAGATTTTTCCTTCTCAACTCAGACATCATGCAAAAGTGGCTAGAGAGGTATGAAGGGGAAAAGCAACAACAATCAATAGATCGCCTTCAATTCAAGCGTAACTGTGCCACTAGAAACCTTCCTTTTCCAGATCATCTTCAAAAATTGCCTGACTTTCCAACTGGGCGGTGGTTAGATGCGACAATCTCAGAGGCAAAGAGGAATGGAGTGTTGATTACTAAAGAGGAAGAGGATATGTCAAGGGATTGCGATTGGCATGTACATTTCACAACTTCCTTTTCGATCTCCACATGATCACATTGCTTTAATAACTTTTACTATGTTTCAATTTTGTGACTGCAGTATCACAAATATGGAGCTTTGTGGTCGCATGGGAAACACTTCAAAGTGCAATGGAGCGACGAACAAAGGGCCACTTTCGATAGTTGTGTTAGGGCAAGCTTTGTCGAAGAAAGTAGAAGTAGTTCTAGGGATGAGAATACTGAGACTAGCCAGCTTGAATACTTTGGCTACATCCAAGACATCTTGAAGATTAGCTTTAGAAATTTTGATATGTTTATCTTTGATGTCAAGTGGTTCAAAGTTATTACCAGCGGTCCTAATGTAGTTGTGCGTAAGGAAAAGAGTGGATTGATTCAAGTGAACTCCAGGCGGGTGTGGGCAGATGCACGGGATACATTCGTACTTCCGCAGCATTGTGAACAAGTTGTGTTCATACACGATCCACTATGGACAGAAAATGATGAGAATGATCTGTCTAAACCCTGTTGTCTCTATGTCATTCAAGTTGCTCCACGTAGCAAGCAAGTGTGTGAAGGATTGGACGTTGAGGTCGAAGAGGTGATTCATGAACAAAGCATAGGACCGATGGCAACTTTAAGTTTAGATTTTGAGATGGATGTTAGCAGTGAGCAATCATCTGAACCTAGAGATGAGGTGTCAAATACTGAAGCTGATGCAGAGAGCAACGAAGAAGTAGAGCTCGATGACGAAGATGCAGAAGTACAGATTGAGATAGACATCTTTGGTGCATCAGATCTCATAGAGGATGAGAGATTAACTAATGATTTTTGCTAATAAATCTTTTGTAAAACTCTTTTTATTAGTCTACAATACACTTTAGATTCATTCATTTGTGTAGCAGCTTCATTGATTTGTTATTTGTATTGATTAAGAATTTCTTCTGTAAAATAACGTATTTTGTGGTTGTTGTTTGTGTAAAGATAGCCATGGCCGATGAAGATGAGCCATACTCTCCTAGTTTTAGTTTTCCTGTCACTCCGGTTGGCATGTCATCCGAGAAGATGGGCTCGTTTTTGTCTCAGTTCACACCAGAGCAGATCGCGATGGCACAGCACCTTTGGGTAGCAAGTCCCTCTAGACCTACTACGGCCGACCCTATGCTCAGGACTAGTGTGGTCCCTACACCGAGCGGCCCCAGACCTCAGTCTAGTGTGCCCCCTACGCCTAGGACTCGTGTGCCCCCTACACCGATGGATGGTTCATCCTCGAGATGAGGTAGGCATCGTTCTGGAGGCGGTGGTTGTTGTGGTAGAGGTTCTATCGATGCGTCCACACCATCGAGAGAGTATCCACCACTCTCTTGAGTAGATAGTTCACCGATTGGCACACCACGTACACCTTGGTGATCACACGAGCATGATCCTAGCAAGGTGTACAAGAGCAGTGATGGGGCTGTTGTGGCGGATAGGGTCAGAAAAGCCATGAGACAGAGGATTCGACAGCTCTGTATGATTCAATTTGATCACTCTGTGATGGAGGTTTGGGATAACCTTGATGTTGAAAGAAAGAATTACATCGTCGAGTCCATTCACAAAGAGTACAGGCTAGCAGAGGGGTATGATCCAGTCTCGAACCCTGGATTTTGAGCGTGGTGAAGTCCACAATTTCACACCGTCGGTCAGAGGCGAGAGATAGGTACCATGGCGGTAGTCCCAAGCCGGCATGGTTAGACACAGAGGAGTGGGCGGGCATTGCACGAGAGACACAAGATAATCCTCAGAGATTTCAGCAGCAGAGAGATGCAGCCAGAGATCGTTTGGAGTCTGCTAGAGCATCACATCTTGGGAGTGGAGGCTACGATACGCTTCGACATGAGTTTGTAAGTATTATACGTATGCTTTAAATTATGGAAAATATATATGTTATTTTAAGATTTATCTAATGATTAAACCATAATCTTGTAGGAAGTTGCCATGAAGCGTCCTCCGACACGCCGAGAGGAGAAGTATGGATACAACATGGACTTGTGGCCCTTTTGACCCAGCTGCAGGAGGAGGGAGAGGACGTCGACTGGGAGGCATTACCATGAGGGTCTTCTTACTCAGTGATTGTTTGCATATGTACAGTTTTGTAGTGCTTATGTTTATGGTTTATGGTATGGACAAATGTTATGGTTAAAATTTGGCTGTCAAGTTAAGGTTATGGTTTTGCTATGATGGTATGGCAATCATGTGATGGTTATGGTTATGGTTATGATTATGGTTATGGTTATGGTTATGGTTATGGTTATGGTTATGGTTATGGTTATGGTTATGGTTATGGTTATGGTTGTACAATGATGGTATGGCTATTATGGTTATGGTATAACAAGCAAGTTATGGTATGGTAAACAGGTTATGTTTATGGTTTTGCAGTTTTCGACTCATGTTTTCATTATGGTAATAAAATCTTTATGTCGTTATGCCATGATCAAGCTGTTGATTTTGTGGTTATGTTTTTCTTACAATCTTGCTAATTGCCATACACTTGCTCTTTAGCGTCATCTTGTAGGTGGAGTGCGGTTGCTTGTGCACTCTTCCTTTGGGAAGAGAGGGTTGTTTTCTTTTGCTATAGTACATGCAGCATCAGTTTCTAGCCCTCTCTGCCCAAAAAAATTTGCAGGTTTGGTTGTCGGTACAGAGTATGGTATAAGCGTCATTATAGACCTTGTAGCCACGTCGGTATATGCTATAGTATTACCGGTGATTATTTCATTGCCTATTTCGATGCTCATTTCATCGATTATTCCGATGCTTAATATACCGGTACTTATACCGATGTTACGATACCGACGTCTCTTTCGAAGCCTATTTCAACACTTTTTAGTTTTAAAACTAACTTTATTTCGTCGGTATTTGCGCCGATTTATGTGCGCCGTGTTGTAGTGAAAAAAGAGTCTTCACAAAAAATGATAATGTTATTAAATGTTAAGTAATGCACTATGTAGCGCTTCACTTTTCTTCATTTGACTCATTTTTATATTTTCATCATTGTTGATTACTTTAAAATGGTTAAAATGGTGCCTTCATTTTTAAGAACTTGTTTCACATCTGACAATTTGACTACTAGCCATTTCTTTGAACCCCCTCCAGGTACGTAATTTATCAATATTTTCTTAAGCATATTAACGAGTAAATTTCTAAATATATCTTTAACTATCATATGACTTGAGATCACGTTATTATGAACCCTATCTCATTTGCCTATAGTGCAATTATATCACTTTCTCTACTTCCTTGAAAGTTTTTTTTTTTTTTTTTTATCGGTGCATATATTTAAGGGCACAAAGTCAAGCAATTTGCAATTAGGATAATACCATTGGGCAATTTGAAAGAAAAAAGATCTTTTGCTTCTTTGCATTTTCTTATGGCATATGAAATTAAGCATCCCTAAAGTTCTAGCTTGTGCTTACACTACATGTAATTTCTATTGAGAGGATTTGACATTAAGCTATACAACTACTCATATGAGATGTGGTGCTTTGGGTTAGTGATTTGTAAGTACTTTGTTACTCAACTATACTCCAATGTGGTGTCACACAAGTATGTAATGGAATTGATATTTTATTGTTTAGTGCAGCTGACACATGGAAAAGGCTAAGGGTTATGCAAAAGGATCTCAAAAGGATATTATATTTTATGTATAATTTATTATTCAAGTTCTCTTTTATGAGCTTTGGCCATTTATGACCGGCCGGCCAGTTTGTACTCAATTTGACCATTCAAATCTATAAATCAAATACGTGCAAGAGGGAAATGGTCACTCTTGCACGGGGGGAGATTGCACCCAGTGTCCGTGTTATTCTTCTCTCCTCTCCTCTCTTCTCTCTCACTGTGCCAGTGTAGCACTCCACTCTAGGAGGTGCACTTGCACGGTCTCGCCTTGCACTTTCGCTTGCACTTTCCGGCTCTCTATCGCTCTCTTCACGCTTAAAGATTGATTATGGTTCGTGCGATTATCCAAGCATACAACTTTTGTCAATTGATGGCTTGAAATATGTTGTTTTTGCTATTTTGCAGGGATCGCTGCGATTCCGGTTGTAGCACTTGGAGGCTGCACTTTTACGAAACCATGTATATCACGTGCATTCAAAGTAAAAAACGCCCACTACTTACATGTCATAAGGCAATTTAATATGACCCCTTTTCAATCATGTTAAAGTTATCGGCTTTTCATACTTTTCTATCTAAGAATATCTCTTGTAAGTAAAATAATAATAATAAAAATTATGAATCGAGATATTTCTCCATTTGAACGCACGTTTATACACTAAATTTTTTTGGGTGCACCTAGAGCTAAGAGCAGAGTCTCACATTGCATTTGTGGTATTTGTAGCATTAGCTTAATTTTATTACGTATTGGTCACGTTGAGTTTCTTTCGTATCACACTTTTTTTTTTTGCAAAACTCACAATTTGTGAGTGAATTGTATTAATCACCAATGACAAAATTACAAAACAACGTCAAGCTCAAGTCGAGCCTTGAAGTGCTGAAGATTACAAATTGAATGGGTACAGCCCATCATGAGTACTAATCATAATCGGCTTTACAAAATAGGTGAACTATAGTTCAATGCTTTTACTTATCGCATGTAGATAAAACGTCATGGGTAGCCCTAGAGCAATCTACCGAGTCTTGCTTGCTTTCGAGCGTATAGATCATCACTCTTTTGTCTTGTATAATCTTTGAGAAGCTTGCCACATCAAGATCTCCTTCAAACACACGGCGGTTCCTCGCCTATCAAATATGGTGAAAGAAGAAGTGGCTGACAGTCTGAGTGCAGATAAGAAGAGCAGGACTTCCCATGTTTTTGCCACCAAGGAACATATCATTTTTAAAGAACCAGATATGCCATGTCCTTTGAGCCCCCTTGCAGATTTTCCCCGCCAGCAGGCCTCTGATTGCCTAGCATTCCATGAATAGGTGGGCCAAACCTTCAGTAGCAATCTTGCACCCCAAGCATTGATCGACCCAATTCCTCTTTCTTGGATCTTTATGCCTATCGATAGAGCACCCCACATCACCTTCCAGAAAAATATCTTCATAAACTGCGGCCACAGGGGGACTAGACCAATTATTCTCGGGCATCAATACATGATATATGCCTTTAGAATGGGGTTTATAAAAAAGACTACTTCATGGCCAACTCCAGGCGTTCCACTCAATCTCGGATTCACAGATTGGCATTATCACCTTGCCAAGATCTTTCATCACTCTCTTGACTAGCAATATCTCATAGTCATTTGGTTGGTACTGGGTTCCCAAAAAAGTCACTAATTTTCCAGCTCTTACTGTCACCGTCCCAGAAGTTAACAAGCCGATTCAAAACCTTATTATTCAATTTCTTGGCATTTTCTATCCAAAAGGGGCTTTGTGGTGGTCCTAAAACTTTAGGCAGCCAGAGGGACTAGTGTAAGATAGAGTTCTTGAAGTACATGGTTTCTTCCCCCCACTCCAATACCCCACTTTTCTTTTGCACTTCCTCACCAGTTCCAATGGGATGCCACTCAGGCTATGGCTAGACCACCCTAGGACTAAAAGTTTGTCGTCAAACTCTACCCCTTTCCACTTACCACCTTTTGAATCAAGTTTAGTTGCATCTAACATATCCTTGGTCATGATAGTCCAAGCTTGGTCTTTTTTAGCCAATGAGACCATAAATTTGGCGCACATGGCCTCAACATGGGAAACTGGGTTGAAAATTCCAAGACCTCCTTGGTCCAGTGGTCGAGCTACTGACTCCCATTTGGCCCACTACCATGGTCTAGAGGTTTTCGTGTTGTTTTTTCATAAGAAGATTTTTATTGTTTTTCCAGTGACACTTAGCAATCTTTAGAAGTGTGTTGGTGAAGGCAATACAAGGGAGCATAAATGAATTTATCACTTTCATCTAAAATGGGAGAAGAGCATACTCCCACCTTCTCATTTTTGTTTTGACTTTTTTGATAACCCAATGAAATCTTTGTTTGTGAGTTACATCCACCTCCAAGGGGGCTCCAAGGTGACCAAAGATATTCCCTTTTGAGACAATCTCCCATGTCCAGTCAGTAGTGTCAAAGGAGTCATTTTTTGACAGGGAGATCAGCCTAGACTTCTCTATATTACACTTGGAACTCGAGGACATGGTAAATGTTTGCACAATATCCAAAGATCTCCTCACAACTTGGGAGCATGCCTTCAAGAAGAGGAGCAAGTCATCTGTGAGCAACTTTTACTTGGTAGAGTCAAGCCTTGTATCTCCCCTTGCGCATCACTAGCTTCAAGCGACATGATGAGAGGATGCGATCTGATGATGAAAAGAAAGGGAGCCAGGGGACATCCTTGCTTAATAGACCTTTTGACCTTGAAGGAGCCCACAATTTTGTCATTAAACAAGAGCTTTGAGTGGTTGCCATCGCCCAATCTTCCTATTGGCTAAGGAACATTCTCTTACTAGAGCTAAAAGGACCAAAAATGAGCCCATTTCTTTCATAATGCTTGTTTGAGAGTGACATTGCTAGCACTGAGCACTTTATACCCACTTAATGATTGCTCGACTTTGGATGGAGTGGTTGGAGACTTGTACATTTGAAAAACAATGTTGTGGCAAGTGAAAAACAAAGTGTAGCCTTAGCAAGCAAGACAAAACATGTGGCAAGAGGCTGTTTATACTTTGAATCATACTTGAATATCTCCATTGTTTCTTTCAATTCTGTCTAGTCTATGTGAGGCTCTACAGGTGGGTTGCTCTGTCACATCCTCCTTTGACATTGATACTGCAGCTACCTCCTACAGACGTTAACCAATCTTTTTGGTGACTAACATCATGATTTGCACTGCCATGTTATTCCTCAATGCCTAGCTCTCTAGATTATAATTGGCTACAAACATTCTCCACTCCAAGTAGAAAAATTGAGCAAGCCTCGAGCTAGAGTTAGCTGGAGATGCTCGAGTGTGGAGCTAAATTGAGTCTCAAGCCTAGGATGGAAGTTTCAAAGGTGTTTGAGACAAGGGGAGAGATAAGACGAAGAGGAAGAAGAAGAAAAAGAAAAAAAAGAGAATTTTAATGTTGTAGGAAACTATCCCAAGAGACCTCAAAGATCTATCAGAGAGAGAGAGAGAGAGAGAGAGAGAGAAAGAGAGAGAGAGAGAGAGAGAGAGAGAGAGAGAGAGAGAGATTATTATCGTCCTCGGAGGCACTACCGCTATCTTGTTTTTCTTTTAAAAATTGGCTCCCTCACCCTCCCCCCCTTCTCTTTGTGGTGCCTTGCCACTACTCTCTTCATCCCCTATTCCCTTTCTCTCTCTCTGCCCCCCCCCCCCCCCCCCCCCCCCCCCCCCCCCCACACCACACTGTCCCTCGAGTCCATCCAATCCTAGAGAGATATGAAACAAAATTGAATGAAGCATTATATTAAAAGAAGTGATAAACTCACGAAGCTTGCCACTTTGAAGTAGTAGGGCTATAGCCAATTGAGATAATATAAAAAATTCATAGAAATTTGATTTTTTTTATTTGTTTAAAAAAACTAGAAAAATATTAAATGGAAACATTGCCACGCGGCCTTGATCTCACACCCTCTATGTTTCAAGGCCTTCTCTCTCTCTCTCTCTAAGGGTACTTGTGGTTGAGAATGAGAATCTCAAGAGGACACTTGAGATGCAAACAACACGTTTGATGCAACTTGAAGAGGAAGTCAAGGAATGTAAATGCTCTCTTATGAACTTGAATGCTTTGAAGGAGTGGATGAGCAAAGTAGAGCATGACCATGTATTGAAAGAGGAGAAAGTTGACACCATGAGTCGAGATGTATGCAACATGAAAAATGTATGCACAAACAAGTGTTGGGCTGATGTATGTGGTAGCAATGTGGTTTTCAATTCCTCACTCATGCAAGCTATGTTTCAAACAAAGAATGTTGAGAATGTGGATGTGGAGGAGTTGGAGGAATGGGAGCGACGTTCCAAGAACATTGTTATTCGTGGAATTCCCAAAGCGAAGTTAGAGACACCTCCTTCTCTTGCCATTGTTATCGAAGATTTCTTCAAAACCCACTTTGGCATGTCCGGAGTTATGGTCTATGGAGCATATAGAGTGGGGAAGCAAGGAGCTCCTCGCTCGGGAGAACGGCCAATTGTATGCATCATGCCGGATGAGACCAAGGGAAATATTATCCTTGATAATAGTTGGATCTATTTGAGGGATACAAAATGTTTTGTACATGAAGATCGCACTATTAAGCAACAAGATATGCGTCGCAAGGCATATGAGGAAAAGAATAAGGAAAACAAGGAGATCTCTCATGAAGAAAATGTGCTCAAGGAGGAGGCAATCCCTCGAGCAAATAGGGATGCGTGACCTATGAGACCGAGTTACAATTGAAAATATGCTTTTGGAATTGTAATGGATATGTGGGGGTTGGTATCAATGAACCAACAAGCAAAGCCGATGTTGTACTTCTTGTTGAAACTTGGGAGCATGATACACAAAGGATTAACGGCTTGGAGGATTACAATGTACATTCATTGATGTGGTCAAAGAATCTCAAGCAACGAAGAGGACAAGGAGGGGTACCATGTATGGTTAAGAAAGGATTGGAATATTTTGTATCGATTGTGAAAGATGACAAGTACAAACGTTATGTATGGCTGAAAATTATGACACCAAAAAGAGCACCCATTTTTGTAGCCGGTTGCTACATTCCTCATCATGATTCCCCCTTTTATACTTGCATGGATAGAGATCATCCATTTTTTGATTTAGAAGAGGACATTGCTTATTTCAAAGGTGAAGGTGATGTTATTGTATTTGGGTTCATGAATGCTCGCACAAAAACATTGCAACATGATACTCAACAATTTGATATGCCATACATTTCAAGGGATCAATTGAAGGAAGTTCCATTGTATGATCGTACTTCAATGGATGAAAAAGAGCTAGATCACTATGGAAAGTTACTTTTACACATGTGTAATAGCACGGGTATGCTCGTTGCCAATGGTGTATCTTTGTGGAGTGGAACCAATGGATTTACATGTAGGAGACATAATGGGGACACTGTGATTGACTATATGCTACTCTCCGAAGCCATGATGTATCGCATAAAGAGTTTTATGTTTAGTCAATGGACCCCAGAATCTGACCATCGCACCTATGTATTGACCTTTCATGTGGAGAAGTGACTAAGTATGATAATCTCAGCCAAAGGAAAGAGAAATTGTCACTATGTATGGATTTCAAGCGGCGGGCACCAATGTACATTGAAATGGTTGAGAAAAAGTTATGGATGAAAAAGCTTCAATATGATGCACTGGTACCATTGGAAATTAAATGGAAAGCTTTCAAGAAAGTTATTTGTTCTTGTGCCGAAGAATACTTTGCCATGAAGAATCTCCATGGTATTAACAAAGATACTATCACGCAAAAGGTGGTTTGATAAAGAATGTCAAGATGCTCAAGAGTCCTTGATAAAGCTTGTTGCAACTATGGACAAAGACAATTATCAAAGTCATTTGCATACATACAAGGCATTGATTGAAAAGAAGAGAAGACGATGGGAAGTAAAGCAACAACTTTTTTAAGTCCAAGAAAAGGCACATGCATGTGGAAGATTTTGGAGAAACTTGAGGGGCAAGCAGGTTGAGAATTTTGGTGACTTAAGTCTTGTCACTACAAGAGGTCGCTTAAATTCTGGTGCCAAATTACCGGCGTCAATAAAGGGTGTCGGTATATTTGTAGTAAGTATGGAGGGAGATGAATTTTTTTTAAAATTTCGTTTTTGAATTTTCGACGCAGATACCAATGTCTCTTCCGACGCCCATATAGGTGAATTTTCCGACGCCTTCATTGATGCCTGTACCGGCAGAACCTGCAAAAAACAAACCCACGGGTCTTTCCCTGCGCATTTCTCTAGTTTTTGCACCTCTTCTCTTGCCCTCCTCCTCCTCACCTACTACAAATCTGGTGCCTAACAACTTGCCGGAGGTGGAAATCTTGCTTGTGGACTACTCTCTAGCACCAATGTGAGATTCTTTTCAAGTTTTCTTGTAGGTTTAGGATTTAGGGTTTAACAGACTATGTGTGTGTGTGTGTGTGTGTGTGTGTGTGTGTGTGTGTGTGTGTGTGTGCATTTTTGCAAGTTCAAGGACTTTTCCAAGACCCTTTATTGCTCACATAGGCCGCATGTAAGTGCTCGGAACTTTAATGCATATTAAATTAATTTGTATATTGACAAAATAAAATTTCATGCTTTAGGCTTTCATGCTTTAAGCTTTTATGCTATTTTGTTTAGAAATAATGCTTTGGAAAAAAATTGCTTTAAAATTATGGTTTGTGTTGTGAAATTATGGTTTGGGGTCCCGAAGGTCTTCTGCACCTGGCTCTGCAGCACTTCTTCTTCGGACAAGTGCTTGGCGTACTCGTTTGAATATTTTCTTCACCGTCCACTTCTTCGACTCAGCAGTAGACACAGATAGAGGCTCCAGCTCCGCCACAGAGGGACTCGCCTGAAGCCCCCTCGCCCGACCCCGCTGAGCCCACCATTCAACTTGCTCTTTCGCCGACAGAGCAAGTGAGCCTTGCTGCAGAGGTAGAACGCTTGCAGGCGACTTCTGTCATCTGCAAGGTTCTCGGCACCCGTCCTAGCAGAGGAGAGCTGCGAGACCTTCTCCAGGCCCGCCTTCTCGCAGAGGTGGGCAAGATCTTGGATGTCCAGATTCTCGGACAGGGGTACTACCAGATTGAGTTCGAGACTTCCAAGATGGCCTCCAAGGTCATAGCTATGAGTCCACTGGCCATCCGAGCATCGCGCGCCCACTTTCGACAGTGGCGACATGGTTTTGACCCGACTTCGGATGTGCTAGTAGAGGAGGCAGACATCCCCATCTCAGTCTGCTTTCCGGGTTTACGGAGGGAGTACCTTCCACTTCTCTCCAGGATTGGCTCCGCCATCAGGACTATCCTGGAGACACCTCGTACGGCAGCATCAGTAGCTGCCAAGGCGGCTGGCATCCCTTCAGTTCGAGTTTTGGTCAGAGATACCCACACGCTCCCAAAGGTCATCCTTCTGCCTCGGGTGAGTGGGGGTTGGTTTAGACAGAGTGTGGAGTACTCGGGTCTCCCGAACCAGTGCTTCATTTGCAGACAGATGGGCCACCTAGCAAAGGCCTGTCCATGGAGGAGACCATGACCCGCACCTCAGCCGCAGCCCCAGCCTGCCAAGGCTGGGCCGCAGCCACAGCCAGCAACACAGTGCACAGATTCAGAGCCACCCTCCGAGCCTGGGGCTCCAGCGGAGGAGGGGTGGCAACAGGCTCGTGGCCGTCGACGTCAGGGGCCACATCGACAGCCTGGCACTCAGAGTGGCCCTCAGGTGCCTACTCAGCAGAAGTGGGCTCCCACAGGAAATCGCTTTGGTCCTCTTGAGCAGGAGGAGCCCCCTATGCCAGCCTCCACCTCCGCTTCACCCTCGCCAGCCACCCCACCCTCCGATTTCCCCTCCTCCTCCTCCTCCCCTCCCCTGCCCTCTGCTCCCGCCCGCTTCCCACCTCGCTCCCCTGTCTCTGTCTCCCCACCCGCTTCTCTTCTCCTCCGCCCCCCCCAGCTCCTTCTCCCCCTCCTCCTGCTTCAATACCACAGTCGACTCAGGAGACTGGTCCCTCGCCGGCGGCGAGGAGATCTCTTGGCAGCGCCTTTGCCACGAGTCGCCTAGCGAGAGAGGGTCAGCCATTCTTGCGGCCCCCTCTGCAGAGTCAGACATCTTCCCTTGCAGCTATCCCTCGTGGTCTGACGAGCATTGACCTCCAACGCCGCTGGGATTTCTTCGATTACGGGTTCACTCGCTTTCTCGGCGATTCCGCAGCAGACCATGAGGCAGCCTGCTTCAGGGTCCACGCTCTGTTCCTCCCCGCTAGGGGGACAGAGGCCTTGGACTCATCAGTTGGTTTCTCCTTCCCCCTCTATGGTAGGACCGAGACAGAGTGGTCCCTCGACTCAGTGGTGGGATGGTTGCATACACAGGTTCTCGAGTTCTCTCACCACATGGGAGAACTTGGCGTTACAAATTTGCTGCAGACTTTGTGGCCACTGGCCAAGTTTGCGGTGACACCCCCAGACTCAGCAGGATGTAGGCACATTGTGGTGTACTTTTTTGCTGATACGCAATGTTTGCCTTGCTATGTATACATTCATGAGGACTCCTGGACAGAGGAGGGTTCTTTACGCACGGCTCGCTCTGCTTGGGCTTGGACCAGGCACTCACTGCAGTCTCGCCTATCTAGAGGACACTCGGATGCGGATTACTCCCCATCCAAGCCAGCCTCGAAGATAGCCCGTCTTGTTGCTACGACAGCATCTGTTCTCTCTCGCTCCCCATGAGGATAGTCTCTTGGAACGTGCAGGGACTAGGTGGGCCCCAGTTTCAGCGACAGCGGGGGGATCAGTGGGCATCCTGGTAGGGACATCCTTCTCATACCATGCACCAGTGATCCTCACAGTGGCAGACAGGCAGAGGAGTGGGAGCATGATGCTTCGCATCCCAGAGCGGGTCTTGTTGGACTCAGCACTCTGAGAGAGGGTAAAGGCTCTCTGGACAGAGGGCATGGACAGCCAGGCTCCACCTGCAGACAGAGTGGCCTTAGGCCTAGCTCAGCTTAGCCACTTTTTTCTCCAGGAGTCTCTGGCTCGACGGGCTGCAGCAAGAGGGGAGGAGCAGCGTCTCAGACAAGGCATTGCTTCACTATAGAGGATGCAGGAGCAGCATCCAGACAGTCCATGGTTGGAGGAGCAGTTACAGCAAGCTCGACAGAAGCTTGCTTGCACAGAGGAGAGGCACCATGAGTTTGCCTTTCACCGACAAGCATTTCAGTGGACTCAGGTGGGTGACAGAGTGACAGGTGCTTTTTTTGAGACAATGGGACCTCGGCATTTGGATGCCAAGGTCAATCAGTTGAGGAGACCCGATGGGTCAGTTGTTTGTGAGCCCGAGGATATGCGTGCAATTGCTACTGACTTTTACCGTGAGTTACTGTCGGCTGAGCCCCAGTCAGGGAGACAGGATGCATGCAGGGAGCAGGTTTGGGCACAGATGCCTTGTCTTGTGACTGAGGAGCTGCACACGGCTCTTAGGGCCCTCCCTCGTGGTAGCTGTCCAGGTGAGGATGGGCTGACTCCCAGCTTTTTCTTGGAGTACTGGGATCTGCTTCGCCCAGATCTTTGTAGTGCCTTTCAGTACATTCTGCACACAGGAGTCATGCTGGATAGCATGAGTGAGGGCCTGATTTACCTCATTCCAAAGGAGGGTGGCTCCTTGGATGAGATTCGACAGTGGCGCCCCATCACCATCCTCAACTCAGCCTACAAAATTCTTGCCAAGGCTCTGAGTTTGAGGATTCAGCCACTTTTGGAGAGCCTTATACATGGGACTCAGACAGGTTTTGTCAAGGAACGCAATATCCTTGACAACATCTTCACTTTCTGGGAGGCTTCTGCCCTGGCACGACTCCGTGGAGAGGACCTTGTGATTCTTCTTCTCGATTTTGAGAAGGCATACGACAGAGTTGACTGGGACTTTCTAGAGGGCACGCTACGCAGGATAGGCTTCTCAGATGCTTGGATCAGAGGGGTGTCAGCTTTGTACAGACAGGCTCACAGTCAAGTGCTTTTGGCAAGAGGTAGAGGTGAGCGCTTCATGCTTACACGATCAGTCAGACAGGGTTGCCCTCTTGCCCCCTTTCTCTTTTTGTTTTATGCGGAGGCGATGAGTAGATTTTTGGTGTCACAGCAGGTTGGTCTGAGGGGCTTAGCACTCCCTATACGGGGAGATGAGCTTCTGGACGCTGAGTTTGCCGATGACTCAACCTTGTACTTAGAGGGCCAAGAGGCCAATTTACATAGATGTGAGCAGGCTTTGGAGACCTTCTGCTGTGCATCGGGCGCACTGATCAACTGGAGAAAGACAGTGGCTTTCTTGGTTGGCAGTGATCCTGTGTCAGATTGGATGCGAGGAGAGGGTTTCAGGTGGATTCCTCCAGGGACTGCAGTTCGGTACTTGGGTTGTCAAGTTGGTTTGGACTTGTCCCCCGAGCAGCAGATTGCTCCTCTTCTCCTGTCCATCAGGAGAAAGCTGTTACATTGGAGCTCAGCACGACTTTCGCTGGCTGGTAGAGTAGTAGTTGCCAACCAGGTGTTGTTGGCGACTATGTGGTACATCACATCTTGCTGGATCTTCTCGAGTTCTTGTATCAGCCAGGTTGAGAGGCTGATCAGGAACTTCCTTTGGTCAGGTCGCGACACTCAGATTGCCCGAGCCAAGGTGGCTTGGTCGGTCATCACACTTCCTTGTTCTCAGGGAGGGCTTGGGATCATTGAACCAGCACAGCACAGCAGAGCCCTTCTTGGGAAGTTCATCGTTAGAGGACTTCTTCCAGGCGAGGAGCCCTGGAAGGAGTTCTTGCTGCAGAGGCTTCGTGCTAGGGTGCCTTAGTCAGGAGGCCCTTGGCAACCTTCGACCAGATGGATCTTTACAGAGTTGCACCGAGTTGGTTTGAGCAGGAGACTGGAGGACTGATTCGCTGTGAGTTTGCTTCGTTCTTGGGAGCTCTTACGGTGTGGCCTAGAGCAGAGACATCCGACGTGCACGGAGGAGCGCCTACGGCAGCCCCTCGTCTGGAACCCCATGGTTAGCACTCAGAGAGGCCACTTGGTTGGGAGTCGGCCTCATGTTTCTTGGGGTCCCATGGCAGCAGGTCCAGCCCGCTCTCTAGGTGATTGTCTAGCGTTCACAGGTTTGTCAGAGGAGGTGCAGGCTGTCCAGCAACAAGGCATGAGAGGGGTGCAGAGCATGTGTCAGGACATCTCAGAGTCAGTTCCAGCTGAGTTGCTCACGCCTCTCGAGCCAGTTGCACCCCGGTGGATGGGAGCCTTCACACGACTGGAGGTTCTCATTTCAGTAAGGGCTTGCTCAGAGACTGTCCCAGCCCTGTTCTTTGAGCTTCAGGGTGGGGGACGTTTACAGCGAGTTGCAGTAGAGTCCCCGCAGGTAGCAGAGTGCTGTTTCCAGAGGATCCGAGTTGTGGGCATCTGTGGAAGGACTTGCGTCATCGACCCTGACCCAGCAACTCTTGAGATAGGACACTGGAGGCTATGGGCTTGGGAGTGTTGTCCACTGGCACGAGTACAGTGGGATCCTGGTGAGTGTCTATGGAGGGACCCCTTCTCTTCTGCAGACCGCCCTGGAGTCCCCTTTTTTCAGTACACTGTTCGGCTTGGACGTCATATACTTGCATCACAGAGAGAGGCCCGCCCCGCTGCAGCACGTCATTGGCAGGAGGAGGGCCTCACACTCAAGTTCTTGGCAGCTTTTTGGCAGAGGCTGTGGGACACCAGACAGCCGAGGCGCGTCACTTTGTTCCAGTGGCTGGTTGCACACAGAGCCACAGCAGTAGGGAGCTGGCTTGTGCATAGTGGTCTCTCGGCCGCATGTGCAGCCTGTGACCAGGTGGTGGAGAGTCAGCGTCACTGTCTTTGGGACTGCCCTTCGGCCCAGCAGGTGTGGCTACGAGTTCTTCGACTGATGCCTGCCCTCTCCACGGCTCGACAGTACACTTGGGGGGCAACAGCTTGGTCCACCCTCACGGGCCCGGCACTTCAGTTTGAGCTATCTTCCACCAGCAGGATGATAGTGATGCAGGGGGGGCGACCTACACTCCAGCCTGCTACAGATCTTACTCCACAGGAGTGGTGCAGTGAGAGAGAGGAGTGTTGGGAGCTCATCAGCGGCCTAGCTCTCTGGTTCATCTGGCGGGCCCGCTGTTTTCGCATCTTTGAGGCTCGCCCTGTGCCACCAGCAGAGACTATTCGTGACTTTTGGCTAGAGCTGATCCATACTCTCATAGGACAGCTTGAGGGACTACAGGGCAGCTCCGACCGCATGCGGGAGCGCCGCGAGGCTTTCCTTCGACTCTGGCGCCCTGGGCCTTTCTACACCATAGTCCAGGGGGTGCTCAGATGGCACTACTATCCACCTGTGTGGCTCTTCCCTCCTCCCATCTCTTGATTTAGCCTCATTGTATATATGTTGTTTTTTCATTGGGAGAGTCTCCCCATCATGCTTGTTGTAGCCCTCTCCTGCAGAGGTGGATGTAGCCCTATGGGCAGTTTTCATTAACTAATAGAAGGATCTTTTTCTCGGAAAAAAAAAAATTCATTTTGAAATTATGTTATGAAATTACGCTACCATCTCGTCGTGTTGTTTTGGAATTATGTTGTTTCAAAATTATGCTGTGAAAAAATCTTGTTTTGAAATTATGTTTTGAAGAAATTTCGTTTTGAATTATGTCGTTTTTGAAATTATGCAATTGATGAGGTTTTGGTTATAGGTTTCGGCTAGGTTTAGTTTAAGTTACAGGTTAGGTTAGGGTATAGGTTATATGTTTAATTATAGGTTATAAATTAGGTTAATTATACGTTAGGCTAGGTTAGGTCATAGGTTAGATTATATTAGGTTTAGGTTATAGGTTAGGTTAGATTAGCTTATAGATTATGTTAGGTTATAGGTTAAGTTAGGTTAGGTTATATGATGTTATTTATGTTAGATTAGCTTACAGATTAGGTTCTAGGTTAGGTTTAAGTTATAGATTATGTTAAGTTATAGGTTATAGGCTAGGTTAGTCAGATTATATATTAGGTTTAGGCAACAGGTTAGGTTATAGGTTAGGTTAGGTTAGGTTATAGGTTGTATATACGTAAAAGGTTAGGTTAGGTTATAGGTTAAGTTATCTAATGTTTAGGTTGTAGGCTTGGTTCTAAAAAAATATGATGCTCCCAACTAAAATATTGGCGGCCCATAACCATGATGTCAGTAGCGAACAAAAGTATTGCCAAGTCAATTGCCCTAAGACTCTCTCTCACTCTGGATAAGGGTATCACTCATCACCAACAAGGTTTCTTCAAAGGAAGATCTATTTAAGATAACACCTTGACAACAATGGTTGGATTAGAATACACACCATTCACCAGTGTTTTTTTTTTTTGACTAAAAATTCGCCAATTTTGTGAATCTTGAAAATTTTGAGCTTTTTTTTTGCTCTCATTCGTGTAGACTTTAAGATGTTTTACGCCAGACTTTGCTATAAGGTTTTGTATTTTAGAATAGCTAGTGGCCAAAGATATGCCCACTAAAGAACTTGATGGTAGGGGAGATTGAGGGCCAAGTAGGTTTGATTGACTAGATTTTATGTAGGAGGTCTAAGATCTTCAAACTTCCTCATTTAGTTTTCATCTAGATTTCAAAGACCTTACCGCACTCAACAAGATGTTGTCTCCTAGCAAAACCCTAGTACATATAAGGTGTGTTGTGACATTGATACTTATTTGAAAAGTCTAGGTGGCACTACATAAATCACTTCTTTCTATTACATAAAATGTTGTAAGAGATGTTCCTTTTATCCTTACATGTGATATTGAAAAAAATGACCAATTAAGGTCTAAATTAAATTTTTTGTTGAAAATTTGATAAATTTAAATTTAAAATATTTTGCTCGCCAAATTCATAAAGTTAGATTCATTTTTTCGCCAAAAACTTGAGTTATATTTCAAGGTCGGTGTCTAAAAAAAATACAGTGCCATTCACCATGTAAGATTGTGTCAGTTATAGGTTAAGCTAGAGCTAGCAACAAATAGTCGAAAAAACACAAACGGACTTTGATTATATTAGGTTATAGGTTAGGTTAGGTTATAGGTTATGCTAGATTAGGTTATAGGTTAGGTTTAGGTTATATGTTATGTTAGGTTAGAGCTAGCGGCAATTTAATAGTTTAAAAAATGCATGCAAATGGACTTCCGTTAGGTTAGGTTAAGGTTATAGGTTATGTTAGGTTTAGGTTAATCGTTAGGTTAGATTATAAGTTAGGTTAGAGCTAGCGGCAAAAAGTAGAAAAAATGCAAACGGATTTCAAGAATGACTTGTGTACTTCAAAAACACAAACGGAATTCGATTAGGTTATGTTATAGGTGTGGTTATAGGTTAAGGTTAATTTGGTTGTAGATTAGGTAATAGGTTAGGTTAGGTTAGGTTAGGTTAGGTTAGGGGTTATAGGTTTGAAAAACGCTAGCACAATTGGACTTCAAAAGCACACACAGACTTCAAAAACACTAATATATAGTCATTGACCATATGGTCCTAATCTTTGTGCACCTCTAGACCGAGGTGTGCGGGGATCGGGCATGGCTAGAGAATGTGAGGTTGTTAGATCTAGCGGCAAATAGTTTAAAAAATGCAATCGAACTTCAAAAGCACCTTGTGTACTTCAAAATGCAAACGAAAATTGATAAACGAAGTAAAATAACGCAATCGGACTTCAAAAGTGCACACAAACTTCAACAGCCTTAATATATAGTCATTGACCAATAAAGACGAGATTATTACCCTGTGGTCCTAATCTCCGTGCACCTCTAGACTGAGGTGTGCAGGGATCGGACCTAGATAGAGAATGTGAGGTTGTCATGTATTGTCATGTAGTTAGTAGTGTGTAGTTATAACAACTAGAGTGTTTTAATTATTTGTTGCATCATTGGTAGATAAAGTATGGACGATAAGATGGCGTGTCCTTGTGCGCATTGCAAGCATCAGATCTTTCAAAAATGAAAAATCTACGACCAGCACATACGCAATCATGGTCTCTTTCTGATAGAGCAAATACAAGGCATGCGTTATTGATCTCATGGTCCAGAGACAATAGATCAAACTCCTCCCAACCAATACCTGATATGGCATTTCAAGAAGTAGAGATGGAGCAGATGTTAGATGTGTTCTTTGACATGGATCCCATCATTGAAAACATAAAAGACGACAACATTCAACGCAATACTGTGGACCAACCTCAGCCATCCCGTCCATATCGACGGCATGATAGCAATGATAAAGATGACGAGATGATGCAAACTCTTGCACTCATGCCTCTTTACAATGGTGCAAAAATCTCAGTTCTCTGTACCGTGTTGGCAATGCTTAATTTTGCAATCTGTCTACGGGTGGTCCGATGCCTCAGTCATAGAGCTTTTCAGGTAAATACATTGTATCCTAAGCATGATAAAGTGAAAATTACAGTTCAATAATGTGTCAAGGGGTTGACTTGTTTATGCAACGACAGGTTGCTCAAGGAGCAAATCTTGCCAGAAGGGAATCACATGCCCCCTACCCGGCTAGCCGCTAAAAAGCTTCTTACTAATTTGGGCCTGGATTATCACAAAATACATGCATGTCCTAATGATTGTATACTTTTTTGCCATGAGTATGCAAATTTGGAACGATGTCGCAATTGTGGATCAAACATGTATAGAGAGGACACACAAGGAAAATTTATCCCTGCAAAGGTCCTTTGACACTTTCCTATCATTCTAAGAATAAAGAGCATGTTCAGATGCAAGTCCATAGCTGCTTTGATGACATGGCACTCAAATACTAGATCGACAAATGATGTGATGCGGGTACTTGCTGACTCTTGTGCATGGAACCACATAAGGAAAGTTGGCCTACATTTAAGAACGAGCCTCGATGTATCCGCTTTGGTGTGGCAATGGATGGAGTAACCCCATTTGAATCACGGAGTTTTTCATGGAGCATGTGGCCTATTTGTCTGGTTAATTATAATCTTCCACCATGGCTGGCTATCAAGAAGGGCCATCTGTTGTTGTCATTGATCGTCCCAGGAAAGTACAAAGCAAAGAACATGGAAGTCTATCTGGCACCACTTATAGAAGAGCTCCAAATCTTGTGGACAGGAATTGATGTGGCTGATATGTCCCAACCAATCGGACGACGGAATATACATGTGCAAGGCATTCTCATGTGGACCATGCACAATTGGCCAGGCTTTGGTGAGTGCTCAGATAAGTGCCTTTGAAACCCTCACACACGTCATGTTATTCTTGGCTATGCCAACGCTTTTATATTTTAATTTTGTGATGTTTCATGCTTGAGTTACTCGGGCAATCATGCATGTCCAAAATGTGGTCCTCGACTTGGCTTCCGTCGCTCTAAGCATTTGAGCAAGCCAGTTTACGAGAAGCATGGTAGATTTTTGCCTGAAGGACATGAGCTACATGGACCAAACATATGCAAATGTGACATGCATCCACTAAAAGCGAGCAATTGAAAAAACATGTGGCTGGAGAGGGGAGATTTCATGCCACCTAGAATGAAAAGACTTTCTATTTTCCATGAACTCCCATACTAGAGTGACCTACTTATTAATCATCTGCTCGATTCAATGCACATCTTCAAGAATGTGGGGGAGATCATATGGAAAACCATCACTGGAAAAAGGGAGAGCAAGGCCCAAAGAGATGACCTGCAGGTTGTGGGTTGAATGCCAGAGATGTGGCCTCAACTTAAACCGAATGGAAAGTTTTTTATTCGAAAAGGACCATGGGTTTTGAGTTGTGCAGAAGAGCAACAAGTGAATAAGACTATATCTTCATTCAAGACTCCCACTGGGTGCATGCGATGTTTGAAAACTGCTTTTACAAGAGATGAAAATCTCAGTGGTCATAAGTCCCACGGTTGGCACAAATTTTTATAGTTTATCTTACCAATTTCCATAAAGAATTGTTTTACAATGTCAAATAATGAAGCTGATGCAAAGAGCGACGAAGAAGTAGGGTTTAATGACAAAGATGCAGAAGTACAGATTGAGATAGACATCTTTGGTGCATCAGATCTCATAGAAGACGAGAGATTAACTAATGATTTTTGATAGGGACTCTTTTGTAAAACTCTTTTTATTAGTCTACAATACACTCTAGATTCATTCATTTGTGTTGGCAATTCATTTATTTGTTATTTGTATTGATTAAGCGTTTCTTCTATAAACTAACGTATTTTGTGGGTGTTATTCATGTATTTGTAGCCATGGCCAATGACGATGAGCCATACTAGTTTAAGTTTTCATGTCACTCTGGTTGGCATGTCACCCAAGCAGATGGGTCTCTTTTTGACACATTTCACACCAGAGCAGATCGTGATGGCACAGAACCTTTGGGCAATAGGTTCCTCTAGACCTACTATGGTCGACCCTACGCCTAGGACTAGTGTGGTCCATACATCAACCGGCCCCACACCTCAGTCGAGTGTGCCCGCTACGCCTAGGACTAGTGTGCCCCCTACACCGAAGGGTGGTTTGTCCTCAAGAAGAGGTAGGCGTCGTTCTAGAAGCAGTCGTTGTTGTGGTAGTGGTTCTACCGATACATCCACACCATTGAGAGAGCGTCCCCCACTCTATTTAGTAGATAGTTTACCGATTGGCACACCACGTACACCTTGGGGATCACACGAGCATGATCCTAGCAAGGTGTACAAGAGAAGGAATGTGGTTGTTGTGGCGGATAGGGTCGAAAAGGCCATGCGACAAAATATTCAATAGCTATGTACAATTCAGTTTGGTCACTCTGATATGGAGGTTTGGGATAATCTCGACGATGAAAGAAAGTGCACTGGTACAGGTCTCAAAAGAACCGCCGGTTTATCTAATAAATTTTTGATGCGTATAACAGCGTATATACAGGCATTTATAACTGTGTATATTCCAATGGTTAAACTGTGTATATTCCGGTGGTCCGTTACCGATATGTATACCGACGCTACGATACCGGCGTTTATTTTACGATGCTTATTCCAATGTATTTTACTTATAAAAGAAAGCTTGTCTTGCCGATATTTGCGCCTATTTTTGCGTGATGTGTTGTAGTGTGTGGATATGTACACGCATTGTAGGCAATTATATGAGCAAGCAAATGCTAAAAAAATGCCATTTTATGGTTCACTCCCATGTATGCCTCTTTTTTTACTATTGAAAATGTATACGGTGGGCTTGAAAAGTTGACCACTCACAAAGCGGGAGATCTTCAAGGTATCAAGCCGGAGATGATCAAATGGACGGGAGATTTTACCCATGAGTGGATGTATGATATGTTCAACCTTGCACTTTAACATGGTATGCCTTATGATTGGAGTACTAATTGGGTTAAGCCTTTGCATAAAGGAGAGGATGTAAAGAATGTAAACAACTATCGGACTATAATGATTGGGTCTCCTATGGAAAAGTTATTTGGGTGCATAATGGAGATAAAATTGAGTGATTGGGCTGAAGAGAATGACAAGTGTACAAAGGAACAAGCGGGTTTTTGCCGATGCCATAGCACCATTGATCATCCTGTCACTCTTCATGTTCTCATGGAGGAAAGTCGGTTGAAAGGCAAGAGATTGTATTGTTGTTTTGTGGACTTTAAGAAAGCATTTGATATGATTTCATGTAACAATTTGTGGAGAAGGATGGAAGAACTCTAAGTGCCAAGTGAGTTTATGCTTGCGGTTCTCGAATCTATGAGAAGGTGATTTGTCAATTGCGCATGGGAAGAGAAATTTCAAAAAAAATTGTAAGCACTATTAGGGTTAAACAAGGATGTCCGTTGTCACCAACTCTCTTTGGTCTATGCATCGATCAACTGGAACAAATGGTACTTGACTTTATGCAAGAAGAAGGCATTGAAGAGGTCACTATTTGCAATGCGGTAATCATGCTTTTGTTGTATGCGGATAATGTAGTGCTTCTAGCACACACTTTAGAAGATACACAAAAGCTTATGGTTGTCCTTGGGGCTGATTGTTTGTGAATGAATCCAAAACAAAGGTTATGCTTGTGAAAACCAACCATAAGGAGAAGCCATGCATTGTGTACAACAATGAGACACTTGAAGTTGTTGAGAGCTTTAAGTATCTTGGCCTTGAGGTTTCATCCAATCACAAGTGGCATGAATGTGCTACGCATTGTTTGGAAGCGAGAAAGAGAGCATATTATGCATTTGAGAACATGTGTAATGCAAGAAACATCAAGTGTTGGGTTCTCAAGAAGTATCTTTTTGATGCATTGGTAACACCGGTTCTTCTTTATGGAGTTGAAGTGTGGGGCGGGAGCATCTCAAAGTCCACTTGGAAAGAGTTTGAGAATGTCCAAAAGTGTTTTCTTAAACTTTCTCCAAGTTAAGACACAAACACCCTCCTACTTCTTGAGTCGGGATCTCTTCCAATTGAGGTTATGGGCATGGAAAGGGTTGTGGAGTACATGATAAAGATGCATCAAAACCCCTCACATTCACTTCCTACAATTGCATGGGAAGCAAGCAAAAAAGTTCAAAAGACACATAAAAGCAAGATCTTGAGCACGGGATGGATGCAAGACATAAAGAAGTGGTTTGGGAGATGGGATGCATTACACTTGCTACATGATGCTTCAATTGACTCCCAAGTGAATGAAGCTTTTCTACAACGCCAATGTATTACGGCTTGGGAGAAATCTGGTGGGTCACGTTTCATACATTACACCACCCATATTGCCCCCAACTACAAAACCATGTTCTTCGCTGAAAGAGAAAACTACTCACACTTACATGCTTGAGCATATCCCCTTGTCGACGATACGCACTATCGCAGCCATTTGGCTTAGCTCCCATTTCCTTCAATGCGAGATAGGGCGTTGGGGCAATGGAGAAGAGTCAAATCGATTGTGCAAAAATCGACTGTGCACATTATGCTCATTGAAAGTTCGAGAGCCTGAGTACCACACACTACTAGAGTGCTCAGCTTTTGGTCACATTCGAACTTGCTTCTCTCACATTTTCAGCCATAACTTAGACCTACACACTTTCCTCTCCCAGCCACAGTGTGGGCTCTCCATTGCGACTCTCATCACCACAATTTTGGAGCATCGACAGTCACTCATCAACCATACACATACTACATCACATGTAACTTTGGTCCCATAGGTCATATTTGACCTCCGAGGATGATAATAAAATATACCTCTCTCTCTCTCTCTCTCTCTCTCTCTCTCTCTCTCTCTCTCTCTCTCTCTCTCTCTCTCTCTCTCTATATATATATATATATATATATATATATATATATATATATATATATATATATATATATATATATATAGATATATATATATATATAGATATACACACACACAATTTACGGCGCCCCATTTTCTTTGTGTGTGAGGTGCACCATAGCTGAAAGCTTTTGGTTCCTACCTACGTGTGTCATCACATACCCCACTCGTTTTCTCTTCTCATGATGCTCTTGCTCAAGTTTACCACACATGAAAGTGTTCGTTCGCTTGTGGTGAATGGCTGCAAACGAGGCCGCCTTGCACACACATAGACAACTTTCTCTCATGAAGAAGAGCTGACACAAAGTAGCTTTTCACAGCATGCTATAGTGAGGTGATTGTTAAGTATGGAGCCTGATTTACCTTGTAATTTTTTTTATTAAAAATGCACATTTTTAAGGCCCCCATTTTGAAGAGAAGCCATCGTGCATGAATAAAAATCCTCGCCGGAAATCAAAATTTTCACAGCCAGTCTCTAGCAGTGGTAGGTTCTCTTATGTATATTATGGTCTGGACAAGGCCAAACATTGCACATGCAGTGGAAGTTGTATGTAGGTTCATGGACAACCCAGGTAAAGAGCATTGGCAAGCTGTGAAGTGGATACTTAGGTATCTGAAAGGGACAACAACAAATGCTTTGTATTTTGGAATAACTGATATTTTTCTTTAAGGGTATGTTGATGAAGATATGGCAGGTGACAAAGATACTCAAAGGAGCACTACTGGCTATGTCTTCACGGTTGGATGCACAACAGTAAGCTAGGCTTCAAAGCTGCAGAAAGTGGTCTCACTTTTTACCACAGAAGCAGAGTATGTAGCAATGACAGAGGCAAGCAAAGAAATTATGTGGCTTCACAGATTCTTAGAACACCTTGGATTTAAACAAGACAATTGTGTCTTGTACAATGATAGCCAAAACGCTATCCATCTTGCAAAGAAATCCGCCTTTCATTCAAGGACAAAGCACATTGAGATGAGATATCACTTCATACGCACTCTTTTGGAAGAGGGACAACTAAAGCTAGGAAAGGTGCATACAAGTGAAAATCCTGCAGACATGTTTACAAAGGTGGTCAACAAGGAGAAGTTGAGCTTTTGCTCATCTTCAATCCTCATTCAAGGATAAGAAGCCAAGATGGAAAGTAGTCATAGATTTGGTTTGGAGATAAGTTTCCAAGTGGGAGATTGTTAAGTATGGAGCCTGATTTACCTCTTGTAATTTTCTGTATTCGTTGAAATATTCCTTTTTTTTTGGAATAAGGCCGGACGGCGATCGGAAAACGGTCCGTCGTTTGGCCGGTTGGTCGATGATTGATAGTCAATGGCCGGTGGCCGGTGGCCGAATTCAATGGCGGGTGGCTGATTTCAAAGGCGGACTTGTCTTCTCAAGGGAGGCCACACATAGGCGGATTGGAGGGTCCAATTTGGACTTGTCAACACAAGGATGGCCACACACAGTTGCCTCTCATGAGAGGGCATCCCTTTTTGACCTATAAAAGGAGGCCTCTTCTACACACAAAAATGGATTGTGAAGCATTGTGGTACATTTTGAAGTTGATGTGAGGTGGTGAAAGTGAAGCAAGGTGAGAGCTCCAAAAGGGTATAATCCCTTTGTAACTTACTTCTTGTGTGAAGTACTAAAGCCATTGAGTGGCTGCTTTCCCGTGGACGTAGCGCCCCACATTGGGTGAACCATGTATATCGTGTGTGATCTCTCTCTCTCTCTACTCTATAATCTCTCTGTGTGAAAATTATCTCTCTCCATTAAGTAATCTACTCAATTATCTACTTAGCTACGTCCTATTTCCTAACAATGACAGAGAGGGAGCAAGAGCAGCCAATGTAGGGGCATGCACATGTGGCAGTCCATTTGAATGAGAAACGCTCATTCAGCGCCACATGTACACCCTGCACACTACAAGATGGTCTCGAGTCCTTGCTTGCCTCTATCTCTGCACTCATTGCCATGAGATCACATAGCTAACATTGTCTTCTTTCTTTACTGCCCTAAATCACCTTCCATTAGCCTTGTCTATTTCTCCCTGGCCCAATTTCTATAGAGCTTGCTCGACGCAGTGGATGTTGGAGCTTCTCTCTCTCTCTCTCTCTCTCTCTCTCTCTCTCTCTCTCTCTTTTTCTTTTTTGACTTTCAAGCACGAGCCTAGCTGACAGGCAAAAGTCAATTTATTCAATTTGTTTTTGGCTACATCTCGCATTGATTTTTTTTTATATCGATTGGTATCTGACGTTCTCAACTGGTATATACATGTTTTATGTTTACTTAAAAACTGAAGAGGAAAATTTTGCCATCACTACTTGTGCCTAGTGTGCTTGGTAGTTCTCATCAGCTGCTCACTACCATAGCCAGGTCTCTACATCTTGAGTTCTTCACTCTCTAGGATGCAAATCACATTGTTGAAGAAGACCAGATGCCATTATGGTGGTGCATCCAAACTAGCTTTTGTAGGGTGACTCACGGCCGGAGTCGGGATACATGTGAGGGCCCCACGATAAACCTGTTGCAGAGCATCACATCGATCCTCGGGGGAGATGCGCTGAAAATTTTTCCAGCATCGATGGTTGGGTTGCCCAGTGCATTCACGTTGCTGCCCATCGCGCTGCACCATGAAGTCGTCACAAGCCTAGAGGTGCATGCGCCACTCGCTTCCCTGACTTCCGACAACAACAACGCCAACACCACTGTCATAATTTTGACGTAGGCCATGCTTGAGATAGTCTAGTAGAGCTGAGCTGCAAGACGTAGGCTAGCATAGTAGAGTGCAAGGCGCTCTCTTAGCACGAGCACATCTACAATAGCCGGCCAACCAAAAAGCATCTAACAGGGCAACACCTACGTGTACAACTCCTTTTGGCCGTCAACTAGCTGGTGGCCGGTGTAGCCCACGTCCCACCTCTTCCGGCCATAGCCAACGTCTCCTTCCTATCCAATTAGAGCAAAGCTTTTAAAAAAAACAGACTCGTAGAGGGCTGGCCAAAGCGGTTGTGCTCAAGATTGGCAGCCACCAACAGTCCCAAGATTCCTCAGAATCATCTCATGGTTGGAGAGTGGCCGCCTGGCAAGTTGTGCTAGGTCTCTCTCTCTCTCTCTCTCTCTCTCTCTCTCTCTCACACACACACACACACACACACGATCTTTAGAGCAGAAACTAGGGGCGGCCATTAGTGACGAGGTTATGGGCTTCCACAGAGCCGTCAAAAGCACATCCCCCAATGAAGACTTGGGAGCAGGTCAAGAGTAGCGGTATTGAGACCGTGCACCTAATGGAACACGATCCCCTCTGTGTTGCCCTGCAGGAGCTCTGTGTTACCCTTATGAGATAAAGTTGAAAGTTTCGCATTACAAACAGGAGGCCTAATAGAGGATCTCTCTGAGCCAGCGTAGGGTAATTAGAGATGAGGCCCTGCACCTGCGCTCTGGTCTTCGTGTCTGTGCCGATCGTAACTCAAGGTCTAAAAAAGGTACAAAGGGCTCGATTTACAAAAACTTCAAAACACAGGGGCAATCACAATCCTAAATAGTTATTAGCCCCATAACTATGACTACCAGAAATTAGCAGTGGGTGGGGAACTGATCAAGATAGTTGATAGACAGGGCGGTTGTCAATGGGCCAAAATTGTACAAAAGCCTGAACAAGGAAAGTGTCGATTTAAACAAGCAAGACTATGAGGAGTGTGGACAATAAGAAATACAGAACCCGCTCAAACAAGGCCACAGTGCACCCTACATATTTAGAAGATAATGCACAATTGCATTGTGAAAAAAGATTTATTGCTGATATAGCTGTTTGTAAAGAAACATTCCCTATGCACATTGGCAAGGAGATGGGAGATGACCAGCTTGGACTGCAGGAGAGGTGCAGGTTGAAGGGTGGTGCAAGGATTTGATGGCGAAGAGATAGATCTAGTAGCTTGAGGGCGAGGGAGACATGGCCGAAGGAGCTCAATGGTCTTCGCCATGACTTGCTTATAAGCTACAGATTTCGAGTCATAGGTAGTTTCTCAGTTTCATCAAACTTTGAAGAACTAGCTATGGGAGTTTGTCTTCTTCTTTCCATTGAAACCTCCAAGACTAATTCAGCCTACATCTTGGTGAGCACTGAGACCTCCAAGATTGATTCTCAAAGTGCCAGACGCAACCCTTTAAAGCGAGAGGTTCATAACTTGCACTAGAGTAATCGATTCTCCTCATAGCCTCCTATTGATCCATTGTGGCGCTTTGTTTTAGTGTGCTCCATCCTTAAGAGAGAAGTTGGAGCACCTTTTCTCCGCTTGCCTCAATCCCAACCCTGTTATAGGCTGGTAATCCCTCGCATGCTCCAGCCAGGTGCCTGTGTACGACGCCTGTGTCGGGGCCGAATCCACATGGAGCCCTCGCTTGTGTGCACTACATTGACCTGTGCGCCACCACGGCGTCTGTATTCACCCTTGTATGTGCTTCCTTCCCCCGCCGTCCCTACTTGCCGTCTACTCTGCCCGCCACATTGGCCTTACCGGCTCGTGTGTCCAGTGTGACCATCACCCACCTCGCTACTAGATTCACACATTCTCTCTTCCTAGGGCAAGGAGTCTCACCTCACTATCTTGCTAGTGGATTCACACACTCTCTTTCTAGGGCAGGGAGTCGGGACAATATAGTCGAGATCAGTTTTAAAAGTTAAATCTCATTGAGATATTTGTTGTGGTGACCTTCTCATCATTGGTTTGACACACTTCACTTCTACTAAGTCCTTACGGCATCGTTGCATCACTTCTACTGAGTCCTTAGTGCATCATTGACCAATTAAATTTTTTGCTACCAACAATTTTATTGTGTATTTTTTGCTACCAACAATTTTATTGTGTATTTTTAGCCAAGGAAAAAGAGAAGTCCTCTCCATGGTCTTTTCCGTTTGGGCAGGCCAAAAATATTCTTCCCTTTTTCATTAACAATAGAAATATCGTGAAATGTGAGTATAACCATGATGCCTTTTCATGATTCACCCTTGTCTTTGCAATAAGTGTCCTCGGACGCTTGGCCAATCAAAAATTTATACATTTAAAAAAAAAAATCTCCCTTTTTAACTAACAAAAAGGGAACACATCACTATGGCCTTAGCCCTTTGGGTAGGCCAAAATTTGAAATGAAATGTTATATTAAGCGTTTTCAAATGCCAAAATGACCTATGAGACCAAACTGATGCAATCTTGGTGGACCTAATACAATGTCTAGTTACAAAATAAAATGAGAGAGAGAGAGGACTAGGGGCTGTGGGGGGGGGGGGGGGCGTGGGTGAGGGGGGGCAAAAATTGTGAGAGGAAGAGAGTGGAGAGAGTTCTTTTTATAAAAACAAGTGATAAAATCA
The DNA here is from genome assembly GCF_014529385.1 of Adiantum capillus-veneris. NCBI lineage: Eukaryota > Viridiplantae > Streptophyta > Polypodiopsida > Polypodiales > Pteridaceae > Adiantum > Adiantum capillus-veneris. The sequence continues at coordinate 53,701,142 of NC_140959.1, read as the reverse complement.
CCAGGCCTGCTAGGCTGATAAAAGTTTCTTTTTGACATGCAATTTTTCAAGCCTCCTTTCATATGCTTTGTACAATGCAATCAACTTATATAATTTGCCATATATAACGTTAACTTAAAGATATAAATACAAAAAATGACAGGTAATTTTGAGATTGTTTTGGTAGGCAAAATAGCCCTTGACAAAAAAAATAGGCGTCAATTTTAGGCCTTGAAATTTTGAAGTTAAATCCCACTTTAAAATCACTACATCTTTAAGCTTTTAAAAAAAACATAAGCACAGAAAATTGAATTAAAAAAGCACCCTTAAGCTCTACACCCTAAGCTTTAAATCCCTATGCTCTACACCCCACTTTAAATTCTACATTTTTAAGCTCTAGAGCCCTTTTCACAAATTTAAAATTATGATCCCTAAGTTGTAAATCACTTTAAAAGCTTTAAAGTTCTAAGTTCTAAAACTCTAGTGTCTCGGGGTGACCCTTCCCCTACCTGTGGATCCATGTAATATTTTCAATTTCTTTAATTCAAAGTTTTACCTTCTGATAAAAAAAACTCTAGGTCCTCATTGGATCATTGGAGACCTTACTTTAAAAGTTCTATATCTTCAAGTTCTAAACTTAGCTTTAAAATGTTTAAAAATAAAAATAAAAATACTTTAAAGGTTAAAGCCCTAATTCTTTCCATAAAGTTTTAACTAACAAAAATGATAACTTTAGTCTATTGCATCAAGTAACCCCACCAAGCCTTAGCAAGGGGTCCATGCCCTTTCGAGATCTTGAGAAAACCCTCCAACCACTAGGCTACTCTTTGACCCACATCCACTGAATTGACGACCAGAGCCGGGCACCATTTCACCCTCTCATCCACCGAAAAGGCGAGCACTTTCTCTTCCAAGAAGAAGAGGGGTGGCCACCATGCCTTGGTTGCAAAAAAAAACCTGGACTGATCCTGTGCACCCAAGGATGAGGCACACACAGTCGAGCACTCGCTCTTTGGAGCAACCCCTGCATGCCAAACCATGCCAATCCCCATTCGCAGGCCGCACTGCACCCATCCCCCATTGCTTGTGAAACCCACAGACTGCCCACCAAAGGGTCCCCCAACCCGCGTGCAATAGTTGTGGTCTCCCCGAGAGGAGTGAGGATTAGGACAAAAGTAAGCTTTGCGCATGTGAAATCTTAATGCTTGTACCAAGGCAAGTAATATTATACTTCTAGAAAAGATGTTGAATTCCTTTTACAGATAAGTTTTATAAGAAGGTAACACCCTCTAATAGATCATTTCCATGGCATGCTTGAGTGCATTCAATTGAATAAGAGTTCCATCACTCATAGTGATTGGATAAACCTTCCCAAAGTTGATTTTTGGCTTTCTAAAAGAAGCATTAGAGGAGTGTTGGGTTAGCAGACTTTCATTGTTTTCAGTGATGATGATTGAGACATACCTTAAATGTTATTTCATTTTTAAAATAATACATGGATCTTTTTATTTCACCCTTCATTTCACATCTTGATATGTCTTGACTTTTCTTGCATTCTATTGTTTTAGAACTAGTATGTGATCTGCGCGTTACTGCGGCTAGAAAATGCATGTGTTCTATTCTTACAACTACAAAGGTGGATAATTATATAGATTCTATTATTCTACATGCATACCCTCTCTTGAATTTCAAAAAAATGATTCACAATATCTCTCTATGGATTCTCAAATAAAAATATACATGCAAGAGGCAACAAATATTCCTTTAATACCAAGCTTGCCAGGTTCTCACACATTACGCAAGATTTTATAGCCCTTATTCAATGGATCTAGGTTCTTTATAGCTATTAAAGAGAACACACACACACACATACACACAAAGATTATTATTTCTATTCTCCTTCTCCTCCTCCCTTCTCTCTGTTTGATTGGATAGTTCTCTGGGTTGGTGGTAGTTGTTTAATTCTCTCTCTCTCCCCAGTGCCCAAAAAAAACTTTAAATACTAAATTCCTTTATATTTTGAAGGTTTTCTTACCTTCTAATTTAAAATTTAGAGGTAACGTTTCAAAATTTGTAGGTGACATTACACTTTTTTCTTGAGCTTTTCTCTCAATTCATGAAGTCTCCAACTTTTATAGTGTTCTTCATACAATAGAAGTCGCTTCTTGTTAAGCACCATGCTACACACACACAAAGAGAGAGAGAGAGAGAGAGAGAGAGAGAGAGAGAGAGAGAGAGAGAGAGAGCATACAACTTGTATAGATTGTCCACAAATAACTTGGCTAGTTATGGAGTCTTAACCATTGATTTGGTTGGAATAAACTTACATAATTTAGTCAACCGGTCTACGACCACCCATACTGAGTCATGACCTCATACAGTGGTTGGTAAACCCACAATAAAGTCCATAGAGATACTTTTCCATTTTCCATTGGGAATCTCCAAAGGATGTAAGAGTCCTCCTGCTTTCAGGCACTTTGCTTTGTTAACTTGACATTTTTGGCAATGCAATATATAAGCTTGAACAAAGCCATGTAAACCTGGCCAGTAAAACTGTCGTCGTACAAGAGCATAAGTCTTTCTAATACCCGGGTGCCCTGCACTTGGACTATCATGACATTCAAAAAGAATTGACGCCGAATGTCTGTGTCCGTCGGTACACAAACTCTCTCCTTATGGAGTAGGTACCCATTGTCGATGGTGAAATGCTTCCATCGTTGTAGTTCATCACTCGATAGAGGAGAACTATGTGTGGAGGTTAACGTTACACTACCATCATTGAGTGAGAAGGATCCCTCATTTGTACATGGATCCACACTTTGGAATATGCTTCATCATGCTCATATTTGCTCTTTAGAGAATCCAAAAATTTGCTACGAAGTTTCATGAACAAGAGAGAATTGATCTCTAGCATACGACTTAGAGCGTCAGCCACCACATTGTATCATCCTTTACGATACCGGAGCTTGGCGTCATATTCCTGAAGAATCTTGGCCCACCTGGCTTTTCGACCCTTCAGATCAGTTTGTTGTGTAAACCATTTAATGCTTTCATGGTCAAACACAATCTCAAACTGAGCACCATACAAATAATGCCGCCATGTTTTTAAGACAGACACTATTGCATAGAGTTCGCGCTCATAAGCAAAGTAGTTGTGCTGAGGTACATCAAGCTTCTTGCTTTCAAATGCAATTGGTTGTCCATCTTGTAACAAGACTGCTCCAATAGCACGGTCACTATCATCCGTTTCCAAAATGAATGGTTTTAAAGGATCTACAATAGCTAGTATGGGAGTTGTAGCTAACGCATCCTTGAGCGTATCGAAACTGCGATGTTGAGCGGGTCCCCATTGAAAAGCTTTGCCTTTGCCTTTCAGTTGATCCGTCATGGGAACAAAAATATTAGCATAGTATTTAACGAACGTTCGGTAAAAATCTGTAAATCCTTAAAAAATCTATAACTCTTTCAGATTTGTAGGAGAAGGCCACTGCCGGATTGAATCCACTTTGGATTGATCCATATATAGGCCATTAGTTGAAATAACATGCCCAAGATAGTGAATTTCTTCTTTCAAAAAATCACACTTAGATTCCTTAGCATATAATTTATTTGTTCTTAACAATTCGAACACCTGCCTCAGATGTTGTAAGTGTTCTTCTTCAGAAGCACTGTAAACTAGAATGTCATCGAGAAAAACGATGACAAATTTGCCCAGGTACGGCTTCAAGACACTATCCATAAGTGTCATGAATGTTGTGGGCGCATTGGTTAAACCAAAGGGCATAACCAAAAGCTCGTAGTGTCCAAACCTTGTTCGGAATGCCGTTTTGGGTATATCAGCAAGTCGAATACGGACTTGGTGATACCCTGACCGCAAGTCTATTTTTGTAAAAATGCGAGCATTAAGTGAGTTTGTCAAAAAATTCATCCACACGTGGTAATGGGTACTTGTTCTTAACAAACCGCATTTAAGCCACGGTAGTCTACGCACATGCGCATACTGCCGTCTTTTTTCTTCACTAATAGGATAGGAGAAGCCCATGGTGAAGAACTGGGTTGGATAAACCCTCCGCTAAGGTAGTCAGCAAGCTGACGTTCCACCTCAGCAGCTTCAGAGTAACTCATACGGTGGGGCGGTTTACTGACTGGTTTACTGCGTACAACCACATCGATGCTATGTTGCACCGATCGTGTTGGCGGTAATCCTGGTGGCAAATCATTAGGAAAAACATTTTGAAATTCCTTTCATAATTTCTATAACTCACTAGCAACTTTTGCTTGTTTGAAAGTAGCCATTGGTGGAAGAGATGAGAGAGAAGCATGCGGCGTTGAGGAATGTTCAACAGATTCAATGTTAGAGAGAAAATGAGACAATGAGTAACACAAGAAAACTTGATCTATTTCATTATCAGAAACGAGCAATATAAGCTCAGTTGTACATATCAATGGTGAAGAAGGTGCATCCTTCTCTCCTGACAACAACACATGTGCGCCATGGGATTCGAACATCGAGTTGTTGTGCTCATAGCTACGCTTCAGTGATGGTCCTAGGCTATGCAACCATTCCCTACCAAGAACCACGTCTACCCTCTCCATGTTCATAACCTGAAAATCCAAGGATGTGGAGTAACCTTGTACTTCCAACGGAACAGCTCGGACTTGAGTATCCCAGATTTTGGTATCATGTCCATTCATCATTGCTACCTTGTAGCGGTGGGTACTCGGAGTTTGAGGCAATTTGAGTTTTTTCACCAATCCGTAATTGATAAAATTGTGAGTAGCACCGTCATCTACCAAGATGCGCACCTTGTGCCCTTGCAGAGATCCATGCATACGTACTAACTCATGTGGTCCGAAGGTCTGTTGCCACATGGAAGCTATGAGACAACATTCCAGCACCACCTCGGTGTGTGTTACTTCCACTGTAGAGAATCGTGAGGAAGACTCAAGAGGCAATAGTTGCACCGTGTGCACTGCTTTCTCCTTGCCATGAGCAGCAGATTTCCCCTTGGGACAATCCTTTTTGCCATGACCGCTTCCTAAACATTGAACATATAATTTCTCTTTCTTGGCTTTATCAAAGTCCTCCGGAGAGAGAGGACCTCTGGATCCATTAGGTTTTTTAGATTCTTCTAAATTGGCTACTGTAAATTTCCTTTTATTGTGCCCATACTGTGTGCGTGTATTACCATGTGTATTAGCGGGGCTATTCGAGTTCATTGTTCAATTAAAATCAGGATTTAGTGTATTAATTGAAAATTCCTAATTAGAGTCCAAGTTCACCTTGAAATAAATCGGGAAAATTTTGCTAGTGTTCATACGAACAATTTCTTAAATTCT